>NC_090933.1:343353069-343978069 GCF_040938575.1 Ambystoma mexicanum
AACACTACATGCCCTAGAATCTTAAAAGAGTAATTGGTTGTATGTTGATTATAAGTCCACATGATGAAAGACAAGGATATGAGAATAAGAAATCTGTATAATGCACAGCCTGATAGGATAAAAAGTAAGGAAAACGGGCAAAAAGTGGAAAGAAGGGAAGCAATATCTATTGAAAAAATAAATTCAGAATAAACCTGTATCAACTAATTATAATAGTGTTGGTCCCTTATGATATCAGAAAGCCAAGACAGCCGTAAAACCAAAAGGAGAAAATGAGTCTGGTCAAATAACACAGACAATAACATCAAAACAAAGCATTTCCAGACCAGAACAATATGTCAAAATAGTACCTAAGAGAAGCAGGGTTGGGTAACCAAAGTCAAATAGATACGAACAAGAAAAAGAAAAGCTGATGCAAAAAGAGCATAATATCAGATGCCAATAAAGGTATGCAACTCTTCATCCACGTTGTGAACGTTGGGGTATTTAGTATCAAAGTCTAAGATCAACCTGGTTTCCAATTGCCTGAGTTTCAGAGTACGGTCACCACCTCTTAAATTAATCGGGACATGAGCAACAGCAAAGAACATAAGAAGGTGTACATCACTACAGTGTTCCTGCCTAAAATGCTTAGCCATGGGATAAGATGGGTCAAAGTTCTTAATAGCTCTTAGATGCTGCAGAATTCTGAGCTTCAAAATACATGTAGATGACCCTACGTACCATTTACGGCAGGGACATACAAGAACATAGACTACAAAAGGGGTATCACAATTGATAGAATGTTTTATCTTAAAATGAGTGCCTGTGACAGGATGTATCACGGATTTGCAGGCAGTGGCATGTGGACAGGCCTTACATTTTTGGCACTTAGTGAACCCTTTTGGAGAACTCGGGAGCCAGTTGGTCAGAATAGAATTTTTTTGGACAGGTGGTAAATAACTGGAAACCAGTCTGTCCTTCAATGAAGGTGCTTGTTTGTACGTCAATATAGGGCACTTAGGCAGTATTGGACCAAGATCTTTGTCCAGCATAAGAATGCACCAATGTCTCATAATGATCTTCCGGACATCATGCGAAGCATTATTGAATGTAACAATGAGGCGAGGATCTTCATGGTCCTTGTTGATTTTGTTAGTAGGACCATGCAGTAATTTTTCCCTTGAAAGTGCACGTGCTTTAACAGAGGCCATTTCTATGATCTTTTTACGATAACCCTGTTGTAAAAAGCCAATGGCAGCTAGACTGCAACAACGATCAAATTCCAGGATGTCTGTACAGTTGCGTCGAAAGCGAATAAATTCGCCATAAGGAATGCTGTTCTTACAGGAGGGCGGATGACAACTTGTGGCATGCAGAGGGAGGCCTGTGTTAGTAGGTTTTTTGTAAAGGGATGTATGAATGCCACAGCTGTCAAGTTTGACATTAACATCCAAATAAACAATTTCGGTGGAGCTATAACATTCTGTAAATTTCAGGTTCATAGTATTGTTGTTAATGCGATCCACAAAAAATGCCCATTCACTTTCATTACCTTTCCAAATTAAAAAGACATCATCAATGTAACGCCAACAACCAATGATTTGTGTAGGGAAACTCAATGAAAGTAGATCCGACAAAAAAGTGGCCTCCCACCACCCCATGGTCAAATTGGCGTATGATGGGGCAAAGGTACTGCCAATGGCAGTACCTCTAACCTGATGATAAAAGGAACCCTCAAACAGAAAAACATTGTTAGTTAAACAAAACAAAAGCATTTCCAAAATCATACAACTGTGCCCTAGATAATTCAGAGATCGAGTGTCCAAAAAATATTTGCAGGCTGCCATCCCAGTGGTGTAGTCAATGGAGGTATACAAAGAGACAACATCAAGGGTGGCCAATATTAAACCCTCCTCCCAAGGTATATCAGCAATGTGGCTCAAAAATTCCTTTGTGTCCCGTAGATAAGAAGGTAGCACTGACACTAACAGGAACAGAGTCTCATCAATGAACTGAGCCATATGTTCAAGAAGGGAACCACATAAAGTAACAATTGGCCTGCCTGTGGATGAGTCAAAGACTTATGTGTTCTGGGCAGAAAGTATATGGTAGGGATGGTATGGCGGTCGGGAACAAGAAATTTGGCTAGCTCATCCTCAATAAGACCTTTATCCGCCCATTTGCTACATAAAGAGCTCAGCTCCGACTGTATTGTGCCAAAAGGATTTTTTTGCAACCTGGAATAACAGCACCGATCCCGTAGTTGGCGATTAGCTTCGGCCACATAGCATTCCCTATCCTGAATAACAATATTGGAGCCTTTGTCGGCCGGTTTTATCACAATATTGGACAGATTCTGTAGTTCATTGAGGGCCCGACTTTGTGGAGTAGTCAAATTCTGTTTATGGTTAAAAGGTTTCTTCCTTAATTTGCGGAGATCACTGATGCAGAGATCTTGAAAAGCCTTGATACAACCACCCACAGAAAATTGTGGATTAAACCTGGACTTATTTTTCAGTTTTGTACGTATATCCCAGCCGGGATCAATGTCAAAGTCAACAGGATCAAAGATGGAGGGATCGAATGAATCATTATTCAAGAAGGCCAGGTCTGTCAGTGTAGGAATATCAGAAATACGTAGGTCAGTACGACCAGTATGAGATACAGATGGTTTGACATGAGAAGGATTAATGGAAAATAACTTTTTGAGTCTGACCTTGCGTACAAATTTATCAAAATCAAGGCGTGACTCAACATAATCAAATGTTGTGGTAGGACAAAAGTTTAAGCCAAGTGAGAGTAATGAAGATTGCGGGCCTGTGAGTGTGTGGGAAAACATGTTGACAATTTGATGGGTTTTCATAGCTTCCATAGTTACTGTTTTACCCCAGAGCGAGTTAACCTGCCCTGTTGATGAACATCGGTGCCGTTTCCCACGACAGCCTCGATGGGTTTTTTCCCACTTTTTGGCAGTTTCTGATCGTTTCCTCTCCCTCTTCCTCTTGCTCGGCTCTTGCCACGGCCTCTGCCACTCTTTTGGTTTTTTCCATCTTTGCATAAAAGTCTCATCTCGTCTAAAAAATTAAATTTGACTGGTATTTCATCATTTTCTGAGATAGAGACATCAGACTCCGATGACATGGCCTCAGCATCGCCAGGTTGTTTTGGCAACAGTTGTATGGTTGAGTTTTTGCGCAATAAGTCAAATCGTTTAGCAAAGGTGAAAATGCGTCCAGATTCATAGTCCGTTTTATCCCTAATAAACTTTCTGTGTTTACGCTGCTTGATTTCTTCTTCATAAGCAACCAGGTCTTCTTCTGTTTTAGTACGCAGCTTCTTTCCCTCTTCAGTATTGGGAACATCAAGCAATTCAGATTCAAGTTTTTCCAGATGTGCAAGTGCAGCAGTGCTGTCTAAATTGGCATACTTCACCAAGATCTTCAGAAAATGTGCAGAGCAGTTACTACTAGCACCTCCCCACTCTTCCAACATACGTGGATCCTGATCCTCGAAGGATGGTGTAGTCATGATGGTACATAGATTAACTACATCTGCCTTAGGATGGTGGTAGAAAAAGGCCTAAATGACAATAGTCCATTCCGGCCATTTCACTGTGCCCAGATATTGTTTCATCAGTCTCCTGCTGTTTGAAGTGGGTGCCCCATTTTTACACATATTAGTCATGCTCCAGCCAAGCATTAACTTTTTCTTGAAGTGGCTCCAGGACTGACTCTTCATATGAGCCTGGCGACATAGGCTCCTGGACCGCACCCAAACAGCCCCTAACAGGGGCTTTTGGGCTTGCTCAAAACAACTTGATGCCTACTTCCGGGGTTGCTAGGCCTGGTCTGGTTCCCCGGAGGTAGGCATCATGACAATTTGCAAGAGCATGCTGTCAATGATCTGCCCAATCATAAAGTAAATTGTTTGTCAATCAATAGTAATTAATGAATAGTCTGTCATACCATGATGAATGCCAAATAATGTTGGGTCTTAGATTTCTTGAGCCTGCGATTTTGTAACAGTTTATTGAGAAGCCACCCTCAACACTGAGAGTTCCTTCCCTCCCCACACAAGTGGTGTCACAACAAACTGTTTAACAGATTATTTTCTTTAGCCCTATCTCAGAAACATATCACGCCCCTTGGATCCCTCTCCCCTGAGCTAAGAATGAGCCAAGAGCCAGGCCAGTGTACGGGAAATATATTGGTATTTCTTTAATTTAAATGTAATAGAAATTAGCACGAAAATATCAAAAACCACTTTATCCATGGCATAACACAATCAACTTCTTTCAGCATAAATAAATCACAAAAGTGAGTTTAAAAAGAACACAATCCCAATTCTTAACTTTCTGCAAATTTCTTTCTGCAAAATAATTATACTGATCAATAATAAAGGGTAGCATTAGGATTTCAAGATTGGTAAAAAATACATATGGCAATTATAATTTTGCCCACACATTTGGTTTAAAATAAACACATGGTGATTTATCGGTTTGTTTTTCCGACCCTCCCCCCCCTTGCTTTGGGGGGGATTTTTTAAATTTCAGTCACCCCTTACTGAAAGGCCTGTGTTGGGGAAGCTGGATGAAATGGTTGGATGGATTTAAGAACAAAGACACCCCTCTTCCTTAAAAAAGTCGGGGTCAGCTGGACAACAAGGATTACACAATAAATGCATAGGCTATAGTTTTCAGCACACTCTGGGAAGTGAGCTTTGTTAATTTCGAACTTTAACAAAATTCATCACGTAGTGTTCTGCCAAATGTGGAATTAATTACATTAATATTTTTGGTTAAATAGGCTAATGATCTACACAGTTTTGCGCCCCTGCCCGCTACAATGGGAAGGGATTTAAGGCAAGCAGACTCCCCCACCTTTTGGTTTCTAAGGGATCAGTTCTACTTACATAGCAAGCCACTGTTTAAGGTTCAGGAAAGCCAGCTTCATCTCAGGACACTCTGCAAAGATAGGGCAGGGGTATGGTCACTCCATTTTCAAAGATGGCCTCCTGCTCTCCAGCATCCATAGGACCCAGTCAGCTTTGAGGCCTTCATAGAGATAGACATCTCCACCCAGATGCACTCTCAACAATCTCCTCTGGTGTCTCCTTACAGCTGTCAGATGGTAAGTTTCAGCAGCCTTCCTGATGGTCTGTCTCTTCTCTCATTCCCTGTCTTTCTCCTTTCTCTGTGTGCCCTCTGTCCTAGCGCAGTCCCCCTTATACAGCAGCGATGACACCACCAATTTTACAATCTTGGGGAAGTACCCTGCAATAATCCCTGCCACTAGTATTGGAAAGTTACCCTTCTCTCTCTTCCCAAACCCTGCCTCCAAGTCAGGTTTGGTTTATGGGTCTGGAGCAACATATGGCAGTTCCCATTTGTCATCATCCTTTGTTCTCCTTTCAACATTTTGACAAAAACTAGTTATGTATCACAACGTCATAATTTTACTAGCAACTGCCACACTAAACATATTTTCTGTCTCTGCTAATCATGGGAAATTAGATAAGGTGACCACTAAATCTGTATCATGTAGCACGGCCATGTGGCAACTTTCTGCTGTTTACATAAAAAGCACAACAGTTAGGAATGTGTAAATTATTAAACATATCCCTAATTTCAATCTCCACCTGATCAACAACTCTCACATTTCGAACATGTTTAGTTCAGGCAGAAACCTAGTTTAACTGGCCCTTACAGTTCCCAGAGTCACAGGAAGATGAATTTTATATCCCCAAAATCACCTGGAAATTACATAAAAAATGGTACATAGATTAAATACATCTGCCTTAGGATGGCGGTAGAAAAAGGCCTAAATGATAATAGTCCATTCCGGCCATTTTTTTTCACTGTGCCCAGAGATTTTTTCATCAGTCTCCTGCTGTTTGAAGTGGGTGCCCCATTTTCACACATATTAGTCATGCTCCAGCCAAGCATTCTGATGTCAATGCGTTCAGAGCCAGCAGGTCTGGTCAACACTGAATTTTGACACCTTTAGCAGGACATTTTTATTGTGGTTGGTCATGAGATGGGAGATTTGACATTCAGGCTGGAAGTGGGAGATGTCCTTGTGAAGTTTTGCCCACAGCCAGCAAAAGGGTCTACTTTGGGCTGACATTTTTTTCACGAACACAAAGTGGCTCTTCAAATGTCACTAGAGTTTTGTGGGTGGAACATAATATACATTGCTCTTTGTCAGCCCACACATCATGTTTTGCTTTCATGACATTTTTCTGAGCAGTGATATTTTTTTCACTTTTACTTTTTTAAACCGTTTTATTTGCACACACATGTCCAGGCGTTTGTGTTTGCGATGTTTAAAAATCCTGTTTTCCATGTGACCGGGACTTCTGTTTCCTCCTTCTTTTGTAAATTAATATGCTGATTATCCATTGGTAATGACCAGGCTGTTTTTGTTTCAGTGCTGCCATTCATGTGAAAAGGACTTCTATTTGGGGCCTTTAAATGCACCCACACCCCCCCCCTCCGGTTCTTCCATGACTCTATGTTGGGGAAGAGCGGGGCAGAGTGGGGTTTCATTAGGAATCATTTCTTTCATCAGGGAGTGGGCACTCCAATCTCCCCTTTCATCTCTGGGTTGTGGGGTATGGCATGCCCCCCCTTTTCTTCCTTCTTTTTGGAGTGGGAACTCCAGCCTCCCCTTCTATATTTGGGTTGGAGGGTGTGGCATGGCACCCCCTTTCTTCGTTCCGTTCCAGGTTTCCAACTACAACATACAGTTATAACATGACATTTCCATTTCACAAAACACATTTTATTTATTTTCTTAATTTGTACAATAACACCAAGTACATTACTCCTTGATATATATATATATATATATATATATATATATATATATATATATATATATATATATATATATATATATATTCAGTAATAAAACTTTGTTAACGGGATGTTATGGTTAAGTTGCCCTACTAAAAACCTGTGAAATTCAGTAAAAAAACTTTGTTAAACTTTGTTAACGGGATGTTATGGTTCCAAGTAAAACCAAAACACCCTTGAAATTCGCCAGTTATGGTAGGCTAAGCAACCATAACTCGCGCCACCACTGTGCACTGCTAACACTAACACCGAGGACATCAAAGATGACATCACAAATATCGTTGATGACATCATTGTTCACTGCCATATCTAGACCAGGTGGTTTTATTTACTGACAGTCAGAAACGTAACTTTCAAAAGGTATTACATTTCTAGATATTGCTATTCTCACATGTTCTTACACTACTTTCCTTACAATTTAATTGCATCTTATGATGTACATATATAGGGGAAGAAGCAGCGCTGAAACACAGTAATCATTTTTGGGCGTCAATGCAATCATGTAGGTTTTACACAGTTGCTAATGATACTGCATCTTGTTTCCGGTTTATAGTCATAAAACCGAAAACAAAAATCCCGAATACAATAATCTCGAATCCAAAATCTCGAAAAAAAAAAAGTCGAATTTTTTTTTAATGACGTTTTTTGTTCGAAATGGGGGGGTTCCCCCCCCCAACCCCTCTTTTTTCTATTTTTTTTTATTTTAACCCATTTTTTTTACTTATCTGACCCCAAAAAAGCATATAATTAAATAAATAAAAAATTCGACTTTTTTTTTTTCGGGATTTTGGATTCGAGATTATTGTATTTCGAGATTTTTTTTTCGGTCTTTTGACCGACCACCAGTAGAAATATGTAGTAAGTGATGGATTATTAGCTACTTAGTACAGGTTTCACAGTATGGAAAAGTCTGATACAGAAGCATTCAACGTTTCTTTATATAACTTTGGAAAAGTACAAATATAGCACCTATGTGGTGTATGCTGCAGGCAATACGTACATTTCTGTATGAGTAGATTCCTGTACTAGAAAGAATACTGCAATGGAATGTTCTTTAGAACACTACATTACATAATAAAGTATGTAGTTTATGACTCATCTCTCGATAATCCCTGATACTTTTTTCCCAACATTACATTCACAACCCCTTGTATGAAAAGTAAATGCACATGTGATGTCATCAGTGATGTCATCAATGATATGTACGATGTCATCTTTGATGTCCTGGGTGTTAGTTTTAGCAGTGCACAGTGGTGGTGTGAGTTATGGTTGCTTAGCTTCCCATAACTGGCGAATTTCAATGGTTTTCCGGTTTTACGTGGAACCATAACGTCCCGTTAACAAAGTTTTTTTACTGAATTTCACAGGTTCACATTCATCATTTGAAATATGAAGATAATTACTAGGATTTCCTTACTTTGTGTACATGTAACAGTGGACATACTTAACCTCCTTCGCTAATAATATTTGAAGGCCATGGACTGAGCGTCTGTCCGCAGACGGGCACGGACAAGAGCAAGATTACCCAAACAGTAGGGGGTATTTGAAATTGTTCTATCATGCCATATAAAAACTGCACAAGGTTAATAAGCAGCACATAAACACATTATAAGTAGTAATACATAACCATAACGTCTCACACATAACCCATCCATTTAAATACCATGTGTAATGAAATGGATTATACCATAACAAAAAAAGATATGCCTCCAACGTAATTACCTCACAGAAACTGTACAGTTAAGAGCGACAGTAGACGAACACAACACAACAAATACAAATTACAAGAAAGTAGTAAGTGAACTTAATTTTTCGTGTATGTTGGTACACTTTTTGTATGAGGTGCAGAACAAATAATGTATTTCTGTTGTTTTCACACAGAAATGTGCAGTACTTTGGACTGGCTGGAGGAGACTTTTCCACATGGCGAAATGTCGGAAGATAGCGATAATAATAGTACACACTTATCTGCATAAGCAAATTAATAGTCAGTACTTTATGGATACTTAACATATACATATATTTATTTTTAACAGACCAGGTAAAAAATGAAGAAAGTCCACCAAAAGACACAGTGGAAGACACTGTGAAACGCATAGAAGGCAAAGTGGACATGCTAAAAGAGAATTTTAACGGGTTCAGGCAATTTGTGGAAGACCACGTCAAAGGAAAAATAAGATACCACTGTCCTACCTGTACCTGTCCCCCTTCTCCATTTCCCAGTGAACTATCCCCAAACCCTGAAGAACAACATAAACATTTCGATGAAACTTCCATCCCTTCATCCCCTCACAACGAGCCTGTGGAAACCCCTAATTCCCCTATATTTGTTTCAGTGTCTGCTTCCCCCTCTCTCTCTTAATTGTTGTATATGTGTTTAATAAAAAAATGTTCTGTTACTTTTAATGGAATTGTGTGCGTCAATTTATTTTTTTAAGAGTTAAAATGTCCGCGGACAGAGCACCTGTTCTGCCTGTCCGTAATTAATAAAATATGGATGTCCTAAGGGCAGTACACCTACCCGTACCATTTGCAACCAAGATGGACCTGTTCTTAGAACACACCAGGTGGCCGCGATGTCCGTAAATGAACAAAAGAAGAGTGTCCTAATGACACTATACCTGTCCGTACCGTCCGCAGCGAAGATGGAACTGTCCGTAGAACAGGCGCAGTGTCCGGCATGTCCATAGTCAAACAAAATGGAGGTGTCCTAAGGACACTATACCTGGCCGTACAGTCAGCAGAACATCTACGCACATGCGCACCTCACCCGTAAATCCTGCAAACATTGCGCCTGTCCGTAACTGTCCTTTTCACTTGTGTCGCACTTTTAATTAGTTTCAGGGCCCGAACACTGTCCGTAGAACACCCGCACGCATGCGCACGACCGTTCCTATGCATTTTTTGTCCTGGGGGCACCCATTTCCTTCGCCGATGTGTTCACAACGTCATCATGTGACCGCACCCACGCTGAGCGTGTGCCCTAATTTTAGCACTTTGTCTGCTTCTGCAACATTTCAAAAGAACTTATGCAGACAAGGCAAATTATTTTACAATACAAAATCACCATTTCACATGTCCCATACAATGGCCCTAGCTTTCCACATATTGTTTGGAACTGTTTCAACGCTTTTGAGTGATCGATATGGTCACGAGGCGCACCCCTCCACACCTATAAAAGGCCACACCCCTGAGCTCATCTTCATTGTACTTCTGGCAATTGTATATTGAGTTTTGCTGCCTTAAGTGCTCTAGTGGAGATTATCTCACCAACCCTAATGGCATCCATGGCTGTTGATGCTACATCAGCCTCAGCACCACCCACAAACACTCCACCGCCACCACCTCCCCAAGGGCCTGCAGAGGGAAATACGTGTGAGGATGTAGAGAGCGAGGAAGAAGAGGATGAAAAGAATGAGGTGGGGGAACTCCCTACTACCACCACTCGCCGGGAGTCGGGGGTGTGGCAGTTGTTTACCGTTTTTGGTAACGTACCAAAAGCACGTGCGAACCTGGTCACTTGTAAAAAGTGCAATTTGGTGCTGAGTCGTGGGAGACCTAGTGCGTGCAGCTTTGGTACGACAACCATGAAGCGACACCTAACTTTGTTCCACGGTGCAGACATTTGCAAGGTGTTACCATGTAAAGAACGTTGTAGGTTGAGTTCCTCCACAGCATTCTCCGTGTCCGATCCTCTCTCCACAAGAGACACTCCTGTGGGAGAGCACATCCCTCCAGCTGCCTCACAGGCCATTCGCGATGCTGTTGACCCTTACCTTTCGAAGGTAACAATATTGTGTATGTGCTGCGACACAGTACTCTGCAGGGGGGAGAGTCTTCGAAGTGCTTTCAAGACTTTGGTAACAGAGCACCAGAAGACCTGCTACCTTCCTAAATAAGGCCCACCCTACATCTTTCTCTCTCCACCTGCCCTTTCTTATCCCAGTGGTTGGTGTCCCTTCCTTACCCTCCTTTCCCCTCCTCTCCTAGTGTGTCGTGTGTAAAAAAAACCCAAAAATATAAAACAACAACATTTTTAAAAAAAGACTCTTTTCAGAGCTGTCTTTCTCAGTTTATAAAAAGGAAGTATCAAATAAACGGTGTAGGCCCTGCGCATTTTTCAAGAAGTCCGCGGACAATCCTAGGACAAACAAAATTTTAGGATACAACCGTAGCAAAACCAATGCACTTTTCTCTGGCAGTAAGTGGTGGCTCTGAAAAGAGACTTTTGGTGGTGTTGTGTGTGTTTGAAAAACTTGGATTCCTTAACATGTAATGCAAAATAGGTGACTATAATTGCAAAAAAGGTTGCATTGCATTTTGTACATTTCTAAGAAAAATCTTATTGCCAGCATATGTAAGATGGACTCCATCTCTGCGAAAAATAAATGTGCTACGAAACATAATATTTTCATTGTGGAAAGAAGACATGCCAACATCTCTTAGAAAGGCACAAACAGCCTTATTGACATTGCGCCTCGCTTTCTCCATTTGTGGACCATATAAAGATGAACGCAGCCACATTTGTATTTGTGCAATACGTGAAAAGATTACTTGGCAATTTGGAAACATGTCCATGACCTTCTCAAGTCCTTCCTTCATTGCAAATTGCAAAGAAATTCCAGACACATGCCCTAAACTGTTTCCTCCACAATGAATGATAATTATATCAGGTGGACGCGCTGTCTGTAAAGTAGCACAGAGAGGTACCAAATCCAGCCACTTCATTCCACGCACTCCATGCCAGTGCACTTCCACATGAGGGAATCCAAGATCTGCAGATATACCGCAACGTTCTGCATGCACCTTCAACCAATGTATCCATGAGTCTCCCAAAATCCAGATAATCTGTTTTCGAGCACACACAGCCATAGCTGTCTGTTCTCCTCTCAGGGAAAAGACGTTCTCACTAAATCTCTCCGTTCACATCACACCCATTGAACTTCACTGACGAATCCCTAGCTCCGCTCATTCTCATTTGCATGCCTCTTCACCCCAGAATCCCTGTATGTAGCATGCGCTGCCTGCAGACTACCGCCATGTCTGCGGACATGTAGTGGATCTGAGCGTGATGACTGTACATTTAAATAGTGTTCCCCTTTTACCCTTTAAGGTGGGCTCTGTTATTTTTTCTTCTTAGTTTACTCCTACAATCATTAGATAACCTTCTCCAAAGCAAGACTTACATTCCAAAAGAACATGGCATTTCCCAAAAAAGATAAAGAAACACCATCTGCTTCAAAATAAGCTGCATTACTGGAAACAATGTTCTCGTGGCTGCAGAAAAACATATGAGCTCTTAACATGAAAGCATGCATGCCGCGATTGATTGCACACCTAGCAATACTTTGATCAGAACAAAAAACAGAACTGTAGTCCCGTTTTGCTTGAGGGAGTAAGCCAGATAAAATTAGTTTAGCAGTTGGAAAGATGCTGATGACTGCTTGAACCAACTGTTCCAAATCTCCCAGCAAAGTAGGTGAACTCATGTAGCCCAAATGGAAAGCACCATAGTGCAAAACTACAACATGGGGACTGTTCATCCTACACATATCTCTGCAAACTTGGAGAATTGCCTCTACATTGCAATCCGTCGCAGCGCTCCATACCACCTCCACTCCTCGTACATCGGAATTGTTTGCCATATGCCTACATTCAGAATAGTGCTGTAAACCATGCACAAAAATATCTCCGAGCACCAACACCCTGACTGTCTCCACCTCTGCCATCTTCACTACAAACACTCTCTTTCTACACAAATCAACAATGTCAACATCTGATTGGCTGATCCCTACAGTCCCCTTTCCATGCTGGATTTGCTGGAAAACCCTGTATGTGGCACGCCCTACCCGTGGATAAGCGTGGTGTCCGTGGGGCAAGTAACTCTTAGCCAGCCCTTCTACCATTTCCACATCACTCGTGAATCCATTCCCTCATTGGACACAGCTAAGCAGTCAGACAACCATCCACCAATCACATCCAAGGCCTCTACATCTAACTCCGTCATCAGAGTTCCGCACTTCAAATGTACTGTTGATCACTCTGCATACAAGTCTCATATCAGTGCAAAGCGCCTACTACAAAAAGTACTGTGCAAGTTTTGAGGATTTCTACTTACAGCTCCATGCATACCCACATGCATGATTACAAAGTACAGGTATGCATATATTATTCAGAGTACATGTGCAACTCTTATGAATCCTTTTAAACAAATTAATGTCACTAAATCCGCATAGCCAATAGATACATACCAACGCTCCCGCTTTAAGCACGAAACTTCCTAGTTGTCATTGAAAAATCGCACTACTTCTTACTATCTCCCACATAACCTATACATACGTGCCAACCCTCCCGATTTACGCGCGAAACTCGATTTTGCATTAAAAAATGTCACCATTTTTTACTGTCTTCTGCCTAAATTAATGCTACTTCCAGTGCGATTGTACGAGAAAAGAAAAAAAATGTTCCCGATTGCTGTGGTGACATCTCCCTCTCAGGTGCTCCCGATTTTTCGCATTCCTACTTATAATATGAAAGTATTAACATTTTTCCCATCTACTACAATTACCTATCACTTACAAATTTCTCTGCTATCTGCAACACAGCTGCAAAAAAACAAGGGAATTTCATGAACTTAAAATTGTACTCATTTGCGAAGCAGGTTCAACTAACATATTTCAAATAACATATAAAGGCTGCACATAGTCAAATGAAATGCATGCATACACTGTGTTGAGATATCAAATGAGAATACTTCCACAAAAGCTGAAAAATTAGCGTGTACATTAACATTGGTGCTATAAACACACAAAATTACTAACTTCTTCCTTTTACAATTGCAGTGAAGACCACTCTCCTGAAAATCAACAGCATCTACACTACAAACAACATATCCGAAGAAACCTGGTCATTGCACAAAAAAAAGTAAGTACAAAACTACCTTTGTATTCTTACTGTTCCTCAAAGAGATTGTGTGGATTATGTATGTAATTTGCGCACCAAAAAAACATTGATTTCTGAACCATTCTGCCCACAAATCCCCATTTATTAAACAGAGATTAGCAGGCAGAATGGCACACAAATCTTCGTTTTTTTGGAACACAAATAACATACTCATACCTTAGAATGTTAGTACTAGAAAACAAAGAACTGTTTTAATTTTATACCATTACATTTACTATTAATGCTTCTCCTCACCATTAGCTCACTTTCTACTCTCATCTGAACCACAGTGTAGTAACATACAAACAGAAGAATAGCCTTCCCAGCTCATTGTAACTGCCCAATGCACATTCACACACCACCACATACATCTTCCCCATCAAACTCATACACGCATGCACACAGCACACATACATTGTAAAACAGACCAACCCATACCTTCTTTTTTTTCAACAGACCCCAAATAATGCCTACCAAAAAGCAAGTCCGTAGAAAGGAACGCAGAAATAGAGCAAATGAAAATAAAAGTGTCCAAAGTAAGCATCCATCTCGACCAGAGTTTGTACAAAATGTTAAAACAAAACAGCTAATGCAGTCATTTAGCAAAACAAATGAATCTTTAACTACAGAAACTTTGCCTCCTCTATCAAAATGTGGCACTAAACAGAAAATGCTTAACAAGAATTTGGCTACCACTACTGCTAACACTGCTCCTATACATTCTGATATAGTAGGAAGAAACCATAGTAAAAAAAGTATTTTAGCAAAAAATGTTCCACCACAGAGTCCTTCAGAATCTAATAAGAAGAGGAGTGAAATCATCCACAACCCTTAAAACATATCGTAGAAAATTAATTCTAGAAGCTCTCATAGACAGTGCAATCCTTCTCAAAAGGAAGTTATTTATTTTAGTTATGAAAAGGATGAAACCACTAACAAAACTAAGTAGTAAACTACAAAAGAAACTTCTAAATGAACGGAATGTCAACAAAAATAACTTCTTAAATATTTGTGGAGGTGAATGGAGTCACACCACGACCACAGAACCATATTTTAATGAAGAAGCATACAAACAAAATCAAACAAACACAATTGCCATCCATAGCAGTGGACGCGGATATGAAAAAATCAATAATACCATCATCGAACAAGAAACACTGCTTACCAAAGTTCCCCCAGAAAACTCAGAATTACCTCTCCATTCGACTGAACCAGACCATCCAGTATACAAATGGCCGTGCACGTCAATGTGTAACATTCCTAACAAATCATTCAAATCTTTAAGCCAGTTCCTCAATCAGTATGTGAAAGGTAAAGACAAAATCAAAATGAAAGTGCTGCAAAATATGGATACCTGTCCAGTGTGCAAATACACAGGACTACCAGGGCATTCATTAGCCTGCATTTCAGGACCTATTTGCAAAAGCACCTTCCATGATATCAAAATGATATCAACACATCATTCAAATGTAAGAAATCTAGTGTATAAAGTGTACTATGCTAAAAGTCCAGCTTTAGAACTAGCCAATTTAAATAACACTCTTCTGCATGGCACACCCAAATACCTACAAGAAGAAATCAACTGTATCCAGAGAAAATATTTTGGATGTGAAAGCCACGTACAAAATGCAATAGTTTTAGAACAGACTAGCAACAAATCTGCACATGGCAACCTTCTATTACACACATACAAAAAAGAAATACTAAAATTTAAACGTACATCCGCTGAAGTAACAAACCATGTGTGTGTGTGTTGCCGCAGAACTTTTTACAAAAGTAACACAAAAACTATTGACTTAACATACAAAATAGAAGACAATGAACATTCCAAATGGTTTGAATTCGCTCTGTACCTTTTAGCAGAAAACAAATACCAAATAAGTGAAACCCTAATATGTCGCAGTTACTGCACTACAAAACTTGACAACAACCAAACTCCTTCACGTGCTATCACAAATAATTTGGAATTATTCCCACTACCAAAACCCCTGCAACAACTCAATTTGTATGAGAGCATCATAATTCAAACAGTACACCCATTTCAAGCAATAATACGCCTTCAACCAAAAACAGCAAAATTACCTCCCTCTGAATTGGTGAAAGGCATTTGTGGCAAAGTAGTTTATTTACCATTAGATCTGACAGAAAATGTGCACACTCTAGGAGTGCAACGTTCAATAGAGCATTCTTTAATTGTCTTAGTAAATGGTGTACCAACAAAAGACAAATAAATGTGGCAACAACTCGTGGACTTACATAAAGTTAGACAAGCCTTGCAATATCTCCAACACAATAATGAATACTACAAAGACATAAATATTGAAGAAAGCTTAAGGGAAACAACTGAAATAATTCAAGACTCCTCAGAAACTGGTCAATTTGAACTACTGGATCCTGCTGCAATATCCACTCTTTTAGACTATTATACAATTCATCCATTGCACTCTAATGAGAGCATAGATGATGCACTAGAAACTTACCAAATGCGACAAACAAAAGGGTCACCAATCGACATATGGGAAAAAAGTATAGAAGCAAATGCTTTTCCACTACTATTTCCTACTGGCAAAGGAGGAAGATACGATGATAGACCCACTCAGATAACAGCATCAGAATACCGCTCATTACAAAAGTATTCTGAAAATCCCAGATTTAGACAAAATATGGAATACATATTCCACCTACTCTTTGAAACTGAACTAGCAACCCTATGTTACGGAGTTGCACACATATTGAAATCTGGAACCCACTTTCAAAATATGTCAGCTACGCAATTAATTGAAAAAGTGCAAGAAAAAGATGAGGTTTTACAATCAAGCATAACAAATCTGTTTGCAAACATGCGTGGTACGAAAGGATACTGGCTCCGACGTCATGTATGTTGTATGATCAGAAACCTTGGACCACCCACTTGGTTTGTTACATTAAGTTGTGCAGAATATGCATGGGAAGATTTACATGATTTCCTACGCATATCAAATAACAACAAAACCAACATAGATATACTAACATCCGTAGAACTTTGCTCTCTAGATCCTGTTAATGTTTCAAGATATTTCCAACATCGTTTCATTGCTATGCTACACTTTATTTGTAATAAAACTGTCCCTCCCCTTGGAGAAGTGCAACACTTCTTTTGGAGAAAAGAATACCAAGCCAGAGGAGCACCACATATCCACCTGTTTTTATGGATTAAAGGTGCACCTAAATTTGGTCACGACAGTGATGCCACTGTTTTGCAGTTCATCCAAAAATATGTCACTTGTGAAATCCCTTCACAAAGGACACATAGTGACTTTCATGGACAAATTGTACAATTTCAAAGACACAAATGTGGCAAATATTGTGGTAGAAAATACAAAAGCAAAGGGAAATATTACACCAAATGCCACTTTGGTTTCCCTAGACCAGTTACAGAAACAGGTGAACAACTTCATGTCTTCAGTTCGACATAGTGTTAAAGGTAAATCACCTAAGAACACGTATTACATAAAATGAACAGAAGAATCAATATATATGAATTATTAACAATGCAATAATTGCCCTCTTATGGAATGCAAACATAGATGTGCTGTACATTGCAGACAATTCCACTGCAGTTGCACGATATGTTACAGCCTACTTAACAAAAGCAGAAAAAACAGAGTTGCAAGACCTCTGGAATGACCTATCATCAGACAAAATACTATTTCAGAAATTGTACAGCCTAGGCATAAAAATGCTCTCTCCTAGAGAATGTGGTGCCTATGAAGCTGCCGATCATTTAACCGGTACTGCTTTGTATGGAAAATCTGAAAATATATTATGGCTAAGTCTTGGTCCTGCTAAATCTAGGAAAATAGTTCTCTAATCATATGAGGACATAGAAACAATAGCCAAAAATGATCCCAACAGCCAAGACATTTTAAAGAACAATTTACTAGACACATACTACCCGAACAGGAGTACCACTTTGGAAACCATGTGTCTGTACCACATAGCCCAAAACTTTGTTTGAAAAAATAATATAAAACACGGTGAAATCAAAGGAAGGTATAGAGTGACAGATTGTGAAGGCAGCTTAGTGAAACTTACCAAACGAAGCTTAATTAATCATGTCAAATTGTCATTAAAAACTCCTCAACAGAAAGAACTATATTACATGTCCCTGCTACAACCTTTTAAACCATGGAGAAAAGAGGAAGAGATACTAGATAACTATGACTGCTATGAAGAGGCTTTCAAAGCTAATGAAAGCACTATCACTGATGTGAACTTTACGCAGTACAAAGCAATGTTGCACAATGAAGAGCAACACGAAGAAGACCTCCAGGCCCAACTAGATAAGGAAGACTTCCAACAGTAGTCAACCTTCTATAACAAGAAGTCAAGAACCACTAAGACAGCCACTAATAGCAAATGAGGCAGAATTGGCTATGACAGAAGTGGAAAGCACCATGTGTCACTATGAAGAACATACAGAAGACTTAACTGCACTACAATCAAAACTTAACAATGACCAGAGCACCATTTTTGAAGACGTAACAAAAGAAATTGCATATGGTGTATAGCACAAAAATAAAGAATGTACCTGCCAAAATTAAAAACCTATACTGCTGATGTCAGTGGGGAAGCTGGTTCAGGCAAAACATTCTTAATCAAAATCATCAGCAAGTTCCTTTAACAAATGACAAACAACAAACTGTCAGCTGTTGTAACTGCCCCCACAGGTTTAGCTGCCTACAACATAGGCGGTGTGACTTCCCACCGATTACTACTCCTTCCAGTAGAACACCAAAACAAATTAGACTATTATAAACTTTCTACAGAAGCTGCAATGGAACTACTGAGAGCATTAAAACAAATAAAAATGCTAATAATAGATGAAGTGAGCATGGTCTCCAACCTAATGTTGGCTCTGATTCACCTCAGATTGCAAGAAGTACTTAAAACAAAGTACGATGAACTCTTAGCAGGAAAACACATTATCGTTTTTGGAAATCTTCTACAATTGACACCAGTGAAAGGTGAACCTATTTTTAAAACCTTAGGACACAAACTCTGCTGTGAAACTGTTGGCAGCATAGGAAATGTCAACCTTTGGCAACATTTCCAATACAGAGAATTAACAGAAAACATGTGTCAATCTGCAGACCTCACTTACGCCAACATTTTAAAACGTATTAGAATTGGTGTACTATCTCAAGAAGCACAAGCAATATTGAAAAACCGGCACATCTATGCACTTTACGGCGATAACGCAAGTGCTACTGATGTTATGGAACAATTAGCACACAATAATGTCAATTGTATGGCCTTAATGCCAACTCTTGCAAGCTATTCCAAATTCAATGAAACAATGTTAAAAAAGAAATGCAACCAATAATTGAAATTTTCTCAGCAGACAAACTGGACGTACATGGTATGACACTCCCAATGTGTCAGCAAGCCACAACAAGACTAAATACCTGAGAAAATTCAATCTCCAACACAGCTGGGTTGGAAAAAATATTAAAATTGTCCTTAAATTGTAGAGTAATACTTAAACGTAACCTTGACGTGGAGCAAGGACTAGTTAATGGGGCACAGGGTACAGTTGTTGGCTTTCAAACATACCCATGTGACAACAACATTCAGTTTGTCAATATTCTCTTTGACAAACTTTCAGAAGTAAAAAGTAAAGGGCGCTCAACAACTCAATTCCTTCTCTTCAAAGACATCTATGTACGTAGAGAACAATTTTCTCTAACTCTTGCATATGCAGTCACCATTCATAAATCCCAAGGTCTTACCCTAGGCAAAGCATTTATAGCTATTGGAAACACAGTCTTTAAAGAAGGCATGAGCTACGTAGCACTATCACGCTTATGTACACTTGACTGTCTATTTCTAATCAACTTTGATGCAAGTAAAGTGAACGCTGATATTCCTTGCATTTTAGAATACAATAGACTGCGTTCACTGTACACCCCCCCATCTGAAATCATATCCTGTTCCAGAAAAAGGAAAATGTTGTAAAAGAAAACTAATTCAAACAGAAATGCATCAGGATCTGACTGCAAATCCTTCAAAGAAATCAAAAGAAGCTAATACTTCACAAATTACCACAAGCAATGAAGAACCTATCAGTGAAAGTAAATCAGGCACTTTTTCAAAAAAGGAACACAAACTCCGAAAAAATCACTCGGACACAGAACTATCAGGTCCATTCAAATTTTCAAATGAAACTGGTGTAAGTTGCTACGCAAATGTAGCAATGAATATTCTATTTCAATTGCCACCAATTGTTAACAACATTTACTTACACAGTACAGACCAATTGGGTTTGCAAATGTTAGTCCTCCATAGAAATGCAACAAACAATCCTGACATCACGTATAGTGTTCATGGAATAAGACAAGAATTGGACTACTGTGCTGGAATGGTGAGGTTCACTATAAACTCACAAGAAGATCCACAATAATTTCTAATGTACTTACTACAAGTACTTAAATACAAAAACATACCTATAAATGAAATCTTCCAGATTTCATACATCGGGAAACATACATGCACTCTCTGTAACAATGTGACAAAGGAACAAATCCTTAATGAGCAATTTGTGAATGTATCCATACCTAATTGTGAATCCAATCCATTTCAGCAACTTCTACAAAATGCAAACCATGGCAGATTATGTGCTATCTGCAATTCAGATAATCGCTCCACCTTACTGATACAAACACATAGTAACTACATAATACTAATGCTTCTACGTTACAATGTAGATGGTACCAAAAACAACTGCAAGCTGACTGGATTCACACACGGTCAAGTGTCACTTGGTAAGAAAACCTTCACAACAATAGGTATAATATACCACGCAGGAACCACAACCAATGCTGGTCACTACACTGCATATATTAAAAAGAAAAGTGGATGTTCGAATGTAATGATAGTAGCATTACTCTAAAGCAGAGATTACCAGCAAATCTTACAAATGCTTATTTAATCTTCTTAAAGCCAAAATTTAATAACTAATGTGTATGTGAACATTAACAAAAATTCAATTGAAAAACTGTAAACAGTTACAATACGCCAACAGGTATCTAACTGGCCAAGATTGTACAACAACCACACAGATAAATCAATACCACTGATTTGCAACAAAAAATTCACAGGTAGAATACGCCAACAGGCATCTAACTGTTTAAAAAATCTGCAAGAAACCAACATATAGAACATTAATCAGAAATAACAAGTGAACACTCAAAGGAAACAAAGAAATTGTTTGTAGCATAGCAAAGAAAGTTTTTTTTTTATCCGACAATGATTTTTTTCCCCCAGACCTAATGATTTAAAAACAAACACAGAAACTGAGCAAAATGCATAGTACACTGGTTTGTAAACTAAATATGAGGGTCAAAAAAACTAAAATGTCTATTATACAATGTCATAAGTCTTTATAAAATACAAACATTAACATGCTCTTTTCTTTTATCACAGAAATTGAAAAAGAATATTTTCTCCAAGTACTAACGTCATGTAAGAAATATATGGAATCTCAACAAATTAAATAGTAAGTATAATTTCACACATTTCTTACATATTCAAATCTATACGTGTGATCTATGGTTGTAATATGGTGCAGTGGCTGTGGGCAGGGCCTAGAGTCTTGGATGTATTATCTACGACCTACACCCTGCGGCCATGCAACCAAGACTCTAGGTCCTATCCACAACCACCACAGCATATCAAAACCATGGTGGCATATAACTTTACTGCTTATAACTATGGTCTTAGGTTCATGGCCTGTGGCCATGCACCTAAGACTCTAGGACGTGCACACAAACACTGCACCACAGCGCACCCATGCTGACTTATAACTTCAATGCTTATAACTTCAGTCTTGGGAGCATGGCCTCCGGCCATGCACCCAAGACTCTACATCCTGGCCACAACCACCACATTATATAAAACCCATGCTGGCTTATAACTTCACAGCTTATAACTTTGGTCCTGGCCACAACCATTACAGCATATCACACCCATTGTGCCTTTTAACTTCAGCACTTAGAACTTTGTTCTTGGGCGTATGGCCTTCGGCCATGCACCAAAGAGTCTGGGTCCTTGACACAACCAGTGCAGTATATGAAATCCATGTTAGCTTATATCCTCAGGGCTTATAACCTTGCTCCTGGTCACTGCTTATAACTGCACTGCTTATAACTTTGGTCTTGTGTCCATGGCCTTCGGCTATGCATTGAAACTGTAGGTCCTGTCCAAAACCACCGCAACATATCACACCCATTGTGGTTTATAACTTTAGTACCTAGAATTTTGGTCTTGTGTGCATGGCCTTCGACCATGCATGCAAGATTGTAGGTCCTCGACACAACCACCGCAGTATATGAAAACCATGCTGGCTTATAACATCAGTGCTTATAACTTCAGTGTTGGGTGCATGGCCATGGCCTTTGGCCATGCACCCAAGACTTTAGGCCCTGGCCACAACCACCTGATAGATATTCAATTCTATGGATGTATCTATGGGTGTGATAAGCTGCAGTGGTTGTGGCCAGGGCCTAGAGTCTTGGGTATATGGCCTACGGCCTACAGCCTACGGCCATGCACCCAAGACTCTAGGCCCTGGCCCCAACCACTGAAGCATATCACAACCATTGCAGCTTATAACTCATTCTCACACCCATACATTCAAACATTTTAACTGCGGCATATACTCAATTTGCACCCAAGACTCTACGCACTGCCTACAACCACCTCATAGATATTCGATTCTATGGGTGTGATGTATGAGTGTGATATGCTGCGGTGGTTGTGGCCAGGGACTAGAGTCTTGGGTGTCTGACCTATGGCCTACGGCCTGTGGTCATGCACCCAAGACTCTAGGCCCTGGCCACAACCACTGCAGCATATCACACCCATGGTGGCTTAAAAGTCATTACCACACCCATAGAATGAAACATTTCAACTGCAGAATATACTCAATTTGCACCCAAGACTCTTAGCCCTCCCTACAACCACCTGATCGATGTTCGATACTACGAGTGTATCTATAGCTGTGATATGCTGCAGTAGTTGGGGCCAGGGCCTAGAGTCTTGTGTGTATGGCCATATATATTGGAATCTATGGACGTGCACTATATAAAACCCATGTTGGCTTATAACTTCAGTGCTTATAACTTTGTTCTTGGGTGCATGGCCTTTGGCCATGCACCCAACACTCTAGGCCCTTCCCACAACCACATGATTGATATTCAATACTACGGGTGTATGTATTGCAGTGATATGCTGCAGTGGTTGTGGCCAGGGCCTAGAGTCTTGGGCTTATGGCCTACGGTCTACGGCCTACGGCCATGCACCCAAGACTCTATGCCCTGGCCACAACCACTGCATCATATCACACCCATGGTGGCTTATAACTCAGTATCACACCCATAGAATCAAAAATTTTAACTACGGTATATACTCAATTTTAATGTCCGCTGACACCACACGTGTCCTTAGAACAGTTTAAACTTGGCTGCGCATAGCATGGACGGAAATACTATCCTTAGGGCACCCCTCATTTTCAGTAATTACAAACATCCCAGACAGTGCGGGCATGGCGAATACATCAGTATCACCTGCCGCCTAAACAAATACAGTATTTCACCCATCTCTTACTCCCTAAACCTCCCTAAGCACTCTGACACACCAAAACACTCCCCAAAACTGCATTTTGCCTATGTTCGCCACTGCGCTGTCGGCGGATCCAAGATGGCAGGCGCATTCGAACAATCTGACGCACATCACACCTCACTCCAGCCAATCGGCGGACACGTCGCGTGTCTGCGGTCATGACGCAAGCCCATTAGCCAATCGTTATCTTGTCCGCGGAGCGAACAGGGAAGTGTGACCGCGGAGCTGACATAGATATCACGAATTTTTTGAGACATACTTTTTTGTCATTTTAAAGAAAACTACTGGACGGATTGTCACCAAATTTACAAAAGCATGCTTCTGTTCCTGATGCAAATTTGGTGAAAATCCGTCCAGCGGTTTGGGCTGTAGGTGTGCGCAAAGTTTTTTCCCCATTCAGTCTAAGGGAAAAAAAGACATTTTGGGCCCCCCCCTATAACTTTGCCCCCTCTAGACCAAACCTCACCAAACTTTGCAACAAAAAAAATCAGAGTGGGCCATATACTTTGTTTTGCAAAGTTTGGTGAGGATTCGTCCAGGGAGAGCGAAGTTATAAGCCGCCCAAAAAGTGTTCTTCCTATGGAAACAGCAACTTAACCATAACTACACGGCCACTACTGTGGCCGCGTAATATATATATATATATAAATATTTTTCATCCTTCCTTTTCTTTCTTCAGATGGATCCGTGTCTGGGATGACAGCTTTTCAACTGGTTGATGTGGACCCATTTTTCAGTTCTCCTTGTGGGATGTGGATCTTGTAAGCAACAGGTGATATTTTATGTACAATTGCAAAGGCACCACACCAAGATGGGAGGAATTTCCACTCCATGGCCTGATTCCTTTGAAAATTGTACAGGTAAACCTTGTCACCTATTTCATACTCTTTCTTGGTGGTCTTTAAATCATAGTAGGTCTTCATTCCTTCAGCCGACTCTTCTAAATTGCGCTGAGCATAAGCAAAAGCATGCTGGAGATGCTTCCTTACATTTTCAATATTCTCATGAATAGTGGACGCATTTATCATCAGTGTCTGCTCCTGAGTCCTATATAGCAGATGCTGTGTTAACACCATTTATCGTCTTTTCATGAGCTCAAATGGAGACATCTTTGTTGCAGAAGATGGTGTAGACCTAATAGCCATCAGGACAAGCAGCAATCCGATGTCCGAGCTGGGTCCAGAGTCTGCCACAAACTTCTTTAAGATGCTCACAATTGTTTTGTTGTATCTCTCTACCACCCCCACTTGAGGCCAGGCAGTAGGCAATGTAGAGTTTTCTTTTTACTCCTAGAATCTCCTACATCTTTGATAACACCTCCCTGGTAAAATGGCTTCCTCAGTCCAACTCAATCCTTTGCGGGAGGCCGAAACAAGAGATGTGGTTGTTCATTAGTGAAGCAGTTGTCTCTGCCTTACAATTTGGGGCTGGAAGACATTCTACCCACTGTGTGAGCAAGCATGTCACAGTCAACATGTTTTTGTTTCCACTAGAGGAGAAAATCACTGGCCCGATGAAATTGACTTGCAAATCTGACCAAGGCAGCGTCATTCCCCTTTTTTTGTACTGGAGCTCTATGTGTGTGTGAACTGGGTTGGAATTCAGCACACACAAGACACATCTTTAGGTATGTGTCGAGGTCCTGGCCCATGTGTGGCCAGTAGGTAACCTTGTGCAAGATTTCCAATGTCATATGAAACCCTCTATTACCTGCAGTGGCTGCGTCATGGGCATGGTTCAACATCAGGCTTCAGAGTGAGGTAGGTACCTCCCACTGGTCACTGCCAGATGGGGCTCTCCTTACCAACAAACCATCTTGGATACGAAACATCTTGGAAAACTTCATCAACACCCGGAGATCCTCTTTACCGGCATAATCCGACTCTGTTAGTGGAAAGCTTACAGGGTCTTCAGTGTGTCAATAAAATTACCCAATGATCAGGTCCTCTTTCTGTGCAGTGATCAAATCTGCATCTGGGTTATCTTTACTCCAATGGGCTGTTGAATGTTTGCTGTTAGCCCGAGTTTGTGATCTGGTGACAGCTGCCATTTGGATTTCACCATGCAGGGATTCTGTTTCTATGAAATTCCTCTGCAAAATTCTGGTTTTAGCTAGCTGGTCATCCAGGTCATTCCAAGTCGTATCTGGCCCCTCTATCTTAGAATGACCTCTTATCTTCTTCCAATAGATGGTCATCCTATTGGAGGTCACCAGGTCGTCGATTGATTAGATCAGTTTGGCATGCTTTAGGGGTTTGTTGTTGGCACAAAGCATGCCTTGATTCTTCCAGTTAATCAGGTGCTCCACAAACCCATTCCTGACATAATCAGAGTGAGTGATTATGACCAGTTCATTGAGTTGGTGGTGCACTGCAGTGAGGATGGCTTGATAAACAGCTATCAGCTCTGCAACCTGACTACTTTGGGGTCCTATTTTATAACCAGCAGTGGGTTGCAGGGGTATCATTCACCCAGGAAATCCCAATGCCAGCCACCAGTTCTTTTTCCTGTTGTTATCAACATGGTAGGAGCAGCCATCCACATAAACTGTAGGTATCCCCTGAAATGTGTCTTCTTCATAGACCTTGTGTGGGGAAGTTAAGTATGCCTCCATGTTGTTGTTGGTCAATAGACTTTCATCCTCGAGACAGTTTTCTTGAGCACAATTATGCAAGCCCAACAACCCTTGTGCTAGGGGACTCTTCTTGTTTTGGCCATATCTGACCTCTACAGAAAGCCTTGCATGGACAGAACCCAGGAAGCAATTCTGGAATTACTAACGTTCCCTGCCCGGATTCTGTCACTTTGTAGATATTGCAAGGGATGATGAGGAGTTTCGGCAATGATGTGCTCCCCTTGTATGAATGGGCGGTAATTTTTCAGTGCCCACACCATTGCCAGAGTGCCTTCTCACAGTCATTGACTTTTTCTCCACAGAGGACACAGTCTTGCTCACGTATGAGATGACTTTGTTGACCCTGTCATGCTTTTGGTACACCACTGTTAGGCAAGTATCTGAGAACCCGTATCCAAGAAGAACTCCTTGTTCTTCATGGGG
This sequence comes from Ambystoma mexicanum, assembly GCF_040938575.1. Lineage (NCBI taxonomy): Eukaryota > Metazoa > Chordata > Amphibia > Caudata > Ambystomatidae > Ambystoma > Ambystoma mexicanum. Next base: position 343,379,568 of record NC_090933.1, read on the forward strand.
TAAAACAAACAAGGAGCCTGCGAAAGGCTGCTTTTCAGTTGTTTAACTGCCTCAGATTGTTCTGGACCCCACTCCCACTTGACTCTGGCCTTTGATAAATGGACCAAGAGTCAAGTGACCTCTGCGTAGGCTTCAATTAACTTTTGACTATAATTAGTAAGTCCAAGAAGGCTTCTTAATTCTCGCAGAGTGGTAGGGTCTTTTAATTTCAATAACGCTTCCACCTTCTTCGCCTGGGGATTAAGACCCTCAGGTGTGATCTCGTGCGCTAAAAAGTTCACTTGGGTCTTAGACCACGGTGCCTTCTAAAAGGAGAGTTTTGCTCTGGCCTTCTGCATCTAGGTTACAACATAGCAGGTTTCTGCAATATGTTCCTCCACAGTTGAGCTCTTGATCAAAGCATCATCCACATAGGGCACGTTTCCCCTTTCGCCTAAATCAGGCAAGGCCTTATGTAGGAAGATGTTGAACTCATTGCCAGAGTTTATGTATCCAAAGGGGATTCGGGTCCACGTGTACTGCTGTGCACCAAAGGTAAAGGCAAGCTTGTACTGGTCTTCCCTACTCACGGATACTGTCCTGTAACCGTTGGTCAGGTCAATAGCGGTGTACACCTTTGACCCTTGGATCTGGGCCAGTCCCTGAATGATGTAGGGAAGAGGCCATCTTGGCATGTGGACCCATTTGTTCACCTCCCTCAGGTCTGCACATAGTCTCCATTGGCCATTTGGTTAGAGGATCCCCAGTACTGGGCTGTTGAAGGTACTGTGAATTGGACTAATTATTCCACGTGATCCTAAATTCTTAATACTCTCCTTGAGTGACTCCATGGATGCAAGAGTTAACTGGTATTGTTTCACAAATACGGGAGCCATCTCAGGGTCCATGGGAATGGTTGTTGAATGAATGCATGTGCGTCCACAGTCATATGAGTACACTGAAAAGATATCTTGGAATTCCAGGAAGACCTGTTTCAGCTTTTGTCTTTGCTTCTCTGTCTCACAGGCATCAGCCAGATTGATCATTTCCTCGACCATCTGCTTGAAACCTGAAAAGACCTCTGGCTTGGCAATTTCAGCAGTATCCTCCAGTTGGGTGGAGAAATCTCTTTTGATGGTGTTGACCTGGACAGGGGAGTGGAAGTAGTGGTCTTTGACTCTAAACACTACCTCCTAATGTCACAGGTCACCTCTTCCACATGTAGGGGCAGGAAGAATACACCAGGAAATTCCCTCCATGCCTAGTAAAAATCTTTTCTGAAGAAATGCTGTTGCTGATGTCGAAACAGTCGTTTGGGATTGTTCCGATGATTTCATTATCTAAATCAATAGAATAATGTTGGGCATCAACTGCCATTCCAATAAAGGTGTCTGCGCCCAAAGTGATTCTTCAAGGGTTGCTGTTATCCACCAATATTCAAATGGTGTTGTGCTCTAGGTCTACTAGTGGTGTTGGATTTAAATATAAACCTTGTTGTTGGAGATGGGAATTTAGATTTATATGTGTCCTGATATTTGAGGTTCTACCTCGCTTAATTTTGAGGAGAAGAGTACATTTTCGCATCTGCCCTGGGATGAAAACCTCCTCTTTCACTTGAACTTCAACTTCATAAGTTAGCAAATGAGCTGACCGGAATGCTTTTTCAATGTTGTCAATGCCCATGGGGTTACTCCCCAGTCAGGACCAGGCTTTATTATTAATTAGGTCGAAATTGATTGCGAATTGGTTGAGAATGTCACTTCCCAGATAAAAGGCGGAAGGGACATCTCTCACGACCCAACAATTATTGTCTATGCTTTTGTTGCCAATGGAAAGTTTTAGCATACACCTGCTAGGCAGGAGACGTTTGGAATTTGGGGTTTTTCCGACCTACTTCCCATTTGTCAATCAATTGAAATGTGGGAATGGTCTGATCTTTTGGGAGTTTCTTGATATGATATGATATTTTATTTGTATCACGTTTATACACAAGTGTTTTATAATTCTTCGCTGATGAAGCTCCTTCCATTATTCAGGCATACTCTGGCGAGCACTGGTTCCTCCCCCTTATTTAACTGAATGTGGAAAAACAACTGCGCGCCCTTTTTCTGAATGTCGGTCAGACTTTGAGCGGGCTCTTCCTTGTCTGGTTTAATGGGACTCAAGGTTCCTTCTGAATTTGGACTGGTGTAACATTTTAGTGTGTTCCCTTCCAGTGTGGATTGCCACTTAAAACTGGGAAGAAGGTTGATTTTCAAAAATGGAGAAGGGTTCCCATCACCAGTTTGTTCTCCTACATAGATGGCTGTGATGTCTGGGACTTTGTTATTTTTTTTTATGGAACTCTACATTCTCAGAGCATTGATCAATTACGTGACAAGTACCATTCAGGCTTACATAAGTGGTACTCATTTTTAATTTGATTGGACGGTTAGTCTATGTCCAGAGGACCTTGTTTACACAGTCGATCAGAGGTGATGACCTCCTCAGGAGATTGTTCCCCAGTAAACAAGGTGTGCCCTCTGGAGTCACAACGATCACCGGATGTTTCAGCCATTTCTGTCCAATTTTTATGTCCAGATACACAGTCCCTTAGATGGAAATATCATTCCCATTGAAATTTTGGCGTTGTCCGGGAAGTGATGTGAGTGGAATTTGGTGGCCCTCCCCCATCCTGAGTATGGTTGGTCAAAGGCCCTTTTTAATAGAAGGTTGGCTTGCGATACAGTATCCACCAGAGCTGATAATTCACACTGACCTTGCACCTTAACCGGTGCATAAAATCGGCCTTCTTTCTCCTCCAAGGTGCAACGAAAGTGTGAGTTATTTGACAGCCCATTGGTCATTTTCTTAATATTGAACTCCATGATCTTGGGCAGTTCTCTGTGTCGGAGTTTGATAATCTGTAAAAAAAAACTTTGCAACAAGCAATGGGAGTTGTTGGGGAATCCTCCTTTTCCTCAGCTCCTTGGTTGTCCCCTGTTACATGACAACAGTTCTCAGAACCTGTTTTGAGAAAGGACACCCCTTCGGGTTTCACTTTTGTTTGGCTCAAATGTTTGGGGTTGAATAGTTTCTGGTTCTGGGTCGGTCTCTATACTTACCCTGTCCCACTCAGAGCCTTTTGGGACCCATTTTTCTTTGGGAGGGATCCCCCTGTTTTTGAAAGAGAAGGTCTGCTTTCCTGAATCCTCCAGGGAATTTTCTCTTTCAAAGGGGATAATCCGGAGTTCCTCCACAAAGTGGGGTCTTCTTTGGCCTCTCCGATTTACCCTTTGTTCTTTGGGTTCTAACATTTTGATGGTAGAAGAGATTCTCTGAGGCTGAGAGGTTTTTAGGGGTTCTGTTTGGGTGAGAAAGGAAGCTTGCTCAAGGGCTTGACATCTCCCCTCCACCCCGGCCCCCACCTCCGGAACCTGTGGCTCTGTCATGATGCCTACGCCCGGGCATCCGGACCAGGCCCATCAGTCCCGGTAGCAGGCATCCAGATGCTTAGAAAAAGCCCAGCAGCCCCGGCTAGGGGCTATCTGGGTACAGTTCTGGTGCCATAGGCACCAGGCTCATAGAAGGGGTCAGTCCTGGCGCCACAGGTGCCAGGCTCATATGCTTACACTTACCTCATGAAGACCATGCTGCTAAGAATCCAAGCCAACGTGAAGCCTGAAGGGAACTACTTTACTTCAGGGACTATTTTCTTACTCGTGTGTGGTCTTGGGGGAACTTCTTACCTGGGACTACTTTGAAGACTATTTAAACCACGCCCGAAGAGCAGCACCCGCTTCGCATCCAGCAGCGTAACTCTCACCGTGCCTGCAAGTCAGCATCCAGCCTTCTGCCACGCCCGCCTCGAGTCTGGAGCTCCTAGAGAAAAGGGGAAGAAGGAGGAAAGATTAGAACAAGAACATTACTTCTATTGCTCACCTGATTCCGGATCCATCGCGCCTTTAAACAAGGAAAGAGACGTTAATTCGATACGCGTCGCATCGCCCTCTGTAGCACTGCGCTATTCTCAACAGCCTTCGCAGCACCTCCACGACCCGCCGCAGTCTCCATCACATCTTCGCCGAACTCCGGCACCTAAGGGGGACAAAAGAACAGCAAGGTGAGCCGAGAGAATAAACAAAGGGAATCTCTGTTACCACCATAGACTTACCTGATTTTACCGCCGGAGGCATTTTTCATCTCCACGGTCCGGCGCAGTCTCCATCTCACCTTCGCCGAACTCCGGCACCTAAGGGGAACAAAAGAACAGCAAGGTGAACCGAGAAAATAAACACAGACAATCTGTTTTACCACCATAGACTTACCTGATTTTACCGCTGGAGGCATTATACATCAAGACGTCATAATTTCTCATGCCGCACCTGTAAAAGGAGGGAAAGCAACAGATTAAACACAGGTATCATTTACCGGACAGTGTTGGGTAATACAGACTCTTACCTGAACGCTACCAGCTGCCACGAGGCAATCTTCTCTTGGGTCAAGCTGCAAGACAAAAGGACTCGGACAAGAGTGAATATCAGACATTTTGAACTTTTACGAACTATATACTTACGGTTCCTCGCCAGGAACCTCAGAGTCAATATTGGTCTGGAACTCTCCCAACTCCTTTGGACCAGTGAAGTAACTGGTTATCTACGCGCCCCTGCATTCCACGCAGGATGGAGAGCTCATCTTTTATAAACATAAGGTGAGACTATGAAAGGAGATATCGGAGGTGATTAGTGGGAAGAACAGTGGGGTGTTATCACTCAAATCCACGGGTGGCTAATTCCCTTTCTCCACTTTCAGGAGAATACTTCTATGGATCAAGCAGATGAAATTAGGCGGGCCAGTCCAATCTGTCATCTCTGCACTACGCGTCACATTGGTGGAGACTGCAGCTGTCCAGTTCCGATCAACGCCCCTGTGGGAGCCAGGTGAGTGTAACAGGTTCCCCTCCACCTCAGGCATCAGACCTGGGTGTTGGGGAATTTCAGGAAGCAGGGTTAGTTTGAGAGTTGGACTGAGCCCTGAGCATGCACCCCAGATCATTGGTCAGTTACTGGACCTGTCACTCCATTTGTGAGACCTTGTGTGGGGGGTAGGGCGGTCTCAAGTCATGTCTCTGCTGCCCCTGAAAGCGGTAACTGTCCCTTCTCCCGGAGTAGCTTCGGTACTGGAAATTCCCCCCATAATTTTACATCCTGAATTCCCCTTCTCCCTGTATCAGGGATCTATTGTCCTGGAACCGGGGGGAGAGAGGAGGTTTGTTTTAGCAGTTCTGGTTTGGGGGATATCTTGGCAAAAAGTTCAGATTGGGAGGTGGAGTGATACTTCTCTCCTGAGGGAAATTTGGAGGGAAGTTTCCCCGGGAAGCACTTACCTGATTAGTCCTCCCCTTGGACCAGGGGAGTGCATACATATCCCAGGGTTGGTTTAGTACCCTTGTACCTAGGACTTATATAGGTTGCAGGGACAGAGGGATCATTGTTCTGGACCCCCACCTGACTAACATTCAATTGGGCCAGGTTGGGGGGGTCCCTTCTGCTTTCCCTTTTGCTTGTTGGCAGGAGGGTTACTTTTAGGCCCCCCATCTCCAGATCCAATGAAGGGGTAGTTTCTAACCTCTGCCACCTTTGCAGCAGCAGAGGTGTTAGATGGTTTGGGGGTTTTGACAGTATTTTTACAGCAGGCTTTTGGACTTCATAAATCCTGGTGGCCTGTTCAATCACCCAAACCAGGGTCCTATGCAGATGAAAGTCATGCACCAACTGAGTCATTATGTGTTTGAGGAGAGCATGGAAATATTTAGTTATGAACTTTGTACTATTGGTGTTCACCCGCTGGGAAGTCTGAGCAAATGCCTGCTTTAACTCCTGCACAAACTCCCTAGGTGCCTGATCTTCCCCACACTGCAAGTTATATGCAGCTTTATGGGCATCTTGTGGGTTCCTATGGGTGGGAAATGTGTTCAATATGGCCGCCTTATAAGTGGACCATTCATGATGATCCTGGTCCTGCAGTCCTGCAAAGAAACTGGAGTACTTAGGTGAGAGTGTCCATTTAGCAAATGCTATACAATTCACATCGTTCCTGATCTGGAATTATGCCATGATCTGCTTGTAAAGTTCCAGGTGCTCCCATACTGAATACTTGCCATCTTTGTGGTATGGGGTCAGGAAGTTCTTCATGGCTTTGATTTGTCTTATTGGGTCTTTTACAAAACCCTTTCTTTGTTTCCCTCTATTTCTCTTCTTCTGCACCTGAGTCCATTCACCTTCTGACTCAGAACGGCTACCAGTACTCCCTTCCCTGTCTTCTAGGTGTTTCCTAGCTATATGAGACTGAGAATATCTTCCAGAACCATGGGGTCTGGACTCCTCTCGCCTGGACCAAAGTGAACTCTCAGGGTCACTCTCCCTCAAGTTTCTTTCCGACCCAGGCTAGAACCCAATTTCCTCATCCCTCCTACCGGGGAGTCTGGGGAATTCCCCTCTTTCCCCTGAATATACAGAGGTTTTTAGAATGCCCTTCCTAGGCTGGGGTCTGACTTTTCTCCTTCAGCGAAAAGGGCAAGGTGGTCTCTTTGTAGTCGCATCATCAGCCAATCTAACTCCCTGACTTTCTCATCATACCTTGATCAGTGGGCCTTGTCCCATATCCTGATTGGTCAGGGTGCCTCAGGTCATGTTTATAATTTTTGATTTCCTTGGTGAGGCTCTCACACCTGTGTCTCTCTTAATTTATTTGCTGCTGGTAGACAGAGAGCTGGCTTTTTAATTCTGTCACTAAGGCCTGATTAATCTGACATACCCTGCTCTGAGCTACCAAGCGATCCTTTGTGTGTTGCACCTACTGCTGAAGTGATTAATTTTCCCTCTGTGAGCCGTGTATGCTGCGTGCATATTCAAGACGCTTTTCCTTCAGGAGACTAATCTCTTTCTCTTGTTCATCCCTACATTTTGCTGCCTCTAATTGTTCAGCTTCTATTTGCTTCACTCACTCTACAAGCTCATTCCTTTCTTCTCTAATTCTGGTCAGTTCCTGAGAACCTGACTGTTCCTTTTCTACCTCCATTTCCAACTGATTGATCGTCTGTAATAGGATGCTGTTATCCTGATTCAAGAGGTCTTTTTTCTGAGCCAGCTGCATCCTCTGTTGTTTCAGAGTACTTACCTGCTGAAGTATCTGATCAAGGTCATTTTGGGAATCAACCCCTTTGATAATTAATTGACTATTTTCAGTTTTCAATTGTTTTATTTCTGATTGGAATGCAATAATGTCCTCCAAAAAGACTATGTTAAGAGCAGACTGGTAATTTAGCTTGTGTTGCAGTGCACTCAGATTTTCTACACACTCTTTATGTGCATTTTTCAGTGCACAGAACTGTGTTTCATGCTCTGCACTCTCTTGTTGCAGTGTCTTTGAGTTTTTGGACACAATCCTCGGCCTGTGACAGGTCTCCAGTCTGATTCATCCTCCTAGCCTCACAATTATGCCAACAGTCTTCTAAATTTACCTTGAAATCTGGTGCCAGAACTACTATATCCTCTAACACCTTATGCCTAACGGTGCCTAGATTCACCTTAAAAAGAGCCGGAGGATCCAGCTTCACGGTCCTTGCCTCCCAACTTTGGAACACCTTACCACTCAACATCAAATCTATTGAGTCCTTTCTGTCATTTAGGAAACAGTTATTAGATGGTTACTGAATAAAAACTAGCATTTACCATCCTCTCTTTCCTATGTCTGATGATACTGCCTATACCTTAAATGCGCTTTTTACTTACAAACTGTATAAATGTATAACTGTACACTGCATATAATGTACTATGTAACCATGTACCGAAGTGCCCTTTTACCTCTGGGTCTGGAGCGCTATATAAATAAATAAAACAAACAAACAAACAAACTAAAAGCAAATTAAAATATAACTGAGCAGTTAGGTAGGCCATTTCTATCTGTTCATCACCAGCAGTTGTGGTCACATAAAATGCTTTAAGGGCGTGGTGAAATATCCCGGCTTCAAGACAAATATCATTGCTTATTGAGGTAACCTCCCGCACAATTCTGGTTTGCCAATTTACTGCATCTTCCTCAACCCATTCTCTTTGAGAAATAATTTAGTTAGTAGATGCTCACTGGCTTCCCAATGTGTACAGTAGTCATTTTCACAATTGCCTTTTTGCACTTTAATAAAACTTTCTCTATTAAGGGGCAACATCACCCTGTTACTACTTGATTTCCTCACTCAAATCAATTCTTACAAACTCTTAATTTGTTTACCTATGCACCTCCCTGGAACTCAGGAGTCAAGTCCTAGCGGCACTTTAACAAAACAAAGATGACTTTCCCTCTACCTTAATGCAATTGCATCAGAATGAATAGACTGTCACAATGTACTTATCATGGGTCAGAAATAGGAAGCTAAATCCCGGCCCGAACCCCCAATTTGTAACAGTTTATTGGGAAGCCACCCCCATCACAGGGAGTTCCTTGCCTCCCCACTCAAGTGGTGACACAAGAAACTGTTTAAACAATTCTCTTCTTTAGCTCTATCTCAGATACATATCATGCCCCTTGGATCCCTCTCCCCTGAGCTAACAATGAGCCAAGAACCAGGCCGCTGTATGGGAAATATATTAGTATTTCTTTAAATTAAAAGTAATAGAAATTAGCACGAAAAAAAAAAAACACTTTATCCGTGGCTTAACCCAATCAACTTCTCGCCGCATAAATAAATCACAAAAGTGAGTTTAAAAAGAACACAATCACAATTCTTACTTTTTGCAAATTCACTTCACGAAATAATTAAACTGATCAATAACAAAGGCTCTTATGTAATGTGCGATTTTTATTTTCCAGCAGGATTAAAAGGGTAGCAGTAGGATTTCAAGATTGGTAAAAAACACATATGGCAATTATAATTTTGCCCCCAGTTTTGGTTTAAAATAAACACAGGGGGCCTCATTACGACCCTGGCGCTAAGTGAAAAACGATGGCGGTAAATGGTTACCGCCATCGTTTTCCGCCAGGTCCGATCATGACCCGTGGCCGTTAACTACGATGCCATTAGCTGCATCGTAGTTAACGCTGCCGCTAACTGCGCTAAGGGTGCGCGCACGCGACCGCCCACACCGTACTTAGCGCCATGGCGGAAAGGTACGCAAATGCCGACCCAAGCGGACATGCACCTAACGCCATCACCCAGCCCGTTAAGTACCTTACCGCCATGGTGCAAATAACGCCATCGCGAACCAACCGTAAAGGGCCATGTTAAGTGAATGCAGCTGCCACAGGTGCACAGAAACAGCACAGGTGAAGGCAATACAGACTCAGGGAAGTACAAAAAGAGCACACCCCACCCCTTCCCACACCCAGTCACACTCCACAATGATACCAATACGACTAGCAATGTTGGGGCTGGAGGACCTGATAGCAATGCATGTGCTACAACAGCAACAACAACAACAGGCAGCATAGAGGAGATGCAGGAGGAGAAGGAGGGCAAGGCAGGCCCAGCAAGCCCCACCAGCACAGCCAGTGCCACCACACAGGCAGCCCCCAATCCCATGCATCAGAGCCAATCCATTCAACCTCACTGCTGAGCAGATCCACACCCTGTACCGTTTGGACCGGGACACCATCACCGCCATCGTAGACATGACACACAACGACATCGTCAGCATGATAGAAAGTCCAACCGCCATCCCCCCCTACTGAAGGTAGTGTCTGTACTCCACTTCCTGGCCACAAGCACCTACCAGCACACAGTGGGGCACCTGCATGGCATTTCACAACCATTATTCTCACGAACACTCATCCAAGTGCTCGATGCCCTCCTCAAGCACACAGACGACCACATCTCATTACCACGGACTGCCCAGGAGATTGCAAACACCAAAGTGGGTTTCCATGCACTAGCCGGCATACCCGGTTGCATTGGTGCCATCGACTGCACCCATGTGGAATTGGTGGTTCCACGTGCCATGGAGGTACCGTACCGCAACCGGAAACAGTTCCACTCAATCAACGTGCAAATGGTCTGTGACTCCAACAAGATCATCACACATTGTTGTGCCCGATTCCCCGGATCAACCCATGATTCTATGGTCCTGAGGAACTCCACAATACCACGCTACATGGAGCGACATGCAGGGCCAAGATCCTGGCTACTCGGTGAGTCCAATGTCATGGAAGTGGGCAGGTGAATGACGTACCGATGCATACTCCACCTGGCAGAAAGGGGGGGGGGGGATGATGCATACTCCACCTGGCTGAAAGGGGGGGGATGATGCATACTCCACCTGGTTGAAAGGGGGGGGGATGATGCATACTCCACCTGGCTGAAAGGGGGGGGATGATGCATACTCCACCTGGCTGAGAGGGGGGGTGATACATACTCCACCTGGCTGAAAGGGGGGGGATGATGCATACTCCACCTGGCTGAAAGGGGGGGGGATTATGCATACTCCACCTGGCTGAGAGGGGGGGGGGGTGATGCATACTCCACCTGGCTGAGAGGGGGGGTGATGCATACTCCACCTGGCTGTGAGTAACACAGAGAACGGAGACAGAGGATGGGCACTCACAATGCACACAACCCCTCTGCATACATTGGGTGATGGCATGCAAAACAGGCCATGGGAGCCATGAGCATATACTGGTTGCATTGTGTGAATCAATTAGTGCATGTAGAAGTGAGCCAAAGTAACAGTTGGATGCGAGCCATGGTGGAACATCATGTTCCTGATCAGACAACATGACTGACACATACATTCTCGCCTACATACAGGTGATGCAGGCTATCCCCTGAAGAGGTGGCTCCTTACACCAGTCCGGAACCCGCAGAACCAGCACGAGGAGGACTTCAACCGTGCACATACACGTACTCGTGTGGTCATAGAGCAGACATTCGGCCTATTGAAGGCACGGTTCCGAAGCCTCAGCAGGTCTGGTGGGGCACTCCTGTATGGCCATGAGAAGGTGGCAAAGATCGTCATGGCATGTGTCATGCTACACAATATGTGCGTCAGACGGAATGTGCCCCTGCCCCCTGACGCAGAACTGCAACCACCTGACGATGAGGAGGGTGCAGATGGGGCGGCACCCCATGGAGGAGGCGATGCACAGGAGGGGCGTGCAATGCGCCAAAGTATCATCGATCACTGCTTCTAGCACACACGGCTGGTGTTTATCACATGGAGACTGCACTTGGGGCACTGTGTGTCTCTGGGACATGCACACTGTGGACTGTACACCAATAAAGCACACATACGCAATGAAAATGTTCACACATTACTTTTTTTGAAATAAAAAAGTGTATTGAAACTATGAAATGTCGTGTCACACCCCCTCCCACCTCCCCCCTGCACACCCCAACACACCCCCTCCCACCTCCCCCCTGCACACTCCAACACACCCCCTCCCACCTCCCCCCTGCACACCCCAACACACCCCCTCCCACCTCCCCCCTGCACACCGCAACACACCCCCTCCCACCTCCCCCCTGCACACCCCAACACACCCCCTCCCACCTCCCCCCTGCACACCCCAACACACCCCCTCCCACCTCCCCCCTGCACACCCCAACACACCCCATGTAGGTGTCAACAGATGCCTGTGACAGTGGCCACAGGCTGTTACAAGCCCCCTCTCCCGGCCCCCGGGGCACCCCTGGCTGTGGAGCGCAGGTTACGTCCGGAACGTCGCACGGGGCTGCTCTGTGCAGAACTGGCAGTGGAGGATGTCCCTGGCTGCCCCTGTGCATGCACGTCCTGTAGGGTGTGGGTGAGCTCGGTGAGCGCACGACGCAAGCCGGCAAGTTCAGCACAGATGTCCCTGGACATGGCCTGCATGGCATCCCTCAGGGTGGCAGTGCTCTGCGCTACTTCGGCCCTTAGGGTCTCCGTGGCCTGTTCAATGGTAGACCTAGCCCCCACACATTCCGCGGCATGCTCATTCAGCATCGTGGACAGTTGATGCTGCCGTTCTGTGATGTCCTCGAGGGACTGCTGGCCCTGCTGGCCCATGGCCAGTGCTGGTGGAGTGATGGAGGGGCTGCTCCCCTCCTGTGGAGTGTGGACAGGGCATGGGGTGGAAGGCCACTCCTCTACCTCTGTGTGCCCCTGTGTGTGATCCTCATGGGGGCTGGCGTCTGAGAAACATGGGGAATGTAGTAGGTCAGTGGGGCTTCTGACCTCGTGCTCCATGTCTGAGTCTGAACATGCAGCTGTTGCAGCTGTCTCACCGATGTTGCTGCTGGCCGCTGACCCCGTGCCTTCTGTGGCAGGCAATGTCGGTGGAAGTGGAGCAGCTGCTGCTGGCCTGCTGCCTACAGGGGTGCTTGCCGGTGGGACGTCCGGTATGCTTGCAGTGGGACCTGCTTGTTGTGGGGTCTGCCTCACTGCAGCTGAGTTTGAGGGTGCAGGGACGTTATTGATGGCCTTCTTGGCTCTCTTCGGCGCAGGGGTGTCCTGGTCCTCTGGGTGTGAATCTGTGCCTGTGGTGGAGCAAAGGAGGAAGGGCGTTATTGATGGGTCTGCGGACTTTGGAATGACAATGATTGACATTATTCTGGTCAGTAGATGAGGCAGATTTCAGGCAGTGCCATGCAGGTTGTCTCCTTTTAGTGTGGAATGTGGATGCAGGTATGCGGGTGCCAGCAGTGTATACAGGGTGGTGCTCGCATGTGGCTATGGGCAGTGTTGATATGTGTTGCATTTACACTCTAGGGCAACCTTGTGCTACACATGATTGGACTGCAGTGACTATGGCATGTCTTGTTTGAGGCACCTACCTTCATCGCCTGATGTCGGAGCTCCCCTTTCCATCCCTCCGACGCCTTCAATGGATTCCATGCCAATCGTGGTTGCACAGATCTCCTCCCACGGTTGGAGTTTTAGGGGGGATTCCGACCCTCCACCGGTACCCAGGGCAAGGTTGCGGTTTGCAGAGATGACGGCTCTGACCCGTATGCGTAGGTCATCCCAGCGCTTCCTGCACTGCTGTGGGGTGCGGGGTACGGTCCCCACAGCGCTGACGCGCTCAGCCACCAGGGCCCAGATGGCCTTCTTTTTCCCTATCGCTGTCCTGGTCATTTCCGGGGAGAAAACGACACCTGCGTTGTCTTGCAGGGTCTCCGCAAGCATGCAGAGTTCCTCCCGGCTGAATCTCTCCTGGCGCTGGCGGTCACATGCCTTTTTCACAGCTTTAGGCATTTTCGGGTACTTGGATGGGTGGGTGATTGGTTGGGACAGGTGTCAGGGTTGGGTCTGGTGTTATTCGGTAGGATGGCAATGGATTGTGTTTTTATAGATGGCCGATGGGCTGTTTCCCGTTCCGGCGCGATGACGCTATTTCCGGTTCTGCTTTTTACGGCCGCTGCAAATTACGGTGGCCGCTACTTACGGTGGCCGCTACTTACGGTGGCCGCTACTTACGGTGGCGGAAGTGCACCTTGCTCGCTTTACGATGCCGGTAGGGGCCTTTTCTGCCATGGCGTTAATTGCATTACCGCCATGGCGTAATGCTCGTGCGCGATGGGTCGTAATGTGGCGCTCTTTACGCCATCGGCCCACGGCGTAAACGCTCATTACGCCATGGCGGTAATGACGGACGATTACCGCCTGGGTCGTAATGAGGCCCAGGGTGATTTATCGCTTTGTTTTTCAGAACCCCCGCCCCCTCCTTTGGTCTAGGTTGGGAAGTCAGACAGAAGAATGTGAATACTTTTGGGAATTTTGGATTTCAGACCCTCCTTACTGAAAGGCCTGTGTTGGAGAAGCTGGATAAAAAGGTTGGACTGATTTAAGAACAAAGACACCCCTCTTCCTTAAGTCAAGGTCAGCTGGACAACAAGGATTACCCAATTAATTTATAGGCTATCATTTTCAGCGCACACTGGGAAGTGAGCTTTGTTAATTTCAAATTTTAACAACATTCACCCGTAGTGTTCTGCCAAATGGGGAATTAATTAATTTAATATATTTGGTTAAATAGGCTAAGGATCTACGCAGTTTTGCCCCCCCCTTCCCACTATAAGGGGAAGGGATTCAAGGCAAGCAGACTCCCCCACATTTTGGTTTCCCAGGGCTCAGTTCTACTTGCATAGCAAGCCACTGTTTAAGGTTCAGGAAAGCCAGCTTCATCTCAGGACACTCTGGAAAGATAGGGCAGGGGTCTGGTCACTCCACTCTCAAAGATGGTCTCCCGCTCTCCACCATAGGACCCAGTCAGCTTTGAGGCCTTCCCAGAGATAGACAGCTCCACCCAGATGCACTCTCAGCAATCTCCTCTGGTGCCTCCTTACAGCTGTCAGATGGTACGTTTCAGCAGCCTTCCTGGTGGTCTATCTCTTCTCTCTGTCCCTGTCTTTCTCCTTTTTCTGTGTGTTTTCTGTCCTGGTGCAGTCCCCCTTATATAGCAGTGATGACACCACCAATTTTACAATCTTGGGGACGTACCCTGCAATAATCCCTGCTACTAGGATTGGACAGTTCCCCTTCTCGCTCCTCCCAAACCTCCTAGTGAGGGTTGGTTTAGCGGTCTGGAGCAACATATGGCAGTTTCCATTTGTCATCATCCTTTGTTCTCCTTTCAACTTTTTGGCAAAAACTAGTTATGTATCACCACTTCATAATGTTACTATCAAATGCCATACTAAACATGTTTTCTGTCTCCGCTAATCATGGGGAATTAGATACACCGACCACCAAATCTGTATCATGTAGCACAGCCATGTGGCACATTTCTGCCGTTTCCATAAAAAAGCACAACAATTATGAATATGTAAGTTATTATGCATATCCCTAATTTCAATTTCCACCCACTCACCAACTCTCACGTTTGGAACGGTTTCAGATCAGCCAGAAGCCTAGTTTAACTGGTCTTTACAGTTCCCAGAGTCACAAGAAGATGAATTTTGTAAACCCCAAATCACCTGGAAATTACATAAAATGGTACATAGATGAAATCCATCTGCCTAATGATGGTTGAGAAAAAGGACTAAATGATAATAGTCCTTTTAAATAAATTATGAATCTTCATGTGGGACAAATGGCCCTGACTCCTGCCTTCCAGCCATTTGTTTTCACTGGGTCAGCTTGTGCCCAGAGTTTTTATATCAGTCTCCTTTGTGCTGGAAGCTTGCTTTTTGAAGTGGGTGCCCCCATTTTCACACATATTAGTCATGCTCCAGCCAAACGTTAACTTTTTCTCGAAGTCAATGCTTTCAGAGCCAGCAGGTCTGGAGAACACAGAATTTTGACAACTTAAGCAGGACATTTTTATTGCGGTTGGTCATTAGATGGGAGATGCGATATCCAGGCTGGAAGTGGGAGATGTCCTTGTGAAGGTTTGCCCACATCCTCCAAAAGGGTATGCCTTGGGCTGACATTGTTTTCATGAAGACAAAGTGGCTCTTCAAATGTCACTGGAGTTTTGTGGGTGAAACATAATCAACAGTGCTCTTTATCAACCCACACATCATGTTTTGTTTTCCTGACATTTTTCTGTGAGCAGTGATATTTTTTTCACTTTTACTTTTCCAAGCCGTTTTTTATTTGCAAACACATGTGCAGGCAGGTTTTGTTTTCAATGTTGAAAAATCCTGTTTTCCATGTGACAGCGACTTCTATTTACTTCTTTTGTAAATTAAAATGCTGCTTATCCATTAGTATTGACAGGTAGGCCCCTTTCCACATGGCTCTTTAATTTTACTTGAAAAACAAAAACAAAGGTCAGGCCATTTTTGTTTCAGTGTTTAAAAGCCTGCCATTCAAAATGCACCCCATAATTTGTAAAGCTGCAACTAGGCTTTCAAAGGTGAGTAGGTTGAGAGAGGCAGGGAGCCTGTTCCAGAGGGAGGTTGCAGCCGAGGAAAGAGATCTGCCCCGATTCCCTGCTTGGAAAAGCATCTGACCCTCACAGAATTGGAGGCGTCTGACCCTCATAGAATTGGCGGTGGATGAGCATAGAGCTCGAGAAGGAAGATGAGAAAGTTGGAGATAGTGGGGCCCCAGGTCCATGAAAGCCTTGTGGATGATTCAAAGGGTCTTGAATTCAATGCTTACAGCCACAGGGAGCCAGTGTAGAGATTTCAGAGCTGGAGAGACATGATCCCTGGGCTTGAGGTCAAAGACAAGTCTTGCAGTCCTGTTCTGGATGAGTTGTAAAAGTCGAAGAGTAGAGACAGGCAGATTTAGAAAGAGGATGTTGCAATAGTCCAGCCCGGAGAGGACTAGGGCTCTAGAAAAAATAAGCTTCTGGAAGAAAGTGAGAAAAGGCAGAATACCCCTGAGGAGGTGCAGCTGAAAGTGTGACTTCTTAGAGACGTCGGAGATGCGAGTAGAAAAGGATAGGGTGGAGTTGAAGATGACACCAAGGTTCTTATCCTCACAGGAGGGAGCAGGAAGAGGGCCCAGGGTGGGCGGCCGAAAAGAGAGACGAAAGGAGGGAGCAGGTGTCCCGATGAGAAGGATCTCGCTCTTACTGGCATCAAGGCAGAGATCATTGGCAGCACAGCAATATTCATTTTTACTTTATAAACATAAAATGTCATCAATACAACGTAAAACTGCCAGGGATAGAGAAACCCATCTACCCCTTAAAATCAGCAACCAGAAGGATTAATTGTCATAAGTTCTCAATTTTCCCAAAAAGGTGTAAAAATTCTTATATCTGATCAAATACGTTTGAGGACAGTCAGCAAATGTTCCAACATTTCAATATTAGTACCTTTCAACCAGAATCTATAGCTAAATGTAATACATTTATATAAAACGCATGCTTAATATGCGGTGAAGGACTGATTGGACACTAACAACGTGATTTAATTTGTATTGATGAAAATACACCCGTCACTAAAACATAAACAGCACTAGCCCATAGGGAGCACCCAGGCAACAATGCTTGGTTCTGTCAATTCCCTTCTCATCCTCCCCCGACCCGAACCCAGGCAACAATGCTTGGGTCTGTCAATTCCCTTCTCGTCCTCCCCCGACCCGAAGCTCTCCACTTCCTCCTCACCTGTTCCACTGGAATCGTATGCGGGGGAAAATCCTGAGAGGCACAAAAAGCCCCAGAAGAACATAAGACTTGAAGTGATGATGTCCATCTTGATCCCAGTGCAGACAATACACGTAGTGCAAGATACACACAAGGCAATTCCACCGAAATGCTGATAGACCAATGTAGTCCTGAAAGAGGGAGATGTGGGAGTCCGGAGATAACAACTGCAGAATACAGATCCAGGTGGCTGAAAGGAAATCCAAGAAGGTGGGCTCAAGGCTCGGAGAGAAAGACACAGGATAGAGCCACCCGCGCAAGGTAAGGAGAAGTCTTAAAGCGGCCCGAGCAATGGCCAGGGCATGCCACAAAGGAGGATAAGAAACAGGAAGGGAGAATCCAACAGAAAGAATACTGCCCGAAGCTATGGGCGAGAGAGAGGCAATAGAGCGCCGGAAAGGACAGGGAAAAAGAGGTAGCCAAAGCAGGTAGAGAGACGAGCGATGGCGGGAAGGAGACCCCAGGAGAAAGAGAAACAGAAAAGAGAATGAGAGAGAGTAAACAGGTGGGGATCGAGACCCGCAGAGTAATAAAGCCGGAAGCGAGGCCGGCACAGCCGAGACAGGGAAAGAGTAAGAATAGGCCGTTCCGTGGTAGGAACAAAGAGGGAAAACTAACCAGCGTATGACCGCAAAAAAGGAAAAGATCCAAAGCGGTTGCAACGCGCCAGCTTCAGGGAGTTCGGAGGCTAAGAACCTCCCGGCAGCAGCCATGACAGAAAAGACTGGACCGTCACCCAAAGAGCGTGAAACAACGTGGTGGGACCATTCAATGGCGGCTTAACTTCCACTTGTGCCACATGCGCCAATGCCCTGGCCGCATGACAGGTTCAAACTAAAAAGAAATGTTTACTCATGCGCTTCAACATCAAATAGATGGATGCACTCTACAAAGGAGGGGAACTTCTTGATTTATTCCTAAGAAACAATCAGTATTATTAGGCCAACTGTTGTATCCACTTTTGTCTCTGTAAATTATTACCATTCTTCTTATTTTCATTTCGATGTGATTGTATTGAAAGATCTGTGAGTCTCTTTGATTTCTGCCAACCTGCTCACCTCAGCCTTTTTTTAAAATTAAATATGGGACCTTTGCTAGGTTTGGAAAAGTGGTGCGGTTATGCTGAGCGCTCTTCTGTAAGGAAGCAATGTCTCAGCTACATTGCTTTCCAAATACTGTGAAAGGGCTCCTAGGAACTCCCTAAGACATCTAATTACGAGTGTGACAAAAAGCTTATTTCAGCTTCATTACTTTGGCCTATGTCTGCTCAGAAGGTTGATTCTCAGCGGTGGACTGGCCTTGAGGGAACTCGGGAGATTTCCCAGTGGGGCTCTGCAGTGTGGGTAAACTGCTTTTTTTTAACATTGCTGCCTGGCTCATTCACACTACGATGTGGAGAATCCTAACAGAACTCTGGACACACTGCAGAGGCTGGGACAGACAGAGGTCTGTCTGTTTCTCTAAAGTAAAGGTAGCTGGGTGGTGCTGAATTCTTCCTAGCAATGTGCAAGCATGGGCACTGGCATGATATGCCTCCCACAAGGGTGAGCAGAAGGAGGTGGCTGGAGGCCATGAGCATGTGCCCCGCCGCAAGCAAGGAAGGCGCTTGTCTTCTGAGGGGTCCTGGCTTGCTTATGCAGATGATCTCTATTTTCGCTGCCCTGGGAGAAAGGAATAAGTTAGTGGAGGGCTCGAGTGGAGAATTCTAGGTGGCTGGAGAGAATGATCTTGTTTTTTATATTATCTAGAGCAGTTTGGTCCAACTCGGGCCTCGAGTGCTAGAATCCTGCGGGGTTTTCAGCATATCCCTCATTAAGAGAAAGCCTTTGTGTCCACGCATTCTTACACTGGCCATGTGTGACAAGTGGAGGTGACTAGTCTTAGGCATCTGATCAGTAGGATTAATGTACTGGGGTGGGGAGAAGACTGGTAATTATGACCTCACAGCAGGTAAAACAAAATAACTATATCTGCAGAGGTATCTGGAACTTTAGGATGTGGGTTTCACCTCTAAGGTGGGGATGGAGAGTGAAGGATGGGCAAGACACGTGTACTGTATTTTACGACTTCCCTGCCCTACTGACAGCCTTTCGGATTGAAGTAGGCAAAGGGTTGTGTCAGGTGCTTCTGCTCTGAAGGCTAGGTGTAAACCATCAAAGGGCTTAATGATGACATGAATGTCAGCAGAAATAGAGAAAGCTGTCATATCTAAATTTCTGTTGAAAGGCAAGTTTATAAAGTAGGCCACATGTTTTGGTGCAGCTTTGCACTTGTGTCATCAGCTTTACATCTCCAGCTGTTAGTTCTAAGTTGAGCCCCTGTTTATTGCTACACTCACTTAAGCAGTATTGCCCTGTGCAGGGAGGGCAATACTGCTTCAGGTAATGTCCCAAAGCCCATAGTTACAGGCCTGAGCAAAGCTCTGGGGCACTGAAGCAGTAATGCCCTCCCTGCGAGGGGCTTGTTGCTACTAGTACCCCAGCCTGTAGGATTGGGGTACTAAAAGCATTTCTTTTTATTTGCGAAACGATTTAATTATTCGGGCATGCCTTGACGAACCTGGCTCAAATAATATTGAGAGGTTCTAGCCTATTCAGTTCATGCTCTCAAAGATAAAAGCACAATGTTGTCTTAGTAACCCGATCCCTTATGGCAATGAAGATCTCAGATAATTAAAAGCTCGTATTTTAAAGTTCTTGAACAAGGTGAGAGAAGAGAAGAAAGAGAATTGACAAAACATTCCAATCTTAATCACTCTATTTTTATCTCTTGTGGCCCGCAAGCTTATCTATTATGGTTGTATCTGTCCAAGGAAAGATGTTTAATAACAAGGGCAACATGTAATAAAGTGCCATTAAGTGTCTTGAGTGCACTCTAGACTAATTCAGATGGCCTGGCTAGCTGGGAACTATGCAGGCCGATTCTGAGGACTTGCACCAGTTTATTTATTTTTTGCCCAGCTTATTCTGTAATCTTGATCCCAATTCTGATAGATTCTGGTACTTGTTATTGTAGCATCTCCCTATCTTACTTATTAAAGGCTGAGGCCCCACGCATGGTTTAGGCGCCACTGTCATGCTTGAGACAATCATTACATGTTTACCCCATTTTTACATGTGGCCCAGCATTTTCTGTGTCCCTTTCCTGATGACGTGGAACTGGTTGCAGTTTTGCAGAAAACTTCCTTCCACATACGGTTCTCTCTTCTTCCTCCATTTTTTATGATGGCTGAATTCCTGAGCTTTTAATGCTCACACCAGCAACAGGAGACAGGGGCCTAGAGTCTTATCTGATCGCCACCCACATCCCCTCGACCACCCCCACACGTATGGCAGGAGACATCAGTAGCATTGCATGTGCAGTTTTGATTTTGTTCTTTCACGTCATTGCAGCTGAATACTGAAGTAAGGCATTTCTGTTTACTGTCCTCCATAATATTTCTGTTTATTTTGCATGACTGTATGCAGAGCTTGAATATATGCGTATGCCTGCACTATGCAGATGGGCAAAGATTCTACGTTTGGCCACTGAGTCCTTTATCGGGGGAAAGTACCAATTCTGCCCTAGATATTTGTATGTATGAGTTTGGCATTGGACAACTGTTTTATTCTGTGAAAGTGAGACTGTAAGCGTCAAAAGTGCAAATAGATGACAAAATAAGACCAGTCTGTCTGGCGAAAGTTCATCTGCAAAATTGGGGTCTTATGCCGCTTCTTTTCCCTAGTGATGCCAAACTACGAAAAGCTCACAGCAAATCTATATCCCATGGATGTTACATATTGGTGGGACTGTGGGAGAGCCAGTGGCAACACTGATTTGCTTTAACTCTGGCAATCCATCTAAGGACATTAAACAATCACGTACACGTAAAGCAAGCTTTGGCTACCTTCGCACACTCATGACACCAGATAAACCTCGCCCCACGCCACCTCCCTAGATGAGACCTTTTGCCTTTTTTCCTTATTAATTGCTTCATTCAATCTTTTATTGAGCCCTTACATTTCATCCTTTTGCCAGATTAATTCTTTCATCATTGTCTTTCCTTTCTTTTTCTCGTTCGTGTTTTTGTGCAATCTTTTCCCTAGGCTGCACCTATTATATTTTTGTAGTATCCCCCTTATTTATGATTACACCAAAAGGGCACCTTCCCACTGCATTCTATTCCACTCCCCATTTTAACATGTGGCCTAGAATTTTCTCTGTCTCTGTCCCCATGAAGTGGAACTGGCTGCATTTTTGCAGAAAACATCCTTCCCAATTAGGGTCTATCTCCCTCCATGTTTTATGGTGGCTGCATTCCTCGGCTCGTAATGCTCACACAAGCAACAGGAGATGGGGGGGCAAAGCCTCTTTTCTGATCACCAGCTCCACATCTCCTAGCCCACCCCACACTTATGACAAGAGGCATCTGAACCATTTCACGTGCAGTTAAGATTTTGCTCTTTCACTTCATTGCAGGTCAATACTAAAGTAAGGTATTTCTGCTTTGTGTCCTCCATAATTTCTCTGTTTATTTTAAATGGGTCTATGCGGTGCGTGAATAGCTGGACTTGACCACTAAGACCTTTATCCGGAGAAAGTACCAATTCTGCCCTAGATTTTTGTATATGAGAAAGAGAAATGTTTTGTTCTCTTTAGAGCTGATGCATGTCTTTGCAACGCTTGGTTTGATCAACTTACATCTGTTGTTACGATCTTATTGGTGCTTTGTGCTCTTCCGCTGTTTTGAATGAGATCTTATTTCTATCAGCTGTACTTTTATTTGACATATGGTTACACATTGCACATGCTCGCCTATACACTGCATGTATATTCCATGCATTTTTTGACTGCTTTTCGGACTTTTAATTTGTCAAAATAAAGCTAACACTGCCTGATTGACTGATTATTCAGGTAATCAACAAAGAGGAAAGTGCAAACCAAATGAAAGTGATTAACCCACAAAGGGACCCATTCACCAATATCATAGACATCTGTTGCTCACCCACATATCTTTTTTTAACTTTATTTAGTTATTCAATAACAATAATACATCAATAAAGCCATACATAAGAATAACATCCAGAATACAAGTTAATTAGCATTTCCAGGATTAAAAAATGCAGGAAAAGAAAACGAATAAATTCAACAATAAAAGAATCAATAAAATTTCCATTGATTATCTGATTAGCAAATAACAAATTGATGACATATCATCAGAAGTACACATTAGTTTGGCATAAACACAAGACGCTGGACACGACAAACATTAACCCCCCAACCACCACCCCAGCCCACCATAAAAATATGAAACAAAATCAGATATACTCTAGCAAAGTATCAAGCATAAAACTCATTAAACCCACTCCATTTCTCCTTGTAGGCATCCTCTCTATGCAATTTACCAAATTTGGTCTTCTCGAAGCTCAAAAGAAGCTGTACATGCACAAGCCATTCCTCAACACACAGCTTTTTCCTGGTTTTCCAAACTCGTAGTATTTGCCTGGTAGCCATCAGAAGAACTTTATTAACCTAACGCAACGTCACATACTCAAGGTGCCGAACACAACTTGGGGACTTCAAAAGCACAGCTAACAGTGTTCTTGGAAAAACAATATTCCATACCAGGTCAATCCTATCCAGGACATCATTCGAAAAACCCTTCACTTTAGTACAATTTCACAGCATATGTAACATGGTGCCCTTTTCTTTCAACAATCTCCAGCATTTATCATTATCACTCAATCCCAATCTACTCATCCTATCCTGGGTCCAAAAAAGACGCCCCGAAATCCTTTGTTGAATGTAGCGCAGATTTCAGGTCAGCTTTTATCTTAATCGGAACCTTCCACATACTCTCCCACTCCTTCATCGATATAACCTTACCTAATTCATCATATCAAGCAAGTCTCGAATTATCCCATGGTACTACAGAATGGCTCTCCAACGGAAAGACTTTCAAGAAACTCGACACCATATACGGAATAACCTCACACCTCTCAGGCCTCTGCATCAAAGGTACATCCAGCATTTGCCCTCTTGTGTAAACCAAATTTCCTCTTAAAAAAATCAAAAGTTGGCATTTCTCCATCACACCAGATGTCTCCTAACAACAATATACCTCTGTCCAGCTCCTCCACAATAGGTAGGAGCACCATCTTGATGGCATTGACCTTCGCCCAAATAGTCAAAAGGAGTCTCCCCCACTTACGGATATCTCTACAAAGAGTTTCTATCCACATTAAACCCAGCCATTCCCTTCACATCTCTGGTGAGATATACCCCCAGATATTTCACATTTCTAGTTTACCATTTACAGTCCCAGGTCATCAATTGATCACGTATAGGAGTATCCCGAAGTGGAAATACTGCTGTTTTCTCCTAGTAAATTGTATAACCCGAAAGCCTACCCACCTCCTCAACCATATTTTGCAAAATGGGACCCCCCCTCCTCTTGGATTACCAAGAACGATCGTAACATCATCCGCATAGGCCAGTACTTTCAATCTGCCCTAACCCGAAAACCTAAAAGACTTTGATTTTGTCGAATATAGGTCAAAAACGGCTCTAATGCCAAATTAAGGAGGTAAGGCGATAAAGGGCATCCCTGTCATGTGCCTCATAACAGTTTAAAAGAAGCCGATAGGTCCCCATTCACCCAAACCCTGGCACTAATATCCAACTGTAGCGTTCCAACAGCATTAATAAATAATGGACCAAAACCCATTCTCATCAGTGTGAAATTTAAGAAAGTCCAGTTTGCACTATCAAAAGCCTTCTCTGCGTCTAAAAAAATCAGAAGCAGACCATCTGCTTCCAGATCTGACAGATTCAAAACATGTAGAAGAGTTCTAATATTGTCGTAGCCATAGCGTTGTTTCATAAATCCCACTTGCATTCTATCAACAAGACCAGCTATATATTTATCCAATCTGTTGGCCAGAATTTTTATAAAAATCTTCACATTTACGTTAAGAAGAGATATAGGGTTGTAGTTACAAAACTTAGATGTATCTCGCCCTACCTTGAGAATCACCGTAACAAGAGACTCTCTCATCGAGGGACATAAAGTACCTTCCATTAGACATCGATTATAAAGAGCACTTAGTTCTGGTGCTAACTGATCATCAAATGATAGATAAAATTCAACTGGTAGTCTATCCGGACCCGGCGACTTCCCATCCCTCAATTCTTTGATAGCCTGTAAAATTTCTGCAACAGAAATTGGAGCATCAAGAAAGACTCTACCATCACTGGAAAGGTAAGGAACATCAATCTTATTAAAAAACTGGAGTTCATTTTCTAACGCAACACGATCCTCAGCATAGAAATTAGCATAAAAGGAGCGAAAAAACTGACTTATCTCCTCCCTCTTAACCATCACACCACCCAAAACATTATCAAGTTTTTGAATAAAAGTTCTCTCGCAGAGACCCCTTAATTTATTTGCTAGTAATCTACCACCACAGTCCCCACCTTTCCAATAACGCTGTTTCGTATAAAAAACACCACGGTCAGCTTGAGCATCAACTTCACATCTCAATAATTCCCTCACCTTGTCCACCTTAATGCGATCTTCTACAGCTCTAGTGCGAGCAAAGGCAGATTTTAATTCTCCCAATTCTAGTTCAAGATCCCTCAATTTGGTTTCTACCCTCTTCCTTACCCTAGCAGTCCAATTCATTAAATCGCCCCGGATTGAGGCTTTGAAGTAGTCCCATACCAGTAGACTATCAAGCAAGCAATTATTCTCAGCAAAATAGTTCACAATAGAACTACTTAGCACTTTTAAAGTGTTTTCTTCCTTCAGGATAAAAGGTTTAAGTCTCCACCTGCAAGAACCTCGCCTACTCAGACCAAAATGCAGTTTAACTTCAACAATCGAGTGATCCGAGAGATGCTGTTCACAAATATTTGCTTCAACCACAGTTTCAACTAATTTATCAGAGAGAAGCACATAGTCGATTCTGGAAAGAGAGTCGTGAACTGGAGAATAAAACGAGAAACCACCCTCCCCCTGATGTAAATATCGCCAAGCATCAACCAAGTCAAATACTTCCATGAATTCCCGAAATTCTCTGCTCGATTTCTGTCCCGTAAAAGAACATGTCGAGGATCTATCCAACTTGAAATCTAAAATGTAATTTAAGTGCCCTCCTAAAATTATCAACTCCCCCCATACCACGCAGCAGTTTGGCTAGGGAATCGAAAAAGTTTCCTCCACCAACACATGGGCCATAAATAGAGCCTATGGTGATATGTTTGTCCTCGTATTTCAGATCAACTAAAATTATACGACCCACGTCATCCATAACCACTTTATCTACACATACCCCAACCCTCTCCGAATTAAAATCCCAACACCTCTTGATTTAGAAGAAAAACAATTTAGCCATATTCTCGTTTATTTTGAGTCAGCAAGGAGACTCCCAATACCTTCCATGAAGTGTGTTTCCTGTGAAAGAAATCACATCGATTCTCTCTCTCCAAAGCCTAGACAACACCTTCTTCCTTTTTACTGGACAATTCAAACCTTTCACATTCCATGTTCCCACTGTTAACAACCCCATAGTATCTTACGTAGCTGGCTTTCAAATTTCGATTTCGGTACACCACCATCACGAAAGGATTAATCCCAACAAGTAATAAATGCATACACATGAAAGAAATGGCAACAAATAAAGCCAGTGCACAATATATCATAACCTCGCCAACCAAGACAAACATAAAGACACTACACCAAAACATACAACAGCTTCGATTGAAGAGAGTCTGAGAGAGGTCAGGCTCAATAGAAGTTCTAATATTTGCATAGTTAAATCATTTCTTAACTATACCACCCAGAAACCCATGCCCTCATTATGACAATTATTTTCAATCCCTTGCACCTTCCTCAACATGAGGTAGAGCAGAATAAAAAACGAAATATAATAAAGAATTACAAGCATACAAATACTTTATGGTCGCAGCGATATCCAACCTATGTTTTGAAATGCATTGCTGCTAACAGAGCCCTATCATTAACAACGAAGAATATTAGGGAATCTCCAGCAACGTGGATGAAAGAGCCAACCAGATTACATAAGTAATGAAGCGACCTAGTGGTGACCTACAAGGGGACACACGTAATTTGGTAAATAAATGATTTGCCTATAACTACGGGCACAATCGCTTATTTTGCATGGGCAAAGTATTGATAAAAACATTTCTCCCCAATCAATTCGAAAACAACAGCCCATCCAGTATTTTATGACATACCTAACCCACATAACCCGTCACTATTCAGCAGTCAATCCCAAAAGCAACAAAAACAATACTTTCGGAAAAGGTGTAACTGATATATGCAAGAATATCTAAAAACAAGGTATGCTTGACATAGGGCCTAATAAATAGACATAATTGAATTATATACTGTTCAAAATGGATGCGCCCCCTCCCTCCAAGAACCACAAAATATTTCAGCAGAGCACAAGCACCCCGAAACATGCAGCCTCAAAGAATAACAAGATATATAATGAACAACCAGACCAAAGCATGTGGCGAAACCTCCAGGTCAATAAGGAAGGCCTTGATGTCTACCACGCAAACGCCCAGAACAGGCAGTGCTTATGAAGGCTTACATACTTCAAATAACAGATGGACAGCCAATGTATAGTTAATATGTGTTAAATGCTATTTGTTAATTATTGATGAGCGATTTCTGAACAGTGCTGTGGGTTCTCTCTTCAAAGGCGCTAGTGTGAAAACGTGTCTGATTCGGAAATTATGTTTCTTTGAAAATGAATAGCAATGCATGACAATTGTGCCTTTCGTTGTAGGTTTTCAACAAGCTATTGAGTCTGGCCAGCACAGCCTCCTCGTAGAACTTCCAGTCCCACATGTGGAGTCAAATGCTGTTTTCCACATCTGGATTTTAAAATCTATTTCCAACGTCTCAGGCAAAGGCATCCAGCCTTTAATAAAGCAGTGGGTTTGTCCTTTCATGGTCACTGTGGGTTTCAATAATTGTGCTAAGAGAACCCTTGTAGCTGCTCACTAGCACGAGTCAGGGATCATGCCTTCAATGTAAGAGGCACCTAAATGACAAACATATCACTAGAGCACCATTGCTGCACTTCATATTTGATAGGTTTTTTCTGTGTGCTGTATTTTTTTAACTCTTTATTTATATTTGCACACAGGTTATACACATACATTTGTGACAATCTTTTCAGTGGTCTTACAACTTACACCAATTGGCTTCCTTCTAATGTCTGGCATTCCCGCTCTGCTAGTTCTGTCAAGTATTGTCTATACCTTGCCCATTCCATTTAATGACGATGAAAACAACCCTGATGTACTTGCATGCCTGGAAAGTATGTCACACATTTCTGTGTGGGCCTTAAGTTTCAAGTAGATGAAGGGAGGTTTCATTTGTTTGACAAAGTCGATAGAAAATGTCCAACTGCAAAGACGTAAACTGTGCAATTTCTATATGCCATCGTTGTACTCGTGTGAAATCAAGGGCATTGCACTATGGAATTTTTTATTGAAGCATTTTGGGAAAGTGTTACATTTCAGTAATTTACATCCAAATCTAAATTAAAAAAATAAAACAAGACGAGCAGGAGTTATAATCTCAGATCATTTGTGTTGTTGTAGTGCACATGTTGACCATTAAAAGGAGTTTAACCAACTCACTTTATAAAATTCCTTGTATTGCTTGTCTCTCCTTGTGGGATGACTGCTCCGCTTTTGTAATGCAGTGCTCACACATCTACTCTTAACCTCATCTCATGTTGGGTACCACTTTGGCAGCAGAGATGGGAACGGATCATTGTCTTTCAGGGTGCATCAATTTGTATCTACCTGAAAGCCCCTGCCACCCCCATCTCTTATACAGCGTTAGCCTCCTGCCACCCCAGTTTATTTCCACTGTGTTCTATACATGGTCGAAAAACTGTTCGCTTTTGTGGAACATCAGATTTTTTTCACATCATGGCCCTGTTAGTCTGTTTTTGTTCTTACTGCTGTTTTTCAGTCTTGAGAGTCCAGTTGATAGGCTGCCATTAACTGGCATTCTGATACATGTAGAGATTATTCAGGATGAGCAAAATAAAAGCTACAAACAAATGCTTTTTGCTTGAAATATGTATGCACATATTTGCCAGGCTGGTTTACATTGTGATTTGTGTATTTTTCAAGTCATCACTCTATAAAACAAATTTTTATTTTAGCTGTTAAAAGCCATAAATGAACACACATTTGCATACTTTCCCAACGCTGCAGGTGAGTGAGCCCCCAGAGACCTTAGAAGGTCTGTGACCCCTGTTTTGAGGCCCTTATACAAATTCTGTTACTGAGCACCCATCGCGACCTGCATGGACTGACTCCTTTCCCCCCCACAGAGCCTGCTGCTTCCCCTCCCTCTGCCTGCCTTCCTTCCCTTCCACCTTCCCTGATTGGCCAGGCGAAGAAGAAACAAGGAAGGCCTAGCCTCCCAGCTCATGACGGCTCATCACTTTTCTGGTGCTGCAGCTGAGTTAGCCCCAAGAGACCTTAGAACAGTGTTCTTCAAACATTGTTGGCCTCAGACTCCCTGAGCAAAGGTTGGGCAGGCCCGGGCGCCCACAAAAATGTCAAATGCACAGTAATTACAAATGGCTATGAACTATTGCGTGCTATCAATTCACTCTACTCCCAGTAGAGTCCCTGGACTCCCCCATCTGCTCCCAACACAGTCGCTGGGCTCCCTCATCCCATTCCTACCCAGTTCCTGGCCTCTCCCTACCCCATCACAGACCCTGGGCTCTCCCCACCGTGCCCCCACCACTATCCCATGGCTCTGGCCCATCCTTCTCCCACCACAGTCCTTGGGCTCCACCCACCTCCCTCGTTCTCAACACAGTCCGAGGGCCAGTGGCAGCTGGTGAATATTTTAAGTGGAGGGGCATACATATTTCCCCCAAAAATGCCATAGCGACCGAGCAGAGCGAGGGAGCCTGAACCAATTAAGGGGCTTCAGGGGGTATTCCTCCCGTGAATGTTTTAAAAATAATGGGTTCAAATGTTGCATTGTAGAGCATACTTAAAAGAAATGGTTAAAATGCCAAACAGTTGCAATTGGTGCTGGGGGGCCGAGGGGACAGGCATGACATATTTTACTGGACAGCTATGATAGATGTCCAGTAAAAAGATAAAAAGATACCAACCGTGTCCCCTTGGCCTAACACAATCAACATGATTATGTGTGTATGCAAGGCGCTGGCGTACCAGTGGGGAAAGCATGGTATTTTTGACTGGACATTTATGATAGATATACAGTAAAAAAATACCATCTCTGTTCCCTGGGCTTCACAGCACCTGAGTCGGGGAGCTGATTTTGGCAGGTGGGTAGGGGGATTGTGCAACAAACGCATATTTAAAAGGCCTTTGTTGTACAACCCTCCTTCCCCCCGTCTACTCCTCACTTGCCAAAATCAGCTCAACGGACCAAAACAAACACACACATTCACGCAGCAATCACTCTATCATTCACATGAGCACCCATCACCATACACTCACTCATAACACAAGCATACACGCATTCCTTCACCTATTTAAATTAAAAATAAATGAACATAAATGTACCTTCTGCAGGGGCCTGCACATGGGTGCTGAAACGCCCTGCTCCAGGCTGTGCTGTCCGTATGTGCAAGGAGCCGCAGGAGCTCCCCCTTGCACATACAGACATGCAGTGCCCCAGCCAGCATTTCCAATGAGCTATGCAAGGCTGGCGAAGCAAAACACCACCGGCCTTGCATGGCCTAGTGAGTATGTGTGGCTGGGGAACTGAACTGTCAAAGGGAAACAGTGTTTCCCTTTGACAGTTCAGCCAGCCCAGCAGCACTCCATCAGCTGAAAAAAGTAGCTGAGGGAGTGCTCAGTGTTTCACTGGGCTGGCTCAGTGTCTCCTCTATAATGGGTGAGGAGGCCACTGGGTGGACGACCCCTTGCCCATTATGGATGAGCTGCCAGGCTTGGACTGGCCTATAGGACAATAGGGGCAAAGCCTGTACCAAAAATGCAAAATACTAGTGTGGGCCAGTAAAAATGTGCCACTGTTTTGGCCAATGTGTGCCAGTTTGATGAGTTACTTCACTAAACAGCTAGTAATTTTGACCATTGTTGCTGAATAAATATTCTTTAAATATCACAATTTGCTTACATTTGAACAAAAAACACTGCCGTGGGTACTATTCAAACAGTCTGTGACTAAAGAAGGAATATCAGTTTGCAACTGTGGGCCACTTTTTCATTGGTGCCTGAGACAGTTTCATGCTCCAGTCCAAACATGTGAGCCGCCCCTACCCATTTCCTCCAATCTAAAAAAAAACACAGAAAAGAATCCTAATTTTTTTTTCATTTAATGATGGGCTCTCGCGGCCAACAATTTGAAGACCTCTGCCTTAGAAGGTCTGTGACCCCTATTTTGAGGCCCTTATACAAATGTTGTTACCGAGCGCCCGTCACACTCTAAGTGGATCGGCTCCTTTTCCCCTACACAGCCTGCTACCTAAACCTACCATCCCTCCCACCTCCCCTGATTGGCCAGGCGAAGAAGAAACAAGGAAGGCCTAGCCTCCCAGCTCACACCAGCTCGCCACTTTCCCGGCGCTGAAGGTGAGTGAGCCCCCAGAGTCCTTAGAAGGTCTGTGACCCCTATTTTGATGGACTTATACAAATTGTGTTACCGAGAGCCCATGGCGCTCTGTGGGGACCGGTTCCCGTCCCCCCACACAGCTTGCTGCTTCCCTTCCCTCCGCACTCCTTCTATCCCTCCCACCTCCCCTGATTGGCCTGGCATAAACCCATATAGAGCGGCCATTCAGGGCTGCCCCTTGCCCATGTAGCCCCTGCGGTGAAGGACCCCAAGGCAAACAACCACTCCAGAAACAACATAAGACCGTGTCGGCCTGTGTTAGACTATGGCGCCTGCAGCTGTCAACCTGCAGCGACTGACAAGGTAGGTGGAGTCTGGACAGGGGGACCAGCAATCACTGCCCCGCATTAGACTGTCCAACCCATCTAACTAACCTATTGAGTCCTACTCTGTCTAGATAGATAGACTGCATCCCTTAACCATATCTCTTATCTAGGCAGACTGTAGCCCTCATTCATATCTTGATTGTGCCAGATAGCAGCATTTTGCATTTAGCCTGACTGTACCAGATGACATGCTCCTGCCAGGGAGCAGTAGTTCACATTTAGCCTGACTGTGCCTGATAGCCTGCTTGTGCTAGATAGCAGCATTTCACATTTATCCTCACTGTACCAGATAATCTGCTTGTGCCAGATATCAGTAGTTTGCATTTAGCCTGACTGTCCCAGATAGCCTGCTTGTGCCAGATAGCAGCATTTCACATTTAGCCTGATTTTGCCAGATAGCCTGCTTGTGCCAGATAGCAGCATTTCACATTTAGCCTGACTGTGCCAGATAGCCTGATTGTTCCAGATAGCTGGTTCTGCCAGATAAAAGCATTTCACACTTAGCCTGATTGTGCCAGATAACAGCATTTCATATTTAGCCTGATTGTGCCAGATAGTCTGCTTGTGGCCAGATAGCAGCATTTCACATTTAGCCATTTCACATTTAGCTTGTGCCAGATAGCAGCATTTCACATTTAGCCTGACTCTGCCAGATAGCCTGATTGTGCCTGATAGCAGAATACCACATTAAGGTGATTGTTCCAGATAGCCGGATTGTGCCAGATAGCAACATTTCACATTTAGCCTGGTTGTGCCAGATAGCATCATTTCACATTTAGCATCACTGTGCCAGATAACCTGATTGTGCCAGATAGCTGCATTTGCCATTTAGCCTGATTGTGCCAGATAGCAGCATTTCACATTTAGCCTGATTGTGCCAGATAGCCTGACTGTGCCAGATAGCAGCATTTCACATTTAGCCTGACTGTTCCTGATAACCTGATTGTGCCAGATAGCCTGATTGTACCAGATAGCCTAATTATGCCATATAGCAGCATTTCACATTTAGCCTGATTGTGCCAGATAGTAGCATTTCACACTTAGCCTGAGTGTGCCAGATACCCTGATTGTCGCAGATAGCAGCATTTTACATTTAGCATGATTGTGCCAGATAGCAGCATTTCACCTTTAGCCTGATTGTGCCAGGTAGTAGCATATCACATTTAGCCTGATTGTGCCAGATAGCAGCATTTCGCATTTAGCCTGTGTATCTGCCGAATAGCAGCATTTCCCACTTGGCTTGATTGCACCAGAAAGCCTGATTGTGCCAGACAGCCTGAATGACACAGATAGCAGTAGTTTGCAGTTAGCCTGATTTGTGCCAGATAGCCCCTTTTCACTTTTAGCCTGCTTGTGTCAGCCAGCACCATTTTACATTTAGCCTGATTGTGCCAGATTACCTGATTGTGCCAGATAGCCTGATTTCACATTTAGCCTGTTTGTGCCAGATAACCTGATTGTGCCAAATAGCCTAATTTCACATTTAACCTGATTGTGCCAGATAACCTGATTGTGCCACATAGCCTCATTTCACATTCAGCCTGATTGTGCCAGATAGACTCATTGAACATTTAGCCTGACTGCACCAGACAGCTTAACTTTTCCAGACAGCGTTGCTACAATTTTAGCCTGACTGAGCCAGAGAACCACATTTAGAAGTTAGTCTGCACTGTACCATACAGTCCGGCTCTGCTGGATAACCATAGTTCCACTATCTAGGAAACTCGAATCTTGGGGTGTCTCCATAACTACTTTGCCCTGAAACTTAGGCACTTTCCACGCTTTCTAGGAAACACAATTTAGGTGTCTCTCAATAACCACTATATTTAAAGCTTAGACAACCATTTATGAAGATAACCAGAAATCCCAAAAATAAGCCTCGAGTCCCATCAAGCCTAGGATTCCCCCCACTGTATTCCATCCCCAGTAAACCCAGCAGTAAGGTATGGACCTGCCAGAATCTTCATCCACATCCTGTCCACCCCTCCCCCACAACCACCCAACATATCAAGCCAGAGGACCACCCAGCACTAAACTGCTACACCTAGAATTACAGACGCAGGGAAGCCAAGAACCATCACAATCCACAGTCCTGAAAGACGTGCATGTGGGCTAACACATCTGCAACCTAAAGGCAACCAAACAAAAACAAACTTATAAAGCAACTAACTCCAAAGGAACACAACACCGACAATGCAAAAGCAAAGAAACATCTTAATCAACCTACCATTAAGGAAGGCAACATGCCACGAAAACAAATAGAACAACGCGAAAGACAAACAGGAGAAGGAATACGCCAAATGGAACCACACCACAGAATCGCAATTGCGAACACACCCCCACAAACACGGTCGAGAACAGAACAAACGCCAGAAGAAGAGAAAAATCGCTATACCTTATGCCATACCTCATGACCAACCACTCACCGGAAACAAGTCAATCCGACCAACGATGCAAGAAGGACCAACAACATAACGGAGCTGTGCAGAAAAGAAACTGAAACGCTCTGAAGATATAAGAACAAAATCAATGCCCTCATTCCATATATCACAAAAACACAAGGACACCTCCTTCAACTACAACAAAATATAGAAGAAGAACCTGAAGAAAACAAGAACCCAATACTTGACATAGCAGATCTACTCAACGATGACAAAGATGCAATTGAACCACCATCACACCCTGAAGGCAACATGGGAGATTGTTCCAGATAGACTCATTTTACATTTAGCCTGACTGCACCAGATAGCCTTACTTTTCCAGACAGCGTTGCTACAATTTTAGCCTGACTGAGCCAGAGAACCACATTTAGAAGTTAGTCTGCACTGTACCACACAGTCCGGCTCTGCCGGATAACCATAGTTCCACTATCTAGGAAACTTGAATCTTGGGATGTCTCTATAACTACTTTGCCCTGAAACTTAGGCACTTTCCACGCTATCTAGGAAACACAATTTAGGTGTCTCTCAATAACCACTATATTTAAAGCTTAGACAACCATTTATAAAGATAACCAGAAATCCCAAAAATAAGCCTTGAGTCCTATCAAGCCTAGGATTCCCCCCACTGTATTCCATCCCCAGTAAACCCAGCAGTAAGATATGGACCTGCCAGCTACTTCATCCACAGCCTGTCCACCCCTCCCCCACAACCACCCGACATATCAAGCCAGAGGACCACCCAGCACTAAATTGCTACACCTACAATTACAGACGCAAGGAAGCCAAGAACCATCACAATCCACAGTCCTGAAAGACATTGCGTTTGGGCTACCACATCTGCAACCTAAACGCAACCAAACAAAAACAAACTTATAAAGCAACTAACTCCAAAGGAACACAACGCCGACAATGCAAAAGCAAAGAAACATCTAAATCAACCTACCGTTAAGGAACGCAACATGCCACGAAAACAAATAGAACAAGGCGAAAGACAAACAGGAGAAGGAATAAGCCACATGGAACCACACCACAGAATCGGAATTGTGAACACACCCCCACAAACACGGTCGAGAACAGAACAAACGCCAGAAGAAGAGAAAAATCTGTATACCTAACGCCATACCTCAGGACCAACCACTCTCCGGAACAAGTCAATCCGACCAACGATGCAAGAAGGACCAACAACATAACGGAGCTGTGCAGAAAAAAAACTGAAACGCTCTGAAGATATAAGAACAAAATCAATGCCCTCATTCCATATATGACACCTCCTTCAACTACAACAAAATATAGAAGAAGATCTTGAAGAAAACAAGAACCCAATACTTGACATAGCAGATATACTCAACGATGACAAAGACGCAACTGAACCACAATCACACCCTGAAAGCAACATGAGAGAAACCCAAAGCAACAATCACAAGACAAAACTGATATTAAAAAACAAACTAATCCAGGCCAAAGAAAAACACTGAAACATAATCAACGCAAGATCAATGTCAAAACACGCCAGAGATATATACAACCTACTGTGCGATGACAGTGTCGACGTCCTATTCATCATAGAAACATGGTTGGATGACAGCTACAAAATCACACCCCACAGCTTCTTGGCTGACGACTTCAAGTGCACACAGTTAAACAGGAAAGGAAAAAAAAAGGAGTAGATCTTGCAATAGCATTCAAGGAACACCTAAAAATAAAAACAGACAAACCACTAAACATTAAAAAAAACTGTGAATCCACAGTCCTTCACTTGACAGTAAACCCAAAAACAAACATCAAATTCATGCTGGTTTACAGACCGCTGACATACGACGCAACTGAACATCTTCCTTTCGCTCTTCTCTAAAATCTTACCTCTTCCACTCACCTCCCTAACACCCCACATTCCTTTTCTTCTCTCTTCACCTTTACCCTCACCTCTTACTCCTTCCCCTCTCCATCCCTCCTACCTCCTTCCTCCCTTCCCCCTGCTCGATTCTAGTCTCACCTTTTCCTCTCTTCTTCCCTCACATTCCTGCATTCCCTCTTTCCCCCGTTCTTACCTCCTCTAACACCTACTACTCCCTTGCACACCTCTCCCCTCCCAGAACCTCCTCACTGCTGCAATATTGTAAGTTGTTCTTTATACTGTTTTCAGGTTGTGGTTCAATTGAAATCTTATGCTTGCTGTATGTTTATTTGTCCTCATGTAAAGCACTTTGGAGTAAAGGGCTATATAAATTCAATAAAATACAAATACAAACATCTGATAATCCTTGGGGATTTCAACATCTGGTTTGAAGAAGAAAACTCAAACTCCCCACTAAAAACCATGACACTATGACAATTGGTCAAAGGAGCAACACAAACAGTGGTACACACACTTCACACAATCTTTGCTAACAAAAATCTTATCAATAATGCACCATCAATACAGATACTCTGGAGCGGTTACCTCATCATTCCATTTGTGCTCATGCTACCAACTAAAGCAGCCAAGCAGCCCAATAAACTCCCAACCATCACAAAAAGAAACTGAAAGGCCATCAAAGTGAGCAACTTAATAGAGCAACTTGAACTCACAAAACCAACCACAATGTTACTGGATGAAGCTGACCTTGACAGAAAAACAGAGCTACTTCATAAATGGACCTCTAACAAAATCTGTGGTATCTCCCCTGAAAAACCTTTCACCCCGTCACGAAAGAGAGCAATGGAAAAATGGTTTATCCACTGCTCAATACTATGAAAAGGAACAACAAGAAGCTCAAACTAGAATGGAGGAAAGAATACGACCAGGAAAAGAGAGCTCAATTCCAACGACAAATCTTATCTTACAAAAAAGGAAATTCGAAAGGCCAAAAGAAACACTATGACAACAGAATCACCAAAGCCGCCAACACCCAAAAATAACTGTTCATCATAAACTAAATGAGGAATCCACCAGGATGCAACAACACCCCGATATCTTCACAGAAACTATGCAACGACCTAGCAGACAATTTCAAAAATATAATCATCAACATCCATCAAATCATACAAAACAGACCAGTCAACCTAAACACACAACCGACCCCGCCAAACGAGGAACCACGGCATAAACTCCAAAGCTTTCCACAAATATCAGTAGATACGTTCATCAAGCTGGTAAGACATAATAACAAAGCAGGCTCCCCCATGGTTATTTTCCCTCCAGACATTTACAAATCCACCCTCACACAAGGCACGCCACTGGAATGCTACAGAAACCTTTTTAACCTGTCACCCGAAACAGAGAAAGTACTACAAGCATTCAAATCGGCACACATCAAACCACTCCTCAAGGACATGAGAGGCAATGTTGAAGACCTCTCCAACTACAGCCCTATTTCCACCATTCCCCACCCAGCAAAACTGCTAGAAACCTACATCTACAAACTAACACAAGAACATGTTGAAAAACACCAGTTGCTCCACCAGACACAAGTCGCCTTTAGACCTGAGAGAGGAGCAGAAACGGCACCTGGGATGACCTAAAGACAAATGCAGACTTCAACACAAACTCTGCCCTGATACTACTCGACCTCTCTGCAGCGTTTCACACAGTCAACCATGACATTCTCATCAAGAGAATAGAAGAAATAGGAATAACAAATTTGCCCCTACTATGGATTAAATAATCCCTAGCAAATTGAAGGAAACTGTCTGGATAAAACCCTTCAAATCCGCTCCACGGGACACCAACTGTGCAGTACCACAAGGATCATCCTTATCCCCACTGTTATTCAACATCTATCTGGCTTCGCTAATCAAGATCATCAAAAAACACAACCTTATTTGCTACAACTATGCAGACAACACACAAATCATCTATCAAATCGAAGATGCGCAAGAAGAGAACACAACACTGAGAGAATGTCTCAAAGAACTCTATGACTGTATGAACAAAAACAGCCTAAAACTCAACCAAGGAAAGACAGAAATCATGATTATATCCAAAAACTTGGAAGATAACACTTACATACCATGGCCCTCAGAACTAGGAACAGCGCCCACACCATCAAAAATAGTCAAAAACCTTGGAATCCTAATGGACACCCTGCTAACACTAGAACCACAAGTAAATGCAATAATCAAGAAATGCTTCTTCCTCCTACACTTAATAAAAAGAATCCTACCATTCCGATCCTTCACCCATAAAACATTGACAATCATCGCCCTCATCATGTCATAAATTGACTATGCCAACAGCCTCTACCTCGGAATGCCGGAACACTTGCTAAAGAAACTGCAACGTATCTAAAACGCAGCAGCCAGACTTCACCTTAAACTATCACGAAGAGACCACATCAGCCCAGCACCAAAAATTTTACACTGGCTTCCGATCAAACAATGAATCATGTTCAAAACAATGTGCATAACGCACAGAGCAGTCTGCAGCCAAGGAGCAGAATTCTGACCGAAGAAAATTACCATTTACCAACAGACAAGAACACTCACATCAAGCAACGGCATCCGCCTGCAACCAAAACCACACACAAGAAAAACATTTGGTGAATCCTCTTTCTCTCACATGGCGGCAATAGCTTGGATCACCCTCCTGAAAGAAAAACAAAATATAAAGGACCACCTAAAATTCAGGAAACTACTCAAAACATAGCTCTTCAACCCAGAACTAAACGGAATCAACTAAATAAAAGGAGGGAAAAATGGATTCAGTCACCCCCAAATCCAAACCCCAAAGCCCTACAACAGGGACCATAGCTGGAGAAGTAGGAGCATTAATCACTAACTAGCACCTGACAGAACAGGGAGCACTTAGAATTTGCAGGGAGGGGACCGTGCCATAGGAGCTCAGGGAGGCGATGCCAGGCAACCCACGTCCCTAACAATCTCAATGGGGGTAGTACAGGTGGGGTGTAGCCACCACTGTACCCCATTAAACCGCTTCACCTCTCTATTTTTTAATATTTATAGTCTTATGCAAGCACCAGCACCTCTCATGTACACCACTATGTCAGCCTCTTATTTGAGGCATTTACCTCATTTATACAAGCTAGTCATCTTGAAATCTGCCCCATTGTGTAAGGTGACCACACTCTACACCATGCCAACTGTGTTATTTCAGCCACAGTTTGCATTTGAGCTAGTAAGAATGGGATAGAAATCCGTAGATAAACATGTGTCACATCTAGTCAGAATTGTGAAGAATATCTTACATCACATATAGACAGAATTGAGGGGATTAGCATGTGTTGCATCAACATGGAACTGTGAAGACTAACTTGCACCACATCGAGACAGAACAGCAAAGATTAGCTGACATCACATCCAGGTAGAACTGTGAAGATTAGCCTGATACATACCTAGATAGAATTGTGACGATTAACTTGTGTCACAGCTAGACAAATTGGGAAGATCAACATGTGTCACATCTAGACAGAATTGTGGAGATTAGCTTGCCTCACATCGAGGTAGAACTGCATAGATTAACTTTCGTCACATCTAGACAGAATTGTGAAGATTAGTTAACGTCACATTGAGATAGACCTGTGAAGATTAGCTTGCGTCACATCTAGATAGAACTGTTAAGACTAACTTGCGTCACATGAAGACAAAACTTGCGTCACATGTAGACAAAACTGGAAAGATTAGCTTGCGTCACATCGAGATAGAACTGTGAAGATTAGCTTGCGTCACATCGAGATAGAATTGTGAAAATTAGCCTTGCGTCACATCTGGACAAAACTGGGAAGTTAACCATGCATCTCATCTAGATAGTGATGCCACTAACCAACCCTACTAAAAATGTAACCCCTCTGCATACCCCCTCAAACTCTGACTAAATACAATCACACCTCTAAAAGCACAACAAACTGCACACACTTCACTACAACAACGAAACAGAACACACATAGCCATGCACAACAGCACATGACAGCCACGACCGAAAAAGCACACCTAAGCTCAGCGAACTGTGTTAACCAAACTGAAGCTGCCAACAGCACATCACAGCTCTCTTGCTCTCTCTCCCACTCTGTCCGACTAACTTACCCTACCCTCTCTCCTTTCAAATCCACCAGAGCTCCACAGGACCACTCCGGTGGTGATAGTGCTCGGAACAAATATTCTTTAACATAACATTCCATTCAGGAGATGCTAGTCCAGTCCTACTACTTAATTTGAATTCTAAGCCTTGTTCACAATTTCCTGATCATAAATCCAGGATTACAATTGCAAAAATGCAAAGAAAACATAAAAAGACTAGACTAACATCTCCAAGAAGGAATGGATCATTTTTCCATGAATTACATTTGTCTCACCTAAGGGTGAGAAGGTATGACGTGGCTGAGTGTCTGAGTGTCTAAAGTGCGGACTGTGTTCAAATCCCAGCTTCACCTAACTAAAGTGTGTGATCTAGTGCAAAGTCTTTGATCTCACTGTGCCTTGTCTGCCAAAATGTATATGGCAGGTACAGGCTTTCTGTTTTGGGGGCTTTGGAGCAGGATGGCACATATGAGTTGTGTACTTTTGGGAGGCGGGAGGCCAGGTCTGGCTTTGGCATTGTGGGTGGTTGGGGAAGGCAGGGTGCCATATAGGGGTTTTGGGTTTCAAGGTTTAGCCTTATTTTGCAGGCTTGGTTCGCGATTGGCTTTTAGAGCCAATCCAGATCCCGCAGTCCTGGCCCGGCCCCAGCCAGGAAATCTCTGGCTCCACCACCTCTGTTAATCCATGACCTATAATTGCTGATGCATGAAACATTGTGGTGAGGGTATGCATTCTCTCTGCATAAAGAGCAGGTTTCAAAATATCAGGCATGATTTGTCAGTTATGCTCATTTTCGCATCTATGGTGTTTCTAAGGCAGCCGTAGAGTAGATGGCAGAATAATATGTTACAATCAAATTCCCATTATGAAACAGACAGCAAAGTGCTGGCGTGCCACTAGGAAACCTCATTGAGCATGATACAGCTCTCTGCGTGGGATGCGAGAGTCATGCCGCGTTCCTTTGCTTTAAGACTTCATTCGTTATTCATGCGCACAACGTGACTCCAAAAATGCAGATTTTTGTTGCTAGATGTTTCGAAACAAAATACAATCTAAAATATCAGTTTACCCCCCTGTTCCACTTGCAAACACAAAAGTAATGGGAATGCAAGATATTTTTGGAACAAGATGAAGCATGAGAGTGAAAAAAAACAGCCCAGCGTGAGCCAAAGCCAGCGCGTGCTAAAAAAATGGAGGAGCGGTGTGCGCTAGCAAGCACCGCCTAGCCCGCAATCTCCTCTCTGCAGCAAGCGCTGCTGGAAACTTTGATTTTTAATCAGACCGCGCTACATAGTTTTAGGATGTGTAATGTAGCACACCGCCAACCGCAGATTTCCCATTTAAATATGGCCACATAATAGCAGTGCTGGTCTTAGCGGCGGCAGCGCCGCGGGCGGTTTAAGAAAGGTTTGGTGCCCCCTCAACCCCAAGCGCCCCTGGTCAATGCAGGGGGGAGCAGGGGTGTTTCGGCCGGGGGGGGGGGGGGGCGCCATTTTTTGTTGATCTCCCCGCTATGGAGGCGCCTGAGGAGGGACTTAATCACTGGAATAGGGCGCTCATGCTAATGCACGTTTAATAACAATAGGGCGCCTGCCGCGCCTTCTCCCACTACACCACTACACCAGCTCAGGGGAGACCTTGAAAGAATCTCCTGAGCTGGCATGGTGGGGGGGCTAATGGTGCCCTGGGGGGCTAATGGCATCTCGGGCGGTCGCCCGGCCCACCCTGCCCTAAGGCCAGCCCTGCATTACACAATTGTTCCTTTCCCTGTGGTCACCAACCAAGGTGCTGAGTGGCACATTTGATTGCATTTGAAATTAATATGCCATCAAATGTTCATCAAGAGCATTGTGAATTGGGTGAAGAGCAAAACACGTTTTGCCCTCTGACTGCTCGGCGACCCTACACCTGCATACAATCCAGAGGGGATGGACTCTGAAAACAGCAATGCAGGAGACAGAGACGTCTTTATCTGAGGGCAAAAGGGGCCTGTGCCCCCGGCCCC
Organism: Ambystoma mexicanum; assembly: GCF_040938575.1. Lineage (NCBI taxonomy): Eukaryota > Metazoa > Chordata > Amphibia > Caudata > Ambystomatidae > Ambystoma > Ambystoma mexicanum. Next base: position 343,421,040 of record NC_090933.1, read on the forward strand.
CACCCTGGCAGAACCCCCTCATGGCTGCCTGATTGAAAGCAGTCAGGGCCCATTTTTTAACAAAACTAGAATAACACACACCAGGATGTTTAACTTAATGCCAGGCTGGCACTGAGAAGTACATGTGAAGGCAAAATAAGGATTCTTAAAACTGGCAGCCACCCCCCAACGAGGTGCACTCATTGTTAGTAGGGCGAAGTGATGAGCTATTTAGATTTGAGACACTGGAACTAAAGTGTTGAGGCTCATATACCCGCTTTGCCAGCCGGCGATAGAGTGCTCCTGGACAAATCGTCTTATGTCACTGTATAGCAGTGTGGTGTCTTCCGTGAAAAGGTTTGCCTTCTCACTTACTGGTGGCATTGTTTAGCCTATTGCCTGATCTTTATGTTCATGTAGGCCATTTGATTGGAAGAGGTTCTACAGCGAAGAGAGGAAACCAAATGTCACAGGCCTCTTGTGAGCATATTTTCAGGTCTGCTCCTTTGGAAAAAAACAGTATGCTCTCGAAAACAGTTTCAAACGTACATCTGCACATCATCCTCGATTCTGTGTGTTGGGTGTATATTACATATTTAGAATACAAACACAAATACCAGATGAAACCTTTTAAGCTCACATCACTTAATATTATGGAACTTGTATACTTACAATTGTGATAGTGAAGAATAAGCTAGAAAATTGTCCTTTTGCATGAAATGTTTCTATAAAGTTATGTTTTAAAATGTTGACATATTGGTTTATTATGTGATTTGTGTATTTTTCAAGTCAGTTCTTAAAACAATAGACTATTATTTTACTTTATGAAAGAGAAAAGTTCACAAATATTTGTGCCTTGCTCTGTGATAAGAACAGGGACATAATGTTGTCAAATGCAGAAATTGCAGGTTGGGCTGAAATCTCAGCTTCACCTCTTAAGCAACATGTGTGATCCTGGGCAACTCATGTAATCTTGCTTTGTCTAAACTATCAAAATTGCCAGTCTGTAAAACTTTGGACATTGTCAGCCCTTTAGATACATTTAGTTCTGTTAGAGTATTAGATTGCATATAATAATAGTGAACATTGATATATTACAATCCTCAAAGCAATGTGTTTCTTTGCGGACTAACAGCAATATCACTTGAAAACCATAGCTTCTCATTTATATTCACAATCTATGCAATCTATGTACATGCTTGAGCGCTTTTACATTTAGTGAGACTGCTAATCTCAGTCTTCTCTCTATGCTGGGGTGTGTGGGCCTTTTTCATACGGATACTTATCTGTGCCCTGCATCTAACCGACACCTTTCGCTGTGTTGCTATTGTTCAAATGTGTCCTGTACCTATTCTTGAACACATGCACCCTTGTTGTGAACTGAAAATGTTGCCATTCAAATGCTGCTTGTTTATTATTCTGATTCCAGCAAGTCTGAATAGGGGAAGGGGATCAGGATGAGTACCCATGCATATTTTTAATAATGCATGACCAAATATCAAGCTCTGGGTTTGATTGCGAAGAGAGAAGGAGGGAGCACGACAAGCGATGCTGGAGTCTGTTGTTTCTTTGGCTCAGAGGGCGGCCCACACAAGTCTGTGCCTCGGGCCCCAAAATTCCTTAAAATGGCCCTGGCAGGGGAATAATCCCACGTTGAAAACTGGTAGATGTATTTTCTAAACTATCAAATAAATGTAAAACAAGTGCGGGTCTGGGAATCTCTCTACCAGCACGAACACAGCCCAATGACCTGTTCTTGGGTGAATAACCCCTGGGAGAGACTCTACCAAGTCTTTAGCTCACTGTCCCTTTCACAGAGAAGACATTTCCCTGCATATCAGTCTTTGTCCTGCCCAGGGGCAGTCCAGCACCGAAATACTAGGCAATTCTCCTCTGAACAAAGGTACCAACAGGAACCCCATACACGTGTTTCAGCCTTGTTGGGCATCATCAGTGAGGTGAAGCTGTGCCTCTCTAAGAACAGTGAGCAAGGGGTCCATGTCTGGATCGCCCTGTTAACTTAGGGTGAGACCCAAAGTTAATTTATGCAAAACAAAGGGGGGTCTGGGAATCTCTCCACCAGCACGAACACAGCCCAATGGCCTGTTCTTGGTGAATAACCCCTGGTAGAGACTCTACCAAGCCTTTAGCTCACTGTCCCTTTCACAGGGAAGAAATTTCCCTGTATAACAGTCTTTGTGCTGCTCAGGGGCAGTCCAGCACCGAAATACTAGCCAATTCTCCTCTGAACAAGAGTACCAACAGCAACCCCATACACGTGTTTCAGCCTGGTTGGGCATCATCAGTGAGGTGAAGCTGTGCCTCTCTAAGAACAGTGAGCAAGGGGACCATGTCTGGAATGCCCTGTTAACTTAGGGTGAGACCCAAAGTTAATTTATGCAAAACAAGGGGGGGTCTGGGAATCTCTCTACCAGCACAAACACAGCCCAATGACCTGTTCTTGGGTGAATAACCCCTGGGAGAGACACTACCAAGTCTTTAGCTCACTGTGCCTTTCACAGAGAAGAAATTTCCCTGCATATCAGTCTTTGTCCTGCCCTGGGGCAGTCCAGCACCGAAATACTAGGCAATTCTCCTCTGAACAAGAGTACCAACAGCAACCCCATACACGTGTTTCAGCCTTGTTGGGCATCATCAGTGAGGTGAAGCTGTGCCTCTCTAAGAACAGCGAGCAAGGGGTCCATGTCTGGATCGCCCTGTTAACTTAGGGTGAGTCCCAAAGTTAATTTATGCAAAACAAGGGGTGTCTGGGAATCTCTCTACCAGCACGAACATAGCCCAATGACCTGTTCTTGGGTGAATAACCCCTGTGACAGACTCTACCAAGACTTTAGCTCACTGTCCCTTTCACAGAGAAGAAATTTCCCTGCATATCAGTCTTTGTCCTGCCCAGTGGCAGTCCAGCACCGAAATACCAGGCAATTCTCCTCTGAACAAGAGTACCAACAGCAACCCCATACACGTCTTTCAGCCTTGTTGGGCATCATCAGTGAGGTGAAGCTGTGCCTCTCTAAGAACAGCGAGCAAGGGGTCCATCTCTCGATCGCCCTGCTAACTTAGGGTGAGTCCCAAAGTTAATTTTTGCTAAACAAGGGGGGGTCGGGAAATCTCTCTACAAGCACGAACATAGCCCAATGACCTTTTCTTGGGTGAATAACCCCTGAGAGAGACTCTACCAAGTCTTTAGCTCACTGTCCCTTTCACAGAGAAAAATTTCCCTGCATATCAGTCTTTGTCCTGCCCAGTGGCATTCCAGCACCGAAATACCAGGCAATTCTCCTCTGAACAAGATTACCAACAGCAACCCCATGCACGTGTTTCAGCCTTGTTGAGCATCATCAGTGAGCTGAAGCTGTGCCTCTCTAAGAACAGTGAGCAAGGGGTCCACGTCTGGATCGCCCTGTTAACTTAGGGTGAGACCCAAAGTTAATTTAATCAAAACAAGGGGGGGTCTGGGAATCTCTCTACCAGCACAAACACAGCCCAATGACCTGTTCTTGGGTGAATAACCCATGGGAGAGACACTACCAAGTCTTTAGCTCACTGTGCCTTTCACAGAAAAGAAATTTCCCTGCATATCAGTCTTTGTCCTGCCCATGTATGGGGTTGCTGTTGGTATGTATGAAATGTATATGAAATGTATATATCACTTTTTAGTGATATCATAACTATATGTTATGTAGTGTACTTGCTGTAACAATGCTATGGGATGCCACTTCCTGTTTTTATCAAGGGGTGAAAGGTTGTGTTCCATCGCTTTCCATGATGCCACTTCAGGGTGGGGTCAAATGACATTACTTCCTGTCACATCACTTCCTGTGTTGTCATCAGAGGTCAAGGGTCATGTAATGTCACCTCCTCTACCCCTGGCATTTTTGTGAAATTACTTCCCTGCTTGGAAGGGGCAGAAAAACGACTGAAAACCATTCCTGCTGAGAAGACACCTAATGATGATACCGGATGAGGGGCTTGGGGTTAAACAAGCTCTATTTCCCTTAATTTGTTCTTATTGTGGGGTGTTCACATTCTTATATAACATGCATGTTCTTAGGTGCATCTCCCTGAAATGTTAATTTGTTCCTTTTCTTACTACTATCCTATCGACACACTTCAGTTTCTCAACACACAAAGCACCTGAGAGGTATCAGGGGCACCTTGTTATCCGTATGTGGTTATAACTTGGGCACCACTTGTGAATGGTATGGTCATTAGAGTTCAGTCATTTTGTTCTACCCCCCTCATCCCCAGTGAACATGACTCTCAAGGGTGTTACGTTTTCAGCAGCCTTATGTTGTTGGAATTTCCTATTCTTGTACCATTGTAATGTTTTACAAGGTTAAAATGAATGAATACAAATCGCCACACGGAGAGACAGCCACACAGGACCCCACAAGGGAAGAACTAACCACAGGACACCACAGGGTGGCTCTTGTCCCTTTTGATGATTCTGATACAACTACAAAACTACAAGGGCCTGCAGAGGGATGGCTTGACCACAAACCACCACAGGTCACCACAGCGACACTCTCGCTATTGTGAACCCGATACAACTACAAGACCAGAGGCCACAATTGTGAACCAGATACAACTAAAATACTATGGGAACCCACAAGGAGAGACAGCCACACAGGACCCCACAAGGGAAGAACTAACCACACAACACCACAGGTCACCAAGGGAGGTTTTCGCCACTGTTGAACTGCTGATCCCAATACAAATACAAGAGCCCATAGAGGTAGACAACAACTATACATGACCCCACAAAGGAAAATCAAACCACAGGTCACCACTGGGAGGCTTTCGCAACTGTGTTGCAGTGGCAGGGCTCTCTAGCAGTCACCCCGATTACCAGCAGAGAGACTCTCAGGCCCATCAAATCTCCCCACCACACGAATGGAAGACTCTGCCAAGGGGCAAAGTTTACTGTCTTTATTATCTAACAAGGGATCACACTAGAAAAACATCAGTTCTCCAGGGTTCTCGTCTTCTGAGCGTGTGTCACCCGATTTTATCCAGGTGTGACATCACAAAACCAAGCTCCATCCCCGAAACCTATCGAACATTCACATTGGTCAGTTTAGGCAAACTAGCTATATGTCCTATAGCGGTTAATTCTACTATCAGATAGCCATATCCGGTGGCTCCTTCTGGGACCACCTCTGCATGTTTCAATCTACAATGTTTCAGGGTCGCAGAGATTTGAGTCTGAATTTCTCACAGGTGTCTTATCGTCTTGGTAACCAGGAACTTTCCCTCTGCACTCACCCTTGGCTGTGTGCATCATTTCTGCTTGCCTCTGGCTGCAGTGATCATGCCAGTGTGTGCCAGTTCAATATGCTGGCAGTACATGCATACATCCCAACATCACCCATTCCAATATATAGGTTCTTATTAAGTCTTCATGATTTCCTTCTCATTCTGTCACTTACAATTCCACTTCTCCCATTAAAAAACTCAACAAGTCCCAGAATGCAAAGAAAAAAACAGGACTGAATTTGAAGATTCGAAACTATGACATGTATATCAAATAAAGATATAAAATGCTGTGCATTTCAAAATATAACTTTTTGGAAGCATTTTGATTAAAGTTAAAAAATGCATATGTGCATTTATAGCAGCAGTGCGTAACTTTTTCATAAAATAAAGTAAAAGCAGATACAATATATTTGTGGACCATTTATAATTGCCACTCAGTGTGTGCCAGTTTAATATACTGACAGTACATGTATACTTCTTAACGTAACCCATTGCAACATTTTTAAACATCCAGCTATTTCATTAACTGCTTTCCCCAACAACTCCTCCTACCTTCATAAATAACAACTGTGCTTACTAAAAAATACTTCACCATTACCACATATGCCTACTAGCTTTCTTTTACAATTAAGAACTGAAAAAGGAATACCATTCACATCCTACAAAGTAAGTACATTAATGTACCATGTATATGTATGTAATTACAACAGCACAGTTTCACTATATATTACCCCAGACTACTCTTTTCAAACCAACATTTCTTTCACTCGAACTCATTATATTGCACCATTCACATTCTTTCTATTCCCATCTAAACACCATCATTGCAACACTCACTGTTTTCCTGAAAACAACTAAATGGGCTTTATTATAACCCTGCCGGTCGCGGTAACAACAGTGCTGGTGAGCTACCGGCACCGTTGTTACCAGACCTGCAGAGTACAAGTTTGCAGGCGGGATGCCCTGCCACCCGCTAGATCTCAACTTGCGGGTGCAACTGCACCCATCCGCAGACTTTCATGGATGCATCGGCACTGTTACACAGAGTGCCGGTGCATCCGTCCTCCCCATTGTATATGAGACATATAGGAGATGTAAAATACATACAGGTACGAAATGTGAAACTCTTATACGCCCACTACACATATAAGAAATCACATCATAGTCCAACCTTACTTTAATGTGAGTTTTTATAATTAAAGTAGATGTATAGTGCATGTGCATTTCGATGTCTTTACAGCAAACACTTGTATACTATTTATATGTCATGCACTCACATGCCAGACACCTCCACACCAAACACTCATATGCCTTACAGCATATGCTCTTAAACTATGAATGCACACACTCAAGCCACGCTATTACACTACACACACTCAAACCATGCACTTGTATGCCACACGCTCTTATGCCACATGGTAGTAGACCACACCTTATATGCCATACACTTACTCCACACACCCTTATGCCTTGCACTCTTTCACCACATGCTCTTACTGTACATATATGTGTAGACTATACGTGCATTTCAAATATGTGCAATACTATACGTATGGAAACTCACATCCAAGTCAAAACTGACTTGGATATGAGTTTTCATTTTTATATGAGATGTACAGCAAATGTAAATTGCATACATATATAAAAAGTAAAACTACTATATGCCTCCTACACATATAAACACTCACATCAAAGTTAGACCTCACTTTAATCTGAGATTTTATTTGTCTAGGATGCACATGAGATATGCGCACAATAAGTGTACGTCTTCTATATGAACTTTACTCGTATGTGTAGGAAATGTACATCCCGTGCATCTGTACTAGAACATATGAATACTCACATCAATGTCAGAACTGGCTTTCCTGTCAGTTTACATATGTATATGAGATGTGTAGGAGATTTAAATTGTGTATATTTCTGAAATTTCAAACTCTTATATGTCACCTATTTGTGTAAAAGCTCACATGAAAGTCAAACATCACTTTAATATGAGGTTGCATATGTATAGTAGTCATATAGGGCATGTGCATTTCATATGACTTTAATCCAAAACACTCATATGCTGATTGTGCGTCATACTCTCACGCCTTAAACCACAAACACTTATGACACACACTCTCAAAACAAGCACACTTATGACACACACTCTTATGACACATAGGGGCTCATTACAAATCCCCCGGTATCCCTCCAGTAATTCCAGCGGGATACCGGTGATTACTGCACCGTCTCCACTGCCCAATATCCTGATATTAACAGGATATTATAGGTGGCAGAGATGCCTATAATCCCCATTCACATGGAATCCCCTCCGACTCCATGTGATGGGGATGCTACAATCACTGGCAATGGTAATACTGGAGTGGGTGATTGCAGCAATTGTCTGCGAGTAGGAGCCAGAACTACTCACGGGTCAGTCCTGCCAGCAGATCACAGCCCCTAGTGGGAGACTTGGAGTTTGCTGGTCCATAAAGTTGCCATATGTTACCGGCACCTTATTTCCAGACCGGAAAACTCAAAATGAGCCTAATAGTCTTTTGATATGGGCACTTACAACACATGCTCTCATGACACATAATTGTAGGCCATACATGCTTATGGCACATGCTCTTTTGAGACACTGGGCCTCATTACGACCCTGGCGGTAGGGGGTTAACGGGGCCAGTTGAGCTACTGGCCCCGTTAACCGCCTACCGCCTCATTACGAGGTCTGCTTGCGGGATCCGCTAAGGACGCCTGGTAAAACCAGGCGTCCTTAGCGGGTCCCGTGAGCAGACCAGGATGCTAACAATGGGCCCGTCATTAACGGGCCCGTTGTTAGCATCATCCCCATTCCCATTGAGCCCAATGGGGGCTAAAATGGGAATGGGGATGTACCAGGTCCGGGTTCCTTGAATGGGAAAATACCAGGCCCTCCAAGGTCGGAATGGGCTGGTATTTTCCCATTCAGGGAATCCGGACCCAGTACCCGGAATGGGGGTAGCCATGCTGCCAAAAGTGGCATGGTTACCTCCAGGGTCGTAATGAGGCCCACTCTCTTATGACACATGCTCTTAGACCACATGCTGTTATAGAATATGCTCTTATGCCACATGCTCTGCCACACACACACACTCATGCAATGCACTTGTATGCAATATGCTCTATTTCATTTGCTCATAGGCCACACTTTTTATGCCACACATTCTCGCACCATGCACAGGTATCCCATGCACTCTTACACCACACACCTATTTTGCCATACACTCACACAACATGCACTAATATGCCATATGCACATGCAGCATACACCTGACATTCATATAGCAGATATTCTTATACCCCATGCTCACATACCAAACATTTGTACCACTCAGATACCACACTCATATGCCTTACACCATACAGTCATATGCTTTACACTGATACGTCATACACTCAAGCACCATGCAAACACACACACAGTATACGCCATACACTCATATGCCCTATGCAATTCAGTCATCGTGAGGAATTGCCATCTGGCAAGGCTGCAAAAGCCCTGACGCCTGCTTGCTGCTTGGGCCCACAGGATCCAACATGTCCGAACTGAGCTTGATCCGCTTGCATCCATGTTTGACAATGTGGCTGACTTCATCAACCCACCAAGAACCGAATCCCCTTGGTCCACTTAGACCCTAGAGATTGATTAGGTCCCAATTAGCTGTTTTTCACCCTGGACATATCCTTTTGTGTCTAGTACCTTACCTACCACCCATGGAACCATGATCAGAGTGCTATTGTCCTCAGTTTGTCACATCTTCCCTGTTCTTCTTCAGTGTGGGTTTTTGTACAGTATTTTCTATGTGTTATGTATATTATTATAACACCTTGATTGGACATTCCCTTTATTTTGGACTGTGTTGCTGTGCTGTCACTACTGGTTCACCTTCACACCCTACTTAAGAGCATAACCTTCCACTGGCCCATGTTACCACACAAGGCGAATGAGGTATATATCTCTTAACTGTCCTTATTTTACTTTTGTGATTGCTTTGGGTTTTGGTTTGTAGAGGTGTGAGGGTTGAGTGGCCCATTCTACCCCTTCTCACCTTGTACTCCTGCACAGCAGAGCGCAATACGACATAGTCATACACTCTACGCTCAAAAGTCAAACACTTAGATGCAATACGATACATTCATAGGGCATAGAGCATACACTCATATGCCATACGCTCATACACTAAAACGCTCTCACACACCAAACACTTATACAACAACATACACTCAAAAGCTCTGCCATTCGCCCCACAAAAAATACTGACATGAAACAGTAGAAATGACAACGTTAAGGTAAAACTACTCACTATGTACCACTACAAACCCAACCTTAGCACTCACTTTAAATAGTAGGCATGTCGCATGAATATCAAAGTTCAAGTGAATGTTACGTTTGGATTTATATTGGTATGAAGTGAGCGTTTATACTTCAAGTTTCATGGTTGAATTTGTTGTTTTATACAATGCGTGTTTATGCCATAACGTTGTTATTTCTGCTGCTCGCAATCTTTCAATTTTATTAGAGTAGCCTTAACTAGTTTTTAAAAACATGTTTTGCTGCGCAAACGTTACATTATTGGCGTTCACAAATTATTGACTTTTGCTAATTTAGACAAATGTATGTCTGCAAATTCCCTGCGTATATGTGGACCCTTCTGTTCCTCGGAGACCCCAAACTGCAAATAAGCTATATTTAAATCACAGAAAGCCCAATTCTCCTTCAAATTCCCAAAGACTCCTTCTGGGCTTTTTTTGTAAGGGTAGTCCCATCCATCACCAGGCAGGCAGACTTTCAGCTTGGGGGCAGGATCGCGTCACCGAGCACCGTGAGTTAAATATATCTCTTGAAAGTCGCTGCACTGCAAGGTACAGCGCGCGCGGGGCGTCCTAACACCGGCACTGGTTGTCCTCTACTCGGGCACCAATGTGACTTTCTGGGCTGCCCGAGAGTCTGTCGCAACTGCAGTCAGTTGCCACAGGCGAGTAATCGGACGACGCTGACCTTGGCGACAGCACATTTTCCACCTCAGCGCCGTTCAAATGCTCTCTGTGTGATACGGAGCTTGGAGGGGAGAGGGAGCGAAGAAAGAGGCTGCAATTAATAGGGGAGGGTGGAAGGAGATCAAACAATACTCGCTGCTGTGCAAATGGTTTCCTGCGCATGCACACGCACAGGGCTGGTTTTGAAGTGGCTTAAACGCTGTTTTCTAAGAGTGCTATTTTCCCCGAAATTACTACTGACTGCTGAAGTGAAAAGGCACAGAAATATCAGAAACAAGGAGGGGGAAGTCTCCTTAAACTGGGATTTTTCAGCTTCATTTGACCTTGTCTTTTGTTTCAAGGGTTGTAGCAAAGCTCCTGACCAGAAAGACCCTGTAATTTACCTTTTTGATGTCAATAAAATGTATATGATTGATATAATCGGTGACCGATAGCCAGTGCTTTAAGTGGGCCGGGGCCAGGCCCCGGCAGTCTCCAAAAAGTGGGGCTGAGCCGGGGCCCTGCCGGGGCCCCCCGACCTCATCACGCAATGGCAGGACGCATTACCCCGCCGCGGCCGCAGCAGCCACGGGAGATGCGCCCACCACTTTAACGTCAGGCAAGCTGACAGAAGTGCCAGCCAGGCACACCGTTGCTGTGCCTGGCTGGCACTTCCGTCAGTCACTGTAACTTTCTCTGATGACCCCTCATCTGAGGGGCCATCAGAGGAAGCTAGAGTCCTTTAGTTTTCCCTCGCCAGGTCACTGACCCTCAGGGAACCCGCGGGCTACATGATCAAATATGCAGATTAGATCACGGAGCCCGCGGGTTCGCAGAGGGTGAAAGACGCCTCAGGGTCTGTGATCTCTGCTCAGAGCAGAGATCACTGAGCTCGAGGCGCCTTTCTCCTTTGGCAAGGCTTTATAAAAGATGCCTTCAACTGTGTACGTTTAAGCCATCTTTTATAAACGTAGAAATATTTCTATGTTTATAACAGACTGCTTGAATCGTACACAATTCAAGGCATCTTTTATAAAGCTTTGTCGACGGACAAAGCCACCTTGGGTTTTGTCCGTCCTCAACGCTTTATAAAAGATGCCTACTTAGCGGGGGCATCCTAACGCCATTCGCCTAACCCCCCCCACTGCACACCCACCACCCCACCATTCTGTAGCCCCGGTGTCGTGTTGGCCGGCACCTCCCCCCAGCCGCTCCCCCCCCGCTCCCCCCCCCCACCACCCTTTCTCCCGTGCCGGCCTTCCCTCCTCCACCTTCCCCGTGCAAGCAATAATAGGCGGAGACAAATTGTACGATTGGAAGTGTTAATGCCACAGCAGCTTTATTTTGCATAAAGTCTTGGAGTTATCTTACATACGATCCGTCATTCACCACACCACAGGTTCTTCTACTCCGTGTGAGGTTACCTAGGGTCGCCCCCCCCTCCCCGTCGGCGTCGAGCGGACGCCTCTGGGGTACCCCGGCCCTGTCTATCTTCTCTCTACCCCGTGTTCATCTGTCGCTGATTGCCACTTGCCCCCATCCATATCATATAGTTCTCCTCTTAACTTTGGTCCAGGGACCCAAAATGCAGCTCTGACCGCCCCCTCCCCTCTCTGCGTCCCCCAGGTCCCCTTCTATCTACCGCAGGCCGCCGCTTGGCGCCTGGCGACTGGCAAATTCCTATACAGACACCACCGACAGTGTCCCAATTCATCTCATACACACACCGGGCCGGCCCCGACCTCCGGTGCCGACCCACCACTTTCTCCCTGCCTAAAAGGTCATCGTCCTGCGATGTCCATATGCACTAGTGTCCCATGCTATTGAGACTCACCGTCCCCCCACCTTCTTCTCTAGCACAGCCTCTACTCAAGGCCCTCATCCCCCAATTCCTTCCCCCCCCGGAGGGCTTCCCCTTGTATACCTCTGTTGTATTTTGAGCTTCGTTCTTTTGACCCCCCCCCCGGCCCTCTCTTTTGGGTTTGGAATGGTTCCCAAGACCCCTATCTCCCTCCCTTTTTTCCCAGGGCCTCCCCTGAGTCTAGTACTCCTGGGGCACCGTAAGATCTAATCTGTTGGCTGTGCATTCCCCTATGGGCCTGACAGCGCTTTGCTACAGGGATCGCAATGTAACTCCGCCGGGCGACCTGAAAAGGAAGCAAAATCATTACAACACATTTCTTCATAAAGGGAGGGCGGGTGGGAAAAGCTTCTTCTTGTCCCACACGTGGCAGGGGACAGGAAACCGGAGGAAGAGATCGTTCCTGCGACGATCCTGCCCTTTTGTAGGGTCTTCCCCCACCCCCGGCTTCCTGTTCCCCCCCCCAACCGCGCACCTCCCCCCAATCAATCCCCAGGTACCCCCAGCCACTTCCGGGCGGCCCCTTCCCCCTCGTCCCCCCCCGCGAGCGTGAGTTAACCCCCCCCCCGCACCCCCTGTGAGCCGCCAGAAAGCGGAGACTCGGGGGGGGAGGGTCTCTGGCCCGGCAACCCCCACTAAGGGGCGGCGCCTGCCATGCCGCGTCCCGCGCGCATTCGCCCGCCGTAGCGGGGGCATCCTAACGCCATTCGCCTCCCCCCCACTGCACACCCACCACCCCACCATTCTGTAGCCCCGGTGTCGTGTTGGCCGGCACCTCCCCCCCCAGCCGCTCCCCCCCCCGCTACCTCCCCCCACCACCCTTTCTCCCGTGCCGGCCTTCCCTCCTCCACCTTCCCCGTGCAAGCAATAATAGGCGGAGACAAATTGTACGATTGGAAGTGTTAATGCCACAGCAGCTTTATTTTGCATAAAGTCTTGGAGTTATCTTACATACGATCCGTCATTCACCACACCACAGGTTCTTCTACTCCGTGTGAGGTTACCTAGGGTCGCCCCCCCCCCCTCCCTGTCGGCATCGAGCGGACGCCTCTGGGGTACCCCGGCCCTGTCTATCTTCTCTCTACCCCGTGTTCATCTGTCGCTGATTGCCACTTGCCCCCATCCATATCGTATAGTTCTCCTCTTAACTTTGGTCCAGGGACCCAAAATGCAGCTCTGACCGCCCCCTTCCCTCTCTGCGTCCCCCAGGTCCCCTTCTATCTACCGCAGGCCGCCCCTTGGCGCCTGGCGACTGGCAAATTCCTATACAGACACCACCGACAGTGTCCCAATTCATCTCATACATACACCGGGCCGGCCCCGACCTCCGGTGCCGACCCACCACTTTCTCCCTGCCTAAAAGGTCATCGTCCTGCGATGTTCATATGCACTAGTGTCCCATGCTATTGAGACTCACCGTCCCCCCACCTTCTTCTCTAGCACAGCCTCTACTCGAGGTCCTCATCCCCCAATTCCTTCCCCCCCCGGAGGGCTTCCCCTTGTATACCTCTGTTGTATTTTGAGCTTCGTTCTTTTGACCCCCCCCGGCCCTCTCTTTTGGGTTTGGAATGGTTCCCAAGACCCCTATCTCCCTCCCCTTTTTCCCAGGGCCTCCCCTGAGTCTAGTACTCCTGGGGCACCGTAAGATCTAATCTGTTGGCTGTGCATTCCCCTATGGGCCTGACAGCGCTTTGCTACAGGGATCGCAATGTAACTCCTCCAAGACTCTCTGCAGGCTGCCGGCGGCAGAGAGTTCCCCCATCCTCCCTTCCCGCATCTCCTACCCTCCCCTGTTGATCTCCTGCTCAACCCCACCCCCCCCATGCCTCTCCCCCCCTCCTTACCCGTGCCCCCACTTTGGCCGCCCTTATGTACAACCCACCTTCCTTAGCCCTTCTATCCATTCCAGGCACATCAGTGCTGTCCCTACTTCCGAAAGGTGTGTTCCGTCGGATTCAAAGTACCCGGGTACTTTTAATGTTAGCAAAGGATGCCTTATCCAAACCATTCCCCTGCTTTCCAAAAATCCCCCCATCCTCCCATTGGTCTTTCGCCTCGATTCCTCAATCGCCCCGTGTCGTACCGCCCCCCTCCATACCATTCTGGGGATAATTTCCGACCACATGACTTCGACCGCCTTGAATTCCCTGCCAATTCTGGAAAACAGGGCCCTTAACCGAGCGGATAAGTCCTTGCGTCCTCTTGTGACCAGATCGTTACCCCCCACATGTATCAGCACGACATCGGGATAACCATGCATGTGCGAGGTCGTTTCCAGGGTGTCCCACAACTGGTCGCAGTGGAGGCCGGCCTTGCCCAACCACCGTATCTGAGTCTGCCGAAAGCCCAGGTTACCATCCCTGTGTGCAATCCGTGCTCTTCCTGCCGCCCGAGTGACGAAGGAATGGCCCACGATCCACACCCGTGCCGCATCTGGGAGGAAACATTACATCTGATTACCTGGTGTGTCCCTCCTCCTGTTCCGCAGATACCCCCCCACCCGGTGCCGCCCGTCTTACAGGCGTACATACACTTTGTATTTCTCGGAATCCCACCGGCCCAGCCTCTTGACCGCATCCTCCCCCATACCTTCTCTACTGGCCGTGGTTGCCGCGCCTATGCGAAACGAATGCGTGGAATATTGTGCAGGGTTCTCCCCTGTTCTTTCTAACGTGCTGGCCAGTACCCTCCGGAACTGAAACTGTGTGAGTGGTGTGCCGTTAGCGTGTGTAAATAAGTACCCTGGTCCCTCCCTCCTTATCCCTAGGTACCCTTCCATGTTTTTTACCGGACAAAATGTGTCTTGCCCCAATCTCGCCAAGGCCAGGGAGCAGCCCCTGGCCCCTTGGTCGGTTTTTGATACCCTTATCTTCATATATAGTACTTCATTCATGATGGAGATGTCCCCTATTAGCAGCGCCCTGTGTTCTCTATCGCCCTTAGCCGCGGCCACTAACTCGCTAACCCGTAGTGCGCCGAAAAAGGCCGTGGAAAAACAGGCCTTGAACATGGTATGCTCGTGTTCTGAGTAGCATACGTCTGCTGCGGCCCTCATTATCTTCTTTAGTAATTCGAACTCTATGGGTCTCCTCTCATGTATTGTTTGCGTGGTACCCCTATCCCTGTCCCAGCCTTTTAGTGCCGACCTGACCAAGAAACCTTTGGTTGGGTCAGACGTACCCTCAAGCTGGTGATGAAAGGCCACTGCGCTGAGGTGCGCCGCCATCCATGACCTTGATTTTCCCTCCTCCTTTGCCCTGAGCGTGAAGCCATGTACCTTCTCCTCCCCACTCACCGCCCCCAAATGTCTGGTGTAATTTAGGAATGTTGTAAAATTCGCTCTGTAGCGTGCCCTAGTGCTCCCTGCCAGAGCCCTGGCGGCTAACTGTCGCATTCCCTGCTCCAGCTTACGAGGTGCCACAGCTGCTCGTTGAATGGCGTCATGCTGTGCCGTGCCTGCGGATGCGCTTTCCGGAATCGTGCAATCTGTGAACGAGAAAGAGCATCCGCCGCCGTGTTAGACACTCCCTGAATGTGCCGCGCGCATACCGCTGCATTTATGTACAAGCATTTCCGAACCAAGTTGCGCAGCAGAGATAGCGTGGCTGGGCATCGTGCAGCGTTGTTATTGATCGCCTGGACAACGGCCATATTATCTGACCATATCACCAACCGCTTGTTGGTCAGTTCGCTCTCCCAGATGTGTAGTGCAACTACAATCGGGAATAATTCCAACACTGTTATGTTAGTGCATAGGCCCCTTCTGCTCCACTGCTTGGGCCAGTTGCCCCTGCACCACTCCCTCCCCAATATGGCCCCAAAACCCACCCGCCCCGCCGCGTCCGTGAACAGCTGTAACTGGGCGCTATTTGTCCACGGTGCCTGCCATAAACACACCCCATTGAAGTCCTTTAAAAAGGTGCGCCACACTCGGAGGTCTTCTTTCATGCCCTTCCCCATGCGTACCTTATGCCATGCTGTTTCGGATCCCCCTGTTGCCCTGGCCAACCGCCTTGCGAACACCCTCCCAGCCGGAATAACCCTCGCGGCAAAATTGAACTTTCCCACCAGAGATTGGATGTTTTTCACAGTGACTCGTTCGCTTGCAAGTGCCACGTCGATGTCTGCTATGAATTCCTCAATCTTGTCCCTGGGCAAGCGGCATGAGCCCTCCTCGGTATCTATTTCTATCCCTAGGTATGTTAGTTTAGTGCATGGCCCTTGGGTTTTGTCGTCTGCCAAGGGCACCCCCAGCTTGTGCGCCAGTGTAATGAATTTGTCTAGTAGAGAGGCGCAAATATTTGTGCCGCGGCTTCCTATAAACAAGAAATCATCTAAGTAATGAGTTTTACCACCCCTCCCCTCCAGTTTTCCCAAGACCCATTCGAGGAATGAGCTGAATGCCTCGAAGTATGCACACTAAATGCTGCACCCCATTGGCATGCATAGATCTACAAAGACCTGATTTTCGAATTGGAAGCCTAGTAAATACAAACTGTCTGGGTGCACCGGCAGTAATCTGAATGCAGCCTCTATGTGCACTTTAGCCAACAGTGCCCCCTTGCCGGCTATACGTGCAAGGCTAACTGCTTGGTCGAATGATGCATATGAAACCGAACCGTCTGCCACATCCAACCCATCATTCACCGACCCCCCTTTTGGGTATGATAGGTTGTGTATGAGGCGGAACTTGCCCTTGTCCTTTTTTGGTACGATCCCAAGTGGGGAGATGATGAGGTTTGCCAGCGGGGGCCTAGGGTAAGGTCCTGCCCCCCTTCCTAGTTCTATTTCTTTGAAAAATTTTTCCTTCACCACCACAGGCCATTCTTTTATTGATTTTGCGTTTGCTGCATATCTGGACCTAATATCCCCCTTGTAAGGGATGCGAAAACCCATCGTGAAACCCTCCGCCAATAAGTTCCTTCCTTGCGTCAGGGGGTATTGTGATAACCACGCCAAAAACTTCTCCACCCTGACTGGTGAGAACCGTTTGTGGTCTAATACATCCCTCCGTCCCCTCCCTTCCTCTGCCACTTCGGCCCCATCCCGCCCTCCATTACCGTGGCCGCCTTGTCCGTTCGGTCCCTTCGGTGTCCATGTCCCTGCCCCCGAGTTTCGTGAAGTACCAGCCACACAGTCACCTTTAACGACATAAAATTTAATGGATTACATACTGCTTGACTTCGTGAAATTACATACTGCTAGATTCGGACATGTATATACACCCTAGGGGCCCTCGTGGCGCCCATCGCCCCCCGTGTCTGCCTCATCGCACCTGTTTTGCTGGCTCGGCCGCTATTCGACCTCGACAACTCCGTGCTGCATGTCCCTGCACCCCGCATAGTGAGCAGGCGTGGCGAAATTTGCAACTCGGACCCCAGTTGCAGAGTCCCCCCTCGTTAAAAAATCGGCAATAGAACTGAGACCTCCCTATTGGAGGAGCCGGAGTTCCACCGCCCCCAGCCCTAACCGTCCCTTGTGCAGGTGCCGTTGGTAACACCCCTGTCCCTGGCCGCCCAGCTTGTGTTATCCCACCGTTGTTAGCCCAACTGGTGGACTCTGCCCTACCGCCTCCCCCAGGCCCTGCTTTGTTAAGTGGGGGCCCCATGGGTGATCCCGTCCCTGGCAGCATCAAACCTTCATTTAGGATCCCCATCTGGTTCCCCCGGCCCCCTGTGAATACTATAGACCCATCCGCTTGTTCAATGGTCCCCCTGGTGGATCCCAGCCAATCCTCTACTGATTTGTGAACCCACTTCAAATCAGGGTCATGTGCCATCCTGAGGCGAAAGCGTTGATCTCTTAGGAACCATTCGTTGCCACCCAGTATATTATGTTCCTGTATCACGCAAGCCCTATAGCCCATCAGTGCTGGGCTTAACGAAGGATCTTTTAGGTGAATAGTTTGGGCCAAAATTTTTTAAGCTGCCAGCCAGTTGGCTAACGTTTTTGCCGGCCTCACTCTCTTCCTGGCTTTGACCGTCTCCCTCCCCCCGATGTCGTGTAGTGTGTCCTCCCCCTCCATTTCGTGTTCCAATAAAGACAATAAGTCTATAAACTTTCCATCCCAAATCTGTTTCTTTACCCTTCCTGGCAATAACCAAGACGAATAGTCATCCCCTGTTGCGGCCGGTAACTTAGCAGGGAGCCCTGCGCCTGCCTCCCCTTGTTCCGGTGTTGCCGGTATGCCTGTTGCCCTCTCTCTCGCCGCGCCGCCTGTCGCCCCAGTGCTGGCTTGTACTGGGTGCCCACCTTTCCAGACGTTGCTCGCCACTGTGGCGGTTGCGCCTGTGTTGTTTGCTGTGGGGGCGCTCCTGCCTGCTTTTTCAAGTAGGCCTGATACCACCCGAGTAATGGTGCGTACTAGTTCCGACTCACCATTTTCTTCCGCGTTATGGGAGACCGGCATTTCCGTTGGGCGTACCCCCATGTCCCTCGGAACTGCTGGCTTAATGGGTTGCGTGATTCCCGGCGTGGGCGGATGTGAGGTATGTGGCACGCTCTTGGGGAGGACGATGGGGGCCGGAGGGGTGGCCCCCAGTAGCGCTTTTAATGCCGCCAGTTCTTCCTCTAAGTCCCTTTTTGTCTTTTTGTGGTGCGGTCCCCCGCTTGTATTGGCCGTTCTTTTCCGCGGTGCTCCCGGCTCCTGACCGTTATTTGGCAGTGTTTGTTCCCCCCCATTCGGGTTCTCTCCACTCGTGCTTGCGTGTGCATTGTCCGCATTTATCCCATCCAACCGGTGCCCGTCATTTTCATCGTGCCGGGGCATAACCGGCCCGCCCATCCTGGCCATGGCTGCCTGCCACCCCATAACCTCTGTAAGGGCCATGAATTCGGCCCACGATTGTGCATCCATGCCCCTCCCGGTGGCTGATGGGCCCGGGACCTCCTGCCCTTGGAGTCCCTCCTCTACTAGCACTAATTCGATGACGTTGTGCGCCGGATTGGCCGTGCCAGCCTGGAACGACATGCCGATCTACGAGACAAATTGGTATGTGTCACATATTTGATGATGAACATGTGTGAATTACTCATAGTACTCTGTGACCTCTACCTGTCCCACCTCCCTGACCCCCTACTCCCTCGTCTCCACGCAAAACACCTTGCCCCGATGGCGCCACCCCACAAAAAGCCATATTGTACAAACGCCAATTTGTATTAGTATAGGTCATGTAACCTTAATTTACTCCCGCCCCCCTAATGGCTACCCTCCGCCCACCAGTGCACTTGACCAGAATCACCATGTTAACCTAAGGCTTGAACAAATATTATCAGCACCTAACAGTTGCCCACAGTCAGGTGGCCATGCCTTTTGTATGTGGGAGGGCCACGCGGGTGAGACGAGAAAGCATGATATGATACGGCCACATTTCTTCGCGCCTATACCCCAGTGCGATGCCGGGTGCACACAGCGGCTGGGCGTGCTCCACAGCTGGGCATCTCTACTCCAGCTCCCCGAAAGCAGCCTCTCCCGGCCAAAACCCCCGCGAAACCTAAACACGCCTACCGTCCCTGGAAACACCCCCGGAAGTCAGCCCCATCGTGCCCGACCCCCTTAAAACAAAGCCCCTGTGACAGGATGCTCCGGCGGCGCACCTGCCAATGGCCACTGGCGGGGTGCAGTAAGCCCACATGATAGGCATTCGTCGCACACGGAAAACAGACATCAACGGCACAAAAGGGAAAACCCACCCAGCGACGTGCCCACTGTACACCCAGCCCAAATGCTGTCCACAAACCATGCACCACTGTTCCTCTTTGCACCATGGACCTCCCCCGCCATGGGCCCCATGTAACGGACTGCGGTGCCCCGAGGGCGTGTGCAGTGCATAAATGCAAACCCCTAACAATCAGGTGTGCGCCACATAAAACGATAAACCAGCAAATAAAGCAATATACCAACACACAGCACCCCCCGAATAACGCCCCTCCCATGTTGCACACACGCCATCTGGTGTCCCATGTTAGCATAACCCCCCATGCAACACCCCGAAGTCCCCAACTGGCATGTCCATCGTCAATACAAACTCGCTGCCCGACAGCACCCAACCCCAGCGGATCAGTCTGACATCAACGGATCGCCCCCCCGCAAAGCACTCCATGCCCCCGCGCTTTATTTTTTTTTTTTCCCTTCCCCTCTTCCCCCTCCTCCCCCCTTTCCTTTCCCCCACCAGGTCCCCCCCCATCGCCACCCCCCCACACTCCTATTCCCCCCCTTCGCCAGACGGTGATAAGGTTGCAGTGTTAGACACGAACAGCTGTGCTAAGAATCAAAGGCATAAACCAACTTCAAGACGGAAGACCACAGAAAGGTGCATAATCAAAGACATGAAAAGGGCATATCCCCAACCGAGATGAAGAAACAAGCCTTGCGATAAACATTTAAAATTCAAAATTAAAATTAGTTCTCTAACCAAGGAAAGAAAGAGCCACCGTAACCACGAGTACAAGAGCGACTAACTATTCTCAAGGGGTACCGGAGAACAAACGTTAGAATATTAGTTTGGTGCTCCCGCGTTTGCCCTCCCCTTCCCATCGATCGCCGCAGTGTACCGCCAGCCAATTCCCCTGCTCGCCTCCCGCTCCGGATCCTGACCCGCCAACAAACAAACAACAGCCCCACATCCCGCCTTGCCCCGGCATGCCGTGTAAACGACCCGCCCTCCCGAAACCGCGCGGCAGCCCCTCGCCGCCCGCGTACCCTTCCGAGGGAAAATTGCTTTGAAATTGGAACATTTGTCTAACAGCCCACCATGCCGGTTATCTAGTACACCTTCGCTTCTGCCGCTGTTTGCACCAACTCAACAGCAATCTGGCACCACCTTGTTTTCAGCAGAAGCTGAGCATGCGGAACAACAGCACACTCATATTTCTAAGCCACGTGTGATACATGCTAGCGTATACTGTCCGAGAGCGCATAAAGCAATACCATCTGTGAGTCTAATGCATTTTGCACTTAAGAACTTAATAAAGCTTTGTGACGAAATATATTTACAATCCCAAAAGCACAAATTTTGGTGTCACTTCTGAGTCACCATCCCGATTACCGCAAATCAAATGGTCCTGATGTACCGAATGTACAGCACATTTCCATTAAATCTGATAAGAGTCCACTGCTAATTGCGAATAATGAGATCACTCATAATTCTTACAACATCGTGAAGTCCCCAATGATTTACCCGGCTTGCAACAAAATGATTGCGAACTAGTCTCCGAGGCCCAGCACCCATCCACCTGACTAAGGCAGCCCCGCAACATTGACGCCGGGGGAAAATGGAGAGCGCGCGGGGGCATAGGGGGACACGCAGCCGGGGACCCGGTACAGCCGCCGGGGGTGGGGATCAGGAAAAGGCCGCGGAGGCTTTGGGCTCTGTCCAACAGGGGTGTGTCGTGGCAGGGAGTAAGGGGGGTGAGGACAGGCAGGGGAGAAAGGGCAACAGCGGAGGGCAGACGTTAACGGGAGGGGGCATAGGGGTGAGGAAGCAAGGAACTGGCCGGGAGTAGTGCGAAGTAAAGGGGAAAGGGCCGCCAAAGCGGAGCGAAACATGTGCAGGCCCCGACCGCACCTCCCCCCCCACACGGGCCACTACTCGAACTCCCCTCCCCACCGCCACCGGCCACCGACAACCACCACAACCCGTACCCAGACCTGTCCAAGTGCCCACACACTCACCTGAAACTTTACCGCGTTTCCCGAACCGACCGCTGGGGCAGGAACCTTCATCAACGATGCCCGAACTCCTCCACAGGAACTGCTGGAAGCCGACAACGCAACCGCTGCTGGAACAGACGACGGCAGGCGCTTCAAAAGCTTCTTCTTGTCCCACACGTGGCGGGGGACAGGAAACCGGAGGAAGAGATCGTTCCTGCGACAATCCTGCCCTTTTGTAGGGTCTTCCCCCCCCCCGGCTTCCTGTTCCCCCCCCAACCGCGCACCTCCCCCCAATCAATCCCCAGGTACCCCCAGCCACTTCCGGGCGGCCCCTTCCCCCTCGTCCCCCCCCCGCGAGCGTGAGTTAACCCCTCCCCCCCCGCACCCCCCGTGAGCCGCCAGAAAGCGGAGACTCGGGGGGGGAGGGTCTCTGGCGGTGCCTGCCATGCCGCGTCCCGCGCGCATTCGCCCGCCGTTTCAAGCCGTCTTTTATAAACATAGACATGTGTTACAAATGTCTATGTTTATAAAAGGCAGCTTGAAAAGTACACAGACCATAGTAAGGTAAGCACACAAGTGTGCGTAATTTACTATGCTTTGTGCACTTACAAGCCACCTTTTATAAACATAGAAATATGTAACATTGCTATGTATATAAAAGAAGGCTTGAAAAGTCACAAACCATAGTAGTACGCAAACAAATATATAAATGCTCAAATACATTTATATATTTGCTTGCGCACCTTACTATGATTTGTGCACTTTTAGGCCACTCCCACAATGGAAGCCACGCCCCCAAACCAGGCCCCCCCCTCAATTTCTTACCCCACTTAAAGCACTGCCGATAGCAGCACCTACTGTTCAAGCTCGAAAGGATTCCCGGCAGAGAGGAGACCACCAACACTTCCCCCACAAACCCAAAGCTGTTGGAATGGCGATGCGTGCGACCCTAGAACACTAACAGAAACTTCCGCCGCCCCCAGCACTGAGGTTCATGATGGGCACAGCTCACTACCGAATAACAGCCGGTGCATCACAACATGCAGCTGAGCTGGGGAAAGTGGGTTGGTATAGTGCTCTGGCGCCTGTCTCGCCATTATGGATGAGCCAGTAGGCTAAAAGAAGGCAGGCAGAGGGAAGCACACTACAGCGCCCACTCTTACAGCAAGAACCCCAAACCTACCCAGACCTAATGGGCCATGACTGGCTGGGGGCACATCTCTGCCTGCCAAGGTGACCCATTAAGCATACTGGATTGGTCCCTGCACCGAGAGGTGGTAATATGATTACCTTCTGAGCTCACACCCCAGAGATTAGCAGGGATGAAAATCTTCATCTGACCCTGTAGGGCTCTAGGCACTCAAGGGCAAGGATCCCAGCCTGTACCTGTACATTTACCATCTTAAAACTCTCACCTGGTCGGTTGTTTTCACCCTCAGAGCTATTTCAGGGCCCAGTGGGCAAAAATGACAGAGGGCCACAGGTGGGCGGGTCATGGAGGCAAAGCCTAGAGCTGACGGGGTGGCACAATGATGCACTTTACTGACAAATGCTACTTTTTCAAAGTTGTATTTTTTACAGTGTTCTGCGTTTGGGGTCTGACTCTAGCTAGAGACAGCTGGGCCTCCTTACCAGGGTGCTGCCGTCAATGGTGGTAACAAAAGATGATCGAGCCTGAAGCTAATGTTGGAAATGATAGGGCTCAAGGCAATGGGAAGGGACATTACAGGAGGTGATATCACTGGATAATTCCTACCGCCTGCACAACCATTTTGTGCATATCCCTGGTGTTCTTCCCCCACACACTTAAAATTTCATTGAACATCACAGACTTAAAGAAGTTCACTTTTTAATCTCAAAACATACGGGGGTTACCTTTTTTGTGGGTGCTTGTGGGACTTGAAAGCCCGCTTAACTCCAACCCACCAACTCTATATCTCCTCCAGCTCCACAACGCCCTGCTGCAGGGTGTTGGGGTGGTCAGGAAAGGTCCCAATGGTAAAGAACGGTTGATGTTGGAGGCACCATATTGGTGACAGGGGGAGAGGCGAAGTTGGCACGATGTTGCAATTTTATATGTATCCAACGTAGTTAATGTGAATGGGATATGTCTTACTTTAACTGTTACTTTTGTTTAAGTTGCTTCATTTAACATGTACACATGCGCAGCAAGATAAATGTCGAAATCCCCCATGAAGCCACACCTGTTGCATGTTTTACCAGAACTTCAAAGCAAGGAACAGATGTACAGACACACATACTCATTATATACCAAGTGGCTGAAAGAGCACTTGGATAAGATAGTCTACACCAAACACCAAGAAGTCTCTCTGCAGCTCTGCTGCATTATAATTGCCTCAGTGAAAAAGCAGACACCCTGTAGAGTGCCCACCTCCACCGCACTGCACGCGGGAGAACCCATGAGAAGATGGCCACCACCATCCATCAACCCTCCCTCAATCCACATCTTCAACACCCCTCAGCATGCCTGGATCTGGTTGGGTATCAGGAGCATCAGGAGCACCAATAATAACATCCTATGGAAGTCGAGAGACAAGCCAACTCCGAAGGTCATGACCAAAGGCCAACAAGTCTCTCTGCAGCTCTCCACTGCTCAACACGCGAAATGCCAGCAAACTGCTGCCCAGAGCAATCTGCTCCTTCCTGCAAAGGAGACCTGCACAGAAGCCTGCCTCAAATCAACAAATCTACATGCCTAGCAAGAAGCGACACGCCGGGCTCACAATCTACAGCCTCCACACCCCACAAGGTAAGCGTACCATGCATTTGTATGCCACCGCTAATGCAAATATGTCTGCCGTGCATAGCCATACTCCCTGTTGCCACATGCCTCAACTAGCAAGAGTGCATGCCACGCCTCCTTCCACAAGTGAACTAGCGAGCGCTATAAACATATCTACAAACATAACCCACTGTGAAGCAACAGGATCCTTCTGCAGCACACAGCCCTCTGCCAATCATACTAGAACATGCCCACCCATGAAGCGCACTCCCTGTCTCCCACTTGCCTTCCAACCCCACATGACAAACCTCGGAAACCAAAGGTTCTGATCCAGGAGCGGCACACCTCTGACCACAGTAACATCTACCTTCAGTCATTGGAATGCTAGATTAGCAAGCTGCACCTCGGCCACCTGCACCAATAACCTTATTAGACCTACCAACTACAGGAATGACTACAGCAGGCGTGCACACCCCCTCTGCCTACCACTGACCACCTTACCCCTCCTCCTTCTCCCACATCCCCCCATATACATTAATCCACCACCTACTCAGCATGCGCCACATAAAGCTGCCCTCATCAATGTGAGATTAATGCAGGCCCATGCATTGGACATACCCAATCTCATTATAGCGAACAACCTTGACCTCCTTGACATGACAGAAACATGACTTCAACCTGCATCAGGCCCTACACTCGCCCTAGCTTTCCCTTCAGAGTAAAACATCCTTAGAGCTGACAAACACAATGCCAGGGTATCGGGGGTCGCCCTGATCTTTAGAAACAACCTCAACAATAGAGAATATCCCCACAACTTTGAGGGAACCTGTGACCTGCTGTCCCTTAAAATGTTCACATTTCATATAAGGTCCATCCTACTGAACCTGCTCTAGCGACCACCAGGCCACATTACTATAGTCGAGGATGACCTACTACACCTCATCAACATGAATCTCAAACCATCCACCAAATCTATTCTGCTACGAGATCTGAATCTGGGTTTTAATGAACCCGCAAACAGAAATGTCGCCTCGTTAGCTCACGCCCTCAAGGCATTAAGCTTCATAGTCAGGCCGAACTGCCCAACCCACAACATGCGCTGCACCCTGGACTAGCTTGGAAATATTAACTATGAAATCTCCATCACAAACAGTTCACCCTGCGCTTGGTCGGACCATTTCGTTGTCAGCTTTGATTTACCTATGACCCATGTTGACCGATACACTCGTGCCCCACTGCCACCAACCTGATCCCGAAGTTCACGCAAAATCTCCAAACTCAGCATAGCACCCCTTGTTAATGACCTTACCCAGCATCACATAGGACACAGGGACCCCAACCCAGACGCACTGGCTGAACTCTACACAGAACCTTAGAAACTGCAGTAAATAAGGTCTCTCTGCTAGTACTTCGCAAAGCGAAATCCAGCACCAAAACCAATTCTTGGTTTTCCGAGCACCTCGCTGATCTAAGAGCAACCACGCATCAGGCTGAATCAACCTGGATTAAACAGCCAACAGAAGCCCACGAAGAAACCTTCAAATCTGCTGCAAAATCCTACAAATCTGCCATTACCCAAGACAAAGCCACTTGTTACAACTATAGAATATCTATGCCAAATCAAACACTAAGGAACTCTTCACGATCCTTAAAGAGCTGGAAGCCCGAGCACCAGCCCCGCAAACCACCATCAAAGACAAGACCTGGTGTGCTAATATCCAGGAAGCACTGTTAAACAAAATGTCGACCATCCAAGCCAACATCATAGCTAAACAATCATCCATCAAAATTTCTGCCCCACGCCTACCATTACCCGCATACAAAAGCCAGTTACATTTCTACTTCAGTCCTGTCACTAAACTGGAGACACGCCAAATACTAAACAATCTCAAACCCTCCAGGTGCAAAGGGGACATAAGCCCCATGGCAGTTATTACAGACTGCGCGGACACACTCACACCATTCATCACTACCTTCAACGCCTCCTTTGCCTCTAGCAGGGTCCCCACCTCGATGAAAGAAGCATGGGTCCTTCCACTACTAATAAAACCATCACTAGACCCAGCCTCACCCAGCAATTACTTACCTATCACAACAGTACCATTCCTTTTGAAAATAGTGGATAGAGCAGCCTACATTCAAATCCAGGACTACCCAGAGTCACACAAAAGCCTAGGTCTACACCAATCTGGTTTCAGACCAGACCATGTGTTAGGGAGAATTCTCATTCTATGGCTAATTTCCCTCACCTA
This sequence comes from Ambystoma mexicanum, assembly GCF_040938575.1. NCBI lineage: Eukaryota > Metazoa > Chordata > Amphibia > Caudata > Ambystomatidae > Ambystoma > Ambystoma mexicanum. The sequence goes on from NC_090933.1 coordinate 343,447,805, forward strand.
GTGAGTCCCCCAGCAGCTTTGCTGGATTTCTGGAGTTTATTTTTTTCCACTTGTTAAGAGTGTGAGCCTTTTTCCCACTCTTTAATGTGTTTTGCCATGTGTAGTTTACTGTTTGTGTCATAGTAGGCTCTGGAGGACACCACTCCATGAGACCCACTTTTTATGTGTGTTACACAGCACCTTCAGTGCAGTGTCACAGGGTTGTCTTTTAGACGTCCCACTGAATTTTTCTGGGACTGACTACTGTCCCCCAGAAACAGGTAAAGTTGCCATTTACTTTATGTAGTCATTTAAAACTACAGACCAAGTACACCCCATTTTACATGGAGTACTGGAAAGGGTTCATTCATATCCCTTTTGTCTGTGCCTCTCTGAGCTTTGTTTTGCTCTTTTAACATTTAGACTTGGCTGGTGGCAGTGGTATTTACCCTAACTTTTCTACCGCGATTATATTATATAAACGTGGTATTGTTCCAGGCTATTATAGTAGCCTTGAACATAAACCCGCTTGACCAAATACTCTTTCTTTTGGCTCCGGTCAGGTTTATTTGTCATTTCTTTTTGTTAAAGTTCTTCTTGTGTTTTACTTTGCGTGGCAAACCAGGTTTGCCTTCTTTGTTCAATGTTTTTTGGCGGGCTTCTGCCAAGAAGCCCTCCTATTGGCGCCTGGGTGTCTAGGTGGGCTGAATGTGAGCGAGGGGTGTAGTCACCCCCTGCACAGGGTATCCTTGGAAACCCAAGTCGCACTTTGACATGATTGGCTGAGGTGGTTGTCCGGGCCGGACAACCCCCCTGCGGCGTGATTGACAGCCAGGCTGTGTGAATGGGGGATTTTTGCATAAAAGGCAGGACTCTTGGGCTGGAAGTCAGAGTCGCCACTGGAACTGCAAGGAACCAAAGAGAAGCGGAGAAGAAGACGGCTGCTGTAACTTCCGAGTCCCAGTGAAGCCCTGCTGCAGTCCTGAGCTATCTACCCCTCAACGACAAGAGCAGATCCAGTCCGGAGTCTTCTTCCCTTGAGCCTGGTGGGATCAACCAGCTCATCTTCCACAGGCAGAGGATCCTCTTCTTGGTCGAAATCGCTGCACACTGCTGTAGTGGTCTGGATAGCCATCTGAAGAGCCTCTCCTGGTTTAAAGGAGCACACCTTTTATTCACCATCACTGCTGCTGACCTCATCCCTGCCTAGTGCAGCTCACTCCAGATGTCCTCCTTCTTGTCCCCACGACTGAATCTCCAGGAACTGTGAGTCTGCAGGAAACTACCAGGAACAACTGCCGTGGCACTAGCTTCTTCAACGAATAGGTACTGTGTCCAGCTTCGAGGAACTAGGGTGAACACTTTTCTACTCATCCAAGGCTTGCCTTTGTCTTCCTTCACTCTTATAACCTTTGCTTCCTCTGTTGACAATATCCAAGTACTCCTGGCAACGTTGAATCCTGAAATGTCTGACTGTGTGATCCTCGACAACAGGAACATGGTTCCACGTGACATTGGCACAGGCCTATTGACTTTTATTTTCCTGTCAGCAAGCGTTCTCTGATTCTGTCTGCCGTGACAAAAGTATTGCCTATGATTTTTTCCCCCAACTCTCTTTTGTTAACTCAGGTGCTAAGTGTGTTTTTACCCCGGTAACATTTCTTTCCGCGGATACGCGTATCTTTAGTAAGACCGAACTGTCATCACTGTCAAAAAGGGATCGCCTATGTATTCCCGGTAACGTCTTTTGTTTCCCAACACCGGTCCGTCTAATCATAAGGTACTTAACTTGAGTTGTTCTGCACAAAGAGAATTGGTTGTGTGTAGTGTATTTTTTGTGTAGTTTTCGTTTAATAGAAGTGAAGTGTTTTACCAACAGATGGTCTAGAAATAAATGTACTTTTACTTTTCAACCAAAAACCTTGAGTCAGTGTTTGCTTGATAATTGTGGTCCTGTGTGTAATTTCTACTACTGCTCATTTGCTCTTGAGATAAGTCTGGCTGCTCCGCTACTGCTACCACTTTAACAGGGTAGTACAGGCTTGTACCAAAGGTGAACTTGTATTACCACTTGTAGTCTTAATTGTGTATAGCGGTCCCTAAGGGCACTGCACAGGATTCTGCCTAACACTGGTGTACAGCGGTGAGGATTTTTAAGTATAGAGATTACACTTAGAGTGCTGCTATTACCTTGGGTCAACTAACCACAAGGCTAAACACCACTTATTCTGTTAACTGAAAAATCATGTCAAATATGGAAAACTACAGTGAAGAGGGTCTCTTAAACTATACTGCTGAAGTTCTGAGAACCATGTGCAGGGAAAAGAATCTCTCTGGAAAAGGAAATAATTCTTAACTGGTTGCTAAGTTAATGGGAAAACAAAGTCTGGAGAGTGGGTCAGAAGGACCTACCCCTCCAGCAAATGTGAATACTGATGTTTCTGATTCTGAGAGTATTGGACTAGAAGAAGTAGATCAGTCCTTGTTAGGAAACCCTACAACTCTCTTGCCTGCTCAGAAAGCACAACCTTTGTCCACAGGGACCCCCACAGGTCCTACACTCACTCCTGAGTTTATTGCTCTGGAGAAAATGAGACTTGAATTAGAAGTGAAACGTATTGATGCACAAACTGCCATGAAACATCAAGAGTTAAGGCTCAGAGAAATGGAGCTGAACCATGAACTAGAAATGAAGAAATTGTCTTTAGAAAATGCTTCTCTCCCAGAGTCTTCTAGGTCTTCCAGCCCTAAGAGACCCTGCATGCCAAAGGAAATGATTGGTATGTATGAGACTAAACTTGATGTTTTGGATTGGTTAGCAATGTTTGAGTACAATTATGGGATTCAAGGATCCCCGGGAATCAATTGATTCCTTCGCTTTTCTCTAGGCTTCCCCCTGTTGCAAGTGATGCTGCAAAGGAGTTGGGGGAGGAGGATAAGCAGGATTATGAGTGTGTGAAGCTAGCTTTGATAGCTAGATTTGGGTAGACCCCTTCCCAGTATCTTAAGAGGTTTAGGACCCTCAAAAAGCATGGTGGTACCCCTTGGGCTATCTGAGTGTGTCAATGTTTTGAAAAACTTAGATGGTTGGGTTAAGGGTTACAAAATGAACACTTATGAAGGTTTGAGGAATCTTGTAATGTTGGAGTCAATCTATGATGCCTGCTCTCCTGAGCTTAGACAGCATTTGGCTTTGGCTGATTCAAAGGAGATAAATCCTAAGAAGTTAGCTAAGGCTGCTGACTTGTGGGTTGCCAACAGGGCTACTCACAAGGATTCTGGGTTAACTTAGAAGAAGGATGAGGGAAAGCAGTCAAAGAAAGACACCAAAGAGAATTCCAGTAATTCCAATCCAAAAGAGGCCCCCAAACATAACCAGGGTAAGCCACAAGGGAAACCGAATCAGGCTAGTGTACCATCTGGTCCCAAACCAGATGGAGGTCAGAACAAGCCCCCATTCATTAAAGCATTGGGAAAATGCTTAGCTTGTGGGTCAACTGACCATGTGAAAGGGGATCCCAGATGTAAGGGTAAACCTTCAGGGGTTCATACTGTCTCCGTAGCCTTCTCCCAGGTGGATGAAATACATATAGCCAGTGGAAACTTTCAGTTACTAGCTGATGAGCCCATGAGAGTCTCAGCTAGTGTTTCTTTAGTGTCCTTGGATCTTTGGGAACAACAGAACTTAGATGTCTATAACTCAATCCCAGATAATACTAAAGAGTATTATAAAGATAGTGTTCTTGTGGATGCTCAGGAGGCCCCTGCCATCAGAGACACTGGACCCAGCATAACTGTGGTTGATGAATGTTTTTTCAAGGTGGAGGATGTTGCTAAGGCACCCAAACACCTAACCAAGTTAGTTGGAGGCCCTGTGCAAATGGTTCCCCAGTACCAACTCTCATCCAGTGCAATGACATGACTGTCAGAATACCTGTAAGTGTGCAAAATAACATGCCTGGGAGAGTCTTGCTGGGTAATGACCTTAAAACACTTGGAGTTGTGTTTAGTACTGTCACGGCTCGCTCCCTTCGCTCCCGTTCCCGCCACTTGGGGGCATGTTTTGGGGTTTATTCCCTACTGGACATTTCCTCCGAACCTTATGCTACAGTGTTGTGATGAATTGGGAGCGCTAAAACCTTATTTTCCAAGTTACTTCCCTTCCGGATCCATTCCAGGTTTTTGGCAGCCAGCATGCTACTCTAATCAACTGACTATGCTTCCCAGAATGCCTGGCTCACTGCTTCACCTCCTCCCTTGCAGGACAAGGTTGGGTGGAGGATAGGCAACACCTGTGGCTGCAGGTGCAGCAGGCGGCACACCTGAGGGGTGTGCTCGTTAAGCAGCTTTAAAAGCCTCAGTTTGCTTCAGTCCAGCGCTGGTCATTGTTGCAGTGTTCCTGTTGTGACTGGTCCCTTGTTCCTTGTTCCTAGCTTTTGTGCCTAGTTCCTAGTTCCTGTTTCTTGTTCCTCTGCCCTGGATTTCGGATTCATGTGCTTAATTGATTTCTGCTTTCTGGATTTCCCTTTCTGTCTTCCTCTGTCTGCAGACAGCCTTTCTCTGTCCTTTACCCTTTAATGCAGCCCAGTTGTCTGTGTTCTCTGTTTCTTTGATGCTGTCCTTTGCTACTGAAAAACTTGATGCATTAGTTTTTCCCTTTTTAGATTTAGCTTCCTGCCTTTTCTCCTCGGATGGGTGGGAAAGGTTTCCTTTTGTGATATCATTTTCCCTGCTCCTGATCCTTACTTTCTATTGGGATCCATTCCATGTTTTCCATTGCACTTCAGCATTTATTTCCCATTTGATTATTAGGTGTGGGGTGCTGTTGTAACTAGTCCCTGTGTGAATGCCTTTTGTTTTCCTCTCTATTCTATAATCACAATTCCTACTTGCTCCTTGACTTGGGTCTTATGTTTTTAGTTATCCTCCACCCATTGCTGCTATAGCCTTCTGGGTCCCTGTTTGATCAACGGGGTTCGTGGGTTTACTGACATTCAAGTGGTCTTTCCGGTTCTCGTGAGTACTGTTTCTAAGTTCCTTATTCAGTATCATCCAGAGTGTCAGCACACAGATCCTGTCCTTGCTTGCCCTCTACGTGGGCTTAGCGCTGTCAGTATCTGTAATAGCATAGTGGGTAAGGAGTTTGCCGACTTTCCTTTCAGTCATAAGGAGGTTCTAAGTGCTTACCCCACATCCCTTTTCATATATTGTTATTATTGTTTCACTCTATTTGCACTCCTGGGTTTTAGTATACACGAGTCTTGGGTATTGTATGCACGTTGTTAGATTCAAAGTTGTTCACTGTGCGATTCCGTGCACATTTCCGATGCCATATTCATTGCCTTCTTCCTTTCTTAACAAGTACCCCCAGGCCTCCCAGCAAAAGGAAACAGGAGCTCAAAAGTTCTGCTAGGGAGTGAACCTTGAGAGGCTCTCCTGGGGACTTGATAGAGGAAACTATCACCCCAAGTCCACAGGACTTACTTACTGCTATTGCAGGACAGAAAGAAACAAAGGGTAAACCCAAGTCTGCCTGCAAGAAACCAGCAAGCACCCCTGTGCCCAGAAGGACATCTCCAAGACTGTCCAAAGTCACACCTGTGACTCCTCCACCAGCTGAGGCTGAGTGTGAGGTTCAACCCTTATGGTTCAACGAGATACTGAGGAATCAGATCTAGAAGATCTTACTCTGGTTGGAGATCTTCACCCTGTTGACCATCCTGAGCTGCAGTCTTTACTGGCAGAAGGTGGAACCAACAGGGCAGACTCCAGCAGAGGACAAAGGGAGTGTCCTACTCTTGAAGGTCTTCGCTGGTTATAGGTCATAGTACCGAATCAAAAGGATCGAATGACAAAAAGGTCGAGTCAATTCGACTGAAAAAAAGGATCGAAATTCTTTTTTTTTTTTTGAGGGGGGTCCCCCCAAACCCCTGTTTTTAGTGTAAAAACACCATTTTAAAGCTAAACAAGAGCAAAAAGAAATACATTTACATTTTTTTTTCGATCCTTTGGTTTTCGGTCGAATGCACCCTCACCTTTTGCATTCGATCCTTTTGTTTTTGAAACTTGGACAGCGTCTTCGCATACAGGCAGCTTCTCAGCTCAATGGGACTGAGCCTGGAAAGTATAGGTTGCACTGGGAAGATGGCCTCTTCTACAGTGAACCGACTGAGTCAACCCCTGGAGACTGCAAAAGACTTGTAGTACCTCTAGTGAACCGACTCCAGTTCCTACAGTTAGCCCACGAGATACCTTTGGCTGGTCACTTAAGTTTTAAGAAGACCAAGGAAAGGCTCTATCTCTACTTCTACGGGCCTAAGATGGGTTCAGAAGTAGACAAATTCTGTAGGAGCTGTCACACTTGCCAAACCTCTGGCAAGAGTGGAGCCAAGAATGTGGCACCCTTGGTGCCTCTCCCAGTGGTGGGAGTTCTTTTTGAGAGGGTCGGGATTGACATTGTTGTTCCTCTTGATCCTCCCACATCTTGGGTAACAGGTTTATCCTAGTTGTAGTAGACCATGCTACTAGGTATCCTGAAGCAATACCTATGAGAACTTTTATGGCTCAGGCTGTAGCTAAGGCCCTACTTGGTATTTTTACCAGAGTAGGTTTTCCTAAGGAGGTGATATCTGACAGGGGATCACATTTTATGTCCCACTACATGCAAGCCATGTGGAAAACCTGTGGAGTCACCTACAAGTTCTCAACTGCCTACCATCTCCAAACCAATGGGTTGGTAGAGAGGTTTAACAGAACTATGAAGAGCATGATAGGTGCTTTAGAAGAACCCCTTAAAAGAAAGTGGGACCTTCTACTGCCATGCCTTCTCTTTGCATATAGAGAAGTCCCTCAGGAGGGAGTAGGCTACATTCCCTGAACTTCTCTATGGCCATCCAGTCAGAGGTCCTTTGGCCCTGATTAAGGAGGGGTTGGAGAGTGCTCCTTCCCGCAAGCCAGTCAGAGTGACTGACTATGTGATAGGTATCCGGAGGAGAATGTCACACATGATGGCAGAAGCAAGTGATAACTTGAAAGCTGGTCAAGCTCCGGTCAAGCATTGGCATGACCAGAAGGCTAACATGGTTGAGTTTACTGAAGACCCGCTTGTTCTTGTTATGATACCTACAAGGAAGAGGGCATTACAACAAATATGGATAGGACCCTTCAAAGTTGTGGGTAAACTTGGAGAGGTGAACTATCTGATGGACTTAGGGAATCTTAAGAAGGCTCCTAGAGTCTTTCACACCAACCATTTAAAGGCTTATGTTCCTAGACCTGACATGGGAGCAATGCCCCTAGCTTCAGCTCAGGAGGAGGAGGAGAGCGAACCTCTGCCTGACCTCCTCGGAGGCTTACCTTTAGATGAGCAAGTGGAAGGAGTTAATCTCTCTTCCAGTCTGACATCTGACCAGCAGGATGAGTGCAAATTACTGTTAAATCAGTTTGCCTCCCTGTTCTCACTTTCACCAGGCCTGACCCCATGGGGACAGCATGATATCCTCACTGGTGACTGTTTGCCTTTGAAAAGCAGGGGGTACAGAATGTCAGACAATGTAAGAACCCATATAAGGAATGAGGTCAACAAGATGCTTGATCTCGGGGTTATAGAGCCCTCTACTAACCCATGGTCTAGTCCAGTTGTGCTTGTACCAAAGGCAGGATCCAAGGAGTTGAGATTATGCGGGGACTTTAGAGCTCTAAATGCAGTCACTAAGACTGATGCCCATCCTTTACCTAGGACAGATGAGCTGGTGGACAAACCTGGTGCAGCCAAGTACCCCAGCACATTTGACCTAATGTCAGGCTATTGGCAAATAGCCCTGACAGACCATGCCAAGGAGAAAACTGCATTCTCCACCCCAGCTGGCCTCTACCAATTTAAGGTAATGCCTTTTGGATTAAAGAATGCACCTGCTACATTTCAGAGGATGGTCAATCAAGTTCTGAATGGGATGGAGGACCTCTGCATGGCATACTTAGATGACATTGCAGTGTTCAGCCTTACATAGAAAGAACATATTGATCACGTAGGATATGTTTTGCAGGCTCTTGAACAGGCCCATCTGACCATAAAGGCAGGTAAATGTCAAATTGGTCAGAGCACAGTTGTCTACCTTGGACATGAGGTAGGAGGAGGTGAAATAAGGCCATTGCCTAGCAAAGTACAGGCTGTACAAAACTGGGCCACCCCTACTACTCAAACCCAAGTGAGAGCCTTCCTATGTCTCACTGGGTACTACAGGAACTTCATAGAGAACTATGGAATCATAGCTTCTCCCTTGAATGCCATCTCCTCTCCCAAATATCCTAAAAAGGTCCGGTAGAATGAGAAGTGCAATAAAGCTTTTGAAGGCCCGAAGAAAGCCTGTTGTCAAGCACCAGTCCTAAGAGCTCCTGACTATCACCAACCCTTCATTCTACAAACAGATGCTTCTAATGTAGGTATAGGTGCAGTCCTTAGTCAACTGGATGAGAAAGGTAGGGAACACCCCATTTGTTTCATCAGCAGGAAGTTAAAGGATCCTGAGACAAGGTGGGCAACAATAGAACGTGAATGCTTTGCTATTGTGTGGGCACTGAAGAGGTTTGGACCATACTTGTATGGATCTACCTTCATTATTCAGACTGACCACCAACCCTTGAGATGGCTGATGCAAATGAAAGGGGAAAACCCCAAACTACTCAGATGGTCAATCTGCCTGCAAGGGTTTGATTTTTCCATTGAGCACGGAGCAGGAAGTCACCACCAAAATGCTGATGGTCTCTCTAGGATGTTTTTAACCGACTAGAGGTATGCGATGCATCCAGGAGTGGATTAAATCCTCCTGCCCCTTAGTATGGGGGGGGGGGGTGAGTGTAAGGGAGAATTCTCATTCTATGGCTAATTTCCCTCACCTAGTGAGTCCCCCAGCAGCTTTGCTGGATTTCTGGAGTTTATTTTTTTTCACTTGGTAAGAGTGTGAGCCTTTTTCCCACTCTTACATGTGTTTTGCCATGTGTACTTTACTGTTTGTGTCATAGTAGGCTCTGGAGGACACCACTCCATGAGACCCACTTTTTATGTGTGTTACACAGCACCTTCAGTGCAGTGACACAGGGTTGTCTTTTAGACTTCCTACTGACTCCATTTTACTGGGGCTGACTACTGTCCCCCCAGAAACAGGTAAAGTTGCCATTTACATTATATAATCATTTAAAACTACAGACCCAGTACACCCCATCTTACATGGAGTACTGGAGGGGGTTAATTCCTATCCCTCTTGTCTGTGCCTCTCTGAGCTTTGTTTTGTTCTTTTAACATTTAGACTTGGCTGGTGGAAGGGGTATCTTCCCTAACTTTTCTACCGCAATTATATTTTATAAATGTGGTATTGTTCCAGGCTATTATAATAGCCTCGAACATAAACCCGCTTGACCAAATACTCTTTCTTTTGGCTCCGGTCAGGTTTATTCGCCATTTCTTTTTGTTAAAGTCCTTCTTGTGTTTTTCTTTGCGCGGCAAACCAGGTTTGCCTTCTTTGTTCACCGTTTTTTGCCGGGCTTCTGTCAAGAAGCCCTCCTCTTGGCGCCTGGGTGTCTAGGTGGGCTGAATGTGAGGGAGGGGTGTAGTCACCCCCTGCACAGGGTATCCTTGGAAACCCAAGTCGCACTTTGGCATGATTGGCTGAGGTGGTTGTCCGGGCCGGACAACCCCCCTGCGGCGTGATGGACAGCCAGGCTGTGTGAATGGGGGATTTTTGCATAAAAGTGAGGACTCTTCGGCTGGAAGTCAGAGTCGCCACTGGAACTGCAAGGAACCGAAGAGAAGCGGAGAAGAAGACGGCTGCTGCAACTACCGAGTCCCGGTGAAGCCCTGCTGCAGTCCTGAGCTATGTACCCTTCAACGACAAGAAAAGATCCAGTACAGAGTCTTCTTCCCGTGAGCCTGGTGGGATCAACCAGCTCATCTTCCACAGGCAGAGGATCCTCTTCTTGGTCAAAATTGCTGCACACTGCTGTAGTGGTCCGGATAGCCATCTGAAGAGTCTCTCCTGGTTTAAAGGAGCGCACCTTTTATTCACCATCGCTGCTGCTGGCCTCATCCCTGCGTAGTGCAGGTCACTCCAGACGTCCTCCTTTATTGTCCCCACGACTGAAGCTCCAGGAACTGTGAGTCTGCAGGAAACCACCACGAACAACTGCCGTGGCACCAGCTTCTTCATCGAATAAGGTACTGTGTCCAGCTTCGAGGAACTAGGGTGAACCCTTTTCTCCTCATCCAAGGCTTTCCCTTGTCTTCCTTCCCTCTTATAACTTTTGCTTCCACTGTTGACAATATCCAAGTACTCCTGGCAATGTTGAATCTTGAACTGTCTGACTGTGTGATCCTCGACAACAGGAACACGGTTCCACGTGACATTGGCACACGCCTATTGACTTTTATTTTCCTGTCACCAAGTGTTCTCTGATTTTGTCTGCCGTGACAAAAGTATTGCCTATGATTCTTGCCCCCAACTCTCCTTTTTTAACTCAGGTGCTAAGTGTGTTTTTACCCTGGTAACATTTCTTTCCGCGTATATGCGTATCTTTAGTAAGACCGAACTGTCATTACTGTCAAAAAGTGATCGCCTATGTATTCCCGGTAACGTCTTTTGTTTCCCAACACCGGTCCGTCTAATCATAAGGTAATTACCTTGAGTTGTTCTGCACAAAGATAATTGGTTGTGTGTAGTGTATTTTTCGTGTAGTTTTAGTGTAATAGAAGTGAAGTGTTTTACCAACAGATGGTCTAGAAATAAATGTACTTTTACTTTTCAACCAAAAACCTTGAGTCAGTGTTTGCTTGAGTCATAGTAATTGTGGTCCTGTGTGTAATTTCTACTACTGCTCATTTGCTCTTGAGATAAGTCTGGCTGCTCCGCTACTGCTACCACTTAACAGTGTAGTACAGGCTTGTACCAAAGGTGAACTTGTATTACCACTTGTAGTCTTAATTGTGTATAGTGGTCCCTAAGGGCACTTCTGCCTAACACCATGGAACAGAGTCTGCCTTGCTAGACTTAAAAAACCAGATGGATGCCTTAAAGGATGAAGGCACCCCCCTCCTTCTTCTCCTAGACCTCTCAGCAGCCTTCGATTTGGTGGATTATAAAATCCTCTGTAATCACCTTAACTCCTTGGCCAACTTCTCAGAGCAAGCCACAGCCTGGGTCACCTCATTCCTGAATGAGAGATCTATGCAGGTTTTCTCTGAAGTGGCCTCCGCCTCCCCCTCGCCAATAACGTGTGGAGTCCCACAAAGCTTGTGCATCTCCCCTACGCTATACAACATATTCACAAAATCCCTCTTTGAATTACTAGACTCTATCGGAATCATATATACCAACTATGCTGATGACACCCAGATTCTACACCCCCTACCAGTCACCACACAGAAGACTCACTCACCCTGAACTCAATCTACTCTATGATCCAAACTTGAATAGCCCGCCAATGGCTGATGTCTTAACGACAAATAAACCGAGATCTTACTGGTTGGCTCCACTCAAGCATTAACAAAAACGTGACACACTCTACTCTAACTTCAACATCGAAAATGTCAAAATCAGCATTGCAACATCAGTAAAGACCCTAGGGTCTACCTAGACTTCTCACTGTTCATTTCACAACAGGTGAATGCCATCACCACATCAGCAACATATTCTACTAAGCTCATCAAGGCTCTTAGACCGTTTCTAGCCCCAACCAATTGCTTCACCATTGCCAAAGCCATTATTGGGGCTAGGCTTGACTATTGTAACAACCTCTTGATGAGCACATCCACTAGCAACCTACACAAACTACAGATGATCAAAAACAACGCCATCAGAGCAGCCCTCAAGATCCCCAGAAGGGAACACATCTCAGAAGCAAGAAGATCCGCTCTTTGGCATACAATCAAAGAAATGATCATCTTTAAAGCAATGGCTATCACACACAAATGTCTCGCCAAGACAGCTCCACTCTACCTGACACAAACATGGTCCAAGTGCAGTCTGCCAGACCTGTTAGAAAAGCCTATGAGCACAGACATATTGTTCCGAAAATGAAGAGAGCCAAAGGCAGAGGTTCCAGTGTCCCTACAGTTGCCGCCCACCAGTGGAACTCCTTCCCCTTGCACGTGAGAACAGAACAATCCTACTGGATCTTCAGAAAGGCCTTGAAAACATGGCTTTTCAGCTAATTGACTTTTACACACTCACTCCATGTGGGAATGTCCACCGTAACTCATGAAAAAATACCTGGTTGGAACAGCTCCTAGATGCCCGAGGGTGTTGTGCACTTAGAAAATAATAAAATAATGTCATTGTTGGTCATCAAAAATGAAAAAATGCCACTTCAGCACTGCCTGCAGCTAAGTACGAGAGGAGACGGCAGCTCAAAGAGCACCACCTCACAGACACCGCCGGCATTCCTGGTCACTGAAGCCTCCTTTCAGCAGGTAAGAAATGAATGCCAACTGAAATGTATTTACAATTATTAGAACATTTTCATTGACTTCTCGGAAATTTTCATAACTTCTAACTCACTATGAGGAGAATGTCAATGGGATAACATTGTTTTTATCCCAGTGATGGAGTGTTTGTAACCCAAATGCAGAAACTAGCTTGGAGGTTTGATGTAAGCCTTTCAACACAACATTTTGTGAAAGACTTCGATTTTATATTTAAGTGTTTACATTTCTTTGCAATTTTGCATTATTAAAGAAGGAACTATTCTGCTTCTTTAGTAAACTATGGTCCTCATTACGAGTTCAGCGGTGCAGTAAAAAAGTGGTCGTAGTTCCGTTACCACCACTTCTTTTGGTGCTAATGGAATCACCACCATTTGTACTGCACAGCCAAATTCCGAGTTTGGCTTTGAAGTGGAGGATTTACGAGCGTCATTCTGCCAAAACCCCATGGAATCCCATGGACTACAAAAATGGGGCCGAACACTGCCTTACCATCACTTGTAATCCTTTGGTAAAACCAAGAGACCAAATGGTGGTAATGGAAACATATGTTGGTGGTAATTCAGAATTACCACCGAATTACGGGCAAACTTGGAATGACGCCCTATATATTGACAGTTTGAAGAGTTCTAACAGTGACCTTACACACCATGATCAAAATAACTTTGTGTCAGACCTAAGGAAACCATCACACTGATACTTTTATTAAGGTCTTCTGTATTAGACATCAATTTAGGAAGCACAGGTTATGATCTTAATTGTGCATGCATGTAGATTTTAGAGAGAAATTAGTGTTGCACGTTTTCATAATAGATATACTACATATTAGCTGGCAGGAATCAATTCAACTGTAAAAAAAAATGGAGTTATTGACATGAATACACACTGGACTGAGGTGAATGTCAAATGTCATTTGGATTATAATGCAATTGAAAACGTTTTGAAAAAGTGAAATGTATGACACTGATGATATTTTGATAATTTGAGAAGGATCTACAGAGATGGCTGAACGCTTCTTGAGTGGCTTAATATCCAGAATTGCCATTTCAAACTCACTAAGACTATAAGTAATGACTCTGCCAACTTTCTCGACATCACAATCTTCCATGAAGAGGGTAATTTGTTAGTGAAATCCTACCATAAGCCCACGGATTGCCATTCCATTTTGGACTATACAAGCCATCACATTAAACACATGCGGGCCAACCTTCCCTTTGGACAATTTTTTCGACTAAAAAGAAATAGCTGTAAAAAGCAGGCCTTTGAGAACAAGGCCACTATCTTGTCCAAGAAATTACGCAAGCGGGGGACCCTAAGAAATTGATCAAAAAAGCCACCATAGAGATGCCTTGTTAGAGACTAAACCACTCAAAACCATAGAGAATCGGTTGGTGTGTGTTTCCACTTTTTCCAACCACAGTCTGGCCATCAGAAATATCATCAATAAACATTGGAAGGTGGTTGCACGGAATGAGCACTGTCTCAAGCATCCAATTTATGCCTACAAGAAGAGTACTTCAATAGGCAACTGCATGAGTAAGAGTAAATTCCATAGCAATACTCTTGAGGTACCTACCCTGAGGTCTGCGTGAGGTTTTGACCCGATTGTGGGACACTACCCATGTGGTACCTGCAGAGTATGTAAACTAACAACAAAATCAAAACGTGTTAATATTGGCACTGACACACCATGGAAACAGAATTGTTTCTCAAACTGCAACACGGATCATGTAATGCATTTAATTACATGCCCATGTGGTCTTAAGTACATTGGAAAAACCAATAGGAAAATAAAGACCAGGGTTATAGAACACAGGAGATGTTTGAAAAATAGGATTGAGCAAGCTCCAATGATCAAACATATTGTGGCCAAACAACAGGGCTGGGAAGATTTTGAATGGACTATGTTACAAACCATCAAGGAACCAAATTTACAAGGTAAAGAAGACAGGAACAAGAACTAATTTTCATTACTAAGAGCAGCAAAAAGGGACTCAATGAAGTAGTTGAGTGGCATAAAATCAAGTGAAATGTGAGTATCTCTTTTGTTTTCTCTGCTCTAGATATCGCAGCTATGCTTGTCTGAAGGTCACGGCTGTTCTACCACTCCTCCTAGGGCACCACCAGAAGGTAGTGGGTTATGTTACCCTGGGAGATCATTAGGTACCAGGCTTGTACCATCCTAGCTGCAATGATGCAGCACATCACATTAGTTTTGGGCATTACTTGCCCCGGTTCCCTAGGTACTTAATAAGGAAAGAGTTCTGGAGAACCTGTTTTCCCATTATTTTACATAATACCTAATAATTTCCAATTATTTTATTTCAATTAAATATTTTATAATGAACTTTTTCCTATTGGATTGTGTACCCAGGTATCGTCTAATCATAGGCTAGGTTTGCTGTAGTTATTTTTTTAGCCCTGCACTTTTGCGAGTAAAGTCTCTATACCCATGCTAAACTTCTTATTATATAATATATTTATATATATTATCAAATAACTTTGTCATACTCATTAAGAGGCCGTAGGTGGGGAGAAATTTGGTTTTGCAGATGTATTTGCTCTGAGTTCCCAAAACAGAGCTTTAGAAGGCCGCACTGGAGCGTCTTTACGCTCGTTTAGTTTATTTGACTAGCGTAAGGGTTTCCCTAGCAACTGAACGAAAACCCTGACTCAACACTGGACGCTACATGGACAAGTTGACATGGAGCGATCTCTGGTCTTATGGTAAGCCTCCGGTCACCCATCCTATGAGACACTCCCAACTATCTTGGTGGGGGTAGGCGTACAAGTAGTATCTCGTTGCCCACATGTGTTGCAGCCACTCCAACTATTGATTTATGCCTGCATTCCTCGATGTTTGCTTAGCAATCCTGAGTAGTGTTGTCCTCCCGACTAATTTAATTGTATCCACTACCTTTGTACACTCAAGGGTCTTGTATTTTTTGATTTGGGGAACTTCTCATACCTGGTGAGACTAACATGGAGTTTTTCTCCCTCTCGCCAGCTTTTTATGACTTGATGGAGAGGAAGCACGTGTGAAGGGCTAAACTAGCTAGCTTGATTTCGGCACAGACTTAGAGTTGCGGTTTTAACAGTCGAGCCCTGAACTATTTTCTTCAATAGGTAAGGTGAGTATGTTCAGCATGGTATTGCAGTGTTTATTATTGCTGGATGGGTTCACAACGTTTTTAACCCCTGTTCCTTATTTTACCTTTTACTCTGTAGTTTCAACTATACTACCATTTATAAGTGAAACCTTTGGACCTTTTACATCCTCCTTGGGTTGACCTATAAAGACTTCACCAGGAGAGTTGTTAGCAAGGGGTATTATGACATACTGTTTGCATTCACTGTATTCTTAATATTTTCGTACCTATCTTCCATTTACTGAACTGTGATAGGTGTTTGAGGGTGCATAAACGAGGGTGAAGGTGGTTCTTATACACATTTATGTGTTTTCACATAATTTTTACAGCCGTTGCTTATATACGGATATCTTTCCTGTGAAACTTTAATATTACCACCCCACCAACCCATTGGAGGTAATTGTTGGGCTTATTTATTTTGAGCATCTTGCTTTATGGTAGAGTGTGTTCTATTATTACCCTACCTTCATGATAGCACTAATGGTTATTCTTTGTTTTGTCTTGGCATCCTGTAGTGCGAAAGATGTCAAGTATCTGCAAGATACACGAGCTCTGAGTTTTTTCCAGAGTGAATTACGAGTCTCATTTTTATAGATTCCCAGCGTTATTAGTGTCCCAAAATTACAGATCCAGAGCAATGTTCACTATCTTCGGATTACATACAGGAACATGTCAAGTGTTGGCCTGTGCTAAATTGCAAAGGCATATGTAAAACCGAGTGGCATTGCATGGAGCTATTATAACTCCGATAGATCTTTAATTATAAGACTATATCTATACTGTTCAAGTTCTGTAGTTCAGAACCTTTCCTACCTCGTGGTCTTAAAAGTCACTTTATTTCGTTCTTGCACTTTTTTCTGATTGTTTACATTGTATTTTTTACTGTGCTCTTCGCTCATCTGCCTCCAACTCCCTCAGGGTCCATCGCTTCTCCAAGCAAAGAGTTGCTGGTAGATCTTTTTCTTCGGCTGGTGCCTCCCTCTGGAACAGCCTCCCTGCCTCCCTTAAACTTGAGGAGAACCATCTCTGGTTCCGGAAGCACCTCAAAACCTTTCTCTTTGCTTCTGCTTTTTCTCCTTTCCTCTGCTGACCTCCTGGCTGTAACCGGAACTGCACTGGCTACCTGGACACCCTCTGATCTCAGGCACTGGTCCTTCCCTTGCCAGCGTCACACACCTACACTGCCCACCTGGCAACCCCTGCACTTGGGGACTGTTTCTGTATCCCTACAGTCTCCCTACCAGCCCTTGACTCATGTTGCCCGTACTTACCTATGCACTTACCCTTGCACTTGCCACATGCTGTCCGTTTACTTATTTATTGTTCTCTTCTTCCCATTCACTGCATTGACCCAGCCCCCTTTCCCGGCACTTGCGCAATCTGAATGACTCCTGGCCTAGTAGGATCGTTGTCCATCCTCCTTTTGTTCCCCCTCCCTTGCCTTGTCGCACCTTGAAACACTTGTGTATAGGCGCGTTATAAATATCATATCATATATCTAGTCTCCGTTTTTTATGCTTGAATTCTGTATATTTGTATTTTTTATGTAACACAGCCATCCTGGGTTTTTAATTTTTAACTGATAAAGATTGGTTATATATATTTAAAAATTCTGTCCATGGATGGATTCTCTACTTTTCCTCTATACACGGATATACTTGTAGTTCTTTCCATATTACAGGTTGCCTCTCTTCCTAATCCCATTGTTCTGTTTTTCAGTATAGTTACTGGGAAGGGGTTAGGACTGCACATTTATTTTTAAACCGATGCATCCCAGTTTTCCCCCGTGCTTTTTGTATGTGTGACATTTAAACATATTTTATGTTACAGACTATTTAGAATATTACAAACGTTGAGATGTATCTTCTGAAGAAGAAGGCTTACACCCAAATTCTCAAATTGTTGGTTGTTTCATTTTAAAAACAACAAAGAAGACATTGTTAAAGTTATTTTAAGCTATTGAGAGACAATTGTCTTGCCTTTGTAACAAAACTTTATGTTTAGTAATGATGAAACATGAAAACATGCTTTTTTCAGCCACATTATCATCAAATATGGCTATATATATTAAAAAGTATGTTTTGTGGATACATATAGGCAATATATAATATATTCTTTTTAATAGTGATGAATGTTCTCTTTTTACTGTCATATTTCTGAACTGATCATACGTTTGCATATTTTCTTCAGATAAATATAAGGGATTTTTAACTCGTTTGCTTATATAGTTACTATTTGCACAAATATTGGTTTAAAATTGCATAAACGCATTTAGAAAATTTCCAGTGACGATAGTGACACCATAGTTTTCTATAAGACTAGGACATACATCTCCAAACAAGTCTCAGCCCTGAAAGGCAGCATTGAAGAATAATGGACCCAGTATTCTTCAAGGAGCACATTGAATGTGGTATACTTGTCATGCATGTGCAAATGTTTTATTCCCCAGGATACCCAAGAACATAGGGAAATACAAGACAACAGCTAAAAACCTTCTTTGGCTGCAAGATCTATAGAAAGCCATGATATTTATTGTGGCCAGAGTCCACCTGACTCTCCAGACCGAAAACGGATTAAACTGGCGTTGGAGCAACTAACACGATTTTTGAAGTGTGTTCATAACGACGTGAGCAAGGCTGAGCTAATTGATAGCATCAACATGATTTGGTTTGAAGTTGTTTCAAAAGACATTTGCGTCAGGGAAATTACTAAAGGGCAAGTTGTCCCGCAAGTGTTTAATGTGATGGGTTGTATAGTCCAAAATGGAATGGCAATCCGTGGGCTTATGGTAGGGTTTCGCCAACAAATTACCCTCTTCATGGAAGATTGTGATGTCGAGAAAGTTGGCAGAGTCATTACTTATAGTCTTAGTAAATTTGAAATGGCGATTCTGGATGTTAAGCCACTCATGAAACGTTTCAGCCATCTCTGTAGATCCTTCCCAAATTATCAAAATATCATCAGTGTCATATATTTTACTTTTTTCAAAACGTTTTCAATTGCATTACAATCCAAATGACATTTGACATTCACCTCAGTCCAGAGTGTATTCATTTCAATAACTCCATTTTTTTTACAGTTGAATTGATTCCTGCCAGCTAAAATGTAGTCTATCTATTATGAAAACGTGTAACACTAATTTCTCTCTAAAATCTACATGCATGCACAATTAAGATCATAACATGTGCTTCCTAAATGGATGTCTGATACAGAAGACCTTAAGAAAAGTAGTTTCCTTAGGTCTGGCACAAAGTTATTTTGATCATGGTGTGTAAGGTCACTGTTAGAACTCTTCAAACTGTCAATATATAGGGCGTCATTCCAAGTTTGCCCGTAATTCGGCGGTAATTCTGAATTACCACCAACATCGGTTTCCATTACCACCATTTGGTCTCTTGGGTTTTACCAAAGGATTACAAGTGATGGTAAGGCAGTGTTCGGCCCCATTTTTGTAGTCCATGGGATTCCATGGGGTTTTGGTAGAATGACGCTCGTAAATCCTCCACTTCAAAGCCAAACCCGGAATTTGGCTGTGCGGTACAAATGGTGATTCCATTAGCACCAAAAGAAGTGGTGGTAACGGAACTACGACCACTTTTTTACTGCACCACTGAACTCGTAATGAGGACCATAGTTTTACTAAATGAGCAGAATAGTTCCTTTTTTAATAATGCAAAATTGCAAAGAAATCTAAACACTTAAATATAAAATCGAAGTCTTTAACAAAATGTTGTGTGGAAAGGCTTACATCAAACCTCCAAGCTAGTATCTGCATTTGAGTTACAGACACTCCATCACTGGGTTAAAAACAATGTTATCCCATTGACATTCTCCTCATAGTGAGTTAGAAGTTCTGAATATTTCCGAGAAGTCAATGAAAATGTTCTAATAATTGTAAATAAATTTGTCATTTGGGCTTAGATCACAGTGCAAGGGAAGAAGTGGAGGTGTAGCTCTAAAAGGTACATGAGTTTAATTCACCCTAAGCTAAATCTGCAAGAACACAGACAGAGGGACAATCTTAGTTAAAATGTGCACATTGTTTCATAGGACGTACAGATGGCACTTCATGCTTCACAATCAATGGAAAATTATTATGGTGGATTGCCAGCTGGGGCATCCCTGCAGCTCACCCCTTACGTATAGATCGAAAGCTCCATTTGGCTGAGATCTCCGTGCAAGAGAGAATAAATGCACAGCATGTTAATTTGATGGACCATCACAAATGGGAAGTCTAAAAAACACAACACATCACACTGTACGACCATAGGAAACTGTTGCACAAGGCTCAGATTGTAGAAAGGGAAAAGGAAATCTGTAGCTAATGCCTCACTGTAATTAGAAATGAGAGAGACACAGAAAGAACTTGAAGACAGAGGTCCAAGTAAGGCCCTCATGACCCCCATACGACTCTCATCCCGAAGACTGAGATATGACAACATGACAACAGCTGTTAAGCTAACGTACTCTATGCCATGTAAAGTACCACATGTTAATACCTAACTGTATGTAATGTTTTATAATAGTCCCCACTCTATGTATGCTCCATGTAACTAAGTTGTCTCCTTGTAACAGTGCCTCGATGACCTCAGTGTGTTTGTGCACTTTATAAATAAAAAAAATAAAAAAACAGATGCACTTCACTCTTAGGCCCTTCACCGCCATCATCGATGTATTGCAGATGTGAGAAACGTAACTCCCTCAGACAGCCATTCAGGCCATACCCAGTCAATAATCTGGAGGAGATGGAGATGCCCTCAATCGAACAAGTAGACGTACCGCAAATCAAGAAATAAATGATGTCATCACTGGCATCACAACGTTACCCCATTTAGACATGAAGTACATAGCCATCCATGCAGCAAGTTACACGAACATGCATTCGTTTATTGCAGATAGACATGAAACACATGCTTATAACTCATGCAGGTAGATGACAGACGCACATACATGTCTCTATATTTAGTCACATTCTTTGCCAAAGCTAAACAGCAGGATGCCAAAGTAGACGTATACCAAGCTGAAGCCAGCGGGGATCAAGGGCACGGGTGTTGCGGCCCATTTTCCAACATTTTTCTCCCTGGAGGGTCACCGTACTGCCGAGGCGAGGCCACGCCCCTCCTCTTCAAGTTCCCCAGCGCCTACCTGCAAGGCCTGAAGCCTGCAGGGATCAAGGGCGCAGGTGTTGCGGCCAGTTTTACAGCATTTTTCTCCCTAGACGGACACTGTACTGTTGAGGGGAGGCCACGCCCCCTCCTCTTCATGTTCCCCAGTGCCTACCCGCCGGGCCTGAAGCCCGCGTGGATCAAGGGCACAGTTGTTGCAGCCCATTTTCCAGCATTTTTCTCCCTGGAGGGACACCGTACTGCCGAGGGGAGGCCACGCCCCCTCCTCTTCAAGTTACCCAGCGCCTACCCACAGGGCCTGAAGCCCACGGGGATCAAGGTTGCGGGTGTACTGCGGCTGTAGGGTGTTCAGCGCCTGGAGGGAGAAGCGCAAAGTTAGTCCAGCCCAAATGCAGTGAAGACCTTGGGCCTCATTACGACCCTAGCGGTACGGAGTGAACGGCTCCGTAAAAGGTGCCAGCGCCATTCACCCCGTACCGCCGCATTACGAGGTCCCCTCGCTGGACTTGGTAAGTAACGCCTGGGAAAACCAGGCGTGCTTACCGGGTCCCGCGAGGGGAAGAGGGAGCAAACAACGGGCCATCTTGTAATGGCCCGTTGTTTGCTCCCTCTCCCATTTCCATTCAGCCCTATGGGGGCTGAAATGGGAATGGGGAAGGACTGTGTCCGGGTCCTTGGAGGGAGGAATTACCGGGACTTTGCGAACTCGGAATGGCCCGGTAAGTCCTCATTCCGAGGACCCAGACCCCGAAGCAATTTTGGCGGCAGCCATGCCGCCAATGGCGGCATGGCTACCGCCGAACTCGGAATGAGGGCCATTGTGTGCACTACTGGAACTGCCGGAACTGAACTGGACTGTGAGGTGAGGTGAGCCAGCCATTGTTGCTGGCCTTCAGCGTTGGGGGGGTCTTGAACCTTCTCCACTGAAATACAAGACACACAAGGTTGAGCGATGTGCATTGTGGGAGTGTGGAGCCTCTTGGAGTGGGGAACTCTTGTTCTCTAGACTAAACTCTGGAAACTTTTGGCACCATTGAATGGTCTCCCAGAGCCCCCCACTACCCAAATACATGATGGTTGGCGCTCCTGGCGGTGCCACCTTTGGAGCACCGGAAGGAGACGTCTCTTCCCCTTTCTCCCCCCACCACCTCTCTCAATCCTCCCTTTTGTCAAAAAGTCAAGGACTCCCGTCCCTATGGCATTCCGCAAGCCTGTTCAAGGAAAAAGCCTGAGAAGGGGCTTGACGTGCATAGATCCGGGGTGCAAGCAGGGAAATGGAGCATGTCATTGGACCCTTTGTGGGAATGGGGCACCATCGGCCACTGCCTGCGATAAAGTGAGAGATAAAGAGGGAGTATCTGGGGATCCCACACCCATGCATTCCCTTAAACACAGCTTGCTGGCAGGGCCCCCACTATGCCCCACTGGGTCTTGCAGCGCTGTGCTGTTTCCGCACTCTACAAATAGTCTGGTTAGCCCTTTTCTGCAAGGCTATGCACCCCTGCTAACCTGCTCACCCCTGGTGGGGGCTTTGACTGTGTGGCTACAGCAGATCTTCTGAATAATTTGGCAAATGGCTGTGAGAGGATTTCAATGGGCATCACGAAGCTGACTGGTGGTCCTGTTTTGCCGGCCCCACCCTTGGCTTCATCCTGTGCCCCTTTTTTGGACTTGGACCCCCTTTATTCAACCTCTTGCCCAAACTCCATCACTCAAGCCTTGTAGCTGACTTTGGCTCTTCCTAAAGCACATTTACTGCCGCTTCCTGTGCCCATGCCTGTGCCCATGCCTCTAGATTCAGGGGATGTGGGCCAAGTTAGCTTGGGCTTGGGCTTGGGAGAAAGGCTGAGACCTCCATCCAGCACTGGGAGTCAGCCCCTGTCTGATGCTCCCTCGGGGACTAGCTAATTTCTTCGTCTCAGCCCTCTCTGGGCTTATAAACCCCCCACGAATGGAGAACACTGTCCCTCAGCCTCACCTCCCACAGCTACCATCAATTTGTCTGGTTGCCCCTGTCACCTCCTGCTCACTGAGCAAGCCGAGATAAAAAATCTACATCTTTTGATCAAGGGAGTGCTGGGGGCCAAGGGTGAAAGAGGTATGGGGAGGGGAGGAATGGGTCCACTGTGGGTCGAGTCAGGGGGAATGATTTCAGACTGTGTTAGAGGAACACACCCTGCGTCCCCTGGACTGCCTACTGCCTTGGTGCATAGGCCTACCCCCTTTATGAGGAGTCGACCAGAGGTGGTCCACCCCCCAGTATCTCCTGTTCGGAGGGAAACCACCGGATCCTTATTCTCGGGGGTTGTGCCCTTATTTTTGCAGAATCCCATTGGAAGAGCCCGGGGCAACATGCAACCAGTGGGGAGGGAGCATAGGTCCTCAACCCCTGGTTTGTGCAGGCCTTTGTCTGGGCATTATCTAACTGAAGGGTGTAGCAGCCTGGGGGTGTTTCTCCATGGTTTTCCAAAACTATCCATCGCCACAAGAGAACCAAGGGACTATCTCTGGAACAAATGTCTTCACTGGTTGCGGGCAGTGAGGGATTGTGGGTTTGTGACCAGGGGCTTTTTGTTGGCGTGCATCAGACTGTATAATCCCTAAGCTAAAACAGACATTGTTAAATTGGTCTTTTGGGTCACCTTCATCCCAAGGGCAATCCTGGAAAGGTGCAATGGCCCCGGGCGGTCAAGGAATAGTGGAATTATAGTCAGCTCACTCCCCACTCACGCCCTAGCGTGTCACACTGGGGAGCCCCTTAGCAACAGTTGCCACTCAGGGGCAAATCTGACAGCCTTGGGCCAGAGGCGCGATGGGCACTGGCTGAAGCCAGGGGTTGGTGGGACCCGATTATTGGCTTAAAGATCTGTTCTGGGGCTCCTACGGAGGGGGTGGCCTTCTTGCACTGCTTTGCTGTCCTCTTTTTTTGTTGTGTCATTTGTAAGTATGCATCAGATCTGTTTCTTTATTATTAGAACTGTATTTGTAGGATGTACTTTGATGGCCTTTTTTAGCCGAATAAAGTTGCTTGACTGACTGACTGATTGACCCATACCAAGCTTGCACATGCTCAACTGCCACTAACTTGAAAAAGCCATAAGGACAAACATGGAAGCTATAGGCCCACTGAAGTGAATGAGGAATGGGAGACAGGCTTCGAGTACATGGAAGGGTTGATGCGATTTCTGGAGCCAGAGGCAAGCAGAACAATGCACCCAGCCAAGGATGAGTGGAGACAGGAAACTCCTGGTTACCAAGACGATAAGGCTTCTGCACGAAATTCAGGCTAGAATCCTCATAATTACAAGGAAGAGAGCACCATTTTGTGGTCTCAACACACGTGACCTAGCAGAACAAAACAATGCCCATTCAATCGAGGTGAAGAGAGAGAATCTGTTCCCACCAACTCAGAGGTGGAAAGATACAAGTGTTGCTTACAAACTGCCAACAGAATGCACTCTCTGAGGCTTAGGTGATCAGAGATGGCAACATTAGGGAACAAACAGCCCCTCCATGCTCATCCTCATTACCTTAAGAAGATACACTTAACCTGGTAACCTTTCACATGGAGATAGAATATGTTTCAGCACCCATTGATCTCCCTCTGACCCTGCAACATTGCAGATTGAAACATGCAGAAGTGGTCCCAGGAGGGGCCACCCGATATGGCTATCCAATAGTGTTCAAACAAACTGTATTCGGTAGTGAATTCCATAAAAGCAACAGTACATAAATTACATTACACCACAAAATACAATTCATGTTAACAAATACCGATCATCACTAAATACCATCAATTCAGGGATAAAACAGGGATAAAATAAAATATTAATATTAAATGGTTCATAAAAACAGGCCATCATAAAATTAACACCACATTCCTATAATATCAGTTTTGCTCTTTTTAGCCAGGCCCTATGTAGACAATTTACAACATAATAAACCTTGTTCACATTCGTTGTACTTTTACAATATACCAAGGCCTCTTCTATATGCAAGATGCTCTTTAATCTTAAGAGGGGAATCAGATAACTCTTCCTAACACCTTGGTAAAACTAAATTTACAGTTTCTTCTGGGTTGCTGCAGACTTTACATTGTATGTCTGGGGGACTGGTCCATTTTGCAGTAAAGGCAACCACCGTAAGAGAATTTTTACGTAGTTGGAAAAACAATGCACATGCATACACAGGGGTCACACAATCTAAATAGGGGTCAAAGTCATCTGTTTGTTTTATCATTAAATAAGGTGTGCCAGCGATTAGAACAGTGAATACCCTTTTCTTTTTCATTATCATAGATTCAAAGCATTTTTGTTTTAACTAGATTCTTTGAGCCAACTGGTAACCCCTCTAAAGAGGACCAAAAATTTGGCAACTCCAAGTTCGCCGATGCTGTGCGGATGTGTTTGAGCCATGGCAGTGAACTCAACCCAGGCACATTCCGTAGGTTAATAAGGATTTCCCTGTATTTTGTAATTTCAGGCGTGCACCACAATCCGGTCCAAAATAGAAGCGGCGTACTAGCTGCTACTTCACACAAGGTCATAAAATTACATTCCCAATGCAAACATCCCATTGGGGCACCCTTTGATTGCATGAGTAAGGACCTCAGGAACTGGTTATCGGCCACCTTAATTTGATTACATGGGCAATGACCCCACAACTCAACTCCATATACGGTTGATGCCCACCCCTGAATTATATACAGTTTCAGTGCAGGGGAAATTACTCCTCTCCCATGTGTACTAAAAAAATGATGTATTCCACTACTATACTTTTCCAGGGTGGTCACATAGCCTTAGTGAAGTGTGCAGACCAAGATAGATGTTCCGCGAACCAAACCCCTAGATCATGGAAACATACTTGCTCTAAAACATGCTCAGTAATTAAAATCCTAAATTTATTTTCTTACTATATTTGCGGCCAAACACCATTACTTTTGTTTTCGCTATATTGAGTTCCATGGAAAGTTCACTACACATCTTAATAAACGTATTCAAATTATGCCTTAAGCCCATGGGAGTAGTGGATAACAACACTGCATCATCTGCATAAAAAAAGTGCGGGAAATGTATCAGACCCAAGTTTGGGATACATAGGAATAAATGGGATAAGCTATTGTCCTGTAGTGTGAACGTTGACAATGCAAATTCTTTGAGGCTGATAGGTGGAATTGTAGTGAAAGCTGTGGGCCCCGTCTGCAGTCATATTTCACCATTGGAATTGCTTAACCATTTTAGTTAACTGTACAAGAAGGGACAGAAATAATAAATTGCAGAATCGCAGCTGTTGATTGGGGAGAATTGTGATGAACCATCACTAACCTTCTCAATCACTGAAGTGGAAGAAACTATTAATGGGTTAGCAAGTGGGAAAGCGCCAGGACCAGATGGAATCCCGATTGACTTGTTAAAAGATGAGCCATCCATCTGGGCACCCCTTTCAACATCACTATTTGACTATGTCTCAAGAACGGGGGATGTTCCTCAGTCGTGGCATGAAGTAAATACCTTCCCCTGTACAAAAAGTGGGACAACAAGGACCTGGGTAATTATAGACCAATCTCACTACTTCATCCAGCAGGAAATATCTATGCAAAGGTGCTGCATGACTACAGTGTTGGGTCCAAGAGGGTAATCATATAAATAATCATATAAATAATTTGCAGGCTGGATTCCAGTCTGGCATTGGCACAGTGGACCAATGCCTTTGACTGTACCGAATTCAGTCTAAATATATCTCCCTACAAAATAACAGGATCTATGTTGTATTTGTGGATTTAGGCACACCATTTGATAGTGTCTCACAAAGTAAATTGTGGTCAGTATTGAAAGGTAAGGGCATTCCAGAGTGACTGCTTTCTAGTATCAAAGCACTTTATAGCAATAACACAGCCTCAGTAAGATGGGGATTGGGAGGTTGGACCACCAAAAACTTTCCGATAGGTATGGGGGTTCGACAAGGGTGTGTGTTGGCCCCCTCCTAATCTGTTTGTACATAAATGTGATAATTGAATAATTGTTAGTGTGTGGTCTTCATTCCCCCAAACTGCCACGGCCAAATCACTTAGATTTGTCACTGAAGGCCTGAAAAAGGGAGAAAAAAGGGTAGTGACACAAAAGGAGTTACAGTGCCCCAAGACAGGACCAAGGGAGATAGGAGGAATGGCAGGATACTGGGAGCGATTGCAGATGCTAGTGTATGGACATGTATACACAGCTGCTGAGTGGATGGAAAGAGAGTTTGGGAGCAAAGTGCATGTGCTCCTAACCGTTCCAGCGGAAGTAGAGCAAAAGGTAAATGACAACTGCCCCAAGCAAGAGCTAAACTGCTCACATGGGTGGAACACGAAGCAGGGCCCATGCCCATCATCCCACTTGAAGGTGCTTCTTTATGTTTCCAGAATGATGGTCCAGTAAAGGTTGGAGGGGTGTGAGCAGATCTCTGTGGTACAAGGCATGAAGGTCAGAACCGCAGTACTTATGGACAACTACTGGGCCTGTGGGTCGAGGGCATACCTGCAACTGCCACCCAACTGGGGAGGAACATATTCACTTATACAGTTGAACACGCTAGCATTGGTAGTGCCCCAAAAGGACATACAAGCAGATGGATTCCCTTAAATGGATACCAGCCAAAGGAAGAAGAGATCTGTAGAGTTAACCAGAATGAAAGGAGAGAACTATGCATCATCAAAAATGGAGGAGACCCTCGAATGAGATACCACCAGAGCACAGACTGTTCAACAGGATGAACATGTTCTTAGGATCCATCATTCCAGCAGTCCAAACTAGCACAAATGCAAAATGGCTCCAAATAACGCTTTGGGAGCCGATGCAGATGATAAATTCAACTGTCAAAGGGTTCAATGCCATCAAGGAAGAACTGCGAGCAGTGAAGTTAATGGCTCTCCAGAACAGATATGTTCTAGACTGCCTCTCGGACATGGAGGGAGGCGTTAGCGCCAAGATCAGATCTTCTTGCTGTACATTTACTTCTGTCCATGATGAAGACAATGGGACCCTGACAGAGGCCATTGCCCGGTTATCAGAGCTTATTGCTAAGATGCAGGCAGAAGCAAATATTGTAGGAAAAGATGAAGCTCGCTGTCATATATCTTTTCATGGATACCCACATGGATGGCCAATGGAATGAAAGTACTGGTTGCAGCCATGGTACTAGTATTGTTTGCCTTTTGTGCCATCAGAATAGCCATCACGCAATGCAAAAATACCACTGAAAAGACCATAGGGATGAAAGTATTGGTAGGCTTAAAGTCTGAAGAAGATGAAGAGACAAAGATACAGAATACGCTGAAATCACAACTGATGCAGTGTCCTCTGTTCCCAGCAGGAACGGTGTTCAAGTTCCCATTCAACACCTGTCACTATTGGAGGTAATGGGTTTGGTGCCACGCTGCAGTTACTTGAGATGGAGTTTGGACGACCATGCAAAATACCATGGAAATCTCAGAGGGATGACAAGGGTTTGGCTCCGAAAATGACACGTGAACAGAGAGAGATGTGTAGGTAGTGTGGTTGAGGGGGGATTGAAGATAGAGGTCCAGGTATGGCCCTCATGACACCCACACGACTCTCAGCCCAAAGACTGATACACCTCACTCTGAGGTCCTTCACCGCCATCGTTGATGTATCACAGATGTGAGAAGCGTTACTCCCCCAGACAGCCATTTAGGCCATACCCATGTGATGATCTGGAGGAGATGGAGATGCCATCAATCAAACAACTGCACTGACCGCAAATCAAGTAATTAATGATGCCATCACTGACATCATGACATAGCCGCACTTAGACATGAAGTAAATAGCCATCCATTCACAAAGTTACACAAACATGCATTCACTTATTGCATATAGACACGAATAACATGCTTCTGACTCACGCAGGTAGATGACAGACACGCATACATATCTCTATATTTAGTCAAATTCTTCACCAAAGCTGAACTGCAAGACGCCAAATTTTACATATACCATTTTTTATTTATTTATTTATTTATTTATATTTATTTGCATTTATAAAGTGCACAACTGCCCTCGGGCATCGCAGCGCTGTTAAGAAAGCTTGCTTGCTTACATAAGTGCATAAAGTCAGAATAGGTGGCATAAAACTCTAGGGCCAACCCCATCTTGAATGGCGGCAGCAGCAGGCAATGTATAAAGTCAGCATATGTGGCGTAGCATGAGGGCCAACCCCTTCTTGAAGGGCGGCAGCAGCATGTGATGTATATTGTCAGAATAGGTGACATTAACATGAGGGCCACCCCAACTAGGAGGGCGGCAACAGCAGGCAATGCAGAAGTCACTAAGGGTGGCATAACATGGGGGTCAGCCCTGGTACCACAATGCAGCAGCAGCAAGCAGGTACAAGGGGACTGGTTCAGGCCAGTGGGGGGAGAGGGGAGCAAAATGAGGGGGGAGCGGGAGAAGTGGGAGACTGGAGCATACATACACCGGCGACCAGGGGGGGATAGGGCAGCATACATACACATGCAACTAAGGGGGGAGGGAGAGCATACACACACAGGTGACCAAGGGGGGGGAAGGGCGCATACACACAAAGGCGACCAGGGGGGGGAGAGGGGCGCATACACACACAGGCAACGAAGGGGATGAGGGGTGCGCATGCACACACAGGCAACCAATGGGGGGATCGCATACACTACACACACAGGTGATCAGGGGGGGAGGTGCGCATACACACACAGGCGACCAAGGGTGAGAGAGGGGTGCATACACACAGGCGAGCAAGGGGGGGTACATACACACACAGGCAACCAAGGGGGGAAGAGGGGCGCATATACACACAGGCGACCAAGCGGCGGAGGGGCGCATACACATACAGGCAGCAGCGTACTGTGGTGGACAGGGTTAGACAGGTCCTTGGGAGTGGGCCTTGCAGGGAGGGCCGGTCAAGCCTGCCGGATTTCCCATAGGCCAGGACATAGTAT
Organism: Ambystoma mexicanum; assembly: GCF_040938575.1. Classification (NCBI taxonomy): domain Eukaryota; kingdom Metazoa; phylum Chordata; class Amphibia; order Caudata; family Ambystomatidae; genus Ambystoma; species Ambystoma mexicanum. Next base: position 343,477,502 of record NC_090933.1, read on the forward strand.
ACATAAGCCAATCAGGGCAAAGTGGCAGGAGATAACAGCCCAGGCACCCCGGTGCCTGTGGGTCGGCCATCTTGGAATGGCGATGCGGGACCCCAAAACTATCAGGAAAAGCACAACGGTGCTTTAAGTCCAGCAGCAGATATCCCAGAAACAGCGCGGATCCGCTTGCAGAGCACACGCTTTAGTCATAGTTAAAATATTAGGGCATTAATATCAAAAACGCGCACAAGCGCAGATTTTCCTTTCTGTAAACCATGGGACTTACCTTGCATCCAAGTGGTATTCGGTGTAGCGTTCCATCTCCCGATGGAAGTGGGAGTGAGGCAGGGGCTCCAGCGCCCTGCAGCTTCAGCTTGCAAGCTTGCACATGCTCGACTGCCGCTCACATGAAAAAGCCACGAGGACAAATATGGAAGCATAAGGCCCACTGAAGTGAATGAGGAAGAGCAGACAGGCTTCAAGTACATGGAGGGGGTGATTGGATCGCTGCAGCCAGAGTAAAGCAGAACGAAACATCCAGTCAAGGACGACTGGAGACCGGAAAGTTCCTGGTTACCAAGATGATAAGTCACTTGCAAGAAATTCAGGCTAGAATACTCATAATTACAGGCATGAGAGCTCCATTTTGTGGTCTCAACACATGTGACCTAGCAAAGACAATGCCTATTCAATCGAGGTGGATGAATGGAAGCTGTTCCCACCAAATCAGAGGTGAAAATATACAAGTGTTGCTTACGAACTGCCATCTGAATGCACTCTTGGAGGCTTAGGTGATCAGAGATGGCAGCATTAGGGACAGCCCCCTCCATGTTCATTCTAATTACCTTGAGATGGTACACTCAGCCTGGTAACCGTTCAGGGTCCCAGGGCTGGGAGGATACATTCTGCCCAATCAGTCACCTTTCACATGGAGATATAATATGTTGCAGGAGCCAATGGTCTCCTTGTGACCCTGCAACATTGTAGATTGAAACATGCAGAGGTGGCCCCAGGAGGAGCCACCAGATATGGCTATCCAATAACAAAATTAACCCCTATAGGACTTATACCTAGTTTGCCTAAACTGACCATTGAGAATGCCCGATAGGTTTCGGGGACGAAGCTTGATTTTGTGACGTTACACCTGGATAAAACCAGGTGACACACTCTCAGAGAACGAGAACCCTGGAGAACTAGTGTTTTTCTAGTGTAATCCCTGTCATTATTTTAGATAAGAAAGACAGTAAACTTCGCCCCATGGCTGAGTCTTCCGTTCTTGCGGTGGGGAGATTTTGATGGGCCTGAGTGTCGCTCTGCTGGTAACTGGGGTGACTGCTATAGAGAATCAAACTTCCAGGGTTGTCCCTGCAAGAACCACATGCTCTCAATTTGCTCAGGAAATGTATGCGGTTCAAAGTGTTATTTTGAAGTACATAGTCAGTTTTGCAGTACAAAATGAACTTTGAACTGCAAAAATGCACTTTGCACAGTTCCATAAATCAGGGTTTGTGTCGGCAGTACCAAGTCACTTTTCGGCAGTGCAGAGTCACTTTGAACCGTGCAAATAAATCTTGAATCATAGAAACAACTTATTGAATAATATTTTCATTGTGTATTAGAGAAAACATCAGATCAAAATATATGAATATATGACACAGTTTAGCACGGTTGCAAAATCGCCTATGCAAACACTCCTTGATGAAACTGTGTCTTTAGTTGCTCCTGCTTAGTGGACATGATATGTTTAATGTCACCAGCGTACTGACTCCTGCGTTTGCGCTTTAAACGGTAAACAAGTATGCCTCAATTAGCACATGGTTCTTGCAGGGGCAATCCTGGAAGTTTGATTTTGTATGATTGTAGCCTTGTGCCAAGGGCTCTTTTTGCACCACTGAACTCCGAGACCCACAATTAGAATTCACCAATTTGAGAAGGACATTTTGTGTAGTGACACAATGAAAGTATCACAAAGTTAGCAGCACCCACCCACATCTGGTTTTCTGTGACTTCTATAGAGCCGCACTGCTACAAGAAGCTGTTAACAGAAGAGTAGTATATAATGTAATACTTGAACATGTAATCAAATATAACTTTTGAGAGAGGTGAGACAGTGGAGAAATTGCACTAGAAATGTATCTGTTATGAAAAACACAGACAGTCTCCACAGAAGCAAACGCTTGAAACATGTGGTGATTGGACAGCATCTTTTTTTTAAATAAATGTTTTTATTTAAAACCAAAATTGATTACATTAAACTTTGTACACTTTTCAGAATAATACAAAAGAAAACCAACTAAATAAAACCATAATATAGAAACAAAAACACTAAAATTAAAAGCAGACACATTTTTCACCTAACAATCCGTGCAACGGAATATACAACAGGACAATCACATAAGAGAGGAGAAACCACATTCCCGAATTACAAGAGACGGTCCACTAGCCCCCCCTTTGTTCATCCATTTCTCTAGTTTTCCCAAATCTCCTGCCAGTCCTGTTCACCTTGAGTCATGGCCGCATTCAATTCGGTAAAAATCTTTATCAGTAATTTGGACACGGCTAAAATTAATGCCTGATTTGAGGTTAACATTAATCTGCCCCATACACAATTGGTCAGGACCTGGGATATAGAGTGTACAAATGGAGCCAGGTGCGTGATTCTCACCTTCAAGAATTGCAGACATTCCATTAAGAGGTGGAAAAGGGACTCAAGAGGTGCCATCCTGCACATACGACAACCCCTCAACTCTGTGGGCAAGTTTACTGTGGGGCAGTGACCTCTAATGTAGGGAGACAATTTAATCGAAATTTCTAATACCATTCTCTATGTTTATGAAATGGAAATGTAACCAGATATGATCGTAGGCTCTGAGTAAGCAAATAGTACTGTTTGCCTCTTTATATAATTTTAACCTATCCAGTTATCAGTCGTTTTATCCCACTGTCTAATCTTTTTCTTCCTCCTATAGTCAGACTCAATTAGACTTTGGAAGTCTAAACTTCGCTTGTGAAATTGCAGTAAGAATGGGCATGAGGCTACAGATTTAATTAAGTTTCCATACAAGTGGGCTCTCAGCGCAGGTCTTTCGGCCTGCTCCAATTTGGTAAAGTAGGCTAAGCATCTTTTTACGTATTGTGCCCACCAGCATGTCAGACCTAATTCCAGTCTAATCAGGCTTATTGGGCATGATTTAAGGAGGCACAGTACTGATTTCCATATTTTCGCTCCCATTAGATCCAGAAACGTCCTGGTCTTAAATGTAACTAGTTTTCACCCATACAGGATCGTAGCTGTGACCTTTGACCTATAATACTCTATTAGTGGAACCAGAGAGTAGGCACACAATTGCCTTTTGAGCACCTTCATCAACGAAATGCATTTCCTTTCATTCTTTCTTTATACGTTTCCATTGTATGCTTCGTTGATATAGTGTAGACCAGATTGCTTATTGAGTTCACTTTGCTAATGGGAGCGTTGTCCAGTCTACATGTATATGGTGTTCTCTTTAAACTAGTGGTGCAGTGCATAATATTGGATGTTGTGGGGTTAACCATCGGATCATTAGCATTCAAGTATCCCTCAACCCATCCAGTACATGCTGGAGTTCCCCCGGAGTACAGTCCATCAAAACAAGATTGTCCGCGTAGGCTATTATATTTACATGCAACCCAGCCCGCCTTGGGGCATAGCTGACCCATTGCCTACTCATCTCCCATAAATCGGACAGATCTCAGTTGGAAAGGGTAGGGGCCAGGGAACATCCTTGGCGCACTCCCTTTCCTAGTGGAATCTCTCTTGATAGATGCCCCAGGGTGATCAACCTGCCCTGCACCGCCTTTCCAGTGTCGAATAGCTGAGTCCTCCTCAGCAGCCGCTGATCAATACCCCACTTTGTTAATTTCTGTCAGAGAGGGGTATGTTGCGCAGCATCAAGTCAACGTGATGGACAGCTTGAATACTGCTGTCTATTCAGCTCTCTACAAAGTGGTAGAATGGGTGGGGGGGGAGGGACTAATGTGATTAATGTGTGCTCCCAGGTGTGCATTAGGGGATTCACTGAAAGGGGCAGCCTGCGAGGAAGCATGAGGGTGTGGGTCAACATTCATCCTTGGTTACCACGACCTGCATCAGAAATGCAGCTTATACATTGCCACTGGCATTAGTGTGTACAAAGCCTTTTTAATGTATTTACTGGCACACTCTTTATAACAGGTGAGTCGGCAACAGCACTGCCAAACTCTGTGGTCCTGTTTTTTTACACATATTCACATGAATGGAGTGCAGTGTTTATATATGTCTGAAAAAAAACATTTCAAATGGTTTTGAAGCCTTAAAAAAGAATAATAGTGCTTGCAGGGTGAATCGAAGCACAATCCCCTGGCGAACTTGATTGGGGGTTTCCGATGCGTGGATCCTATCCTCAAGCCTATAAGAGTAATGGGAATGATGGGCACCTGAACGCTATGTGCTTGAAACCTAAGCGCGTCTATGTCACATGCTTCGACAGCTCAGGTGTTAAGCATACAGTATGTGGAATGCATTCACTGGAGATCTGTGCTTACTGTACTTCCTGTCGGATTGAAGGAGCTGAACACACCAAAAAAACCCATTCCATTTAGATAGAGACATGTACAGGGAAGTACTGATTTCATGACTTTATACATATAAGACCTGTACTTTAGCCCAAACAAAAACAGGTAATAAAACAAATAAATAACAATAAATAAATACATAAAACAGTACGTTCAGTGGTGCCCACCATATTAGACAAAAAAATCCTTTGTGGAGTGGAAGGAAACCCGGTGTTCAGTTCTTTGATGGGTTCACCCAATTGATGAGCAGTTGACCATGGTCAAACCCTGGTTCCCAATCGATTTGGTTTGGTGTTTAATGCCACGCCCAACGATTTTACAGAGAATGTTGGGTGCCTGAAGACCTGTGTGCTTGAAATGATCTCTACATCCCACTTTCCTCTTTTCTCACAGTGTGTTTGCCGCCAGGGCATGCAGGTTTGAGTGTTTTGAAAGCCTCTCTGGATGGTATGTGCAGCGTATATCATAGTTTATATGGTTCCAAAACAAAGTGAGATGGCTGCTTCAGCCAATAACACAAGGGTTACCATTCTCAATGACAGTGACAGGGCTCGCAGTAGAAGGAAGTGAGAGACATACCATATCTTGCATAAATAATAGAAGAAACAAGTAGGCAGGTTGAACTAGGCTTGGTACCTGGACAATTGCTTGCAAACTGTGAGCTCTACATTTCGTCACTGATGCGAGTTCCATGTTTACAGATGATAGCAAGGAATTTGCAGAGGCCTTACCTTGTCCTGGTCCATCGTGTAGGATCCTATAAAGGTGCAGGTTGGAGGGGACCCTGCACCTCATAACACGTTTGGGTGATGTGTCCAGGATCAGAGGAAGGTTTGATCACTGGCATAATAATGGTTAGTAGGCGGCCATTCTACGTTCATCAATCTGTGGATCACTGATGGTTCACTGGATCACTCTCCCCACTGACCGTTTGTAAAGGGGCACATGCAGCACTTTGGATGCAGCCCAGCTCTTGACAAATTTGCATTAACAGCAAAGGCCCATTTCAGTAAAGCTGGATTCCCTTTGATAAAGGTGCTAATAGAGTCGGACCCACTCTTTTTCAGTCAGTTCCTTTAGGGGGCCAAGTTAATAAATTAGAGAAGGAGCCAGTCTTGGAGGACTTTGGAGGCAGGGGTTTGGCAGGAAACTAAATCCAAAGCATTTGTGGCTATATGTAAAGTAAAATTAAATTCTTGGATGCCTGGAAGTACTTTCAGACACAACAGAATGCCGCAACTCCATAATAAAGCTTGCCACGTTTCTTTCTTGTTTGTGTGTTTAGGTGTTCTATATAGACCTAAATTAACTATTTTGGCTACTTCTGAACACCTTCAAAAACAGCGATAGGGGTGCCCAAACTTCCCAAATGTCCCCTGCAGGAAGTTAGAGTTTTTCCGACCGGGGGTTTCTGACAGGTTTTCCCAAGTGTCAAACTGTGCCTCGGGTCTCAAGGAATAGTTCAAGATCCATCGTCCAATTGCGAGGCAAGCGACTCAAAGAGGAAGTTCCACCAGCCAATCAGAGGCACTGGGACATTCTAAAAAACGGTTTGAGGGCCTTCAAAAGGCACAGCTTACTGCCTGTTTCATTTGTGGATTTTGTATGGCTGTTGTATTAGGAGTGGGCAGGAGAAGCTCACCTATTGGTGATGTTGCAAGAGTTTTAGATAGCATTTGATGGGATTAGGAGAGTTGGGAGGAGGTTTTGTGTTGTTTATGCTGTTTGTTTAAATCTGTTTGAACAGATTTTGTTTGCAGTTGTTTGTGGTGTTTTTGGTGTTTCTTGATCTTTGTTAATCCCCTTTTGACTATATGAGTGTGTTCTGTAGGCGCCCTCTCTAATGTTACCTTTTTACTCTTATGCCCTTGCAAACAAAAAGCAAATAATCCCAAACAGTTCTTGTTCTTTCCTCTGCTTCTTTTTCCCTGCGTCATCCCCCCCAAAAAAGGTCCTTTTGTACATTACCCTTTTCCTTTTTCCATTGTGTCACCTGTCGCGGTTTATTACGCGGTCACATTCAATTCAGGGAGTTCCTTTCCCCCCAATGAATGTGGTGTACAATAAAGCACTATTGGTTTGTTAATGTTCAGTTTGGTAAGGACTCCAAACCGTCTCGCACCCAACTCCAACAAGTACCTGGTGCCACAATGGACTAAGAACCAGGCCGGTGTGTAGTTAGAATATATATATTTATTAATTAATTTAAACCAAATTTGACAAATAGACTAACATCATCCACCCGTGCTGTGGCAACACAAGAACAAAAATGACTTCCGTAAAGGCACCAACACAGATATAATACTGAGATATGCAGTCACAAGGTAATTTCGACTCACCCACCAATACAGAAAACAAACAATTCAAGACACACAGTGATTGCTGATTTGGTTATAATACTTGTCTCGCAGGAACCCTCACCCTCCAATGATGCAATATGAGGGAAAGAAAAGCAATGGGAACATTTGTTTTGCCACACCTAAAAAGAACAGACAGGGCTTTGTGGTTTTGGTCAGAGCACAATGGGAACAAGGGGACAATTTTGTTGTGCACCCTGCACATGCAAAGGCACTACCAGGCTTCACACTTCTGATTTAAAATGAAGGGGACCAATGGAGAATTTCGTTTTCACCCTGTACAGTCATGTGGAAACAGGGTTTTGGTATTAATTCTTTTGGAAAATCTTTATGTCTATACCGGCTCAAAACACACTGGGAAGAGCTTGTTGTTTTCGAATGCCAACAAGACTCATCATGTGAATTCTGTAGGGGAATTCATTGATTTACTTTAATTAAATATGTTAAGGATCTACACAAACAGGATATCCTGATATGGGGAAATAACTAAAACAATGCATGGACAATATACAGGGAATACACAATTTATGGCTTTGGGGATAGTTTTACTTACAGGAGAGGCCTTGGAATCAGGGAACAGCAGGGCACCGCTGGGACAGCAACGGAGTTAGTTAAGGATTGTCTCCTTTGAATCCTCCAAGGGTTCCCAGTCAGCTTCTATGTCTCCTGGTTCCTGTTTCCACTGCAAGATTTAGCCCTCTCTGCTGGGATGTTTCTCACAAGAGTTCAGCAGCAGGTTGCCTCCCGGAATAAGTGACAAAAAGCCCAGTTCTAATGCAAACTGGTTTACTTATAGAGCAAATGACATCACAAACTTATCATGATTCCCGCAAAAGGGATTGGTTGATTTTCTCTACCCACCTCCCACCTGTCTGCTAATAGGACAAGGAGATGGGGGAGTGAGTCAGGACAGCTGGCGGAGGAGAAAGCTTCATCATCCCACTTTGACAGGTGGGCTTGACATGGACAACACTCTAAAAATCTATCAACATGGCAAGTACTGTAATTTTTCAAATCTTTACATGTATGAATATATTTTTCAGAACTACATTTTAAGGCAAACCAGATGATGCTAATGTGAAGTCGGCACACCCTTCCTATGCAGAGATACAGTTTTACTTAATTTATTCAGGAGCCATATCATTGAAAAATATGCCACTTCATATTGTTCATGTCGCTTATTTCCTTCACCCCCCCACCAACGTTCAAATCTCTTGGAATCAAGGAAAGGCCTAAATCAAATTTTCATTAATAACTTTAGTTATGTTTAACACACAAGAATTGTTTTAGCATGGATAAAAGGGGGTTACTGTCACCGTTAATGCAAGTCTGGAATGACCATTGTGGCATCTATGCTGCCCTTTTTATGCAATAATATGTATTTTTCCATTCACTTAAACTGCAGTCTTTTCTTTATTCACTTTCAGTTTCATTTCCCTTTAGCATGTGACAGGCAGAGCCTGGCTCATGTTTATGCTTGCCTCCTCCTTCAAGGCCTGCGGGGGTCCTGATAGCAACTCTAATGCACATTTTATGGGAATTGTGACCTCAGGGTCACTTCTGCTGAAAGAACAGGCATGGCCATATCAGTTACTGTGGTTCACATCTAAGCAGTGTATTTCTTTCTATATGTTTAAGTGATAGCCCTGATTGATAGTTGACACCCAGGCCTGTTTGGAGAAATGATCGGCTCATGTACCCTGCAAGCAATGGCCTTTTTAACTCCCACTTAATACAATTTACATGACATTGTGTAAGTCACCTGGGCCTTATCCATAAATTTCTTTAATTTCACATTTTCAAAATACATGAGTATCACATCTGGATTGTCCATATGTATAGGGCAGTTATATGAGAAACCCATGTTCAAACTGTGAGTCTTTTGACAATTTTTCTCTGCATAATTTCATTTGGATAAGGGAAAAACTAAAAGAAAATTATTTGATTTCTTGTAAATGCGATGAGCTCAGTTTCACTTTAGCTTTCTGGAGCACCATCTGGTATTACATTGAAGACAATGTATGCACTGCTGTCTCTTTAAGTACAAGTGCAGCTCTCCATGGATTGAGTAAAATGGCATTATCAGCCTGCATGACTTTCTTTTGCTTGCTGAAATGCATTGCGCATTTCTTTGCACTTTTGAACTTACAGCCCACTTTCTTTCCTCAGTGATTTAGGGCTGTTTTTTGGTTCAATAGGCCTCATGTCTGACATCAACATTTCTGTGCTGGCCTTATATTTCAAGGGAATTTACAAACACTCTGGCCTCTTTATTTCTGGCATTAAGGGCTATATTTCACCCCACAGACCCCACAAATTAAAAAAAACAAAAACACCTTACACCTTTACATCTTTACTTACCTATGTTTTTCCTATGCTTTAGAGAAAACTGTGTGTGTACCCATGAAGGTTTCCCAAGTTGCGCTATGCCACCTTCCATAGTTTATGTTCTGAATACCCTTACCAGTTATGTGAGTCTTACATTAATCCCCTTGTTTGTCATTGCCACGTGTTCTGTGTTTTGCACCTTGACATCATAGGCACATTAGGCACCTTCTGCAGATTCTTCTTTGCACGTTGACATCTTAGACAACAATTGCCTTTATCTGGAAGGATTGCCGGGAGAGAAGGTGAGGAGCTGGACTACTCCTTGATGTGTTTCAGGAACATTTCATCTCGTCAGAGTTTGAGGTAGTCAACCAGGAGGTGGTAGGGTGGGTTGAGCCTGAGTATGGCAATTCAGAGGCTGAGATGGACCGTGGTGACAGAGAAACAGTGGTTGTGGAAGGCGACATGGTGTATGAAGTGGGGCAGCCAGAGCATGAGGAGTTGGCTATGGCTGCAAATCAAGAGGAAGTTGTGGTAGCTGCAGAGTCACTTGAGGAGTACATGCACATGGTGGGCAATTACCTTGCCCTTGAAGTTTGCACACAGGAAGTGGCATCTCAGGAGCAGCAGTGTGTGGTAGACCAGAGGGGCAGATGGAGGACGGACAGAGAGGCAAACGGGATTTTGGTGCTGCAAGGGGAGAGGCCATCGATAGTCCCTAGCAGATGGCTCAGATGGCACAATTTGCACTGGACAGGTGAGACAGAGTGAAGAGAAAGACAGGCATGTACTATATGTATTGCATGTCCTCTGACAGTCGAGTGGAGATGGATCCCAGGGCAGTGGTGGATGCCATGGAGAAGCACATAATTCTGCACCACCCTGCCAACTGCTAGGTTGTTGGGCAAATGTGCGGTTTGCAATAATGTCGAAAGTCAAAATATAGAATAAATAATGTCGAAAAAAAAAGTCGAATTTCTTTTTTTTACTTACTAAACCCAAAAAACCCATATAAATAAAAAAAAAATGCGACCATTTTTCAACATTTTATTTGCACATTTTTGACATTCGACTTTATTGTTTCGACTTTTTGACTGCACACCCAAATGCGCAGTGAAAGAGGAGATATGGAAAACTGTGTGAGTGTAACCACCACACAGGAGTGCCTCTGCTTATAATTGAAGCCAAATAAATAGAGGCTGAACGTCCACCTTGTGCGCACAGTACTAGGATTCAGAGAGTGGCTCCACTGGTTGGTGGATTCAAATAAATTGAATCAGAACCTCCAGTTTCTAAGTTCAATAATAGAACAACTCACAGATTGACTCTGCAGGCTAATAGAGCCAAATAAATTGATGGAGAACCTCTTGATTGTGAGCGCAGTACTATTTATTTCAAATGCACTTAAACACTACTGTTAGAGTTACATTCTTTACCACCGTTCCTTGAGACTTGTGATCCACATGACTGTACCTGGATTGCACACAAATGTTCATATCTGAACAATCTAATCTATTGTGTGGTCTTCAAAGAGATGGATATGGTATTGCCTCCTGTCATAGTCTTAGGTGATAAGATGCTTATTGATTGATTTGAAAGTAAGCTCTCTAGTGGGTGTTATTGAGGCATCTCTTGTGATCTAAGATAGTCACAGAAACACTAAAAACCTGTTTAGATGGAACACTTGCTGGTGGGCAACTAAGGCATTCCAAAACTAATTGAACAAGTACAAATTACCACACTCACCACCAGAATTGCAGGGTATCATCATCACCACCCAGTTGGCCTGTGTAGAGAACATAGGCATCAACCATCTAGTCCGTAATGTGCCCGCTGAATTATCGTGGGGACCCCAATCCATATAGCACATCACACTCACGGAGAAGGCTCTTCCACATACTCTTACACTTGCCTCTCTTCTATAACTTGTATCAGTGACCCATGAACTAGTGTCAGACATTGGGCAGAATGGGTGTGCACTGGAAGAAAGAAATGTCTTTGAACTTGTGGAGTCCTGTACTGGGTTGATGATCTCTGACTTTTGGCTCAACTCTATCTACTTGATCTATGCTCTACTGCATAGACAGGTATGCCAATGGTAACCTCCCGCTGCCACTGCATTTTCATCCTCATGCATATACTGCCTAAGAGTTGCTATCTTGACTGTATGCTGGGAGTCAAGAAAAGATGTCAAGAAGTGCTCATATTGCCCATCACCCAACAAGGTGCATACCCCGGTAGAAGATTGAGAATATATTCCTTATCAGGTGCTCTGCGTTTGAATTGCCAGACCTTATATGTTCACGTATTAAGATGGATAGCTGTAATTCCAACAGACAGCACGTTGCTCAGAATCATAGCATACAGGTTAACCAGATGGAGGCCTCTTCAACAGGCTGCAGTAAAGAACAAACGTTGTCCAACATTGTCCACTATATAGGCGCTACATAGCCCTGCAACAGCGACCATGTCTGGATATTTCAGTGGCAACCCACTGGATTGCACTGTTCGTGCAGCTACTCCAGCGAATAAAGAGTTGCATCTGTGAGTCAGCATTGCAATTATCACCTGGTTGTGAAGGAGGTGGTGGTGTGACTGTAGCTTTTGTAACATATTGCTGTAGGAGCAGCTCAAGTGTACACATTTATTGTGGGCCTCATTTACAATCTCATCTTAAGGCGGGTACTAGTTTATGAAGTGGGTCACCACAAGATGGAGGACATGGGTAAAGCAGGGCATGTGCATGATTTCACCTATTTTTGGGGCACCTACAACATTAGACCCATTGTCAGCTCCTACAAAGCACACTTGTATAACACAGGAAGTGAGCTAATGTACCACAAACTCTTGTTTGTTTCCCTCAGAGAACAAACTCTCACGTTGGACTTGCTATCAAACTCTTTCATACACAGGGTGGATAGTACTGCTTGATAGCAGGTGAATGGCATTTGGCGAATGCTGTCCTTGGCTTTGGTGATGAGAGGTATGGGGGAAGTTGACCCAGTGTATGGTGATGGCCATAAATATGTGACTTGTGCACTCATCCACATGTCCATTGTTAGGTGGATGGTCTTACACGCAAATTGGTCCAGTGCTTTCTCATTACTTCCACAACATAGTCACAAAGTCATGGTGCTGAAGTTCATGCAAAGTGGTGCTTAGTCAGAAACTCCCAGCAGGGGCCAGTGAGGCCAAGGAACCAACTGAAACTATATTGTTCTGCAAATGAGTGGGACAGTTGTCATTGAAATACAGAGCTTTCCATGGTTTTTGTGAAGTTTTGTGACATGCTCAAAAGCTCCAGCAACCGTAGACTCATCCTTTCAGGGGGAATTAAGTCATCTGCATCAAGGGGATCTGCGGGCAAAGGTGATGCTCTAATCGAGCTTGTGAAAATCAAATCTTTAAATCAGAAAGATTTTCTGTTGCAATGACGTGGGCTGGTGGTGCAAATGTGGCCATCACCAGCAGTTAAGCATAGGGAGGTTGCCATGCCAACTCTTCTTTTTTCCAAGCATGCAGATGGTGCCATTGCATGTGGGCCACTGGGAAGCCATTTCCAAACTGATATCCATCTTTTTTCAGCTAATGTGGCAAGGGGCAAATCATGCTTAAAGCTTTTCGGATATAAAATAACTCATAATCCTGAATTTGTGGGGGAGCTGAGAAGGGACCGAAACTCTGCTCCTCCGTGGGGTCTTCTGAGTCTACTTTGGAATGGATAAATTATGGGTGCTGTTGACTGGGGATCTGCTGCAGTTGATTACACTGACTGCAAAGTTGCAGTACCACAAGGATATGTTTTTCAGAACCTTTTTGGAAAAGGCTGTGCACTGGCACACAGGATTGTCTTAGGCGGTCTTCCGGACCACAGCACTTGCACTTGACTGCACTCTAATGTTGTGTCTTTTTAACTCCATTGGCTTCTGAGATCTTGTCAAAATAGAGGTGTCTGAAACTTGATTTTGAGTCAACGGATGGAGCATAAGATGTGGAGAATGTTCACGCACCCCCCATTGTTGGATTGCCTTCTTTGCTTCTGAGCTGATGACATCTCTTCTCCCGCTTGTGCCTGAGAAGGTGGGGCCTCAACTTCCTTCCCTCACTCTCCTTCTCCTAAACTCCATCCTCTGGAGCCTGATCCAAAGGCAGTCCAAGCACAATTCCTTCCCACCACATTCCCTTGATGTTCATTCCTCACCAGGGTTGTTTGCCGCTGATTTCTGGCCCAAAAAACTCATAAAAAAATATGGGGCCATGGGGTGGATAAAGAAATATAAATGGTAGGGGGTGTGCGGAATAGGTAGTAAATAATTGTGATGGGGAGGATTGGGGGGAAACCCCCAAATTAAAAAAAATGATTTGATTCGTTTTTGCAGCCAAAAATCGGCTGCAAAATACTCCATGAACACAAATCCGTCAATGGAATGGCATAGACCCCCTTGAGATAGATGCCCCCGTTCGTTGCAGAGGAAGATAACTGTTGCTACCAATTGACTGACGGGGTCAGCGCAAACACACACATACTATCTGACCTTCCCTAATGCATACAGCTGCTCCCGGAACAGGTGAAAAAAATCCAACAGACACATTCCTTGACCGAACCCTACCCTGCCCCCTTCCAGGTTTGAGTTCAGTAGCAGATTCAGACATGTGAACTGAATTCTCTTCTGTCCTTCACTAAGACACTACCACTGATTTGGCCTTCTCCTTCACTTCCACAATGTATGTGAGGTTCTCATTGCTTTGATTTTCTCCTCTACCCTGAAAATGCATGCACCATCGGGTTATACACCCTAATCACGTGCACGGGAACCAGAATAAGTGGTTTTCTAGGTTGTCATCATGCACTTGCTAACCACCACAAACCCTGGCATGCTAATGGAAGTCACATGTGAAGGTAGTCCATTTTATTTTGAGTCTCATTAAAAGGGCAATGCAATGGCAACCCCTGAAGTGAGCCTCTTCGCAACAGGCCGCGAATTGCTAGATCAGGGGAATTGGGCCTCTCAAGGTTTGAAGTGGTTCACTTCAGTCAGAATTTGGCTGACTTTTCGCATCCGCCCTGCTGCCAGTGAGAAGGTATAAAGTGTACCTACCGGCTGATGTCTCCAGTAACAGGTATGGCAATAAGTAGAATTCAGCCTGCTGTTGGTGCATTCTAGAGTGGCGGCAGGAACGTACAGCTGCTCCAGCGTCTTCCCGTCTAACCTCGACGGCGCCTGCAACCCGTCCCCCTGCTTTTCTTCTCCTTAGTCCGTAGTCAGTGAATAGCCCTGCTCGGACACTTGCAGAAGGGTAGCCGGGTGTATCGCTGCTGCACTGAAAGCTTTGTCGAAGCCTGACATTTCAGCTGTGAAAGTGGGTGAACGATCGCCTGAATAAAGGGCAAAACATGTTTTAGTGGTCAGCACATTCGAGTGGGTATATTGCAGCACTTGGGCGCTACACGAATAGCCAGAGTAAAAACAAAGGGTTCATCAAGGACCAGAGTGTCTTGGACAGGAACTGTTTACACTTCAAACATTGAATGCAGTGCAGAAAATGACTCCTCAGACTCGCAATGGGAAATAATAATAATACCCATAGGGATGGTGAAAGAACTGTTAGACACATTCTGCATCCCTTTAACATGACACATGACAATTAGTGCCACAGAGAAGTACAAGTGCTTGATAATCCGTACATAAAGGTGTGCTTTGGGTCCCCTAGCTGATAACAAATGTCTGACCATGAGAGTCCAAGTCCTTTTGTCAAAAGCCCTTCTTTTACCATTTTTAAGTTGTAGCTGAAAGCAGAAAGATACTCAAACTTTGTGCCATTACTATTTCATTTCACAGGTTTACTGTACAGGCTGACAGCTGCTCAGTCCTTTATACAGAAGCTGCTGCTATCACCAATGAGTCAAAGAAGGGATTGAGCGGAGGTCCAAATTGAGCGCGGTGCATACATAGTGGCCACAGGGCAGTGCTCCAGTTACTTATATATTTCAGTGGAGGAAGATCCAAAATTGTAATCTAGCATATTGGAAGCTTTTTGAAGTCAAAGGAATTCCATGCTTAACATTTTGGGAGTAATGGCAAAGAGAAATGGAAGCCAGGTGCTAGATAAAAAAAAGACAGGTAGATTTCTCCATCAGCGCCCTACCACTATAGTTATCTGAGGATGTCTATTCATGCGCACAACCACAGACGCTCGCTCCTCTTACAAAACTAAGAGTCATGTTACCCCTCTGGGCTAACAGATGTTGCATGCCTTTCACCCTCACATACAATCCTGAAGCTTCCCAAATGAGTGTAAATAGTTCATGGTTGCAAACATTTTAATCTTAAGGTGAGTGTTGCGTACAATGAAATGAGCACCAAGTCCAGTGTGCATTATGTACTTTGTGATTCAAGTGTACACCCCTTTTATCATAGATGAATTTTCCAAATATAACGATCTGGGGGTCATTCCTATGTTCCCAAAATGCTCTTCAACGTTATGCAAAGCAGCCAGTTACTCTGATTGGTGCTTTTTGTTCCATTTCCTTTTCTTATAGAGGTGTTTAAAAAGACGACAATAGGACATTATCTATATGGTTATTTTAGGTTTTAATAATGAGTTTTGCTACAAATACATACCGGAAGCAATCATTAGACATTAACATGTTGACCTTTTAAAAAGAGCCAGTATCCAATGTTAGTACAATTAAATAATGTCATTTTATTAATAGCTTATTTTGTTTCAAAGTAGTCCCTTATTCTTGGATAGGGTCCTGCTGAAATAAAAGCAACTATCATTTGTGTATTCTGTGAGCATCAAGGCAATGTTTAAATGTGTACCCTGGCCACTAATTAGTTGGTAGTGTTGTTGCATCCACACATCTGTTAAAACCCGGACTTTGCAAGGCAAAATTGCAGCAGTGCAAATTCACTTTGAAACGGGCAAATATTCCACGAATCGTGCCCTCAATGTCTAAACTAAAACAGTCACTGAGAGCAAGGACACAGCCTCTTATTGCTCAAATGAGAAGAGTCTACTTAAGATTGAGTACCTTTTCCCTCATCCCAGTTTTGAAATGTTATCTGATCAAAATAGTTCCCTCTATAAGGTATGGTTTGGACATTATTTTGTTTGATCTTGGCTAGCACTTACATTCTATCCAAGGACTAATCTGGAAGAAAGTTTTGGGACTACCCTCCTCCTTGGCCAACTGTGCATTAGACACGAGCTGGGCTTGATTTTACTTGGCGCAGTCGTATTATGGAAGAAATTGAGTGTTCACATTAAACTTCTCTACCTTGCTTTGAAATCACTGTTTATAGATTTTAAATTGACTTTAACTGATTCAACAATTCCATCTCTCATTGAATTTAGCAAAAACATGTCTGCACTGTTTTACAAGCTAGAGTCTAAGATGAACTCGTCAAAAATCCTAACAAAACCAAGTAAAAAACGTTATACTTTCAGTCGGGGTACAACGATTGATCAGCTAGGTAAATAGATTTTATTTACTGAGTACTTGAAATTTCCCAGGAACTGTTATACATTGTCAAAATATATTTATTTGTTTCCATGCAATGTGGTTCACTATAGCTATATTAGGTTTACGTTGAATAAACTGCTGACCCTTGAGTGTATTGGTCCTAGACCTGGACTTGATAAAGCAGTTTGGGTCTGTAGGTTGTGTATGAGTACCAAACATTTGGAAACACTTAAACATTTAACTCTTTACTGTTGCAAAACCGGTATACAGTCCGTTTGTATATTATCAATTTGACCAAGCTAGTGAATCGCTTGGGTCTAGAATGATGGAAGGTGGTAGTGTTGCACATGTATTGACACTTTACAGATTTTATAGTTACTCTTTTTGAACTACTTCAGCCAAACATTAATTGATTTTTTTGTATATGTTTCATTTTAATTGAATTATGGAATTGAATACTGAATGTGTGTAGTTGTCGGTTAAGACAAATTTTTAGTAATGCTATTGTATTGTATTATATGTTTGTTATTTTCGAATAACTGTGATACCTTGTGTAAGGTTTAACTTGAAACCATATCACAATAACAAATAAAAAAAATCACCCTTGTAGTCCCTGCAGCCTGGTCACGTGCAAGGTTGTCAGAACCCCATCAATTTCTAGAGAGCCTATCTATTTTCCATTCATATCCTCCATATGGACAGTATACCCTGAGCGTGATTAAACATTCCTGAAGTACGCATGCAATGACAATGTTGTCTTCAAATACCAGGCCAGTTGTCACCTCAGGGATGCCGTTCCCACAGCTGCTCCCATTCTACCTGTAACCATAAAATCATCACACATTCAGCCAGGATATCTGTGCATTGCTGTCAGCAATGAAGGAAATTAATCTTGCAAATGGGGAGAAAGCAATGTTTTCGGGGAGTATGAGTGGGTTGGAAAAGATGTGGTGCAAAGGGTCTGCAGAAATGACCTGTCCCCACATGTTCCCCTGAAAAGAACTGCCAGTTCAGATTATTGCTATATCCAAACACACCGCTCTCCATGCGAATAAAGTATAGTCCTACTTTAGTATTGGCAGCCACTGTCAACTTGTAGTCCTATTTTTATTCTGGTGCCCATTACCGGTTTTTGATTTTAAAAATCGTCTCACCCTAGATATACCGACCCGGATACCACTCTCAGTCCCTCTTTTCCAGGTCAGCCAGGCTCATCCCTTGGCATCCCACACTACAAATGATCACTATAACATAGGAAGCCTCTCCCGAAAGCCACAGATCTGTTCCCCACTCTGGCCCTCCGCTTAAAAGGAGAGGGGGAGGTAGGGAGCTCAGTGAGGCACTCACATTTAAGCATATGCCGAGAAAGAAATTAGGAGAATGTGTCAGAGATGGAGAAATTGAGAGAGCGAATGCTAGATCGCATATGATACACCATGTACAACGAGGGATGCAGAATACCTTTCTGACCACACAACTCGACGTCATGTTTTGAACACTGAAAACATGTTTTAGTGACCTAAAAACGTCTAAAAAGGGGCCTAGCCGAAACACTGGTCACAAGTTCCTACAATGTATCTTTTTGTTTTGCTTCTGGTCAAAGCACATACTGTGTATACTATGCAGGAGAACAGACTGTAAATAACATGAAATCATTTTAACCCCTCTACTGCTGTGTTTATTTTTTTTTAATTATTACATTTATTACACGCCCAGTCCCTGGGGTATCACGGCGAGGTTACAGACAGCTTAGGTAATAAACATTTGGAGTAGACCCTTACATGATTGTCCAAACGCAGAGTCAAAGGTGAGTGCAATACAAATGTATTTTTTTAATGTATTTATTTATGCGAGATGGAAGAATTCCTCGATTGCGTTCAGGGCAGACTGTGGAAACAGGTTCTCGGATTGCCATTGTCTATTCCAAACATACTGATTTGTCACGAAATAGGTATTCTACCTTTGTCGGTTAAATGGTATTGGCATTTGATGAATGGTTATGTCAAAATCCTTGTGCCACCCAAACAGTCTTTATACGAAGATCTTGCTGAACTGATAAAAGATGGTTGGTCACCTTCCATACTAAGATTTAAAAACAAAATGGCTAAAATTCTAGATGATACTATGATTGAAAAAGATGATCTAGTACTAGGCATTCCAGCATGCAAAAAGAAATTCCAATCCTATTATTGGTGTATCCTGGTTGACCGAATAGGTAAAAGTAAAATGTATTATGAATATGCTAAATTTACCAGGAAACTTGGAGATCATGCTCGCTATCTAGAAATTTTTCCGTGCAATATTGCGAGAAAGGTTTATCTACGTTTTAAATTGAACCAATTCATGACCAACGAAAAGCTACAACACTGGGAGAATAAAGTTGTTGTTAAGGCAACTGGTAGATGCCGCTTCTGTAGTCAAGGCAATAAGTTGGAAACCCTGAAGCATTTAACCATATTTTGTCAATTGTTTCATCAACAAAGAATAGTGTCACTTGGCTCATTTCTGCACACCGCTTCTACAACATGGAAAGAGTCATTGTGGGAAAGATGTATGTGGGGTACTAGCCAACGGCTGGTGCTTAGTCTAACTAACTTTCTTGTCCTGCTTGATATTGCACTGTGTGTGAAATCTAAAGGTGACCAAGAGGATATGTCATTAGACCCCCTTTTTGACGGGTAATTGCGTCAGATATGACCTGATGAGGAGCCACTGTTTCATACTGTTGCTCTAAATATTGTAGCTATTTGGATGAAGAACTTCTTAGATATTGGAAATTTCGTTTTTGTAATGTTGTATGTCTAAATACAAAGTTGGTGTTTTTGTATTATGTATCAATATTCTATTATGGTGATCGAAAGGTTATTCCATGTTTTACGTTTATAGGAACTGAGATGAGAATGCTCTACGATTTGCATTCCTTTTATTGTGATGTGATGTTTTGTAAATGTTCTAATAAACCATAAATAATAAAATAAATGCATTTATTTATTGTGTATGTATTTATTGCCCCACCTTCCCAGTGCTAAGTCCATGCTATACTCGATTTGGATGCACTGACTGTTAATTGTGCTTACTATTACAGAAACATGTGTGCAGCAGTAAAGGGACTAAAAGGTGTTTCGAGGGGTATTAGGTACGGCGCTGTGTCTATTTGTGCCGTTATGCAACATTTTTGGGCCCATAGAGAACAATCATAAAGGCAGTGTTTTGAGTAATCCCATTCTTTAGGCACTGAGTTCCAGCTGCCCATGCAAGCAAAAAGAGAGGGTCTCAAAATATGTAAACCACATCTTGCCGAGCAATAAAGTATGTACAATCCAATATTATGCATTGACTACATCAGCCCTAGCCAGCAGAGTCAATGCTGAGGGATCCTGGGAGTTGAAGTCCAAACCATCTTGCGAGCCACAAGTTGCAGACCCCGGGACTACAGTCGGCTTCTGTCTGTGAAACAAAGCTCAGTATCAGCATGATAGCAAACGCAGGGATCTGAAACGGCAACACATGTTCCTTAACCATGTGTCTACCCTTTGGGTGTCAAATAGAAAAGGAGGCTCCTATTTTACATCTGAAAATACAGAATTTCAAGCAGTCAAATGGTTATAAAAATATTCTGAAGTGGAAAATCACAGCAGGTACAATTCTGAACAGCAGTACTTGGCGAAACCCAATGCACTTCACAGCAGTGATCAGTGAATGGAATCAAAACACTTTTATAGAGAGCCTTTCATACCTTGCATACAGTTCGAGGTCAGCTGCATGGACTGCCCGGTGATTGAATGGACTTCATCCATAAAAAGGAAGAAGGACCAAAAAGAGAATGCAGACCTCTAAGGGTAAGAAAGAGCGACAGACAAGGCGTGCTGCTCGTGGACTTGCACATACATTGCATCTGTACATTGTCTCTAGTTTTACCTAATGTGCAGCAAGTGCAGGTAATGATAAGATTGTCTAAGTGCACTGTGACATTGCTTTTGAAAGAGACACTGCCTCTCATTGTTGTGTTCAGAGTGCACCCAAGCTCCTCTTTCTCGGTCCACAGATACGGGCAATCATTCTAGACGAGAACCCGGCCACATCTCTAGTACACACATCGGGATGCAGAGCACTCCAGGGGAAGGTGGCCCATTGGAAGAAAAAGCACACACAACCTGGAACATGCACAAAGAACCAAGAGAAAAGCAGTGAGGAATCTAGTAGGGGACATGGAACAGAAGAGAGTTGCACCATGTCCTTTGTGTGTTGCCAATTGCATTATTTATTGTTGTTTTATTTATTGGCTATTAATAATGTGCCTATGCAGCAAATGGTGTTTCAAGGCGCATCAAGACAAGGAGGAGGGGGAACAGGGAAGAAGAAAAAAAACCAATAACATTCCTATTCGGTATTGAGACATTTGGATTGTGCAAGTGCAGTAACAAGAAATTCAGGGGAGATGGGAAGTGGGGAAGTGAAGGTCGGGGAGGAAGAAAAACAAACAAAAACATTCCTACTAGCAGTAAGACATTCACATCGTGCAAGTGCAGTAACAAGAAATTGGAGTGGGTACACAATTTGGGAAAGCCTCTCTTCATAGTGTAGGGGCTACATCAAGTATGCAGGTACAAGTAGTTCAAATGCAACAATGGAAAGTCTCACCCTATGGTTCAGGGGACTACATCAAGTATGCAGGATCAAGTAGGTAAAATGCAGCATTGAAATGGGTGCACCCATTGGGAAGCTTTGCCTCAAGGGGCAGGGGACTACAACATATATGCAGGTACAGCTAGGTAAACTGCAGCATTGGAATGCCGCACCTCATGGTGCAGGGGGCTACATCAAGTATGCGAAGTGTGGAGCAAAGTGTTTAGTGTGGAGACACTGAAGGTGGAATTGTGCTGCATTCTGCTGTGGACTGCATTTCCTGGGCTGAAGTCATAAGGAAGCCAGCCCTTTAACTGATCTACTACACCCTTAAAAGCTCCTGTCTGTGTGAAGCGCGGGCGCGAAGTGTGCTGCAAAGTGTTTATTGTTTGGTGCTTTGGAGTGAGGAGCGGGGGTCTCCGGTCTATTAGCGAGGAGGAGACACGGACATCGCCGTAACAGTACCAGCGTGAGTAGTGTTGTTGGTGTGTACTTCCTTCTCCCCTCCAGCTCTTGTTTTCTTGTATCCTGTGTGGTTCCCCGCCAGCCAGTTTCAACGCGACTTCAGCGTGCTCTTTCGCTCCAACTACATACTATTACAGCGGCAGTGAGTGTGTGATCAAAATTGACATTAGTGGGCCACTGGCGGTTTGCTGTTTGTTGCTTCTTGCCGCTTGTATGAAATTCAAGTAAAATTTGAACAAAGCTGCTGAAGTTGCGGGTAATCTCAGGTAGTCTCTGTGAATATTTCAATATATTTACATACTTTCATGTTTCATGTTTCTTGATGGTGAACTAGGGGCACTATTACAATGAAAACCAAAAACCAAACCCAGCCAAATCAAAAGCTTCTCTAGTACAGTAAAGACGGCCAAAACAGTCAAGGCTTTTAAGACTGTTATAAGCACTCCATAACAGCTAAGTGAGGTAGCTGTAATGTATTAATTGTTTGCTTTTTAGGTGCTTATGCAATAAGAAAATACTGTTTCTAAGTGCCCACAAGACAAGGAGGGAGCAGGGTAGGAAAATACAATAAAACACAATATTTAAGAACAGTGGGGGGGGGGCGAACCTACTATGCCTTGTGAGTATTCAGAACGTGCAAGTGCAGATAATAAGGAGCAAGTCGTGTACTGAGTAGAGTGTATTGTGTTCTATAAGGGGTGCACATGTGCATTCTTTCCACTGACTTGCTGATTTGCTATTGTCTCGCTACCTGGAGTCAAGAGACTACAGTGAGTGACTGCGGGTCGAAAGCCTTGGAACCGACTGTTTAGAAGGATCATCCTCAAGGAATTTTGGTGCTTTCTCATTAAAGTATAATCACACCCAGGATTTTGCTGTCTGTATTGGCATTCAAATCTGAGTGAAACTAGAATACTCCTACAATAACGGGAAGCAATGCTGCTGTTCAGTCTGATCAGCCAATGGCAGATGTTACTAGTACTAGCACTCAGACCAGCACAGCTTTACAAAAGTTAAGGACCCATTATTCGAAATCAGATGTGCCCGTGTGTGAGTTGGGAAGAGGGGCGGCTCCCGGGAATTATGTGGGCCGTGCAGGCAGTCAGCGTGAGGTCTTGGAAGTGATAAACCAATTATCTAATGTACCTGTTGTACTCCCAAATGTGCAAATTAGATCAGTGTGATTGGCAGATAATCAAGCAAAGCGGGGCTTTGACTGCCCGGATAAGGTCTCAACACCCAATCCTCAATTGGCAAGTAAAATTGCAAATAAAATGATTTAAAAAAGCCTGGTAGAAGAATGATTCTGGACCAACTAATGGACAAAAGTTGCAGTTGCTCAGAAAACGGGATGAGAGATCTACCTAAGGTGTCAGGCTTCCCTATT
Source organism: Ambystoma mexicanum (assembly GCF_040938575.1). Taxonomy (NCBI): domain Eukaryota; kingdom Metazoa; phylum Chordata; class Amphibia; order Caudata; family Ambystomatidae; genus Ambystoma; species Ambystoma mexicanum. Next base: position 343,500,705 of record NC_090933.1, read on the forward strand.
TGTAATTAAAAAAGGACAGATTTTTATCAAGTAAATGGCCCGAGCTCGGTCTTCAGGTAGTCTGAGTCATATTGTGAAGAGTTGGAAGTACAACGTATTACTGATGGAAGCATCTTGGAGGCTATGTCCCAACTCACGGAAGGAGGTGAAGTAGAAGAAAGGTTTCTCCATGAGTCAGAGTGTAACTTAGTGGAGGAGCAGGCATGTATAGAAGAAAGAGATGTTATTTCTGAAAGGCTTACCTCAATTCTCACTGAATGTCTGTCCCTTAGTTTTATTCCCTCCCCAGGTGCCATCCAAGAGCAATATCGAGGTTTGCACTAAACATTACGTGAAATGGATGACAGGGTGAAATTGACCCCTCCATCCATTTCAGCCTTAAATGTGGTGTTGAGCTCTTTGGTAAGTTTGTATGAAACTAAAGATATAGGCAAACACTCTGCAACTCAGTGAAATAAAAATAGCTCTCTTTTTTCTAAAAGACTAAATAGGGAACAAAGAAAAGTAAGGAAGTGAAAGCACAAAGAGTGATTATTAATCAAGTTTTAAGACCAGAGTGTGAGTGTGCACGGACGTATGACTTAGTTTCTAATAGCCTGGTTCCTGTTAAGTCAAAAGAAGTGATCGAAATACCTCTGGGAGAAATTCAAAGTATATTGGCTGGGGCAAATCTAAATAAGGAACACAATCAGAAGTTGAAATCGAAAAGCCCTGTGAAGCACTTAATAGACATTCCGACAGTGGTGAGTACAACAGGCGGTCAAGAGGCAGTGTCCCAAGCCTGCCTTGGTGGAAATTAAGTATGTGACTCTATCATAGGTGACCCAGTCACTGAGGGCGTGGAAGACCTGGATGCCCCTGAGGGTGTTACATCTGACCTCTACTTAGGAATCAAAATTCTAGAGGTAAAGGTGTGAAAGGCCAGGAATCAAAGAATAATCGAAAAGCTAGGAAGTGCAGAAAGAAACAAAAGTGCAGAATTCAAGTAAGTATTTGAAAGACATTGATCTCGACATAGAATTATCAAGAGTGGATGTAGTCTCTCAGAATAAAATAAATGGAGTTCTTGGACAGGGGTAGAATTGCCTCGTAGAACCCCAAGGGTATGCTCGGAAAAGAAAATGGAACCACACATTCAACAGTTCCTGACCAAAGTGAAAGAGAATGCAATTGGAATGTACATAATCGTTTTGCTGGGTGAGTGAGAGAACATATCTTCCCAGTGGTAACCATTATCGGAACCCATATGCCGCCAGCAAGACAAAAACAAAAGATGCTGGCCAACAAACAGAGGGATTTGTGTCTCCAGGAGTCGCAATTTCAGAAACGTAGTGGTAAATCAGAGTGGAATACCAACTGTCTGGGCAATGGGTAGCAATGCAAGAGCAAAGAACAGTGCCCAAGGGAAATGGGAACAAATCTTTCTGCGAGGGAAATGGGAACAAATCTTTCTGCGAGGGAAAAACACATCAAAGACAAAGTTGGGGCCAAAAACAGTGACTTCAATGCAAATGCAAACTGAAGACATCAGTACCTTAAATAGTTGTATTGTAAATACAAATACAACTACAGAGGTCATGCCTGCACCATTAACAGCATTGGTAGAATCCTTGCAATTGTGGAACCTAAAGTGAAGAATGTAAGATTTGAGGAGGATGCTAACTTGGCGCCAAGAAGATCAAAATCTGATATAAAAAGCATGTTGCTGTCCCGAGAGTCTGGGTTGAACAAATGACCATGGATGATGGCTGTGGAATGGAATTCTGAAGATTACGAAGGAAATACGGCATTTCCTTAGTTCCTTCTCCTGTCATCCCAAGGCATTGATATGTTCACTTCCCATTTTATGACATCACTAATATTGTGGAAGTGGTCTTGAAGACGAGGTTGGGGGCTGAGACGTTATTAGAAGCTAGGAACAATTTCTTGACTTTGGGATATGATATTGGAGACTCAAAGCCAGAGGGTAGAGGCTCGAGAGGAGGGGAAACATTGATGTGCACGTAGCATGGGCAGAAACAAGAAAAAGGCTATGGGAAAGCAGGAAGGGCCAAAGGAAAATGAGAGAGAAAGGGATGGGAAATTGATTTGGGACCTAAGTGACGGCAAGAACAAAGTGTGGTCACTGTTACCCGCAATAATTGCTCATGTCTTTCAAAAACCCGGGGAGAATGATATTGAGTTGGAACACACAGGGTTATAAAAGTTTCACTTATACTGTGATGCTGGAAATACTTATGGAAGGACAGGGCCTCCTGTCCTTGTACTACCCCTTCTCTGAGTGTGTTTTTCACTAAGTATTTTGCCACTGAGGTCCAGCCCATCACCAATGGGATACTCTTATGGGAACCATGGGTGAGGGTACACCCTTGTGCTTCTTATGTGTGTTTTTGGGCACCTGTGTATGACCCACAGAGTACAGAATGGGCTGGCGGCAGCTACATGCTGACTTGACAGTGGCTCTGAGTATCCTCCATTTTGGGATACCCAGGCCCTACCATAGGAATCAGTGAATGCCTACACAAAGGCAAGATGGCCACTGTGGTTTCTATTGCCTCTTGCCTTGTTTCCCAAATTCCTGGGAAGCCCTGATGCTGTCCCTTCCTCCTGGATGGCTGTTGGGTGGAAACACCATATATGTCTCTGTTGTTCCCTTTCCTCCAGACTGGCTATTGGGTTTAAATACCATTTGGGTGTAAATACCATATATGGCTCTGGGGCTGCCTCCTGTCAGACTTACTGGAGCCTTCCCAGGTGTTGTGTGTTGTTGGTACACTATAGGGGTGGGACCAGTGTGAATTGAGTTGGGAGTCAACTCACATTCTCTGTTGTGGGTGTCTGGTTTCTGTGTGTGTGGCACAATGAATGAGACAACCCTGACTGAAACTGTCATGAATGCTGTGTAGTCTGCTGAAAGGCAGGGCACCTGCCCCAATCCACATTGTTTACTGTGGCTGTCTGGGTGGAGTGAATGGCCTGAATGCCTTTGAGTCTCATTGGTTGCCTGCCTGCATGCAGTCCTTCTGTCTGATTGGCTGACTGAGCCTGGCTCAGCCAGAGTGAATGAGGGACGGAGGTGAATATCTGGGGACCTCTCACTTACCAATTTGTTCAGAAGCTGAAGTTGAAGCTTAGCAAGATGAATCTGGTCCTTGAAGCCCAAATGGAAGAAAAGTCTCCTACTACATTTCATCACGTAATTCGAAAGCTGTTTTATCTCCCAAGGACTGATCCAGAGAGGACCTGCAAAGGAGACCTCTCACCGAGCTATGAGGGACTATCGTGCAAGGCTGCTGCTCTTCATCGAAGTATCATGGAAGCGAGTCCTGTGGCCAGTCCTTTGTGCCTGCCATCCGGAGAAGGTGCCTATGAACTCCAGAAGATGAGTGCCGGACATCTCAAGTCAGAGAAGTCAATTGGATTTACCCAGGGTCTGGAGGTGTATTTTGGAACCACTGGAAGCCGTTGCTGTCTACCACCCAGAAGAGGGGGTACACTGGCATAGTGCTGCTGGACACCCACAGCTGTGAAAGATCCCAACTGCCCAATAACTTTTGAAAGGACATCCTATCAGCCACCACTGACCACTTTTTCCTGCTGGAGAGAGGTCAGAGTCTTTGGGTGCAGTGGAAGGTCTGTTGGTGGGTTTCCTGCCACCAGAAGCTAATGAAGATGTCTCGAGGGTCCAGACTTGGTGAGGTTTCGAGGTCCACTCCAGTGGTGGACCCCAAGTCACCAGAAGCCATCCAGAGGTCTGTGCTGTGGCTGCAGCACTGAAGAACCGAAAGTTGGACAACTGCGTAAATCCGACACCAAAAGTGACCTATGCATTCATCACTGCACAAAGTCTTCAAAGGGTCCCAAGGGTCTTATCCTCAACTTCTAAGCATTTAAGGAGACCACTACAGGTTTCACCTTCCCAAGACTTCTACAGTCAGAGAAATCATTGACCAAAGGAGAGCACTGCAAAGAGACGAACAGTGGTACTTCGGAAAGACTTTGGTTCCATTCTTCTCACGGACTCAACATCCCAGCAGCTCCTTCTTCCAAGGGAAGTCCATCCTAGGAGGGAATCATCAAGTGAATCCAGGAAATTCTGCCACTACACCTGCCAAGACACCAAAGGTACTGTGATGAGGAAGAGCATCTTCTAGCCTTAGGAGTCGTCAAGAGGTCCCAGATTCGTCATTGATCCTGTTCACCTGTGGTCTCTCATGTACTTTGGAGGTGGTACAACCTTTTAAAATAAAGCAGAAGATTATTGAACTTTATTGGACTGGGCTGTAAAAGACAACATAAGTTACTCCCTAACTTTTCCCTTACAGGTTGCCCAGATGGGGCTAACCTCACTCAGAATTATGTATCTAAGCTAAGAAAGTATTCTGCCACTGTTCACGTCTAACTTGCCTTTCTTTCCTATTCTTTGCTGATACACCTTACTTAAGGGTTCATCTGCCTCTTTAATAACTGCCAGCAGTTAGTGCTGCTATTATTGAATTTAAGTCTTGTGTGGTACCACATAGAGTGTATATATTTGCCATTCTTTGAATAAGTATTCCAAGTACAAAGTGTTATGAGTTATGTGTATATATTTAACTGAGCCTTCTTTTGTATAAAGAAACTGCGTTCTCACCTAAAATAGTGTGTGGACATTCCTTTGTGGGGGCTTTGGGGATTCACTGTACTTAACAACCTGCCTGCATTACTTCCTGAAAACTTAAGCCTGGCTGCTCGTCCATTGCTACCAAACTGAGAGTCTTGATGGGGTTGTTCTGTGCGTTTACCCTCCCAGATAGCGGGTAGAGGTACAAATACCCCCCTCCAGTCTTTACAAATACCATCAGTAGAAATCACGTATTCGACAACTACGACTTGATATTGCTTAAAGAAACCTGGCTAGCCTCAAGTCTGGAAATAGATTGGTTTACTATTATGACCCAGAATGCTGTTAATAGCAATGGTGTTCACTCTTCGGGAGGATTATTATTAGCCTCTCGTCTGCATCACTAATGTAGTATTAGGGTCAGCATATAATCAGGGAATTCTATCAGTTGTTGTGGAGTATGTGTCCCAAGGTGTGAAGAGGGATCTTTTGATTGTAAATCTATACTAGAACCCCGCCTGTTGCTCTTGTCAACATTTCTTGAAAACTTGCTTTGGGAATGAGCCCATGGGAATTATAATGGCAGGAGACATATATTCTCACTGTCTAACACAATAACACAAAGCTGTACTTTATTGGTATTATTGAAAGCCTGGAAAGGCAAATAATTGTGCATGTAAGTGTGAAAGAAGATATTATATGATATGTTATTCATAACATGCTAAATACCCAAAGGTTTCTAAGCCCGGACCCGGGGATTGAACCTGTGCTGCTCCGTGTTGTCTTGCTTCAAAGGTGAGCACGTTGCCACTGAACTATCCTCCCGAGCAAGATAGAAGGAAATACAGTCGTATGAGTATAACGATTTTTTAAATATGGATTTAGAGTCATGAAAAACTGAACAGATGTTTATTAATCTGCATAAAATGATGAATTGCTGATGTCTATTAATTGTGTAAAAATGATTTGTAAAAAGTTCATCATGTGAACTAAATTCAATCAAATTATTATCAATTTTATTATTATATAGCTGATATTTTCAATATTTTCAGATGGCTCATTAGAGGAGTTGAAATAATTTATTACAAATGTAAATTAAAATGAACTTGGCATATAATTGACTTCCAATTGCAGTAAGCATTCTTGTTACGCTCACCTGGTCTCTGCGGGGGCGTTGGGGCACGGTTGGAGCCCTCCCTCGACTTGGCTCCTCTGGATCGCCTCCCTCTCACGGTTGATGCAGAGCCTGCTGTTCTGGATGCTGGTATTGCCCCTGAGAGAAGAGGAGAGCTAGTGAGAATGGTGTGGGGGTGTTGTGACTTCCCTCAACCCTCTCGTGCCAAAATGAAGTGTGCAAGCGTTTTCCCATGCAAGCTCACCTATTGTGTTGTAATGTTGAGCTATCCGTCCTGCTTATCGTAGCAGGGGCACGTAGAGAGGACTGAGTTGCTTCACTGGTCCGTGGAAGTGTTGATCCAGACTGGCTGCAACCAATCCACTTAGAAGGTAAGTCTTTTGGTTGTGATTATAGTTCGTTTATTAGAATGTCTTTGTCTTTTTCAATAATAATTCTTGCAATGTCTAATCTCATCCCAGGTATGAAGAAGCAGATTGGAGTCGTGGATGTAAGAGGCGCGCACAACGATGGAGCGGCTGGAAGCAGGTAAGAAGCGCCCTCAGCGGTGGAGATGCTGGAATCTGGTAAAATGTCTTCAGAGATGAAGCAGCTGGAATCAAGTGGATGCACAGGTAAGAACAGCTGTAAGTTTTAAGCTGCAAAAGCAGAACAACGCAAAGCAGAGGCATGTGGATGGGTTGGCCTTATATAGGCTGGCCCTGGCCCCTCCCTTTAGCCCCACCTAGTGGCTCCACCTTGCCCCTCCCAGGGACTCCTACACGTGCCTTCCAATGTTGTTCTATGGCCACGCCCGGCCCTGCTGCACGTGCCTTAGGCACAGAGTGTGCTAGGCACACTTTTACATGAGCCTGGCGCCAGATGCGCCAGGACTGGGACCATTTGGACCCTGGGGATGAGGGAGGACTGGCCCTTATTTCTGTGGCCATGACAATTCTGCAAATTCTGCAGCATTTTCAGGTGTTTTGTTATTTTTAGAGAATGGTCAAATTAAAAGCAAGATGCACAGTAGCCTTACAGAAGTGAATTTTGAACTCTGCCAGACATGGACATCTTAGTTAAGGTATTAATGGCATATCGAGGGGAGAATTGTTTAGGGTCAGGGGAAATTGCAGAAGATTGAACAAGAAGCTAATAAAATGTCAGATACATTTAATCTAGAGGTTATCAAAAAGTCTTGATACAGAAAACATTATTAGAAGTGATATTAAATCGAGTCACGTGCTTTTAGAAATTCAAATGAACAAAGTCAGTAATACAAATAGTTATTCATATGGGAAGATAAGATTTATCACAATACACAGTTCATGTTAGACAACTGTTAAACAAAACATTGGGCGCTATTTCTACTTGATGAAGACGTATGGCAACATACAGATGATAAACCTAACATGACATTCACAAAGGCATGATGTGTTCAACACATAATAAGCTGTAGTCGTTTATCAGCACAGAAACGTGGCAATTGAATGTGGTTAAAAATTAAACCAGCAGGTTTCTCTATATGTGGTAACTTTAATATATGTAAATATGCTGATACTAATTGTTCTACCCGTAACTCAAAATCTTTAATATAAGATTCAGATTTCACGAATTGTAAGGCTACTTTTTTCTTCATCAACATACATACCTTTGAAAACAATTGAAGGAAGCACAATAATGAAACATCAAATCCAAAACACTTTAACATTTCAGGTCCATCAAGAAAAAGGACTAAAGATGCCCACTGGATATTAACATAAGGAAGAGAATTTTGAAGGAATCACATTTTTTGGGCTTCAACACATTAAAGCAGAAGAAATAGGAGGCAGCCATGAATTAAAACTCAGACAAGTGGAAGCAATAATTATTTTTTTAAAACAATATAATTGAATATAGACTAAAGCTAAAAAATGAATCAGTTGCATATCTATGAAGACTGGTAAAATCTATTCTTATTTTAATATGTAATTTAACAATAAAATGACTTAAAATCTCGGTTGGATTTAACAAATCAACACAAGTTCTCACCATTGTTGTTATAATCTCATCTCAAGAACCAAGTTATGGAGCAAGAGAATAATGTACATGTAATCATGTAATCATACACAACATTGTAAGAAATAACATCCCCTGTGTTTAACTAGGGAAAATGTATTTTCTTTTCTAATTCTGGTACATTTGTTTAATAAAACCTTCCTTTTTGTACCATGTACATCAAATAAGAGTGAGTACTATACATAACACATTGTTTCAATTGATAAACATAAATATGCAGCAATAAATGATTATTCATTTAAAAAAGGAATGTCTAAAATGTTGATAAATAGTAACACTGTAATGGTTGTCTCATTCTAGCAGGGTCTAATTGTCCTTTTAATGTTTTTATTAAATGGCTTGATGAGCACACCATTCCATGCAGAGTCAGTCACCTAAGTTGTAACTCAGGGTAAGCCACGCTATTTTCATAGATATTAACACCAATATGACTTCCCAATTTTAGAGGAGGCATATTAGTCCTTTCTTTCTCTTCATAAAACTGTATGTCAAGCATAAACATTAAAGCATTAATGAAATGACTGTTTAAAAAAGAAGTGAATTGTTCCTTTGGCCTTAACATGAAGATTATTGGGAGAAAAAGCAGACACAGCCAGACGTGTACATGTTGAGATAATTCACCAGCGGTATTTAATGTAAAATATTCATGCTACAAAGCACAATCAATTCATCTGCATAAATGTGAGAGTTTGACAGCATTCTCTTTCTTTTTTCTTTTTTCCATAAGAATATGAAAGTGTCTAAATATGAATGAAGAAAGTGGTGGAATTTGAATATCAGGCACAAGAACACATAGCAACCCTTACCACAGTTGAATACTACATTTATTTTTAGTATTCAAAGACAGGGGCTCATTAAAAGTTGGGTGGTGTGGGTAAAATGTGGCAGTATTACCATATGATGACGCATTACCCCGTTGTCCAACTATAACTTTGGCAGAAAGTTAGAGGATTCATCTCCAGCTATGAGCTGGAGGTAATCCAACAGCTTTCTGCCAAGTTTCACTGGAGCTCCCACGGCGGAATCACAGGCATGGTAATTCCGGCAACACTGCCCCATTGAGTCCTATGGACTAAAATAAAGGGGGTTTTACACCACCACCACTTGTGATCTGGTGGTAATACCGCCGGACCAAGTGGCAGTAACGGTAATACAGTTTGGTGGCATCTGGGCAGATTTACCACCCAGATAAGAGGAAACACATAATGAGCCCCTAAAGCTAGTCTGTTTTAGTATTCCATAGTATTCTTATTAAGTAGAATACTATGTGAAGACTATTCAGCGTGCTGAATACTAGTCGATTACTAACAGTATACTAAACAAATACTTGCTTCTTGTCTTTTAGTCTTCATTTAGTGTTAAATACTACATACCACTATGGACCACTCCTGAGAAGACAAAAAAAAGATGGAAATCAGATCTTACATTTTGGTGAGGGAATGCTTAGTTACATTCAATGACAAAAGTAAATAAGTATTGTATTGTATTGTATTTATTTATAATGCGCACCAAACCCAGGGGTAACCAGGCGCAAAGGCAGCAAGAGGGTTGCAAAAACGTAGTTACATACAATAGGGTGAGGTCCCGCTGCGGTTACAGTGCAGGACGTATCACGCCGAATAGGAAGGGAGGAACATATACACTATAAGCAATACTATATACATATTTACATACAATGAGGTAAAAAGCCAGGTGGTAGTGGCGCATCCAGGCATCCAAGTAAACTAACATCTGTAGTTAACTAAAGCAAAGCATGTTCTCTTCCATTGTAGCTGAATATTTAGGTGTATACTAAAGCTATCAATCAAAGTTATCAATCCAAATTGCATGGTTCTTTAAAAATATTTGGTAAAACAGATAAACTCATGAATTTAGTGATGAATTAGAAAATCTATTAGACAAATACAACTATGGTAGACTATGAGCCTTATATGCCATTGTACATACGATATATATATATATATATATATATATATATATATATATATATATATATATATATATATATAAAAAAAATATATATATATATATATACACACACATGGGGCTGATTTACTAAACTAAATAAGTAGCTTAAATAAGACTAAATGTACTAAGCTAAAAAAAACAGTTGCAAGTAGACTTAGGCACTTTATTTAAGCTACTTATTTAGTTTCGTAAATCAGCACCACGTATATATTTGTATTGGGCTTGTTTACTAAGCTCAACAAAAAAAAAGTGTAAGTAAAACTAAAGTTACTAAGCTAAAAGTAAAAGGTATAAGGGACTAAGGGCCTGATTGATGGAAGTGTTTCATAATGGCACAATCCCATAGGAAAATGCTCTATGAATCAGGCCCTTGGGGTCTTACTTAAGCGACCTATTTAGCTTAGTAAATCAGCCCCAGATTTATTTGAAATTATTCATTTAAAAAAACAAAGAAATCTAAGTAAGTGCTTAAAATATGAACTGATGTTCCAGATGTCACTTTAAATTGAGCCCAAACATATGAGGTAAAAAGGTGTGTTGCATAATTTTTACAGTGCATTTGCCTTCACGATTATGCTTAATATATTTACAATTTAATAATTAGGAAACGTCCAAAATAAAGCAACATTAAGTATTCGCAACAATGGGATGATATTTCTAACTAATGTATGTTTCTCTTTCTGCTTTTCCATTCATGTTTTTCTGTCTTCCTTTGTTTTTATTATAGAAACAAAGTCTACACTTTCTAATTGTTATTAGTTGTGAAAAGTAACATTGTCCTTGACAAAGCGAACATGCTTGAAACAAAGCCAAGTGCAGGCTGTCTGACATTGGAATAAAACTTTGATGAAATAAAATAAAACTTTGATTAATTGTATTCACACAGTTTACATTATGCAATCTTTTGAAGTAAAACTATTTTTGGGAGAGGTGCATAATAAGTCTCTTTGATTTTCGAATATTCAGTTGTAAAATTTGAGGAAGGAAAATGCCCCCCATATTTCCAGCTAAAAATGTGCATCTGGTGCAATTTATAATATTCTTCCAAGCAAAAAATAAATATTGTGTTTGTATAAAATGCATTTATTACAACTATTATGCTTGCCACTTGACACATTGATTTTTCGTTAGCTTTATAGATGTGTTTACATTTTAGAAGCAATAACCTAGACACACCCTTTTTAGATCAATGCGCAATTATTTCTCTCTTTTTTGTTAAGTCTATATTGTCTGTGAGGTGTGAATAGAAGATTTTCTGCGGGTTGTGCACATGGCTGAATTATGCGCTCCATCCATCTGGTAAGACTCATCGGTGGATATGCATGAGCATATGTTTTTTCATATGCATGTGTAGTTTTCGAGTATTATGTGCATAACGAATTTGTGAGATATCATCCATGGCACGGCAGGTGATTTCTGTTTCTCTTTATGTTTTTTGTAGTTTCTGCTTCTGTTTCTGCATGTGTGTGCGCAATTTCTGCATGTTATGTGCATGTCTAAATAGTGAGATGTCATGAATGGCATGGTATGTGTGTTTTTAAATTTTATTTGTGTATATTTTATTAGTGTGGTCTGTGTGTGTGTGTGTGTGTGTGTGTGTGTATGTATGCAAGTGAATACACCTTTCTCACCTTTCTGCCCCATAGTAAGTACATGTATGTAAATTGGAAGAAAGAGAGAACAGAGCAAAAGAGTTATTTGTCATGCTGAAAGAATTCCCTAAACATTTGCTGGCTATACTCTTCAACATCTGATAACAGCTTATAAACAGAGGATTTGGCAGGGACATCATTTGGGGGTTGCCAGGGGTAGCAGCTGCTGTGGTATACATTTTAAAATAAAACACCCTGCAGTTACTGTGACCTGCAACAGAGCCTCCAACGCGTCCCCTCTGCCTGCCATCTAACAAAAAGAATGTGGGTTACTTACCAAATAAGCAAAACAGAAAGGTGATGGCTGGAAGGTTTCAAATCATTCATAGCCACTGGCACAGCTCTGGGCAACCCTCCAGACTATCGTTTTTCTGGTAAGACTTGTGTTATCAGTTGCTCTTTTCAGTCTCTGGCCAGACACTTGGCAGGCACTGGATTTCTGTGCATTGGGTTTAGGCCTCTTCGAGATGCTCTGTCTGTTTACAGTTTAGCCCGAGTGATGTACAATAGTTTGGGTTTTTTTGTTTGACATCTGCTTACATTCACAGTCATTTGGTAATATGTGCCTGTACACACTGATCTTAACGTCAGATATGGTGATCCATTCTTGCTTGAAATGTATATCATATTACAGTGATATCACAGCCATATTTTTATTACTGTACTGAGGAACAATGCTAAGTGATGCCACTTCTTGTTTTGTCAAGAGGGGAAAAGTTGCATGCCATTACTTGTCACTTGGGGCTGGGGTCAAAATACATCACTTCCTGTGATGTCACCAGAGGTCAAGGGTCATGATGTTTCACTTCCTCTATCCCTGGCATTTTGGTGAAATGACGTCCTTGGGATTTGCACTGTAATTTCATAAAGGGTGTATGTTTGGGGTTGCTCTGAAGAATAATGATAAGGGTGCATATGAAGGACCACCCTAGTGCTACCTGACGGGATGGCTGTGCAGTATTTGAGAGATGAAATAGGCATTAGTTCTCTGGCTGTTTTAGATTCAACCAAAGTTGCTATTCAATATGTTAAGATTAATCATGCAGGTGGTGTTTCTTTGTTGACAAAATAACATTAAATCATGAAGGTGAGAATGAATTACATTGTGTCACATTAGGTTTTATGGTGTGAATCAAAGTTTGTTGTGTGGCAGGATGACCTTGTCCTTTTGTGAAGTGTTACATAACCACAGTGATGTGCTTATACTGACCCAGTAGATGAAATACAGCACTGCACTGCACACATTTGCTAACAATGTAGGAAGATTCAGAAATGATAACTCACTGCCAGGAGCAGTTGTACCCACTTGATTTGTGTCATTTACACACTGGTATATCGCTTCCAAACCACGCAAGAAAAACCTAGTGTGAATTACTCAGACACCCGCCTACGGTGCTGCATGCAGCCCATTGACACATTTTTGGTTAAATCTAAATAAGTAGAGTAAGTAAAGCATCCCTCTGCCATTTGGTGTTTGCCTTGCTGTCATGTCTTGGTAAAAAAAGAGAGAGAGGCTTATCGCAAATATCAACTGTATGTCTGCTTCTTGTTGGTCGCTGTGTTAAAACTCTCTTTACTTCAAAACATGTATAAATTGCACATAGAGTCACATGACAAACAATTGAAATAACTTTGCTTTAGGCGCCTTTAGAAACCAGAGAACTGCGGAGTACATAACATTTCCCATGTAAATATGGTGCTGTGGACTGCTATCATTTGTGTGCAGATTGAATATATGTTTACACCGAGTTTCATCAGAATTATGCAGGTTCTGACTTATGAATGCAGTGTTAATATATTCAGAACCCCACAGAATGTCTGTCAGAAGCAGGACTCGAGCACTCAAGATTTCTTTTAAGGGTTTTATTGTTATCAAGTTTGTCTAATCTTTCCCTAAATCTACAAGCTGGAGGACTATTCTATAAAAGAAGGCCCAAAGGGTGCTTGTCAGGATGTCTGTAAATTAACAAAGTCCTCTCCCCAGAATCATACTCTAACCTAACCACTTTCCATAGCCTCCTAAATAAAACAACAGAACAGCAAAGATACACTTTGGCAGAACTATTACTCTGGAAGAGGTAGCTGCTAGCCTTTTAATAAAGGCCTTTGCCCTCAGTTCATGTTCAAGATCAACAGTTTTTCATGTTGTGGAATTCTGTCAAGGAGTTCCGGCCCAGGTATCTTTCAGTTTCTTCCCACGTTCTGATTCTTTCAGCCTTTCTTCCTAAACATCCTGGGGTTCTCTTAGTCTTTCCCCACTCTGAGCTCTTCTCCATCTTACTCCCCACTCTGGGATATACTCAGGCTAGGCCCACTCTGGGGTGTTCTTATGCTCTTCTCACTCTGGGGCTCTTCTGACTCTAACTCCCCACTCTTGAGTGTTCTCCAGCTCACCCCACACTGCAGCTCTTATAGTGTTTCTCCTCTGGTTCCCCCCCGTTGGGGTGTTCTTCATCTTTCCTCAATCTGTTTTTTTCCCCTCTTCCTCTCACCTTCGCCCGCCTCCCTCTCTACTGGAGCCACCATGTACCTGAGTGGCTCAAGCGGTGTTCCTCCAGAGGGCTGTTGAATCTTCCCATCACTCTGGTCAGTGCAGAGCTGCTTACACTGGTCTCCTGCGGGCTCTGTGTCAGTTTGCTGAGATTCTCATCCTGGCCACTGGTCAGCATGAAGTTGATTATGTGGCTTTTCCGCTGTGCTCTTTGCTGGCCTTTGGAGACTCTACCTTCTTGTTCCAGCAGCTTGGACGGTGCAGAGTCACCTATGCGACTTCAGATGGGATCCGTGTCAGCCCTCCGATCCTCATCTTTCTATTTCTTGCAGCTCAGTCAGTGCAGAATTGCTTATGTGACTTCTCAGCTGGGATCCATATCGTCATACCGAGACTCTCTCGTGTTTGCTCTGCTCAGTTGGCACTAAGTCGCTCATTCTGCTTGTCCGCTGGACTCTGTGCCATCCTACCAGGATTATCTCTTTTTCTCACAGTTTGGTTGGAGCAGAGCCATTTATGCGACTTCTCCACTGTGCTCCACGCCATCCTAACAAGACTCTCTCTCATTCTCTCGGCCTCTATGGGCTGCTACGGCTGGCTGCCAGCTCTATCTTGCCGCACACTCGTAGCGCACGTCACGGTCATGCCTGCCAACACTAGTATTCTCTCTCTCTCTCTCACCACATCTCCTTTGGTGTCTTTGGCGGGGTTAAGTTACATGGGGCCTGCTCAGCCTACCCCCTGATTGGCTGTTCCAGGGACATGCATCCAGTGGGCTGGTTCACATATCACTCCTTAGTCTTCACAGAAGATTGAGCAGGATATCCATGGTTTCACTGAATCCACTTCACCTCAAGGAGAAATCTTCGAGAAATAAATTCCCTGAAAACTTTCTTAATGTGTGGTGGAGAGCCCCCACATCCCCCTCCAGTTCCCCCTACCTTATCCTATCCCCTACCCCACCCCCATCTATGTTTTAAAATGTACCTACTTACCTAACCAATTCGAAGAAAAGAAAATTCAAAGATTTCTGAGCAGGTGAAATTGGATTCAGTGAAATATCTAGGGTCAGAAGCCAAGTCAGGCATATGTAAAGGTGTACAGGGCCATCACAAAATCCAACCAATACATTCTCTAAAATGGTGTTAATGCCTAGTGGGGAAGATAGTAACGTACACCCCTGTTGGTATCTCTATCCTCTAAGGGGGAGTGACTTCCGGATTGATCCCAATTACCCTGTTGTCTAGAGGGTGTTAAGTGTAGCGTGCTCCCTAAGGGACAGGTTTAGCGGGATAAAAAGGGTGGCTCGCTCTTGGGGAGAGGTGACAATCTCCCTGGAATTGTCACACCGACCCAGCCTGGGGGAATAGCTTTAGGATTTTATTAAATAGGTATAAGTGTCCCTCCCCTTTCACCTCACAACTAAACATGCACTGTGTAGTTTCAAGAATGAAGAGTATAAGGGATTTACCTTATCATCTTGTTCCATGGGAGAAACACTAATACGGTTAAATAGGCTCTCATTTCCAAATCCCGACATCATGACATCACTGATGACATCACATTTCCTGGAAAGGTTTTTTTGTTTAGTGACAGAGTAAGTTGTTTAAGCACTACCTAGATGTACTGCATTGAAAACATGACAGTCGTACTTTGAAGGTGCTATATATGTAAGCCTTCACCTTGCAGAATGTTCTAAAGTTAGTTTCCATAGGGTTTGGCCTGAGCTCTTGGTGCACATTCATGGAAACTCCTTGTTATTTGCATATTTCAAGTAACTTTGGGTCTCACCCTAAGTTACTAGGGGAATCCAGACGTGGACCCCTTGCTCACTATTCTAAGAGAGGCACAGCTACACCCTACTGATGAGGTTCAACCAGACCGAAACACATGTCTGGCGTTGCTGTTGGTACTCTTGTTCAGAGGAGAATTGCCTAGCATTTCGGTGCTGGACTGCCCCAGGGCAGGACAAAGACTGATATGTTTAGCATATTTCTCCTTTGTGAAAGATAGTGAGCTAAAGACTCTGGGTAAGGCTATTGTAACCAGGACTCATGCCTGGCAGAGAGTCTCCCAGGACCCCCCTTGTTATTTGCATTCATGGAACAATAAGCAGACCCCAGACAGATAATGCAATTTGTAACCGTTATATGAATGATTATTGACTCTAATCTTATTTTAATTCACTGGTTATAGTATTTTTTTTCCACTTACTAGATGTTACCTGTCTGTGCTTATCCAACCATGTGACATCAAAAATGGCATCATCAATTACATCCTTGATGACATCACAAGTGATATCACTCATCTGTAAAATACTGACAGAAAGTTCTTACAAAGTTTTGTGTTTGGGGTATATCACCTTCAAATTATGATAACATTTATATTTGTATTTTATTTGAACTTATATAGCGCTTTATGCTATACATATTAAAACGTTGCATCAAATGACAACATTAATGAAAATACATAATAGGCCATTTAGGAGGAAAGAAGATAGTCTTTGAGGTGAACGTGAAAGAGAGGGTAGGAGGAAAGAGAACAAAGATACAGTGGGAACGCATTCTAATGAGCCAGAAGAGCAAAGGAGCGAAAGCAGGACCGGGCACATGGAGGATGAGGGACAGTAAGAAGAATTTGGGATTGTGAAATTGAGAGAATTAGTGGGAGAGGAGAAGGACACAAGAGAAAACAGGTAGGGCAGGGAGAGGTTATGAAGAGACTTCAAAACTAAGCAGAGAAAATTAAACTTACGGTGAGCATAAAAGGGAAGCCCAGTCAAAGAATAGAAAGCAGGGCAGATAGAGTCACAAGAAGACAGAATAAAAGATGGATGGGAGAGATATAGACAGATCTAAGAGGATTTAAGCATGAGGCAAGAAGACCAAAGAGGAGACAAGAACAGTGGAAAATATGGAATAAGAAGAGAAGATATTAAAATCTTAGAAGCTTGGGAAAAAAGGAGAAAATCTTAGCTTTACAAATATTGTAGAGGTGTGCTGTGCAGGAGTGAGATAGAGAGGAAATATGACGAGAAAAGGAAAGGGAGGAACCAGATAGACTCCACGTTTATGAGCAGTTAGCAAGATAGATAAAGTAAAGGTAGGGAAAGAGATATAGGCCAGTGGGAGAGGGGAAGGGGCAGTGATGGGAGGAAAGAAAAGAACCTCTGTTTTGAAGGAATCTAGGACAAAATAGTGGTCAGCCAACTGGGTTTGAATTACCAGTAGACAAGAAGATATAGTAGGCTGAATTATAGGCGAAAAGGAGGAAAAAGAGGAAAAGGATACAAAAAGGATTAAAAAAAATGGTTATCATCATCATAAAAATGGTGGATTAGCCCAAAAGAAGAAATGATAGCCGCACGAGGATAGGTGTAGAGAGAAAACAGGAAGTGACCCAGGAACGAACCTTGCAGAACACCATGATGAAGAGGTAGAGTTGGAGGCTATTACCCACCCAGGAAACAGAATATGCACCATTAGATAATAGGATTTAAAACATTTAAGAACAAAACTAGAGAAACTAAGAGAAGAAAGGGAGTAAAGCAGAAGAGAGTGTTCAACAGTGTCGAAAGCTGCTGCCAGATCAAGACGGATTAAAAGTGAGGAATGCTTAGCGTAGCAAGCAGAAAGAAAAGAATTACACATTGAAGGTAATGCAGTCCCCTTGTAATGAGAACGAACGCCAGATTAGCTGTGAGGAATCAGTGAGTTTAAAGTAATGAAGGATGAAACTTGGAAATAAGGAGCATGCTTGAGGCGCTTAGAGAAGAGTGCAGAGGATTTATTTTCAAAATAGGGAGAATAGTAGCGTGTTAAAGGGAGAAAGAAAAAGAGAGGTTGCGAGGGAAGAGTTTAACACAGCGATTAAGAAAGGAAGGATAAGAGAATAGACTTTAAGAATATAAGAAGATGAAAGAGGATGAAGACGGTCAGAAGTGAGGTATGTCTTAGTCAATAGTGTGGCAGGATGCGTTTTTGAGAGAGGTATAACGGAGGACAATGAAGTCAAATATAAGGACAAAGAAGAGGAAAACAGTGGAGGCACAGTAGGTGTGATAGCCGAACGGAGAAGAATGACCTTAGAAGAAATGTATGAGGCCAGAACTTCAGCATTGAGAGGTGAAGAGAGCGCCCGCTCAGGAGATGAAGGGGAAAGAACATGAGACAAAGTATGAAAAAGATGACGTGGATGACTCGAGTAGGAGTGAAGAAGGTCAAAGTAGTAAGATTGTTTAGCAAAGAGAAGAGCAGCATCGAAGCCAGAATGAAGAGAAGAAAGAGTGGAAGAATCTGAAGGAGCATGTGACTTAGGCTAGCGGCGCTCAGCCTGGCGGAAAATGCACCGCGGGGACCGAAGCTGCAGAGTGAGCAATGACTTAGAGGGGTTTCGAGTAGGTTAGAAGAAAGATACAGGGTACAGGGAGTCAAGAGTCATGGATAAAGAAAAGGAGAGAGAAGAAGCAGCATTGTCAGCTCAGAGAGAAACAACATCAGGTAAGGAGGAGAGAGAAGAAATACAAGTATGAAAAAGGAAGGGGTGTCGAATACATGAAGGTCATGACGAGAAAAGGAATTAGCAGTGGGGGAAAAGGAGTTGGTGGGAGCAGGAATACTGAAGAAAGAAAGAAGATGATTGTCAGAAGAAAAGACTGGAAGATCAAATGCAGAGGTAGTAACGAGCCAGGTAGAAATAAATAGGACAAGGGATGTTCCAGATGTATGTGAGGCAGGAGTCGGGACAGAAGAGAGACGATAAGAATCGGGAATGGAGATAAGGGGGACAGTAGAGTGAGACGCGGAAAGGTGAAGGTTAAAATCTCCAAGAAGAATAAGAGGAACATCTAAGGGAAGGGGAACAAATAGAAAAGTGTCACCGAATGAGTTAACCAGTCCAGGAGGACGGTAGATCAGAAGAAAAGCCACAGAAAAAGGTTCCTTGAAAGAGGAGTATTGATATTCAAAAGACAAAAACATGGCTAGGTCAGTAGGTGAAGGAGAAAGTGAGAAGGAGTCGTAGAGACTACCAACCCTTCACCACCCACCGAACCGATGGGCGTGGGTGTGCATAAAGGCAGTAGAGATGGAGAATAGAGCACAGGTGTAGCAGTGTTGACTGGGGAAATTCAGGTTTCAGTAAAAAATAAAAAATGTAGGTCAAGACACAAACAATGTTGAGGGCAGAGTGAGCCTTGCTACAAAGAGAGAACATGTTCCATAGAGAAAGACTTAGGGGGAAGTGTAATGCAGACAGGGAGGGTAGGTAAGATTTGACTGGTTTCGAGAGGACAGATGCAAGGGAGGAAGGTGATTGTCATGTTTTCAGTACTGTAGTGGCTTAAATTGCTTACTGTCACTAACAAAATTAACTTACCAGGAAATGTGCTGTCATCAGTGATGTAACTGATGATATCATTTGTGATATCATCTTTGATGTCCGGGGTGTTAGTCTGAGCAGTGCATGGTAGGGGCACGAGTTATGGTTGCATAGTTTGCCATAATTGGCACATTTCTTTGGTTTTTCAATTTTGAGCTGCAACCAAATTAACAAACTTTGTTCTCTGAATTTCAAAGGTTTTTATTAGAGGAACTTAACCATGATGTCCCTTTAACAAGGTTTTTTCATTGAATTTCCAAGGTTTTTATTGGAGCAACTTAACCACAACATACTTTTAACAAAGTTTTTCACTGAATTTCACAAGTTTTTTTAGTGCAAATTAACCATAACTTCCCTTAAATACGTTTTTTTTTTACAGAATTTCAGCGGTTTTCATAACTTAAGAAGTTTCAGGATGTTCCAGCACTGTATGTAAGGCATTAATAATTCCACCTTTAACATATATGAAAAAACTATAACTATAGCAGCATACTTTGGGGATGCAGCTCATGGGTTTATTAACTAGGGCATGAGGCTCAACCATGACCCAAGTACCGCCATACCACCACAATAGCTACTGGGCATAGCCTGCAGCCTGTTGCAGTTCCCACTATACCACAACAGCACCGTGGACCATGAATCTAAGACAGCTTAGATATCAAGAGGAGGGAACGCACACCCCGTGGTCACAAACCCTGGGCATTGGCTATAGAGATGTTTCCAGCCCCAAAAAGCAACTTATAGTAGAGATTTGGTCTGGCCTGCAGGCTGGCCCTGTAGCCACCATAACTCAATTGTAGGACTGTTGCCTCTGTCCATGACTTGAGGCCATGGCCACCGGCAACACTCCCTGGGCCACAAAAATCAGCCATGTTGCCTGCACTAAGATTCAAACCACAGTAAACGTTGACCAGTGCCTGTAGCCTGGCCCAGTGGCCACAGTTCCTCAATAATGGGAACCTGGGTCATTGTTCATGGAGCATGTGTATCAGCCATGTTGCAGGCCCTGCTTAGCCATCTCAGAGTAGACATTCGGCATTGCCGGACTCAGACCCAGTGCCTACTTTAACCCCATAGCCGGTCCCATTGTGGCCAGGGCACTTTTTTTGTACTTACATTTTGGCACTTTTGAAAAAATAAGACACGGAATGGATTAACACCAAATTTGCAAAAGCACGTTTTTAGAACCTAGCCAAAGTTCCTTGCACAAGTTTGGTGCAAATCCATCCAGCAGTTTGGGTTGTAGCCATGAGTGATATGTTTGTCCTATATAGTCTATGGGGATTTTCAAAATGTTGGGACACCTACAACTTCATCCCTCCTTGACGAATATACACCAAACTTTGATAACATAATTCAGGGTTGGGTCTATATTGTTTCTGCTAAATCTTAATTGGATGCGTCGAAAGGCACCAACGTTATAAGCCTCCCAAAAACGTTTTTTTTGCAGAACCTGCAATTAATATGTAGTTATACATATACATGAATGTCTGCAAAGATTTGTCAAGTTTGCGAGCATCACAGCAATGCCCCCAAACATCTGAGATCTTCGTGGACCTTGGAGAAGAAAAAACAACCCCACACCTCCATAGAGGTTGTTTCCTTTATAAGACAAATGTAAGGTTGTGTTTTTGAACATTTTATCACTCTGATGTTAGCGGACTATGGTTCCAGGTTGCAAATCCAACATGGCATCCATTTGAAATGTTTTGACTCCTCACTTTTCTCAATTAACCAATCAGCATGTTTATTTGATGTCTGCAAATGTTATGACACTTCTTGATTGGTTCAGAGGCATCTGCGGACACCGAATCAGGAAATGAGTCCGCAGAACAAACTGAGATATCACTCATTTATTTTTACCATTTAGGGCATTTTCAAAATTTCTACTCAATGGACTAACACCAAATTTCCAATAGCTTGTTTAAGAGACCGGGCCGCCTCTACTCGCTCAAGTTTGGTGCAAATCTCTCCAGAGATTCGGGCTGTAGCCATAAGCAAAATATTTTCTCCATTGAAGTCTATCTGGATTTTCAAAGGTTTGGAACCCCGCCAACAACTTTGCACCCCCTGGACGAAACCACACCTAACTTTGCAAACACATTCAGAGTCAGGTCTATATTTTTTGCACAGTTTCGTGTGGATTCGTCAACCATCGTCGAAGTTATAAGCCACCCCAAACTGCTCTTCCTATGGGAAAGCCAACTTAACCATAATTACAGGGTCGCTATCACTGACCCTGTAAAATATGTATACATATGAGATTAAAATAGGGCGTTCTTACAGTGCTGCTTCATTTTTAAATTGAGGCAGTCTCCATTTATGTTTGATTCTCCCTAAACTGAGCCCTTTGCCTCACACATGAAAGAAGCATGACAGATCACAGTTTTTTGGCATCGGTTTGCTTTGGGTAACCAGTTTTAGGATCCATGTACCTTCACAGACTGTTAGTCGGACAGTGGTACAGGCAGATGCAAAACCTGTGGTTTTGATGGAGGCGGGTTCTGCTTCCATGGATTTGGCAGAGAATCTAGAGGATGTGTCATCTGAAAAGGAGAACAGATCTAAGGGGGGTTCCTATTGCACTATAGAGTAGAACTTAGTTATAGCACAATACAGTTCATGTGGCGTCAGGTTGGCCTGTGGCAGACGTCTGTGGGAGATGAAGGTGTGCAGTGTAAGTGGTAAGAGATTTTAGAGGGAAGTAAGTTAGTTGTGGGGGTAAGACAAACCGGGGTTTCAATAGTAAGGGGGAGAAATAACATTGGGCTCCCTAAGGGAGTGAGGGAGTGTATGCCTGCTGGTGAAGCGATAGGATGTTTGAAGAATGTTCACACTGATAATAGTTTGGTTCTGTTTCAGTTATGCAGAGTCTGACCCAAGTGAGCCTGGTTGTTGAAAGGGCAGTGGAAGGGGTGCATATTGTTCTGTATAGTTTTAAGTAAAAGGACGCCCCCATGTGGACGCGAGTAGGAGTATAGTCTGGTGGAATTCTGCTGCTGGTCTCTTTATGAAGTTCATTGAAAGACAGGTTTTCAGCTGTTTTCTGAAGGTTAGGCGGTCTGCTTCTGTACATGTAGAAATGTTCACTTCTGTTTCCTTTTGTGAACCTAGGACACTTTATGCAAGTGTCAATGACACACATAAAGTGAGCGTAAGTCCTGATTACTACCGGCAAATCTGCACCAAAATGTACAGCGAGATCCAGGGGTGTTGCTAGGTCTGGAAAAGATCTGGGGCTGTGCTAATGTCTGGACTGTTGCGATTCTGGGCTAGCTAGGCTTTCGGATGAAGCCGCTGAGCTTCTATCCGGGGCTACAACAAAAATAACTGGGGCTATAGCCCTCTCTGCCCCCTTCCCACGCAGCAACGCCTCTGGCGAGATCACATGATTTGAGACAAATCTGAAGATCTGAAAAAATGCAATTATAATTTAGAATAAATTAGCATCTTCCCCTTCATCCCTAGACCCCAAACCACATGAAAAACGTGAAATACAACCAAAGGACAGAGAGGGCTCTGACCGCCATTGTCTTGGCATATATTGGCTGCTTGTAGACCTCAGGGGGGCCTTGCAAATGAAGGGAATATACTGAGAGCCCCTAAGGCAAAACTCAGAAGGCGAGCTATTTGCTACACCTTTAATGTTAACATTCTTGCCCATATCGGCATTTCAACCCCACACGCCCACCATTCATTCAAAGCATCACAGTAGTAACTTTCCCCAAAAATTATAAACCCACAGTCCAAAATTCAACACACAATTAGCAAGAGAAAACATCAAATAAATGTATGCTATGCAACATTGTTCTTAATGGCCATTGGTTGGAAATATGTGGATAAAATGCGGATATTCCGCCCTCTCTCTGGCAAACGAACACGCACTTACTCCAGACTGAACCAGAAAGGAATCGTGGTTTTAGTTGTGCATCGCTTGACGACGGGCTAGCAAAGTGTGCCGACGTGACCACAAGCCCTCCTTAAGTAGCCCTGCATTTAAATACATAATAAACACAAAGGTTACAAAATAACTAAAACACTTTTGTGAAGAAAAATATAATCCCGTCGGAGGCGCACTTGAAAATATTGGGGGAACCAAGAAAAGGATGAAAGTGATCGCAGTGAATAAGAATCAACTATCTTCAGCTGCATTAAACGTCCTGGTGTAATAAGGGGGCGCGAGGCGGAGTGTTGGAGGGCCTTGCAAATTCCTCCTCATATTGTGGGTTCAGCAGATTAAGGCTTCAAAACAAGGGAAGCTCAAGGGAACAGTGCAAATATTGGAGCTTGGTTTGTTTGACCAAAATGTTCTACATGCTGTGATTGGTTGGAATACTGAACCCTCTAGCCAATAAGATGGCTAGAATTCATCTAACAATCCGATAGGGTGGCATTCTGCATGAGCTTTCCAATCACAATCTTTCTAGATCAGCCACACTGGACAGCAAAAAACACAGGATACGAATATTAATAATTCTACTCCACTGGCAGTGTGGTATCAAGGAGAAGAATCTATCGATTTCATCTGCGGACGATAATTACACTCACCCATATGTAGCCGTCAAGATCACACTCGAAGATGGCTAATGTGCGCTTGTGCCAAGTCCTACTGATGGGTGAATGCTCATCCCAAGTAGATTGCCTGACACACCCATGCAATCCTGCATTTGGGAGCCATGTGCCCTTCAGTGCAGAGAGTTGGGCAGTCTCATAGACGTGTGTGTTGTCAAGATGGTAGGATCTTGTAGCAATATCTTATACCCGATAGACAGCCCAGGAAGATAACAGGGAAAGTCGAATGTGGGACTGCCAAAATGCCTGAATGGATGCAGCCCTGTAATTGGTCCTGGGATCTCCCATTAGCACCAATCCTCAACAAACATGAAGGGTCTCCTCACTTGTTATTTAGGACACTGGAGAGTGACTGATGCACGCCAGGACATGACAATCCTAAAATGCATCGCCCGGAGACACTGGCTAAACCTCAATCCTGCCAAGACCATTCTTGATATGATAGGTTATTTATAACGAGCCCAGAGGTTTCTAAGCGCTGACCTGGGGATCGAACCTGTGTTGCTCCATGTCATTTTGTTTCCAGGGCGAGCACGTTGCCACTGAGCTATCCTCCTGAGACAAATTCTTGATTTCAAATGGGTGGGTAGCTCACGAGCATTTCCCAAAGTCAAATTCCATGGAAGGGCCGACGCTGCCCTTCATCCTTCCAACCCAATAAATCGAGTACCATTACATTGGATAAAAATAGCACCCGTTGGAGGGATCCAGCAATAAGCGCTATATAAAACACAAATTATTATTATTAAAACCAGTGCTGCAGAATCCAAATCACAGATAAGGTTAGACTGCCAGAGGTTGTGAACTGTGTAAGAAAGGTCACTGCAAGATTCCTACTACTGAGCTCATCTTCGGAAATGCTGCATCCCATCTCTGTTGCTGTCCCTCTCATTAACAAGTGTCCTTCACGTTCTGTTGGGGGGACACAGCGGGGGCAAGACCAATGTCCTGCTCGACCTTTCAGAAACCATTCTTCCTTCTTCCTGTTTCCCATGCTAGTCTCATCTGTGCTTGAGCCATTTCAAGTCCTGCGTTACCACAGAATACCACGTGGTACGCTTGCAATTCTAAACCACCAGTGGAGCTTGGATCTTCTGCTTTATTATATGGGACAGGGTAAATACCAAAAACCTGCCCCCTCAGATAAACCCTAATAACGTATTCCTAAACGTCCCCTGCTTTCGTGTCTTCTTTTTATTTGTTGCAGTATTTTGTTTCCCTGTACATCGCTTTGTAATATTGTGTTATCCTCTATGGATGTTGTCCACCATCCCCAGGGCTTGGCTTCATCGCTCAGCTACCACTAGGTGAGCCAAGGCAAAGAGACATCAAGTCCATCTAGGTTGGGAAGGTTTTCAGAGCTCCTTACCTTAAGGTAGTCTAGCAACATGAATGCATTCCAACCGGTTTCAAACCCCAAAGGTCAAAGCAGACAAACAGGGTTCTGCGATGCATGCCCCCGTGTATTTATTTTAGGAATGAATCATGGTCAGGCGCCTGTAATCTAGCCAGCCCTGTTAGTTTCTATGCGTTTTGGGA
Source organism: Ambystoma mexicanum (assembly GCF_040938575.1). Lineage (NCBI taxonomy): Eukaryota > Metazoa > Chordata > Amphibia > Caudata > Ambystomatidae > Ambystoma > Ambystoma mexicanum. The sequence continues at coordinate 343,526,081 of NC_090933.1, forward strand.
TTTGATGCGTCTTCCCATTAGAAATGGAAGAGTACTAATGCCGGAATGCTCATCCCAATTTGACCTGGGCAGAGTTGAGCGCTCAGAGAATGGGACCACCCCGTGAACATTTTAGCATCATGCCATAATGTAATGGGAGGCGTCAGAACGGTTATTATGATATTGCCTGCACATGTGACAGGACATTCACAGATGCAGAGTCGGACCAACATTCCCACGGGGGCATGTGTCCACGTGATGAGCAATCCTCCAGAGAATGAGCAGTCATGTAAGCCAGCACCCGAGAACAGAGGCAGCTCTCACCTCCGCCCACCAGCACATGCGCCCTGCAGGATGGAGGGTTGCTGCCGGTGTGCACCTCCGCTGGGTCGAGCGCCTTCTGTGGGCAGGATTCTCTTTAGTGGCAGAAGCATGTTGGCCATTGCATTTTCCCTTTGCATGGCGCCTCGCGTGCTGCCACACCACAGAGTGGTGCTCCCCGTCCTCGCATGACCTGCACTTGCAGAGATGTTTGGGGGGTGTCGATTAGGTAACTCATCATGGTGAACATCTATCAAGGTGGCAAGGATGCTTTGTGCCCCAGAATATCCTCATCCTCCCCATATAATGATTTATTATCTGACAAAGCACTGTGCATAAAACATATGTACATACAATCATCACCCAACCAATGTTGGTGCTCCTTTATCGATCTCAGAAGGATGAATGTGTGAGTTGGCCTTGCCGGGATTCAAGCCTAAGACCTGCAGATCACACACCGATCAACCAGCTGAGTTATCTCACCAGCACTTTACTGGTACTTTGCTCCCTGGCTCTCTTCGTGGCTTGCTATCCTGCTTCCAGAAAATCTCCACTAAGCGGCAACAAGTGCTGTGTGTGTGTTTGTGAAGCAACCCTATGCAAATCAGCCATGGTCACCCCCACGCCGCAAGTTTGCCTCTGCCTTGGACACTCAGTCTTCACCGATAGCAGAAGACTTTGAAAAGTCAACTCTCCCAAAAGAGGTCCAATTCATTCTTCCTTGTGTTTTTGTTCTGCGTGTGTGTGTGCATGTGTGTGTGTGTGCTTTTGTGTGTGTGTGTGTGTTTATCCGCTCTCTTTAATGACATCCAAATACCTGTCATCACAGGTGGGCCTCTGAGTGGGAAACAGCTGAGCATGACATATCACAGGAATGGCAGGGCAGCCATAATAGCTTGTATCTGAACTTGCACTAGCCGTTTTGTATGCCACAGGCTGTGTTTGCTTGCTGCAAATTATGCTTGCACAACATTATGTGTGTTCGCATGACCCAAATCATGTCCCACGGGTTGCATGATGCCTCATACAAGCACACTGCTGCTGCCCAGGTGCTGCTGCATCATCCAGATGTATGTTATTGAGCAGACGTTGATGCCATCTCAAAGGAAGCAGGGAGAAAGGACGGATACACCCTTCGGAGCAGCTAATTTCTTGTCAGAGGATGGGAGATGGAGTCCTTCAGAATTTCCATGCAGCTTCTCTGGCAACTCGAGAATGTTTGGCGCACACTCAGGGCCAAAACCTGGTCAAACGTGACTTGCGAAAGCAGCCGAATATGGGGCGGGCATTAAACGAAAATCAACAGGAAATGTTAAGACAACCCCAAAAAGCAATCTCCCCTTAGGTTTCTTGAGGCAATTGAAAAAGAAATCCAGACTGTGAAACAATGCCAGGGATGCGCAATCTGAATTATATGTAGGTCAAGTAGTCTGAATTCATAAGGTTTGTGGTGCATTCAATCATTACCAATTTTCCATCGAACCTCTTTACAATCTGTTTGACTATCAGGTTGGGTGAGTTCTAGACCAATTTGCATATATGCATACTGCACATGGGTACAGGAAATTAGATCCCCATTGTGGATTTCATTGCTTAAGAGGGTCTTCAAGGTGGGCCCTTGCCGACAAGCCAGCATACAAGGTTTTCCAGTGGTCTTGTTTGGAGCTAGGTCGAAGCACCTTTTCACGTTTATTCTGTATGAATTTTCTTTGAGTCATTTGCAACCTGTCATGAAATAATTTCTACCTCGCAACATTGCAAGGATGAGTAGTGTCTAAAGAGCCGACTTAGCCATCATACTGCTACAAAATCAAGAGTGACCCCATTTATAAAGTAGAAACCAGCACAGTTAAGAGGTCTACCGCCTTTGGCTTTTGTGGTAACATGGGCCAAATTGAGGCTACACTCTCAAGGGGGTGGGAATGTGATGCAGTAGCAACGCAATCAGCCAAGTATAACAGTCTGAATAAAGGGAATGTCCTATCAAGGTTCTATAAATATATGTATACTTTAATTAAACATACCATCTTCAATTATAATAAATCGAAAAACACTACACAAAACACACCCTTGTGGAAAAAACAAGAATATACAAAGGTAGAAAGATGCAGTACTCTGGGGAGTGAGACAGGGGCGAAAGGTAAACAAAAGCTACAAAGTTCTCAAAAAGGATATGCTCTTGTGTGCACATGGGATTAGAGATGATCAAGCCAGTCTCTAGGGATCAAAGAATGACCAAGGGGGCAGCTATCAGTCAATAATACCTTTTGGTTTTCTTGGCGGTTGGGCAGCGTTAAATCTGACACTTCGGTACTGTTTGCGCTGTTAGAATCTGGCTTGAATGTAGCTGTTTCATTGTTCAAGATGGGGAATAGGTGTTGAGCTGGGGTCGAAGTTTGTTGCGGTTCAAAGATGTGTGGACCATGAAGGCCATCATGGTTGGTTCGACAGTCATTTCGATAGTGAAGATGTTGGTGACTGGATGTGCAGTTTGGAGCAAGCATTCCTATGCAGCGTTTAAGGGTCGTGATTTGATGAGGCCACCTGTCATTTCGACTCTCCATGAGGATCGGCAACAAAGATGCTGATTGTTCAAAAAGCAGTTCAGAGGGGCATTCAACGAAGTGTGGCTCGTGAGGGCCTCCAGGATTGTTCGACAGTCAGTTGATAATGATGGTGACTGGATGGGAAGTTCGAGTCGGGTGGTCCAACGTGCCATTTGAAGGTTGCGGTTCGATGAGTCACCCAGGGTCAGGTCAACTATCAATGAAGATTGCCAGCGAAATTCTAGCAGTTTGAAAGGTGGTTTGAAGTCGATGGTTACAACAATAAGCTTCAAGTTGTATCTAAGGCAATGACACACTCTGCTGTCATGGTGCGGTAGTGAACTGGTTCGAAAGTACAGTACAGCCACTAGAAAATCTGTCAAGTGCCAAAGGCAGCTCCAGTTGGTTCGTTGGGGTCGAACAGGTTTCAATCATGGCTCGCAATAGTTTGACGGAAAAAACACAGGAATCATACGTCTTGATTCTCAGGTTGCTGTGAGTCCCGGTCCAGAGAGCTCCCAGCACAGGGGAAGCTGGCACACATCGGTAGGGTTCCACCAACTCAATGAGGTACTGGGTACCAATGTAGCTGGCAGAGAGGCAGGTCTTGCACCAGTAACAGGTCACCACCAATGTGCCCCAGGGATGGTTAGGGAGCTGAGCTTAACAAAATACGTGATGGCTGGAAGGCTTCGAAATTAATCCTAACCACTGGCATTGCTATGGGCAACCCTCCAGACCATCGTTCTTCACCTACCAAGCCATTACAAAAGGGAAGCAACCCTATGCAAATCAGCCATGGTCACCCCCACGCCGCAAGTTTGCCTCTGCCTTGGACACGCAGTCTTCACCGATAGAAGAAGACATTGAAAAGTCAACTCTCCCAAAAGAGGTCCAATTTATTCTTCCTTGTGTTTTTGTTCTAGAGTGAATCAAAGGAGTGGGAGACTTGCTCTTTTATAGGCTTTTATAGGAAAAAGCCCACAGGGGGTTGGACTAAAGCAAGCCTGCTTTTGGGTTCAAATTCCTATCCTTGGGACAAGTGGTCTTTGCCTTCTGATATCATATATATATATATATTGTGCTAAAAGAAGTGAAGGGGACAGGAAGGAAGAGAGGAATATATAGAAACAAGATGGCGGAAGCTTCCTCCAACTTTGCTGAGCTCCCCTGACTGCACTAACTCCACTCCCTTTCCTTGTCAATATCATCAAAGATCTTTTTCAGATGCAGCACTCTTGTCTGAGGTCAGTCCTTTTGTGAAGGGTGTGTCCTTTGATTGCTGTTTCTAAGGACAGCTCCTTCTGGGAGACTGTCCTGCTTGACAGAGGTGTTACCAGACCTCACAAAGGATCAAAAGGAGAGGTCTGGTCATTCAGTCTCTTTCCCTGCAAGTGGTAGGGTCAGGATGTCTGATCAGAATGCACACAATCTTCCTACATCTGTCCAGGTCTCACAGTGCTGGCACATCTATGATATCAATCTGATGTGGCTTTTTACAGTTATGTGAATTACTATCCTCCATATGCTAAAGTGAGGTATGACATTATGTTTAAAGATTAAACTGGCACCAGAATAAGAATTCCTCATGACTATGTGGTTTGGGAGCAGAGATGAAGACTGTAAATGTAGTCACTGTGCTGACGTGACTTGGCTGTCACTGGCTACTGGTTGCTGCAAGAATCAAATTCAAATCCATCTGCATCATCCATAAGGCTGTCTTGGGCCGGGGAACACGCTATCTACAACTGGCTGTCACTAAATATTCTCCCTGCATATCTTTACGTTCCTCTGGCACCAACTCTCTGTGTGTCAAGCGCTTCGCTGAACAGCGAGCTGGTGGCCAATCTCTTTCCTTTGCTAGCTCCCTCCGATGGAACAGCCTTCGCCTTCCTCTTTGTCTTGAACTTCCTTTTCACCTCCTCCTTCACTTCCTCCCTCCTCTGCTAAACCACACCATTGCTGAGATTGTTGACATGGGGGCTTATGTGTCCTCCTGAGTCCGGGCCTCCCACACCCAATCACCTCCGCCCACTCCCAGCACTTGCCTATACCACCACAGGCCTTCACTTACATCCCTAGTACTTCCTTCTTTGGTACACCTAGCACTTACCCCCCACTTCCTCATCCCTTCTCTCTATCTCTGCACTTGCACATTCTGAATGCTCACAATGTCTAGTAGGTCCATCTCTATCTTTCATTGTTCTATTTGCTTTTCTTTCCCATTTTCCCTCCTGTTGCCCTGTGGGCATTGTGAAACACAATTTACTGGATGTATAAGCGCGTTACAAATGCACAATAAATCAAATAAACAGCTGTCAAATGCGCAACTGTGACCCTGGGCCTGCTCTGTGTCACTGGAGAGCAGACACTGCAGATCAGGCTACTGATTCAGCAGGGCACATGTGTGCATTCTGCTTTTTACGTGGAGCATATGAAAGTGAGATCTGGTTAGCAGATCATCCTTTATGAGATGGAATTATTCACATCATTTTATTAATTTATAAAAAAGGAAACACCAGGGCTTCCACATCCTTTCCAGATGCTACTTTCTCACACAACCCCCTACCACGTAAGAGGTGGCGGACGGCGGGCGGAAGGCTGGAAAAGCGTTACTGCCTCTGGAAGATTCATTATTCTACTGTTGAGGGTAGGCCAGGACATTTAAGTGCTGCAATTGTGGTTACCATCAGTCATAAAAAGTCCTCATCAGTGGAGGAAGGGGATGCGCAGTAGGGGGACATTGAGGACGTGGCTGGGGGAGTAGAGGGTGGCGAAGATGAGGATGTGAGGAGCATGTGACATCTGTCTGCAAGCACAGCAAATGTTGAGAGGCACTGGGAATCAGGATCATGCCTGTCCTAGTGTGGGGAATGGCAGTGGCAGTGAAAATTGGCCATGGATGTGTCAGCCGGACACCCACCCATGGCACCATCAATGTCTACTGGCACTAGATTCAGCCAAGGTGGCTTTCACCCTGGGATGAATGATGATCGAACTCTTGGAGGAAAGCCAATGGTTACTTTCAATCCTTTGTGGTGTTAATCTGAGCTTGGACATTTGCTTGGGGTGCATCAAAGACCCTGCTGGGTGACCAGCATAAGACTATGATGTGTCTTGACTACTGCTTGGGGTAGGTCTCACCGAGGGTGCATTTCAATTGATGACCCTCTAAATACACTCATTCAATGGAGTGGGTGAAGGGGCGCCACCAACCCACACCTATTACACTAGCCCAGGTCAACATCCTCACAAAATGAGCAGCCCACCGACCACCTTAGACATCAACGACATCCGCATCGGAGTGCTGGGATATGACCTTGTGGTTGATGTTCCAGTCATCACAGTGGAGGAGATTATTGATTGTGGAGAGGGTAGAGTAAGGAGCTCCTTACTAGCTAGTAGAGAGTGGCATGGAAAAGAGTGAGAGAGAGGATCATAACATTGAGGTGCTGGGCGGACAGGGAAGTAATAGGGAGGAGAACAATAGGCAGGAGAGGGAAGCAAGGAGGATGCAGACGAGGAAGAGACAGGAGACGGAATGCCAGGCAAAGGAAATGGAGAGTGGGAGGAGAAAGTGTAGCAGCAGAGGATATTGAAGGAAGAGCAGCAGCGCAGTCAAGATAGATAAGCAGGAGAGGGAGGAGAGCGAGTCTTGAGAACGAGAAGGTGTGAGAGGAAGGAGTGGAAGTGTAAGGAGGAAGAGAGAAGAAGAAGATGGAAAGGAGAGGGAGATGAAACAGAGGGGGGAGAAATTATTGGACGAAGGTGAATTGTCACACTAGGATGGTGCAGTGCAATCTTGCAAACACCGGGCTTTGGTTTTTGGTATATCAACTTCCTGCCAAGAATTGTTTTGCATATTGAAATTCCTGTTATATATGACTCCCTTGGTTATAGCCTGTCCGCATCATCTTCTTTACTTGTGCCTTTGTCTCCACTCACCTTTCATGGGCCTTGCATTGTGTTTTCAATTAGGTAGGGTAGTATAGCTCAGTGGCAATGCTTGTCTTGGAAGCAAGACAACGCAAAGCAACACATGCTCAAATCCTGAATCGCCGTAAAAACCTCTTCGGTATTAAGCACATTATAAAAAAAACAATTATAATTATAAATGTTTCAACGGTTTACATTCAGGGCCAGATTCCTGGGCATTTTCGCACAGTTCAAAGTGACTTTGCACTGTTGCAAAGTGACTTTGCACTGCCGACACAAACCCTGATCCGCGGAACTGTGCAAAGTGTATTTTGGGAATCTAAGTGATTTGGCCGCGGCTAAAACTACTGCGGCCGAAACATTTGCATGAGAAAGGTGCGAACTACCAAAAGTTTGCACCTTTCTCATGCGAACACACATACATTCTCACACCCACACACACAACACACCCATAACACCCCTCCACCCACACCCTCAGCAGACCCCCACCCTCACCCCCAACATAAACAAACCCCACTTGCCTTCATCTTCACACTGGGTTCCTGCAGCACCAGTTCCCTTTCACTTCCGTGATCGGGAACCGGTGCCACAGGGTCCTTTTCTTTTCTTTCCTTTTTTTTTTTAACGGAAGGCTGCAGGGGTGTCTCCCACAGGCCCCGCTCACTATACCATGAAGTGTAGTGAGCGGGGCGATGCGGAGGACACCCCCGAAGCCCCCGTTTTTTTTGTTTACAATGCTACCACCAAAGGTTCAAACTTTTGGTGTTCGGACCTTTGGTGGTAGCATTTATAGAACTTTTGGTCATTGCGACCATTTTTTGTCGGTAAAATCGGCCTATACCTATTTTTGCAGTCCAAAGTCCTTTTTGAAGTACAAAATGACTTTGCACTGACTTTGCACTGCACAAATACACTTTGCAGAGTTCTATGAATCGGGGTTTGTGTCGGCAATGCAAAGTCACTTTGAACCGTACAAACAGTTGCATGAATGGTGCCCTTAGTCTCTCCTGTGTATGGTGCCATATTTATGAACATGGTGTTCTGTGACCCTTGCATGAAAACGTTGTTAGGGTGAGTGCCTGCTGTTGTCTTTGTTGTCATGAGCTATTAGAAGCATTCTAGGCTGCCGATTCTGATAGGTTCAAAGGTATTAGCTGACCTGTGGAATCGTTTTGTCTGCAAACACTCCTGGCCCGTAGGCCTGCTCTGCCCACTTCACCATTGTTGTTGACCTGGGGTTGGCATGACAACAGCATCAATGGGGCTGCGTCACGACATGGGAAAGGTGTAGATGGTGCACTGGCTATTGCGTGTGCTCTTTTGGTACCGCGCTTTGCTGTGCCAGTGTTCTTGTACTTCAGATGGCATGGCGGGGTATTGTATCTTTTTGTAGGCTTGTACTGCCCATCACTGCAGATGTACTGACAGCACCCCTTCCACACAGGTGATGTCTACAGTGATCCGACGAGTGTTAGAAAGGCACAAAGCCCTTAGGTATGCTTGGAAGGGATGGGCACTGGTGGCGGGCTCGAGCCCACTAGCCCCTCTTGCACCTTCCAAGCGCCCTTTGTGCAGGGGCTGCGTGAGAAGTGGGGTCTGTGTGTGTATGGAGGTGCCAGGGCTATCTGCGCGCATATGTGCTTGTATGTCTGCATGCATATGTGCTTGTGAATTGAAGTCATTGCTTTGATCTGGTTATCTGACATCCGTGCCTGTGTGTGCTCTGTGCTGTTGTGACATCTTGGTGTGTATGATTTGGGTGGAGGACTCCAGAAGGATGTATGGCTTGTGTACCTGTCATTGGTTTGGCGACAGCACATTGTGGACAGCACCTGTAAGGTCTGCACATGTGTGTTACATGTGCAAACGAGGCCACACAGAAACTGGCATATGAGCAGTTTGGGGCCAGATGCATTCTGTGACTTGTAGGACCCGCAGAAGGCGGCCACAGAATACTTGCCTTGTGATCGGGTCCTTCGTGTCTGGACACGTCATTAGAAGAACACTACCCCTCTGATTATCAAAGAATGCTGTGTCCTAGTGCCCCATACCTTCAATGTCTTATGTTGTTTCTAATTCGGCAATTATTTCTTTTAAAGTTAATATCTATACTCCACTGCTCTCTAGAACCACGTGCCGTGCCTACACACTGCAGGCACACTTTCGCAGCATGCCTGTGCACACCTTAGTTTAACGGGACGTTATAGTCCAGAACACAAGTTTATACCGTTCTGTTTGGGTTCAGCTAATGTGTCTGTGAATCAGCACAGCATGCGGCATCAATGTGTATGGACAATTGAAAAAATGATGCCCTGCCAAAAACGGATGGAGAGCTCACATGCCAGCCTGCACTTCGCAAGTTCAAATCCGGGGCCGACTCAGCCATTGAAACTCTTGAACCTTCCCAGGTCGAAAAATGAAATACCATTGAACGGGTAATCATGGCATATGTTCTTATAGAGCTTAGAAGTGACATGAAGTCCGGCATGCAGCGCTATATAGGAACACAATTTATTGTGTCCTGTCTATAACTGCTAAGGCTCACAGAAACAATGGAGGATGCACCCAGGGACGTAGCAAGACTTTCCTCCTGGCAGAACGTTGCAGAGTTTTAGAAAACCCCTGCACCAGGTGGTCAGATGAAAGGGCAGCGGGAGATGAAAGGGCAGCGGGAATGGCACAGTGCCCTCTCCCTGGTTTTAGGGGTAGAAGAACAAACAAGCGCGCGACAGAAGGTTAACATCGTACACACTCTACCCCACCACTCCCTGTGTTACATACTTTAGAGAGACCAGGGCATTGCTGAAAACCTATGTGGACTATGCACTCCCCCACGTTGCCCTTGAGCGTGGCCTGGATCCACAGATGGAGATAGACACCCGACAGAAGTTGACTTCAGAGGAACAGCAAACGTAGAGTGTGCAGGGACTAGGCTAGCATGAGGAGGAAACTACAGGACAAGGACAGGTGGCCGCCAGGGGAGGAGGCAGGCAACAATCTATCTGGCAGGTAGAAGGCTTATTCTAGAAGTGTACATGGAGGGAGAGGGTTCCAGTCAAGCAAGTCCCCAAAGAGGGCGACCCACAAGCAAGTCTTATAGAAGTGCACGGTCCAAACGCAGGGACACCGGTACCAGGAGGAGCAATCATAAAGCAGGCAGAGGAGCCAGCAGAATCAGAAAAGAACCTAAGCGGGTCAAGTGAGGAGAATAGAACGAACAATTCCGGCTAGATAGAAGCGCCACTGCAAACCGGAAGCTACACGCAGTGGAGAATCATGGACGCTGCGCCATTGATTCTGCGTCACTGCTACGGCGGCGTTGCAGTGCGTGACGTGCCCTTACCAAGTGCGTCATTTTTTCACAGCAGCACGAGGGTGCCGACATGTGTGGTTCCCTCATCCACTGCCACTGGCCCCCACATTGATAGATGCCCGTGCTGAGACACAGAGTACAGGCTCACCGCGTTGTGTGGCACCCTTTTTTTGCACATCAATACCAACCAGCATTCCCTCTTAATAATAATTGTGACTTCCCCGTTCACCCCCCTTTGCCGAGCCTCTCCTCGTATCCTCGGCTCTTCTCTCCTTTTAGTTGTGGAGCAGAAAGAAGGGCCTGTTCTCGGGCTGCCGACCCTCGAAAGCCCCGCGGCGAAGGATTCACCACCGCGGTCCGGTTCCACGCACAATACTGTGATAAATAATCATTCATTCACCCCTGCCTGGGAACGCCTCTGAGCCTAGCAGGGCAAATGCTTTACTAGGACCTCCGTAGTCAATAGTTTCTGCCTCATAGTGCCCAACATTTCGCGGTTCTAAAGAGAACCGTCTACCATTGAAAGGCTGGTCCAACTTAAGCTTTCTATTGAAAGGCACTAGACAGAAGGAATCCTTTGCAGGGTCACAGAAGAAAAATTGTCATTTTCTGACTAACAATGAATGCAAAATTCTAGTGGGACCCACCAAGCAGGGGTCATTTTAGAGCGGTGTCACCCCTCCTGCGATTTATTGTGTGGCCCACCTCGGTGTGCCAGCCTCCCAAACACTTCACTCTTTTCACGGGCACAGCAGGGCAGAGCTGAAGCCCAGATGACCCTGCCATGTTGTAAGTTAGCACAGCTAGAGCTTCAGTGCAGCATTGTCAATACAGAGACCAGTCTGTTTGGCACAAAAGGGACAAAGATGGGAAGTCTTAAGTGCGGATTAGCTCCGAGTAGTGCAGCCAAACACTCTTCACAGAGAGATCCGTGGGCTGCTTGTGCAAGGGGCTTAAACTTGAGACAGCCACACTATGAACCTGCTCAAGAGCATTTGCTATTTATCCTGTCTCTTCAGACCCTCTCCTGCCTCAAATATTGGGCTTCATTGTCAAGTAGTGTGGTGCCCCCTTACGTTTTCAAGTGCCAAAAAGTAGCTTCAAACTGCTAGTTAAAACCAGAAACATGAAACACTTTATGGCACTCACAAAGGAAACACGGGCAGCTGCAGTAATTCCATTGGCAAATGAGTCTGCTTCTTATTCATCAGAACTATGCTAACAACTTAGAGGCGGGGGCAGGGAAGTTGACTCAGCTATAATATATATACTATAAACTATATAATATATATATATGTTAGCAAAAATAACAGCACAAACTAACGCTCTTGAGGAATGTATACACTGAAAAAACTATAGTTAAGGTGCAGTTAAATTGCGCACATTACATGCAACAAAACCCTTGAACTTCAGTTGATGTGGGAAGTCATGACCATTTTAACTCGGCGCCGGATCCCAAGTTGTGCTGGTGGTGTAAGTCCCCATTTCTTTTAGTCCATAGGACTCAATGGGGCATTTTCGGGGCAATTACTGCAGCGTTAATTGTGCCGCAGCAATTGTGGCAAAAATGGGCAGAAAGTCGGCGCATTCCCCTCCACCTCAAAGCTGGAGGTGACTCCTCAGAGATTCCCCCAAGCGCGGAGTTGGGCGGTGCAGTAATTCGGCTGTGATAGTGTTACCGCTGCCTTTTTACTGCACCACCCTAACCCCGAGGAGGCCCTTTATCCTTTACCTGGCTGCGCACATTGACTCCACATTTGATTTTAACAATTCAGATTCTAACCCCATGTTGTTCTTTACAGCATTCAATAATCATCCTGAGGGACGACCTCTGCATCCTTATTTGCTGTTTTTTTTTAAATAATAGTTAGAGATTCATCTATATAGGCCGATTCCTATGGCTAAGTTTACTAAAGGAACAGCATATCAAATGTATTAAAATGTTCCATCATTCGACAATTTAAAAAACGATTAAATCAACGTGTAGTCCAACATAAAAGCAAAAGAGATTGGAACTTAAAGAGTGGTGTCCGCCCTGTCCATTTGATTAAAGGGATACAGGGAGCAAATCCCAGTCATATTCGAGGCCTGGGGCAAAGGGGGCTGTGAACGCCTGCCTCTGTCCAGTCAAGTTAAGTGTAAAACATGCATTTCCAATTGGATACTTATAATTTCTCGCCATAGGTATATACTCATCAATCCCTCTTTGTAAGAGGTCGTCATGGGCCAATATTACCAGCCCCCAGGCACAGCATCTATCCGCGTGATAGTCAGTGGCGTTGCTAGGTGGAGGTCTGGGGGGGCGTGTCCCCCCTCTGAAATCCTGGGCCCTCCTTGTGCCCCCCTTACCTAAAGTGAGCAGTGACTGTGTTCTCTGTTCGTGGTGTTATTTGTGACACTCACTAAGGCAAATGTCTGCAGATCACCCAGCAAATACTCTCCTTTTGTCTCAAAGCTAGCAGTGATCTTGGTATGCATTCTGTCATCGGTATGAACATGAGCACAAGCTGCTTCTCAGGTGTCCCTCTCTGGCTTCTGCACAGCGACCTCCATAGTGTGCAGAGCAGCTTGCAGCCTCTCCCATCAGAATGTAGCGCATGAAACTGCTCATGATGGGCCATTGGTAACTGAATGGTTTCGGGCCTGCATTCTGATGAGGGGGGGTGCATTGGGGTGTGGGTAGTTGTGCACAAAAGCCTCTCTGCAGGAGTGCTTGTGACGTCACACATTACCTTTCGTAGGTAGCCCCCCACTTTTGTCTGTGGCCCCCCTACTTTTGTCTTTGGCCCCCTCTATACCCCTCCTACTGGACTCAATCTGTTTCAGATCAGCTGAAGAGATCATGGACAATGAGGGGCTCACCCCAAATATGGCAAGCTATTCAGGGGGACCCCCTGGACATCGCCAAAGATACATCTAAACCCTTTACTGTTATTATCTCGTCCCCTTCACACTGACTCGATTCATCCATTTTGAAAGAGACCTCACTCCTTGCCATCTCTTTCCCAATCACATCTGATGCCATTCTCCGGCTAGCTCCCACCTCCAATAGGGGAGTGTATGTTCCCTTGCCCCAAAGATGTCCCATCTCCCCCTGCAGCTCTGTTACGTTATTCTTAATTATTTCACTGGTATTGTAATACTGAGGGCCTAATTCTCATGAAGACGCAGTGTGCATGGTAAACACCCCCCTGCACTGTGCCATCGATGCCTAGGGATTATCTTTATTCAGTGGTGGTGCTGGGAATCATTGGAGAGTGTGACAGTCACAAATAGTGAAGCTGAAGCACCACTTTGCACATTACGCCGGGGCGGTGAGGTGACTGCCAATTTTTGAAAATGTCCTCAACACCGTGCAAAACACGTCTAAAGAATGGTGAAGATGTGATTTCTCCTCCCCTCCAAAAAATTCTACCATTGAGAGTCAAAGAGAATGATCTATCAGTCTGTGCAACTTTAAGAATGCTTGTTTTACCCCTCTGCTGTGTAGAAGGTGCTGGCCCAGAAGAGCAATGTTAATGCAATGCAGGGCATTGATGCTTTGCGTTGACAGGCGAAGACATGTTTCGAGCATATCCAGGCCTGATGAGCACTCAGCATACCCGTCCTTATCTTTTTATTCTTTGTCATCAGACATAGACATGACTACTGCTTTTTGAGGGTTTGCCTTCTTACTGCAGCACCTTCTGATTCTATTCCCTGTTTTCTTACTCCAGCTGTCAATGATATGATATGATATGATAGGATACAGCATTTATAACGTGCCTATACACAAGTGTTTCAAGGCGCGACAAGGCAAGGGAGGGGAAACAGAGGGAAGACAGACAACGATCCTACTAGGCCAGGTGACATTGAGACAGAACGGCGAATCTTAGGTATTTCCTGTGCTTGAGATGAATTGGCACATGAAAACAAGCATCCTGAAGATCCAATGACATCATCCAATACTGGAGCTGAAGGACCTAGAAGATCTGCAAGAGAGTGACGAGCTTGAACTTGTCCTTCCTGGGGAACTTGTTCAAGCATCCCAAGTCCAAGATGGGTCGCAACCCTCTGTCCTTTTTTGGGATCAGAAAATAAAGAGAGTATCAGCCTTGATTCATTTGCGCTGGGGGTGAAGGGGAGTGGGCAGTGCAGTACATAGGATAACAGTAAAACAGTAAAGACAATAAATAAAAGTACGGCCAGCTGGTGGCAACTATAAGGGTAAGTGCAGACATCAGGGGTCAAGTGCTAGTAAGGGCTGTAGGGATACAGAAACAGTCCCCGAGTCCAAGGGTTGCCAGGGGGCAGTGCAGGTGTGCAACTGGCGGGGAAGCGACCTGGGCCCGAGATTAGAGGGTAGCCAGGCAACCAGTGCAGTTTCAGATTCAGCCAGGAAATCAGTAGGGGAGAGGAGGAGAGAAAGCAGAAGCAAAGAGGAAGGTCTTGAGGTGCTTCCAGAACCGGAGATGGTTCTCCTCAAGATTCAGAGAGGCCGGGAGGCTGTTCCAGAGGGAGGCACCAGCCGAAGAAAGACATCTACCACCAACTCGCTACTTGGAGAAGTGACTAACCCTGAGCGAGTTTGGAGACGGATGAGTGAAGAGCTCGAGAAGGAAAATATTTAGGAAGAGAGAGTTGAAGGTATTGCGGCCCCAAGCACCAGATGGCCTTGTGGACAATGCAGAGGATTTTGAACTTAATCCTCGCCACCACTGGGAGACAGTGCAGAGATTTCAGTCCTGGAGAGCTACGATCCCTGAGCTTGAGGCCAAGGACAAGTCTTGCAGTCCTGTTTTGGATGAGTTCCAGAGGGCAGAGAGTAGAGGCAGGTATATTTAGAAAGAGGCTGTTGCAGTAGTCCAGCCTAGAGAGAACCAGATCTCTGGAGACAGTGAGCCTCTGGGGGAAGGAGAGTAAAGGAAGAATATCTCTGAGGAGGTGCAGCTGGTAGTGTGACTTCTTAGAGACCTCAGAGATGTGAGGAGAGAAGGAAGGTGTGGAGTCGAAGATGATGCTGAGGTTTGTAGCCTCACAGGTGGGAGCAGGAAGAGGGCCAAGAGATGCCGTCCAGAGAGTGAAAGGAAAGGAGGGAGCAGGTGTCCTGATAAGGAGAATCTTGGTCTTACTGGCATTAAGGCAGAGATCATTGGTGGCACAACATTCCTGGATGGCGGACAGACAGTCAGAGAAGAGAGAAAGAGAAGAGGTGGCGGAAGAAAGCCTGAAAATGAGTCGACTATCATCCACAAAGCACTGAAAGTTGGGACAGAGAGCGGCAATGAGGTGGGAAAAAAGTGCTAGGTGTTGGTTGAACAGCCAGGGAGCGAGGTTAGACCCCTGGGGAACACCACATGCAGAGATAGAAGAGAGGAAGGACTCAAGTTTGACCTGGGAGGGTCTATCAGAGAGGAAGGAGGTCAGCCAAGCCAGAGCCTGATCGGTGATACCCAGGTTAACATGGAGAGGGTTGAGCAGGATGGCAGGGTTGACCATGTGAAAGGCAGAAGAGAGATCAAGTAAGATGAGGACACAGGGGGGGTTGGAATCAAGGTTGGAGAGCAGGTCTTCACGGATGTTCAGGAGAGCAGTTTCCATACTTCTGGCAGCACTGAAGCTAGACTGATGGTCATGGAGACAATCAACATATTCGGTGTGAAGATTAAGCTGGGAGATGGCCAGCTTTTCCAGGAGTTTGCCCAGGAAAGGAGTAGTGATGGAGATTGGATGATAGTTAGCTGGGCAGGAAGGGTCAGCAGAGGGTTTCTTCAGAAGAGGGTACACAAGGGAGTGCTTCAAGGGGGAGGGGAAGACTCCAGTGGCGAAGGAGTGCTTGCAGAAATCAGCCAGGGCAGGAGCCAGGGTGTCAATGTGGTCCTTGAGGGTTTTGGAGGAACACGGGTGAACCTGTTTTGACGAGACTTTCATAGATCTGACCTCTCTAGAAACCTCGTCTGAGGAGAACAGGAGAAAGGCAGAGAAGGAGGGAGGAGAGGTGGCCAAAGAAGGGCCAGAGGAAGAGCAGGGAGTAGAGGGAGGAGGGGGAGAGGAAGAGAGAGAACAAAGGATGTCCTGAGATTTAGAGATGAAATGAGAAGCCAGGGCCGTGCAGAGGGCCTGGGAGGGGATAGGAGAGGTAGAGACTGCAGCAGGATTGGCCAGCTCCTTGCAGATTTTAAAGAGTTCAGCCAAGTTGTTAGATGCCGTGGAGACACAGGCTTGGATATGGGCTCTCTTCTTGGTGCAGACAGAGAGCCGGCATTGCCTCTGGAGCAGGCGGCAGGCCAGTTTGTCAGAGGATGTACCGGAAGCGCGCCATTTCCTCTCAGCCACCCTGCACTTGCGTTTAAGGGTGACAAGGTCGAGTCGTACCAAGAGTTGCACTTGGCTTTGGGTTTCAAGCGGATCCTCATGACAGGGGCAAGAACATCAAGAGTATCAGATATAGCAGAGTGGAGCATGGAAAGGGCTGTGTCAGGGTGTGAGTCAGCCAGGGGGAAAGGGGGATGAGAAAGTGGCGGCTAAAGCCTCAACTGACACACGCTTCATGGGTCAGATAATCGAGAAGGGAGGTGGCAGTGCTGGAGTTGGCTTGGCTTGAGGGGTAGAGAGGGTGAGATGGGAGGAAAGGAGAATGTGATCACTCCAGGAGAGAGGAGTGGTGAGAGGGATCAGAAGGGGAAGGTCTGAAGAGATCAGAACATCCAGAGTGGTCCCTGCAGAGTGAGTCGGGCCAGAGGTGAGAATAGAGAGAGAGAGAGAGGGTCGCAGAGATCATGAAAGAGTCCAGTTGAAGAACAATAAGCATCCAGGTGGATGTTGAAGTCTCCAAGAAGGAGGAGTTGAGTGGTTGAGACCAGGAGGGAAGAGGAGAGATCCGCCCGCTCAGAG
Source organism: Ambystoma mexicanum (assembly GCF_040938575.1). Lineage (NCBI taxonomy): Eukaryota > Metazoa > Chordata > Amphibia > Caudata > Ambystomatidae > Ambystoma > Ambystoma mexicanum. The sequence continues at coordinate 343,543,049 of NC_090933.1, forward strand.
AGGGAGGAGGAGATCTGACCAGATGTCCGATAGATTGTGGCCACAGTAAGGGCATGGCCAGGAGAGAGAGTTGAGGCTTTCGCCGCCACTTTCTCATCCCCCTTTCCCCCTGGCTGACTCACACCCTGACACAGCCCTTTCCATGCTCCACTCTGCTATATCTGATACTCTTGATGTTCTTGCCCCTGTCATGAGGATCCACTTGAAACCCAAAGCCAAGTGCAACTCTTGGTACGACTCAGACCTTGTCACCCTTAAACGCAAGTGCAGGGTGGCTGAGAGGAAATGGCGCGCTTCCGGTACATCCTCTGACAAACTGGCCTGCCGCCTGCTCCAAAGGCAATGCCGGCTCTCTGTCCGCACCAAGAAGAGAGCCCATATCCAAGCCCGTGCCTCCGCGGCATCTAACAACTCGGCCAAACTCTTTAAAATCTGCAAGGAGCTGGCCAATCCTGCTGCAGTCTCTACCTCTCCTATCCCCTCCCAGGCCCTCTGCACGGCCCTGGCTTCTCATTTCATCTCTAAATCTCAGGACATCCTGTCCCCTCTCTCTTCCTGCAGATGAGGCATTCGAAAGAGGAGCAGGTCTGCGTAGGAATGACAGAGGCAGGAATCCTCTTTTAGAGTCAGAGCAATCTAGTATCTCCAATATTTCCGTTTCTTCTGGTATTTTTAATAATGCTTACAAATCCCAACACTGAAAAAAAACTCTCTTGATCCTTCGATTCCTTCTATTGTTTCTCATTTCCATCCTGTATCTCTTCTACCATTTCTTTCTAAAATTCTGGAATGGGTGGCTTACTCACAACCTTTTTCTTTTCTTGATTAAAATTCTCTTCTTCCTATTGTTCAATCATACTATAAACCGTTTCACCACACAGAAACCCCTCTTCTTCAAGTTGCTAACTCCGTTTTTTCTGCCTGTCATATTAAACAATCATCATGACTTGTTCTATTAGATCTTTCATCTGCTTTTGACACAGTGGATCATTCTATGCATCTGGCTTGCAATGGTCTTCTTGCCATCTTTCTGGCTTGACCTATTCTGCATCTTGTGCTAGTCAAGTGTCTTCAACCTATCCTAATCAGTATGTTTCTCCCCAAGGCTCTATTCCTTGTCATTTTCTCTTTTCATTTTACACTAAACCACTTTGAGATATTATTCCTTCTTTCAATCTTTGAAGCTGTCCTGTCATTTCTACACTGACGATTCTCAAAGCTGCTTTTTTAATTGTTCTAACACACTTCATTCTATTCTTTCATCCTGTCTTTTTGCAAATCAGACATGGATGCTGTCTTACGTGCTTCTTTTTAATTCCTCTAAAACAGAACGTATGTGTTTTCCTGCTTATCCTCCTTCCTCTTTACCCGCACATTTCTTTCTGTCTTTTTTCCTCCTTACATTCTTCCTTTGTCTCTGTCTGGTTATAATCTTGTTTTCATTTCTGACCGTTCTCTTTTGTTTTCACTTTATATCTCACGTAAAGCTCTTTTTTTCTTTACAACATTTCTAAAATCTGATCTTCCTAAATTTCCAGGCTACTAAACTTATAATCACTACCATTATTCTCTCACATTTTGAATACTGCTCTGCTCTTTTCATTGGGCACCAGGCATATGCACTTGCTCCTCTTCGTTCCATGTTAATTTCTTCCATTAGTCCTATCTTTTGTCTATCATCACATTCATTTATATCTACTTTTCTTACCCCTCTTCTCTGGCTCAATTTTCATTTTTGTTTTCTTTCCCATTTTGTCAGTATAGTGTTCAAATGTGTTCATGGTTTGGCCCCTCTTTTTCTTTCCCCTTTGACCTCTATATATCCCCCTTAGCATTCTCTTTGTTCTGCATCTGAGTTTCTTTTAACTGTCCTTCATCCCCATTTGTGTAATCCCATTGGTCTACTTGCTCCAAAAAGGTATAATTCATTTGCTTTTCAAGGTCTTTAGTGCTCCTAACCTTATCATTTTCACTCCTTTTCTGAAGAACATCCTCTTCTGTGCTTCTTCCTCTTGAGTATTAATACAATTGTAATTTGTTGTCATTATAACAAAGCATTTATATGTGCTATTCTTTGGTGAAAGCGCTATATAAATTATATAAACTATTCTAAACTAAAGGGTGGTGGGCAGCGCTCCAGAAATATGGGGACCAGGAAGCTGGAGATCAGCGGGTCTGTTGCAAAGTGCTCTGCACTGTCTGTGAGTTGAAAAGTTATCATGCAGACAAAATGTCAGTGCCCAAATAAATGCATTTGCTTTGGGACTCCCTCTCCAGTATGCTGAAATTTGATAACAGCCGGGGCAAGTAGCATTCCTTTTTTGTCCTCTTCACGTAAAAGAAGACCTCACAGTCTACTGCATCACCGTGTTCACACGTGTGTTCTCCATTGAATCCTGCAAAACAAAAGAGATGATGGCTGGAAGGTTTGGAATTAATCTTAACTTGTGGCATTGCTCTGGGCAACCCTCCAGACCATCGTTCTTCACCTGCCAAGCCATTACAAAAGGGGAAGACCATATGCAAATCAGGCTTCCATCTTTCAGCGCAGATTGCTTTTCTTTCCTCCCCATAGAATAACAGAGTTCAAAATATTCTCCACGTCTTTACCAAAGAGCACAAAGGTACACTGCAAAGGTTGCCTCTATCTCCCATTACTGATGTTCTGCATTTCCTCGTAGAGAAACACAACAGCTAAGTGTCTATGCCCACGATCATATGGGTGCATTCCAATGACTCACTCCATCTCCAAATGTAATTCCCTTTCCACTTCATGATTACAAGATCTCTGAATGTACGCGTTGTCTACGTTCATAGGGCACTACTTGCTACAGTTAAGAACAACACATTCTCTCTGGCATGTTCTTAGGTCACCTGTCATACTATTCTTTAAAAGCAAAATTGATTGGCACTTTTTGTTGGAAAAATCCCTTGTGAATAGTATTGTTCTCATTCAACTATTAATTTAATTGATTGTTTATAATTTTGGGAGGTTTTAATGTAGCAAAATCGCTTAACATCCCAGTTGTACTTCATGAAGATCCTGCTCCAGATGAACCATTGAGGCGGCCTTAATGGCGCAACCGTAGTCTTAGAGGCCTTTGATTTTAAGCCACCAAGGGCCGGATGATCTAACATTTGCACTGGGGCAAAGGCATAAGCAAATGCAGCAGTGCTGTTCGTGTGGTAATGCAGAATGGAACAAATATCTTTGACACAGTAAATATTTTCTCAAATCTTTGCACTAGGCTAAAAATAAATCAAGGGTCAGTTCATCTAAACTGTGACCATGGGAAAAAAATGGAGCATGAGAATTTACCACCAATTTTGCCGCTTTGGTGACATGAAACATAGCAAACAAGTTTAACCGCGATCCATATTGCAGTATTTAAATAAGTTTTCATGCGGACAAAAAGAAGCAGACTGCTTTATTCACAATGTTTGCTGTGTTATATGTTATGCAGCAAACAAAATACAAAAAAGCAGTAGATCGTTATTGGCAATATTTGGATAATACTGATTGTGACGAATTCTGGTTGCTCAATTCCATCTTTCCAGGCTGTTGCCTGCCTATGCTTTCTGCATGTAATAGAAATAACCCTGTTTATCATACTGTTTCTATGTTACACAGGAAACATAATACAAAATCAGTCTACTCCATATTTGCCATCATGAAAACATTTGAGATAATATGCATTTGGACAAAATCTGTTTGCTCCAATCCATTTTATCTAAGAAGCAAAGCTGGTGCTAAATTCATTTGCTCCTATTTTGTGCACAAGGGCAAAGGTCAGATTATCTGGTCAGATTGTCTGACCTCAGCATAAAAATTATCTTTGTGGTCGCTAAAACACAGATACACCTGTGATTGTAATTGTAATGGGTTATTTATAACGTGCTTAATACCCAGAGGTTTCTAAGCGTGGACCCGGGGATCGAACCTGTGTTGCTCTGCATCCGTCTTGCTTCCAATTGCCCCATAGCTATCCTCTTGTGCATCATTCGTTTAAGAATGGCGTTGAAATCCCAGGTCTTTCATCCGATTAATTAGTTCCTTATTTAGATGTCAAAATGCAAAGGGGACATAGCAGATCCACGAGGAACCCGAGAGTCCACATGCTACCTGATGCCGAGCAGTACATGACGGTTCTCCCAAGTGCCTCAATGCTAAATTTAAGTGTGGCTATAGGTATAATGCTTAATTATATAGCATTCACCACACATGGAACTGTCCAAAGTGAATGAACAATGGTTATGATTAGACAATACCGTGCTAGTCATTTGGTCAATCTTAGGTGGATGAAAGACCGGCCAGAATGACAGTGTGCTGCTGCCTTAAGGTCTTAGGGTGGGGTTAAGGAAGGTTTGACATGCATTCTGTTGAGCTATACTGCCTTTTCCTAAGCAAACATATAAGAGGAAGAGATAAAATACTCTGATGTAGAGCATACAAATAAATGTTCTTCTCAAAGGCCATCAATAGGGCTCTTGTGTGTGCAAATTATAATTGGTGGGTGTTGTTTTCATTTTTCTTTTATATTCCAAAAGAATGGACTATTATACACAGAAAACATGGAAATACCAGAGTTATACGGATCTCAATTAGTACAGTAAGAATTGTCGCGGCTACTTGATGTCACTATATGTACAAATAAAAATGTCAGATAAATGATAGGTGTCCCTGAATCAGTTTAATTGGAAAATACTACAACGGAACAGTCAGTATTTTCAAGGTTATATGTGCAAGTCCCATCAGTCAAAGAATGCTTGCCAAATGAATCACATCATCGAGGCCTCAGGTGCTCTGTTTGCTGTAGTGCACCCCTTGTTATGTGTGAGATACACCCAGCTCCATTCGCACAACACGTTTGTGAAATGGGTCTGTTAGTTTCCTTTTACTGGCCTTTAAAAATAGTGCATAATTTGGAGAATTGTAAAGAGAAAGGTTCCAATAGTTGTATTCAGAGGGCCAATAACTCCCCCTTAACGATTTCATTATTTTCCATGGCTGCTTCTAATTGGATCTGTGAAAATAAGAAAACATCATCCCTTTAAGAAGACTTAGAATACATCTCTGAAACAGACTGCCAGACCTCAGGCTGTTTTTGAAAAAGCCATTTAGGTGTCTTCAATATGCTTCTGCAAACCAGCCAGCGGAAAAGTCGAGCAATTCATATTTTTTGCTGTTCGAGGTCCAGCAAACTGTTGAACTTTTTCAGTGTTCTGTCTTTAGCCAACAGGCTGCAAACACCCTCAAGGCCCTGATATATGCTCTCGCCCCCAGTCTGCATCTGGACAGACCCTTTGTGTCGAGGCGCATGCTTTGAATCCTTTCCCATGTTGGAAATATAAAAACCACCTGCTTCATTCTAAACAGGCCCACTTGCAGTGAAAGTATGAAAGCATATACATGTTTCTCTTTCCAGAGAAGCCAAACCACTTCACGCAAGACATAGACAAAATAGTTGTCCTCTCTTCAGCACAAGAATGCCTGCTTGCAGAGGGTGCTTGAAATTTCCCCTCGAGGAACATCTGTTGACCTGTAGGTAATCAAGGTTCATGCAGGCAAGCAAACATCACTGATATGTTGGATGTTGTGGGAGCGAGGGTGCAGGGGGGCGGAGGGCCATGAGGATCTGAAGCCCAGATCTAATCTCCATAAGAATTGCGATTGCACAGGGAAGGGATTAACTTGACAGGCTGGAATAGACTACTAGATTTCCACAACCTCAAAGTTCATTTGCTGTCAGATGATGCTTGCAGCAGAACCATTTTGCTTTGAACTGTTGAAGAGGAAGTGCCAAGTGCCATCCACACTCCAGCCACCCCCTTTGTAGTACCCAGTACTTTCACGCCAAAGTATGTGACGTATGATGAACAAATAAACCAGCAAAGAGCAGCTGTTGGGCTCTGCCCAGTGCCTATCAGAGTAACAGCGCCTATTGAAGTACTGACAACTAAGAAAACATGGACAGTAAGGTACGCATTGACAAAACCATATCTGCAGTCAAGACACAATGACGGTTGTCAGAAGGGAATACCCGAAGAAGCCAAGAAGATAATAAAGGAAGACAAATGGTGACATGAGAAATCGGACGGACACACACATAGATGATATATGACCAGAGAATGCTGATAGAAGACAAAGCCAAGAGGAGATGCTATGGATAAGTGACATCTTGAGCCCTAGATAAAGAAGTTGACGTCAAGATGAAGAAACTTATGCCATATACACGCTGAAGATATTCATTTAGTTTAAATGTGTTCAGATGCAAGAAACCGCAAGTAGCAAAGACATTATTAAGCTTGCTTATGCTTAGTAGTAAATAGATTGTGGCAAGTGCCAAAATATTCATATACATACCCCAAAAGCACTTTATATATGAGTGTAAATCCACTGCGCACATGAACAGAATTGAACAAAGGTTACTAAAGGTCTCGAGAGGAGAGTGTTGCAGCAAACAAATCGAGAATTAAAATGAAGCGAAACCCAGCTGAAGGTAATCATGCCAAGAAGCCAAGGTTGTATCTGGTTGGAAAAGGCCAACAGTGGATACAATTAAAGAGAAAAGAACAGAATATCCTGTTCAGAAAGGTCAAGATAAGCCACAGATGGTAGAAGACTGGCAGAATTAAATCAAATACACGAAAATACATGAAGAAGAGGCCGATTTCACAGTGTCCTAGTAACGTGACAAGGCAGGCTGGAAGAGTGAGACTTTCACACCTACCCATGGATCTCCCCCATGCCCATACTCCTCAAAAGGTCTCAGACCAAGAAGCAGACTCGAGGCCAAACTACAAAGCAGTAATTGACACATGACCACTGAGGTGATTGATTGTAACATAATGGAGGGATATAGTACCTATGTTAAAGTTACCTTCCTATAACCAATCACGTTGCATGATAGTCTTTTAAGATTGCACGTCAGTGATGATGAGATTTTGCTATAAATATTGTTTTTTTCTGAAATTAAGTGGAGTTGGAAGAGAGAGAGAAGATTGAGCGTTTGCTGATGTTCGTTGTACTCCCTGTTTTTTTGTACTTATCATTAAACGGACTCCCTTTGCCAAACTATTGAGTTGTCATAGTTATTTGATGCATTAGTACGAATCTGCATCCCCATCTATCTCGAGGGTACTGCTACTCATTTTAAAGGGCTGTTTGCAGATCCCCAGTCAGAGGGCTGGATGGAGACCATCCAGTTCACTGCAGCAAGGGAGATGAAGAGAATGTACATTCTGCAAAGGGTCAAACCAATAACTATTCCCAATGCCAGGTTATGTTTGAAATGCCACCATTGACCGTTGACTATTGTGTGTATTTTCTCTAATAACTTAAAATAGGGATGTGTTTTTTTGCTTTAATATAGTAATACTCTTTTTATTTATTTATTTATTTTCTTTATTGGATATTTGTAAGGCGCCTATACAACAAAAGGTGTTTCAAAGCGCCAAAAGACAACAAAGGTCGGTGGACAAGGGAGAAAGATAACAATAACGGTCCTACTGGGCCTTGTGACATTTGTATTGTGCAAGTGCAGTAAGAAGAAGTGCAAGCGAAGGGGGGAAGTGCTGTTCTGTGCGAATGTGAAATGCTAGGATGGGAAGGGAAGTGCAAGGTAAAGAGGGGCGAGTGCAAGTGAAAGGGGGGGCAACAGGGGCTAGGCAGTTGCTAATGGGAGGCCAGGAGGGCATGTGATAGGGATTGCATGGGGTTCAGGGAGTGAGGGTCCACATGCTAAGTGCGAGGAGGGGGTTGGACTGGGCAGGGGGGACCTGGTACCCTGTAGAACTCACAGGGAACCAAGCAGCCAGTCACTGCGGCTGATAAGGGTGTTAGCAGGGGAGGGGGAGAATGAAGAAAGAAGAGAAAAGGAGGGTCTTGAGGAGCTTTGGGAATTTAAGGAGAGCTGGCTCTAGCTTGAGAGGGACACAGAGACAATTCCAGAGGGAGGCTGCTGCAGAGGAGAGAGATCAACCCCCCACTCTTTGCTTAGAGAAGCGTCTGATCTACAGAGAGTTGGAGCTAGAGGACGAAAGGGCTCTAGCAGGGAGGTATTTAGGGAGAGAGAGTTGTATGTAGCGTGGTCCCAGGCCCCAGAAAACCTTGTTGTTGATGCAGAGGGTCTTGAACTTTATCCTAGCAGCAACCAGGAGCCAGTGGAGAGATTTTAGGGCTGGGGAGATGCAGTACTTGGCTTTTGATGCCAAGGATAAGTCTTGCAGTCCTATTCTGGATTAGGTGAAGGGGGAAAAGGGTGGATAAAGGAAGATTGAGGAAGAGGCTGTTGCAGTAATCCATCCTAGAGAGGACCAGAGCTCTGGAGACATTGAGTTGGGGGATGTTGAGGAAAGGGAGAATGCCACTGAGGAGGTGCAGCTGATAGTGGGCCTTCTTAGAAAGGACTGTAATGCGAGGAGAGAAGGATAGAGAGGAGTAAAGGTTTTTTGCTCACAAGAGGGTGAGGGGACGAGACCCATAGAGGGCGGCCAGAGGGTAGGAGGGAAGGAGAGAGCTGGGGTCTCAGACTTACTGGCATTAAGGCACAGATCATTGGCAACACAAATCTGCCTGAATAGCAGTCTGACAGTCATGGATGAGAGAGGAGGAAGAGGATATGATATGATATGATAGGTTATTCATAACGCACTTAATACCAAGTGGTTTCTAAGCGCGGACCCGGGGATCGAACCTGTGGTGCTCCGTGTCGTCTTGCTTCCAAGACGAGCACGTTGGCCCTGAGCTATACTCCCGAGAGGCAGTAGAGGGAAGCTTGAAGGAGAGCTGCGTGTCGTGTGCATAACACTGGACGTGAGGAGAGAAGGAAGATATCAGGTGGGCCAGTAGATGTTGAAGAGCCACGGCAAGAGGATAGTGCCTTGAGGGACACCGCAGGTGGAGAGTTTGGTAGGGGAGAGAAAATGGCCCAGTTGAACCAGGGAATGTCAGTTGGATAGGAAAGTGTTCAACCAGTCCAGTGCCAGGCCCTTGATGTCAGGGTGGCATGATTGACCATGTCAAAGGCAGAGGAAAGATCCAGAAGGATAAGAACGGATGGAGAGCTGGAATTGAGATTTGAGAGCAAGTCTTCACGGGTGATCGGTAGAGCAGTTTCCGTGCCTCTGGCTGCTCTGAGGCCAGACTGGTGGTCATGGAGACAGACAACAGCTTCAGTGTGTTGGATCAGTTGGGAGATGACCAGCTTCTCCAGGAGTTTGCCAATGAAGGGGGTAATGGTGCCGGTGGTAGGGGCCAGGATTCCCAGCAGGTCAGACCACTATGCTATGTTGTGGCTACCATGGAAAGCTAGGCTAAAAACCCCTTTTTCTTATTGTCTTATATGATGAAATACAGGGTACTGACTCACATCCAATGCACATCAGAGTCTCACACCAGAATCTCACACCAATTACTGTCAAAGTCTGCCCCGCTGAAATTCAGAATGTCATTTTCCCTACAGCGCCATGGAGGAAGACAGCAGAGAAACGGAAAGGGGGAGAGAGAGATGGAGAAACTGCAATGCACAGAGAAACTGCAAAATGCACGACAAACTCACCAGGTGATCATAAATTTGTCAAAAAGGATTTTGGCAAAAGTGTAGGATGGCAAAAGTGGGTAACACTGTTGCAATACCATTACACATAGTGCCACATTACGAGGTAAGCAGTAACCCGCCGTTGCTACCGGCGGGTTGCCGTCAGCTTCATTACAACATTTCCATCACCTGATATCCCGGTGCCACCGGGATATTACAAGTGGCGGCAGACCCGGATGTCAGGCGGAGGAAATGGTAAATCCTTATTTCCGTGGAGTCCCATTGGACTCCATGGGACTGGGGACACTGGGAATGGGGATGCTGAAGCACCGGCACCGTTCCTAATGGTGCCGGTGCTTCAGTGAAGACAATGCCAGTAGAGGCCCGGATTCCCAGCAGGTCAGACCTGCCAGGGATCCCCAACCCCTACTGGCATTGGCAGAGTAAGAGAGTGTGCCAGTATCTTGCCACTGGCACCCTGATTTCTGGACCGCCATGCTCGTAATGAGGCCCTATTTTTCTGCAGCTTCCAAAAGTAATGTTATGCAATTTTCTAATTGTTAAGACTAGTCACTCTTTCTTCATGAATTTTTACATTGATCAAAAAAGAACTAAGACTCATTACAGTGCCTGGAGACAAAGAGCCTACCAACAAAGGTGGCAGATAAGCAGAAGTGAAGCTCCAGATTTGGGAAACCGTAAAGGATAGAGATGATAAAAAGAATGATTCTGTTTCATATATATTCAAATGCATCAAGTAAAGATTGAGTAGCCAAGACAAAGGAATAATTTGGCTGCACGTGGTAGAATGCAAGCAAAGAAGACAGGACCAGAGGTGCCATTCTCAGGTCATCCAGGACTGTAAACTCACCTCAAGGAAAAGTCACCTGATTTTGTCATTGCTTTAAACAGGTATGTAGTTCAGATATGATGCAAAAACGATGTGCATTGCTGCAAAAAGATTGCAATTATTTTGCTTGTAAAACCAGCAAAACACTTTTTGATGTGGGCCTTTGTACACACTAAAAAGGGTCCCTGTAGATAAACATGCCCTCATGACTCCTTTTCGATCAATTGCTGTCTGCTGGGCAACCCTTGACTAGGACAATACATCAGAGGGCTTCAATCAGAGATGGGTGGGAATGACAATTACTGCGTTTCTTTCCAAATACCACCAGATTTACTGTCTGCCCAATTCATGTTTATAGGCCTCATCACGAGTTGGGCTGTAGCCCTTAAATTTGGCGGTAACAGTATTACAGCCGCATTTAAGGGCTGGCCCTGTCACGAGTTGGGCGCTAAATGGGCTGTTTTACCTCCAGCCTTTCTCTGGAGGTGAAAATCCCCTGTTTTCGGCTGTATTACCGCCGGCTGTATTAGCCTGCATAATTAGCGTTGAAAATGCCCCATTGAATCCAATGGACCCTATGTGGAATGGGGGTTTACCGTTAACACCCAACCCGTGATCCGGCGGTAATACCGCCGCAACTATCGGTGCTAGGGCTATTACAGTCGGGCTGTATTACAGCCGGGATACAGCCCAACTCGTGACGAGGCCCCTAGGTCAAAAAATCCTGATAGCTTTGTAGGCATAACAGCAGTTCAAAGTCTGTCTATTTTAACTGTACCTCAGAGATGGAGGTAAACATTACATACTAGCCCCAAGCATGACGTTGACCTTTGTTTTACTCTAAAGAAAGGTAGCAAGGTCACTTCACCACTTGAAATGCATAAAAGGGTCAGGATGAACTATTTTGGGAATTAAAAGTGTTCAGTAGTGGGAGGAACCACTACTACTCACTATCCATTTCCACCTTTACGTTGAAGGTGGAAATGGAGAGAATAAGTATAAAAAATACCACATTCAGAAATTATTGAATACAGAAGTATTATTTTTGAAACATCACCAGAAATGACACTTCCACAAGTGTTAAACTCTCAATTGGCTCGATTTAAAGAAATACCTCAGCTGGTAATGTTTCTAGTGGTATTTATTTATGAAAATCCGTCTAACTATAAATAAGACTCAACATTATAATAGCTCCTAGCAAAGAAAGGCTATTGAAAGCACAACAGGGAGCGTTCACTGAGGAATTGTAGGTATGACAACTTTGACCCAAAGCGCACCATTCAGGACAGGACCCTCTTCACCTGACAGCAGAGTAAACAGGGGGTGGTTAGCTGGCAATGGGTTGCACAGTATCAGTGCACTGCTTAACAAAGCAAACGTGTTAAAAAGGAATTGCTGTAAGGTTCTGCTGCAGGTGCCAAGATGTTGCAGGCCTTTTAGCTAGTAAGGGTTGTCACAGTTGAGGGGGACCAAATGGCACCTTTCTTTAGTTGAGGGGTGCAGACAGACTGTAGCACCACTTATCATTGCCCTATGCAGGTGACTGCCATACCACCATGAACCTCCGTCTCCCTCTGGTGTGGGGTTCTGATTACATTGATTTAATACATAGCATGGAATGTAAAACAGATTTTTCTCCCGCGTACCCATGGCCAAACTTTTATATAGATGGAAAGTTTACCCTACATTTGAATGCACATCACATGGCCATGCATTTGCTTCTGAGTCTTAAATTGTAGTTTATTTTTCATTGGGTCATCCATGTTGCATACACGTTGTGAGGAGGTGTTGGTGCAGTGTTATGTTCATCAGTTTTTCGAACACTGCAGAATGGAATTTTGGTGCCATGGCGCACATTTGATCCCAGTAGCACTGTGGCTGCACTAAATGTCCGGTTCACGATGGTGGCACATAGTTGCAGGCCTTTTTCCCAGAGGACATTTAGTCTTATGCACAGAAAGATATGAATTATACCTGAACCCGCAAAGCCAACCTTTGTGAGGGAGGGGTTAAGGGTCCTCACATATTAGGCCACTAGACAAGAGATAGTTCTATTTGGGGATGGGCACATAGAAACCTGTAGAGGAGGAGCCAAATGCCTCTACCAGCCCCTATTCTACCTATATGTTGGAAGCAGGAAATTGCGACATGCACAACAACGCTAATGATACTTATACCGCAAAAGATCTTTGAAACAAGGTATCTATTGAGAAAGCCCTATAAGATGCACCCACAGAGAGATGATGGTCTCCTGAGAGAGAGCCCTGAAGAAGTGTGAAGCAGTGAATAAAAGAGGCTGGTGACGTCACAGGAGATGAGAGTGACGCACTGAGAAGGATGATCACAGAAGAGAATGCATAGACTTTATGGAATCTGACGACGAAATAATGAATAGAATAACCTTTCATGTGTGAAATGAAGCTTGCATGTGCGAAGAACGCTGAAGAAAATATAAGTTGCTTTATAACTGTACAGATGCTGCAACGCAAGTAGACTAAGTAATCATGAAGGCTGGCTATATGTAGTGAATAGACTGCAGGCGGTGATGCCAATATATACATACTTGTATAGAATCTGGATATTCGATGTCGCAACTTTAGTAAGCCAGGACCCGTGAAAGAGAAGGGCTGAAATTATGGTGCAGCAGAGAAAAACAGCTGAAAATCAAGGAAGGATCGAGAAGGCTGTCTGGCCCAGTGTCAAGGGTTGGGGTAGCCAAGGACTGGTTATCTATTCAAGGAGATACAAAGACCGCGAGAAGCGAGGCAAGCTCCTGTTAAGGTGCGACGGAAACACTATGAGTGCTATTATTCATTAATATCATTAAATGCGAAGAAGGAGCTCAAACATGGTCTCCTGTCACACGGGGTAGATGGAAATAGAACATGGGCAATCAGAACCGAGACTTGAAGATAAGAAAGTGCTCGCACTCCCTTCTATTCTCATTAGCAGTGACACATTGCAAGGCCAAGTTCAAAGACAATTCAAATGGCAGACGACATGAGTGATGATGAATGATGGGCTAATTGGGTGGGGAGGCATGGTCAAGTCTACCCACAAGCACCTGGGGTACGAGCTTGCATGCTGCTAGCGAGTCGAAGGTTCCAGAAGGGTACAAGCGTGCCAACCGATTAAAGAGGGCCATGTATTGAAGAGCCCTATAATTTGAGAGCCAATGGTTTGTTGTGTATCTAACAAATGTTGAGGGTGACTTGCACAAGGGGTGGGCATAAGTTGTCCACCTGACTATAGAGACCCAATCACAATCCAATCCCCTACAGAAAGTATACTTAGATGTTCCCCGTAGACCTATCACAATCCTAAATATTTTTTCTTAGTTTTCCACATAGTATGACGTCACATATAATGAATTTCTACTAAATAAATGTGATTTTTTATGAAACGTGTTGACATTATGTAGTGAGACGTTCCATGAGGTCCGTTGTACTCCCTGTTTTAGATAATTGAGATTAAAACAGACTACGTTTGCCAACTTCGGTCTTGTTATTGGTGTAAGAGGTATTCTGCACCCCCATCCATGTAATGACACGCTTCCTGATTTAAAAGGGCCTAACAGTTGAAACCCCTTGTAAGCTATACAATATTATCCTTGACAAAATGTAAATTCTGTGTCAATAATGATTCATTAAAATAATGATGGCATGATTGTGAAGGGATGTTCTCAGGGAGTACTTGGATACAAAGGAGCACACGTGGAATAGGAGGAGGCTTACCTTGTGATATGAATCACACCAGCATACACCTGAAGGCTCTGAGAATCGCAGATATAGGAAGCCCAAAACAAGTTTGTGACAGGGACTTGGTCTTGGAAATAGTTTGTGGTTCATACATCATTGGTTTGCTATGCCATGGTTTGTTATGTATAACCTGACACATAGTATCTTGTGGACAGATGTTTTAATTAAAAAGGAACATTCTTATTCTCCTTAACTCACACTTCATGAAGATAATTCAGGACCCCAGACAACAGCGGTGCCATCAGATTTTCAAAGTGTGTAACAAAAAGATGGCAACGATCAAAACGATTTGATTAAGAAAAAAATCATAAAGAAATGAGCAATGTAAATGTCATTCCTAGTTTTCCAAAGATGTGTAATGAACCAACATATCCTAATTCCACTTGGAACAAAACCACCTGTGAAAAGCAGCTGCAAATTTCGATGATTGTTCTAAAGCAGATTCAATAATGAAGCTTTGAAGATATTAAGTTCCCTCATGACAAATTCAGTTTTAATAGTCATTGGACTAATTCACAAAGCTTTTTTTCAATGGGATTTTCCCATTGGAAAAAGCTTTGTCAATCAGACCCATTATGTTTCTGAAGGAGTGCTGTGATGTTTTAGATAATTTGTTAGTGCTGTATGAATCTGTGATGTATGTGTGTTTCTGTGTCTGTTGCATTATGTTTAGGGGGTTCCTGATGACTAATTGCTCATATTGCAAATCAAATTTAGTGATGTGAAATTGTATTTGAATGGAGTATGATAGCTGGGGGAGTGGCTATGAGGATATCTGGTAAGTAGATGAGGCATTTTGTGATGTTTCAGTTTGTTGATATGGTTTGAAACTGATATATGTATGGTTGGAGTGTTACATATGACTGCTAGAACCCCCCCCCCCCGAAGTCACTAAATAGTACCAACTATTTTGAGTTCCATGTGATTTCATCGAAAATAAAGTTCTATGTGGTAATTTATTTGAAGGCTGGTTTGCTCGGTTTCTCTCTTTAAAAGGGGCTTCCTCACACTGTGCAGGACTCCTTACTCACGCCATCCCTACCCCTCTACATATACCTATCTATTTTATGCTACAATTTAAATAAACACATTGTCGTGGATATCAACTACTAAATATTGGTCTGTTTCATTAAGAGATTAAATTAATATAATTCTCACTGACATAAAATCCCACCCCACAATTCTGGTGACAAGAAACAGGTTGATTTAAAAATCAATATTTAGTTTTATTACAATAAAATCAATGCAAAGGTGGTCCCCAAGCTTTATGCAGAGATAATGTTACGCTCACCTGATATCCCGGGGGCGTCTGGAAGACTCTGACTTCTTGAACGCTGGATGCGTAGTTGCCCAGTGCTGAATAATGAATCTTAGTTATTTGTAGGGTGAGCTATCCGTCCTGGATTTCCTGTGCAGGGGTGCTTGACGTTTGTTGGCGAGCTGCACAAGTTGCTTCACTGGTGCAGTACGGCTTCCTTAGGCCCAGGCCTGCTGTGACGCTGAATCTGCTGGTAGGCAGGTAGGTTTGTTAATTGTAAGTTTTTGTTCTGTTTATAGTGGGAATTCGTTAATGTCTTTATCTCCTTCTTTTCTTGATGCTGGCGTGCCGGATGGAGAGGCACATTTTCTAGGTAAGAGAAAGCGTGAAGCGCAGCACCTTTATTGTCTTTTAAAGCTAACCTGTTTTTTCTTCTTCTCACAGGCCGCTGTGGTGCTGCAAGTGGATGAGAGTGCGATGAAAAACAGGCCCCAGAATCCATTAAGGTAAGTACAGCGCTGTGCAGTTGTTTAATATTGAAAGCGAACCTGAATATCTCTCTTTTCCTTTGCAGATGTTGCTGTGGTGCTCCAGATGGAAGCGTGGCATAGCGCAATGGAATTCAGGTAAGACTGATGGAATTCGATGTTTTGGAAGCATGCGTTCTAATATTGTTTTTCCCTTTCTCCTTATTGCAGGTCGCAATGTTCGAACAGCAGCTGTGGTAGCGGTTCGCCGGAAGTCCTTAAGCTAGTACTCACAGGTGAGTGATGTTTCTTCTTCTCTCGGTTTCCACAGATTGCAGCCCAGTTGAGATGCTGAGTGCTGGACGGTGTTTTCTCACAGAAGGCAGAATAATATTGTTCTTGTTCTTCCAGGATTGCAAGAAGATGCTGAAGACAAGGAGCTGGACACGGTGAGCGACACGCTGCGGGTTGCAGAATAACTCGAAGCGTGTTCTGCAGTCAGGGTGTGGTTTATACAGTCCAGGTAAAGTAGTACCAGGGAAAGTAGTTCCAGGCCTGCCACACCCAAAACACTAGACCGCATGGCTTGGTTCTTAGAACTAGACTGTGTGGGTGCTTCCATGTTAGATTTAAAGGCCCGTATACATAAATGGGACCTAGTTTGAACAGCCCTTCCTTCCTACATATGAGCCTGGTGCCAAAGGCGTCAGGACTGGCTCCAGAAGCCCTTTTTTTGCAGTGGTTTTAAGGACCTCAGGGTTCTGGTGGAAGCATGCTTGTGGCACAACTTGTGCCCCCTCACAGTGGTCATGACAGCACTCCCCCCAAGGCCCCTCTCATGGTATCCTTCCTGTCCGGTCCGGATTTGGTGGGGTTATCCAGGTAAAACCTCTCAATCAGACGTGGTGCGTGAATATGTTTACTTGGTTCCCAAGTTCTGTCTTGAGGCCCGTACCCTTTCCAGTCCACTAAATAGTATAGCTTAGATCTGGTAGGTTTCGAATCCAGGATATTTTTAACTTCAAATTCAGGCTCTCCATCAACTAGCACAGGTTTTGGTGGTGTTAAGACTCGGGTTCCTGGTTGTACAAGTTTTACAAGTGATACATGGAACTCCGGATGAATTTGCATGCTTGGCGGTAAGGCTAACATGACGGCCACCGGATTTATCACTGATGCGATGGTATAGGGTCCTAGATATCTTGGCCGAAATGTCCAGGTACCTTTTATGGGCACATATTTTGATGCCAACCAGACTTTGTCTCCAACTTGGTAATCGGGAGCTTTCTTTTGATGCCGGTCCGAGAATTTATTTTGTCTGTCTTTGGCTTGCAGTAAATGTTAATTTGCCTTTTTGAAGGCTTGGGTTATGCTTGTGTATAAAGTCTTTACCGCTGGGATTTCCAAGGTCGTGGGGGAGTCTAGTTCAGAGGTATGTGGATGTCTTCCGTATATTGTATAGAACGGGCTTTGTCCCGTGCAGGTGTGTATGGAGTTATTGTATGGGTATTCCGCTATCCATAACAAGTCTTTCCAATTCTCTTCCACTTGATGCAGCATGCAATGTAGATACTGTTCTAATGTCTGGTTTGCTCTTTCTGTTTGTCCATCCATTTGGGGGTGATGGCTAGTGGATAATCGAACATCAATTTGTGCCATGGTACAACATTTCCTCCAGAAGTTGGATACAAATTGGCTTCCACGAGCTGAGATTAGGACTGAGAGGAAACCATGCAGTTTTATAATCTGTTCAAGAAATGTTTTTGCCAGACCGGTAGCGTTGGGAAGTCCTTTGAATGGAATGAAATGTGCCATTTTAGAGAGCAGGTCTACAACCACCAGAATGGTATTAAAACCTTGACAGGGAGGTAAATCCGTAATAAAATTAAGAGAAAGAGCATGCCAGGGAGCCGTTGGAATATCCAGTGGTTGTAGGAGGCCAGCTGGTTTCTGATTTTGTGATTTATTCTGTGCACATATCCCACAGGATAGAACAAATCGAGCAATGTCCTTATGCCAGGTTGGCCACCAATAATTCTGTTCAACCTTGGCTAGAGTCTTAGCAATTCCGGGATGGCCTTCAATCAGGGAATTGCGATAACCAACATGACCAATTCTTGCAGATCTTTACTTGGTAGATATCGTCGTTCCCTGAAGTAGGGTAATCCATCCAGAACCGTGTGATGTTCATTTTGGGAATTCCATTTCTGCAAGATCTCGGGGTTCATTAAGGTTCGAATCTTATCTTGAAGTTCACTCAGAGTCAATGTGGTGGTGAGTCCCAGTAGTTTATCACGTGGGAAGATGGCAACAGGGTCCAGGGTACTGTTCGTTTTCTCTTCAACACCCATACGAGACAAGGCATTGGCCTTCCCATTCCGAACCTGCGGTCGGTATGTTATTATGTAATCTTATTCTGCGAAGAATAGAGCCCACCGCAACTGTCGTGACGATTGGGCTTTTGCCGACTTTAGGTATTGAAGGTTTCGGTGATTACTGTGATGGTATGTCTGGCACCTAATAGATACTGCCGCCAGGCTTTGAAAGCTGATTTTATTGCCAACAATTCTTTGTCTGTAATTGCATAGTTAAGTTCTGGTGGTGAGAATTTACGTGACCAAAAGGCCACAGGGTGTAATTGGCCTGTCTCTGGATCTCTTTGAGAGAGAACTGCTCCCATAGCTACGCCTGAAGCATCAGTTTCCACTACATAGGGGAGATCAGGGTGAGGATGTCATAAGATGAGCGCAGAGGTGAATCTTTTCTTGAGTTCTTGAAAGACCAGTTCTGCCTTTTCAGTCCATTGGAATTTTTTGTTGTTTTTTCTGAGTAACGATGTGATTGGGTGGACTATCCGTGAGAAATCTGGAATAAATCACCGATAAAAATGTGCAAAGCCGAGCATGCTTTGGGTTCCTTTAAGTGAAGAAGGTGACGGCCAATTAAGGATGGCATCTACTTTGTGTAAATCCATCTTGACTCTCTTTGGAGAGAGAACAAAACCGAGGAACTCAACTTCGGTGACATGGAAGGAGCATTTCTCGAGTTTAGCGTACAGTTTGTGCTGGCGAAGTTTTGCAAGGACTGAGTGAACATGTTCCACATGATCTCTTTCAGAGGGGGAATACACCAGGATGTTGTCAATATAGACCAGGGCACAGACATCGATTAATTCCCGTAATACATAATTCATGAAGTATTGGAACGCTGCAGGAGCGTTGCACAGCACGAAAAGGCATTGCCTGATATTCGTACAGGCCATATTTGGTGCGAAACGCGGTTTTCCATTCATCCCCTTTCTTAACACATACAAGGTGGTATGCTCCTCTGAGGTCTAGTTTGGTGTAGATTCGGGCATCCTTCACTTGGTCCAACAGTTCCGGGATAAGGGGCAAAGGGTAGCGGTTATTTACTGTGATTTGATTAAATGCGCGGTAATCGATGCAAGTCCTCAAATCTCCTTCCTTCTCGGGTACGAAGAATAAGGGAGAGGCTGCCGGTGACTTTGACGGGCGGATAAACCCATTAGCCAGGTATTGATCCAGATAGGACTTAAAGTGGAGATTTTTGGTTTCCGTAAGTGCATAAATTCGACCACAGGGAACCTGTGCGCCATGTATCAGGTCGATCTGACAGTCATAGGGCCTATGTGGCGGTAATGTGTTAGCCTGTTCCTTCTGAAAAACATCTTGATAATCCTGATATTCTTTTGGTAAGGTGTCCATTGGTTCAGCAATCCCCGATGCTATTCCTTGAACAGATTTCAGGTTTGGCTGTGGTATAGATTTCGGGTAGCAAGCGTGGGTGCATTCGTCGGAAAAGGTCAGTCTCTTTGCACGCCAGTCTAAGTGGGGATTGTGAGTTACTAACCATGTCATCCCCAAGATCAACCGGAACTCAGGAGCTTTGATGAGGTCAAACGTGATTGCTTCTTGATGTCCATCCTGACACAGAAGGGTTAATTCTGTTGTGCATTGGGTTACTGGCCCCGAAGCAATTTCTGTACCGTCAACAGTAGTTACCTTTTCAGTTGTTGGCTTTGTGCATAAGGGAAGTCCCATTTCTGTTGCCAGATCTCGATCTATGTAATTACCAACTGCTCCGCTGTCTATATATGCCTCTATGGCATGCATCCATGATGGTCATTGGTGATTGATCAAGGTTCCTGGTAGGGCAAAATGTGAGGTCTGTGACTCATCCTTTTCACTCGACAAGCAGACCTCTACGCTTGCCGGGCCTGGTAGTTTTCCGATTCCTTTCCATCATCTTCTTTCTCTGTAGCGCCTACCACCTTCCTTGGAGGTTTCACTGGGCATTCTTTGAGGTAGTGACCCGATTTACCGCAGTATTGGCATAACTGTAGCTGTCTCCTCTTGTCTCTTTCGCCCTTGGTTAAAGGGGGTCGTACTCCTAAAATCTGCATGGGTTCTGTGGTATTTTCTGATGGACGTTGAACGTACGTACATGGCACGATTTTCAAATCTACTTCGGTCTGTTCTTCGATCCTGTAATCTGTGGTCCAACTGAACTACCACGTTGATAAACTCTGCACAGTCTTTAGTTGGGTCTACCACTTGAGCAAGGACATCCTTCAAGTCTCCTCGTAGGTCCTGATGAAACAACGTGGTTCTTTTATCTTCTGGCCACCCCGCTTCTACAACCAGCCTATTAAAGGTGGCAATATAAAGCAGCAAATTTTGATTCCCTTGGTGCAGGGACAGGAGTTCGTTATCAAGAGCTTGTCCATGCAAGTGTCGAGCAAATAACTTTTCCATCTCCTGTTGAAAACCCCTGAAGTTCTGCAGTAATGGGTGATCCGGCTCACTAAAGGTACCGACCAGTCTGCGGCACTTCCACTCAGATATGATAACACGAAGGCCACCCTCGCCTGGTCGTTTGGGAAAGCCCCAGGCCTACAAAGAAAATGGAGGTGGCACTGGTTCATGAATGTTGCATACCTTCTGCGGTCTCCATTAAACCATTCTGGTCATGCCAGGGGTACTGCTCCCAGCAACGTTATCTCTACTGAATTGGCTGATGATGGTGTGGCGACGGATGGGGCGAATCCGGGCAATGGAGCCTGCCCCGCCTGTGTTTGTAGTAGCTGTTTGCTTAGTTCATCATTACAGTCTTTTGTGACTATTAACTCTCGTTTTAAGGCATTGTTTTCCTGCCGGGCTGCGTGTACCTTTGGCGCGTAATTGTCCCAAAAGCTGGGCTAACTGATCAGTTTCAGATGTCTCCATGACGCCCAGGTGGATAAGGTTTAAAGGCTTTTTGAGTTCTATTGCGCTCACCTGATATCCCCGGGGGCATCTGGAAGGCTCTTAGATCTGGAACTCTGGATGCATATTTGCCCAGTGCTGAATAATGAATCTTAGTTATTTGTAGGGTGAGCTATCCGTCCTGCATTTCTTGTTTGTTGGCGAGCTGCCCGAGTTGCTTCACTGGTGCAGTACGCCTTCCTTAGGCCCAGGCCTGCTGTGACTCCGAATCTGCTGCTAGGCAGGTAGGTTTGTTAATTGTAAGTCCTTGTTCTGTTTATGGTGGGAATTTGTTAATGTCTTTAGCTCCTTCTTTTCAGGTGCGAATGTCTTGATGCTGGCGTGCCGGATGGAGAGGCACGTTTTCTAGATAAGAAAAAGCATGAAGCCGGAGCGCCTTTTTTGTCTTTTAAAGCTAACCTGTGGTTTCTTCTTCTTCTCCTCACAGGCCTCTGTGGTGCTGCGAGTGGATGAGAGCGCGATGAAAAACAGGCCCCAGGAATCCGTTAAGGTAAGTACAGCACTGTGCAGTTGTTTAATATTGAAAGCGAACCTGAATATCTCTCTTTTCCTTTGCAGATGTTGCTGTGGTGCTCCGGATGGAAGCGTGGCGTAGCGCTATGGAATTCAGGTAAGACTGATGGAATTCAATGTTTTGGAAGCGCGCGTTCTAATATTGTTTTTCCCTTTCTCATTATTGTAGGTCGCAATGTTCGAACAGCAGCTGTGGTAGCGGTGCGCCGGAAGTCCTTAAGCTAGTACTCACAGGTGAGTGATGTTTCTTCTTCTCTCGGTTTCCACAGATTGCAGCCCAGTTGAGATGCTGAGTGCTGGACGGTGTTTTCTCAGAGAAGGCAGAATAATCTTGTTCTTGTTCTTCCAGGATTACAGGAAGATACTGAAGACAAGGAGCCGGACACGGTGAGCGTCACACTGCGAGTTGCAGAATAACTCGAAGCGTGTTCTGCAGTCAGGGTGTGGTTTATATAGCCCAGGTAAAGTATTACCAGGGAAAGTAGTTCCAGGCCTGCCACACCCAAAACACTAGACCGCATGGCTTGGTTCTTAGAACTAGATTGTGTGGGTGCTTCCATGTTGGATTTAAAGGCCCATGTACACAAATGGGACCTAGTTTGAACAGCCCTTCCTTCCTACATATGAGCCTGGTGCCATAGGCACGAGGACTGGCTCCAGGCAGGGGTGTTGCTGGGGGGGGCTAAGGGGGCTATAGCCCCTGATCTTTTGGTTGTAGCCCCGGATAGAATCTCAGGAGCTACAGCCAAAATACTAGCTAGCCCCCAGTCCCAACAGTTCCGACATCAGCTTAGCCCCGGGTCTTTTCCAGACCTAGCAACTCCCCTGGCTCCAGGAGACCTTTTGCAGTGGTTTTAAGGCCCTCAGGGTTCTGGTGGGAGCCTGCTTGTGGCACAACTGTACCCCCTCACAGTGGTCATGACAGATAATGACCACAATAGTACTCCACAGCCAGCAAGTCTACCAGCATGAAAACAACCTGCCTGTGTAACTCTCACTATTTCTCATACACACTTCCATTTCCATTACCAAATATATATGTTTAATTCTGAAAAACAAAAGGCATTCTGGTCATAATCCTGTCCTTTTTGTAACAAAACTGTTGTTACTTCAAAACATTTCTAAATTACCTGTAAGGGACACAAGAAATTACTGAAATAACGTTGCCTTCCCCAGTAACACCAACAAGTACTGTGACCATAGAACATTTGCATACTTCACATTTTCCATCTAATTATGGTGCTGGGGGTTGCTAGTATCTTTGTGCAATTTCAAAGTATGTTCACACTGAGTTTTATCAGAATTCTGCACATTTCGGGTTATGAATGCAATGTTATTGATTTTGAATGCACAGAATTTCAGCTCATCCACCCAATTTTCAGATATTCTAATATATTTGGGAGTGTCCCTCCCCTTTTATTTAGTAAATTGCATCCCGCTGCCACGCAATACTTTATCTCTACTATGTAAAGCCAAGAGTGAGCGGTTGCATGGGATTTACATTTGCATATTTTCAACGGTAGTAGAAATAACACAATAAACTTTCACTAATTTCTAAATTCAGTTTAAATATCTATGGCCTTCACTGATCACACATTATCAAGTAATTCTTCATTTGTCTATGGTATGGGAATCTTCATATCACAGCCCAATAATAACTATATCTGTGAAAACACTTTGGGTACCACTTAATGAGCTTGTTATTTAGAAAAGAGTTGTACACAGAAATGATATCTGTATCACTGTGCTCACAACCCAGAAATGTATATTTAGTTTAGATTGAAATTTCATCCAACTTAATTTTAAATACAGTGAGATGTTCTGTTCATTTCTGATTCCAAATTCAATGTATTTTACTAGCACGTTTTTCAAACCATCCTCTTCCTGTATTTAGCAGAAAAATAATTATAGAGAGCATCTACCATTTCTATTGCTAAATTCCCATCCTCACTTTGAAAGGATCCTTTCACTTTTGGAATCAGCATGTACACTCTTAGTTTGGAAATATCCCAGTAAGAAAGTCCCCTGCTGATCTGCTTGCATTGAGTTAGAGCTGCGTCAGATTCCCTTCTCTGCAGGCTCCCTTGTGGACAGGGCTCATGCCCTTGGAACATGAATCACCCTTCTGCAGCCCTCACATTGCTCTCTCTGATCAATCAATCCACAAAAACCATATTTATGCAGTCTCTAATCTAAAATATGCTCACACTTGGTCATTGGTGATGCTGCACATCTTAATTGGTCAAGTCCTTCTGCTGGCTTAGCCTGCAGCCAGACACTCCCACAGAATGTACCTCCTCCATCTCTACTGGTTGATTATCATTTCTGTACAAAAGAAAAATAAAGGTGAGGGAGTTTGCTTTTGTACTTCTGAATGCAAAATCATTTTGATGTAATTATTCATTGCAGAAACATGCCAACTTGATGAAACACAGACCTCTCGAATTCCCTGACACAGACGCACATTTGAATATGTGCCACAAATGTGTGTCATATTTAATTGCAAAGTTCGGAATATTAATAATTTCCATAATTTTTTTTATCAATGTAGAATATGACATTTGAATTGGAATTTATGAAATAGATAAGGATCTCACAATAACAACACACTCTTCTGTTTGTCTCCAAGTCGTATAGTCTTCTCAATAAAAAAACACTCTTCTGTCATATAGGTCAAACATTACAGGTAAAATTAATTTCTTTATGTAAACATGTAATACAAATAAATGGATGCGTTTTAACTTTATAACAGACATGGCCCAGCATGTCTTGGGTTAATGATCAACCCAGATCAAGTGGCAGGTCGTTATGGGTTTGTTGTTCACATATCTCCAGCCATTTGGTGGGGTTTGTGGCCGCAGAGTTCAAAGGTGCCACATTAGATGGAAGAATCACCCTTTGAGGCTCAGCAATACAAAGATAAAAAGAAAACAGACTGATGTATTAACTAGTGCACTGCAGTTTCCTTGCTGTTGGAATGTTAACATATTGTCTTAGAATCTTCGGGAATGTTGCTCCCAAGGGTGGGGTCTAGTTGTCTCTTAGGTGAAACTCTGGTCAATTAAAATCAGCACTAACAGGGCTGAGATGGACAGCAAATGTTATTCATGTCAATACAAAAAAACGTTGCATTTCCCTTCATTTTCACTGTAAGAAATTATTTAAACACCACCCTATTATTATTTTTTTGAACAATGATCCAACAGTGGATGAAGAAAGAAAGAAAATGTCACATTAGAGAAAACATTCACTACAGTGATCTTCCGTTTTTTGCTTGCCTTGATGTATAATAGGGAAACTGCATACACACACCATTTAGAATACTCATCAACATCCTATCACATTACTTTTGTAATTTTAAAACAAATTTGTTTGAAGCACCAGCTGTGCTCTCTTGCTGGTTTAATCATATTTATGAACGCCCTCTAGCCTTTTAACATTTCTGATAAGCAGTTCCATAACTTGCATGGAATGGCTTTCAGTATGACCTGCTGCTGTTAATCCAGTTCCTGGGGTCAGGTCCCATGGGAGTTCCAGATGAATTTGTGAGCCTCCATGCAGTTTGTGGTTTGCTGTCTCTCAGTGGGGTAAGTAAGTATTGGTATTCCCCAGGCACACCTTTGTCGTGCTATCTGGCGAGAATGCACACATTCTAAAGGGAGCATGCATTTTTCTGGCACCTCTCTCACTTACACTTGAGACAATCTTCATGTCTCTTAATATTACGGTTACAAAGTAGTAAATCACGACATAGTAATTTAGTTTAATAAAACACGGCACCTGGTGCTTTGTTTAAAATGGTGGTATGTTGTCTTTGGGTGGGGTGACAGTGAGTGCTGGAGCAGTGCTTATGAAGATTCTTTGTCAGTAGGTAACTTCTTTCACACCGACTCAAAGATGACCTTGCACTCCTCAATTCATATGTGACTTTATTTTTAGACCATACTGCACTGTTGCCCTCCCTCAACCCTCATACACAACCTCCTTGCCCTCACTCCAAGCTCAGCCCCAGGCTCCTTGTCCTCCCTCTATCCTCATACCCAACACTTGCTCTCCCTCCACCCTAATCCCCAGCACACTTTCCCTCCCTCTTCCAAACTCCCTACATACTTGCTCTCCCTCCAGCCTCATACACAACACTCTTGCCCTCCTTACACTCTAATCCCCAACACCTTTGCTCTCCCTCCTCCCCATTCCCAACATCATTTCTCTCGCTCCACCATCACCCCCAAAACCCCTGCCTTCCCTCCTCGCCATCCCCAACATCCTTGGTCTCCCTCCACTCCCCTCCCCAACATCCTTGCCCCCCTTTCACCCTTAAACCCAAAATGAGTGTCTCATGAACTGCAGTCTTATCAGGTGACTGTTTTAACATGCTCTATTACTCAGCTTGTGTGCATGCAGCAGAGCATTGGGACTAATGGCAAGGGCCCCCTGCCAGTAAACGTTCTGACTACTGCCACTGGATATTCTGTGATGTCAGGGGTAGTGCATACTGTTCTGCTGATGACAGGTCTAGATGCTGCATAATGAGCAGTGTCCATAGTGGTGGTGTCCGAAGCCACTACTACTGTGGTAGTGGAAGTCTGTCTAGTGGATGCAGAGGTCACCGGCCCCACGGAAGGTCAGGTTTTAAAAGAAAAAAGTAAAACACATACTAATTTGGGCACAATCCACGGGCCCGCGGCGCAGCAGAGTCATCCGACTCAGTCTGCACCGCAGCAGCCCTGCCTGGGGGTCACAGAAATTGGCCTGGGCCTTTCACTGCAGTCAGCAGCACACAGGTCACACAGACAGAAGCCTGGGTGCGGACGGGCCCCTGGTGGGGTCCTGACTCCTGGGCAGTCAGAACACCACCAGGGGACCGCACCGCCCCCCGGTCCCTGACCTGGGCCTTCCTTGCCTGATCACTGTGACAGGCTCAGGGCAGGCTGCTGTTTTACGGTCGAGACTTACCTGCTTTTACCGACTGGGACTTGATCTTCTTTCCTTTCGGGGCCTCAGGCTGGCGGGGCGCACACTGGCACAAATGAAAAAGCAGGCAGAGGCGGGCCCCAGGAAGCAACTAGGCCGCACCACGCAGTGCAGCAGGGCAGGCTCTCTCTCTCACATGCCACGCCTAGACACCTTCACTTCACAGTAACTCGTGAAATGAAGGTGGCGCTGCGCTGCCTCCTGTAACAACAACACATCACCATGTAATTTCACTGGCCCAGAAGAACAGCCAATGAAAACTGCACATTCTGTGTTACTATACAGAATGTATCAAATACTGTATGGTAACAACAAAATGGCAGTTTTCATTGGCTGTTGTTTGTAACTTGTTGTTCATTGCTATTGCTGGCCCCTCCCAGGCCCAGCCAGCCATGGCCTGCACCTGCAAGCACGAGAGATCACAATGACAAACAAACCCAATGTTTTATAATGAAGCAAAATGAAGTGGAAGAACAAATGAAGCAATTGCACGTGCGCTGGCCCCCCTATGATTAGTTCCGGTGCCCAAAAAAGAGTGCCAGTGATGCGCACCGGCAACCACCCCCACAAATTAAGCACTGGGGAGGCGCCAGCCAAAGAGAGAGATCTGGCCCCAACGTGATTGGTTTTCTGAATTGACGATAGTGATAAATCCCCACAGAGGCAGAAGAAAGACGCAACAAATCTATTCATGCGACTTACACAATGTGCAAAGAGCCACATTTCATCCTTGTTGCAGTGTTAAGAAACGAACTATCAATGTTGGCCAGTTCCCACATTCACAATCTCCTAAGGACAATGAAGTTGTCCGTACTGATACGTTCAGGGTTCCCCGCTCCCGAAAATGCCCTGTATCCTTGGCGCATTGGGTCTTTGTTACAGCCCGGACCCGTTTCTCTGAACGTGTGTGATTGCCTTGGAAACTAGGATACTTTTCATCCTCCCATGGTCACGTGCAGCGTGGTATGCGATCACGTGACACACGGCTCATAAGCTGTTTCAGGAAGAAGCCCGGCGCTTCTAGTTGAGTCAATTTTCGTTGCGAGAAGCTGCTCTTGGTCATGTTTCCTGGTTTCTTGATTCTGGTTCTGTCTTACGGATTCTGCCCCTGTCTTGCCCTTTGATTTGTTGTTCCAAGATTTTTGCTTACAAATCATGTTCTTGCCTGGTATTATTGAACCCTGCCTGCCGTACGGACCTTCCTTCGGATTACCCTCATCTGTTTGGATTCGACCGCCAGTTGCCGACCTCTTGTTCTGCTGTACGGACATTCTTTGGATTCTATTTGCCTGCTCACGTTGCTCATTCATCTGGCTGCTGAATTGCCGGGAGGCTTGCATTTCCATTAGACTCGGTGACCCAAAACGTACCGTGTATACACCTCAATCAGCGGAAGACATCAAAGCATTTCAAGTGTATCTGACTCCATATTTGAACATTGATTCCTCCGGAACACCTGCTGATTGGCTGGCCACTATTCCGTCTGGGCTTCAAGGATAAGTCTCTCTTTCTCTCTGGTAGGAGGTTCACCTGATTAAGGCGTCCTCGTGCCGTCAGGCTCAGTGACATCTTAGGACTAGAGACTAGTCACCTTAGCAGTAGGCGCCTTCGTGTCGTCGGTCCGGTGGCTATTTGGGACTAGAGACTGGCCATCCTAGGGCTTAGGAGTCCGTGTGTCGTCGGGTTTAGCTTTTCCTCCTCTGGCCAGAGAAGAATGTTTGCATTCTACACAGTGGTAAGCCTTGATTTCCTCCATTTATTTATTTTCTGAACGTCTGCTAGTTTTTTCTCATTCTTTCTACCTGCATTCTTGCCTCTTACCATCCTGTATATCCACAGGACAGATCTTGTGTTGTGTATAAGTTATCCTTTGTTTGTGTGCTAACTTTGTAGTGACCTCCTTAAATATCTCTATAGGTCAAAGCTAGGCTAGGAATAATTTTGGTTCATCGTTTAAGTCAGAACACCCTGCACTTGAAATATTGCTGGTTCGTCACGCAGGCCCAGATGTCCCGCTGATCCCCTTCTTCTGGTCAATCTCCCAACTGGTGTGTGTGGTTTTGTTTACACCCAACTGGTACATTGTCTTGAGGAATTCCACAGCTACAAAACGAGGTCAAGGCTGTTGGAATCCTAACAAAACTAGAAGCCTTACTATGGAGATCAGCGAAAACCTGGCAGGGATTATGCAGCTAGTGGCTGAACTGCGGAATGATATGGCAGCAGCACATAATGCTACGCAAAGAAGAATGGACGAGTTACAAGCCGCTTTCCCGGTTACTGGTTCTAGTGTACCTTCAGCACAGGGACCATCTACTTCTGGGTTGTCGGCTGGAGGTCAAGGACAAGGTCCTGTATATCTAACCGCACAATTTCCTTTGGCACCTCCAGAGAGGTTTACTGAGGACCCCAGGGATAATAGGACCTTTGTTAATCAATGCTGTCTACATTTTTTGTGTCATCCAAATTCCTTCCCGAACTCCACCACCAAGGCTGCCTTTGTACTTTCACATTTAGGCGGTACCACAGCTGCTTGGGCCAACCCTTTGTTGGAAGAAGGTAGCCAAATGATGTATGACTGCGATGCCCTTCTGGAGGCTATGAGCAAGGTCTTCGATACTAGGTACAAGTCGCAAGCCACGGATTTTGAGATATTGAATCTTGTACAAGGGGATCCAACCTTGTTCTCATACTTGGCCAAATTCAATCAATTGGCGGCAGAAACCAATTGGCCAGAAGAGAGGAAATCCTCTTTGTTCTACAAAGGATTATAGGATTCTTTAAAAGACATTCTAGCGACTGTTCCGGTCTTACCTACGGCCTTTCCTGACCTTCTTGATCTGGTCTTACAGATAAATGCAAGACGGTCGGAACGGAAAGGGGAGTGTAAGTCCCATGTCCTGTTCCCCTACCTGCTGTACTTGCCGGCAATCAAGAACCCATGCAAATAGGGGCGCTCCGGGGCCCTCTCACTCAAGAAGAAAGAGAGCGACGTCGCAGGGACAACTTGTGTTTCTATTGCGGGGCTTCTGACCATATCTTACATTCATGTCCTCGCAAACCTAAGAAACAGGGAAACTTGAAAGCCCGGCAGTAGAGGGGGTCCCTCTGTTGTGTGCACATTTTTCGGATCCCGCAGTACCAAGAGTTTTCTCCATTGAAGCACAATTGTCTATTCCGTCCAGTCTCTCTTGGGTAGTCAATGCTATTCTTGATTCAGGTGCCACAGGCAACTAAATTGACGTAAAGTACGCTCATGATTTGGGTCTACCTTTGGTTCCCAAGAATAAACTGGAACTAGTCAATACAGTCGATGGTACTACATTGTTATCTGGTCTGGTTACTGACAAAACCGTTCCTATAATCATGACAAAAGGGACTGGTCATGTAGAATCCATATCCTTTGATGTCATTGCCGTGCCTCAATTCCATATTATTTTGGGGTTACCATGGCTGACACTACATAATCCATGTATTGATTGGATGACTGGGGAGGTGCAATTCGTTTCCTCTTTTTGTGAGAAATCTTGTTTTTCCTCAACCAGGGACACTCTTAACCCATGTCGCTCCTTGTTACTTACAGCACCTATGGTTGGAGTCGTTTCTAAGGTTTTGCTTCCGGACGCCTATGCGTCTTTCCGTGATGTCTTTGATCCCAAGGGTGCTGAAGTCTTACCACCCCACAGACCATATGATTGTCCGATTGATCTCGTCCCAGGTGCCAAACTTCAATCCTCCATGAAAGCTAAATTGCGGGATTGGGTGCTTTCCGACCCCTCAGAGATCGCTGAGTTTAAGATGGATCTCGTCAATGGTCTTCCTTATGTGCAAGGCCGAGTCTTTTTACCGGATGAGGACACCCGGTCTAGGGCCCTGAGTTGGTGCCATGATTCCAAAGTAGCGGCTCATCCTGGGGTTCATAAAACCTTGGATTTACTGAGGAGGTGGTGTTGGTGGCCTTCTATGCACAATACTGTCCACCAGTATGTCTCCTTGTGCGCAATATGTGCTCAAGGGAAAGGGGTACGCGCTAAACCTATGGGACTTCTTCAACCACTTCCAATTCCTGAGATCCCCTGGACCATGGTATCCATGGATTTTGTCGTGGAGTTACCGTCTGTAAGAGGTTATGACACCATATCGGTAGTCATAGATTATTTCTCCAAAATGACTCGTTTTGTCCCTTGTAAGGGCATTCCTTCCACTCCAAAACTGGCAGAGCTGTTTTTGCAGAACATTTTTTGTTGTTTCGGTTTGCCCACCATCATCGTTTCCGATCGGGGGTCGCAGTTTACCTCTAAGTTTTGGAAGGCTCTTACCACAGTTCTAGGCATTGATGACAGATTCTCCTCGGCCTATCATCCCAAGACGGATGGACTAACCGAGCGACTGAATTCTACAATGAACAATACCTACGTTGCCTTGTTCTGCAATACCATGATTCCTGACTTTCTGTATTATGAATGGTTGAGTTTGCTTATTATAACTTGTTGCATACATCAGTGGGTGTTTCTCCTTTTTTTGCTTTATATGGTTTTCATCCTCATTCTCTACCTCTGACCACAATTGTTCCTTCTACTGTACCTGCTGCCTCGACTTGTGTGCGGGATTTGATCAAATTACAGGAGGATGTAAAACAACGATTGTCCGAGGCTCAGTCAGCAGCTAAGAAGGCAGCTGATAGGCACCGAAATCCTGCTCCTCACTATCATGTGGGTTCGAAGGTTTGGCTCTCGACCACACATCTTGGTATTCCGGGTAGGAAAGCCCTCAGACCCAATTTTGTGGGACCTTATACTGTTGTTGAGGTATTAAATCCAGTGGTGCTTAGATTGAAATTACCTGATCAGTGGAAAATACACCTGGTATTCCATGTATCATTATTGAAACCTTGCCCTGCATCTGTGAGGTTGCAGTCAAAGCCTTGCCCTATTGTGGTACAGGGTTCTGAGGAATACAAGGTTAGTCAAGTGTTGGATACTCGCGTGTCGCGGGGTGTCCGTCAATACTTGATTGATTGGAAGGGATATGGTCTAGAGGACCAGACTTGGGAGCCTTTACAGAACATTCATGCCCCTCGATTGGTTGCCTTGTTTTGGGCCGCTAGGAGAGGGGGGCGTTCTTTGGGGAAAGGAACTGTTAAGAAACGAACTATCAATGTTGGCCAGTTCCCACATTCACAATCTCCTAAGGACAATGAAGTTGTCCGTACTGATACGTTCAGGGTTCCCCGCTCCCGACAATGCCTGGTATCCTTGGCGCATCGGGTCTTTGTTACAGCCCGGACCCGTTTCTCTGAACTTGTGTGGTTGCCTTGGAAACTAGGACGCTTTTCGTCCTCCCGTGGTCACATGCAGCGTGGTACGCGATCACGTGACACACGGCTCATAAGCTGTTTCAGGAAGAAGCCTGGCGCTTCTAGCTGAGTCAATTTTCATTGTGAGAAGCTGCTCTTGGTTACGTTTCCTGGTTTCTTGATTCTGGTTCTGTTTTACGGATTCTGCCCATGTCTTGCCCTTTGATTTGTTGTTCCAAAATGTTCACTTACGAATCACGTTCTTGCCTGGTATTATTGAACCCTGCTTGCCGTACGGACCTTCCTTTGGATTACCCTCATCTGTTTGGATTCGACTGCCAGTTGCCGACCTCTTTTTCTGCTGTACGGACATTCTTTGGATTCTATTTGCCTGCTCACGTTGCTCATTCATCTGGCTGCTGAATTGCCGGGAGGCTTGCATTTCCATTAGACTCAGCGACCCAAAACTTACCGTGTATACACCTCAATCAGCAGAAGACATCAAAGCATTTCGAGTGTATCTGACTCCATATTTGAACATTGATTCCTCCAGAACACCTGCTGATTGGCTGGCCACTATTCCGTCTGGGCTTCAAGGATAAGTCTCTCTTTCTCTCTGGTCGGAGGTTCACCTGATTAAGGCGTCCTCGTGCCGTCGGGCCCGGTGACATCTTGGGACTAGAGACTAGTCACCTTAGCAGTAGGTGTCCGCGTGTCGTCGGTCCGGTGGCTATTTGGGACTAGAGACTGGCCATCCTAGGGCTTAGGTGTCCGCGTGTCATCGGGTTTAGCTTTTCCTCCTCTGGCCAGAGAAGAATGTTTGCATCTCTACACGGTGGTAACCCTTTATTTCCTCCATTTATTCATTTTCTGAATGTCTGATAGTTTGTTCTCATTCTTTCTACCTGCATTCTTACCTCTTACCATCCTGTATATCAACAGGACAGATCTTGTGTTTTATAAGTTATCCTTTGTTTGTGTGCTAACTTGGTAGTGACCTCCTTAAATATCTCCATAGGTCAAAGCTACGCTAGGAATAATTTTGGTTCTTCGCTTAAGTCAGAACACCCTGCACTTGGAATATTGCTGGTTCGTCGCGCAGGCCCAGATGTCCCGTTGATCTCCTTCTTCTGGTCAATCTCCCAATAGGTATGTGCGGTTTTGTTTACACCCAACTGGTACATTGTCTTGAGGAATTCCACGGCTACACAACGAGGTCAAGGCTGTTGGATTCCTAACATGCAGTCACTTTATTTTTAGTTTCAGCTCAACTGTAGCACAATACCTACTGAGGCATAATTATTGACATAAGGCTTTAAATAGAGAAGAGATGGCATATGGAGAGGGATACACTGGCTATGGGTGTTGTTTCACTTTTCCAAATAAAGCGGCCATGTTGGAATAGACACATCCCTAGCCTAACCCAATGGGAACTTCTCTATCATGAAGCATCTAAATAATTTTTTAAGTCAAGATCATTCATATTTATGTTAGTTTTATAAATGCATGTGAGGGAATCCCTTCACTTACAACATGTTCCCAGCTTCTCTGATAAACATCTCCATTGAAACAACTCTGCGTTTCTACAAATTTGTTAGGAAATCAAGTTTCGGCACAAGAGATTTCATATACAAAATATTTATTTGAAATGTATGCCTGCCAGCCCAGGATAAAATGCTCATTAAGAGGAAATTAACAACAGAATATGCAGCACAGAATGTTGAACATATATGTTAAGTAGTGAATTGAAGTACTAGCATTGAGGCTCATTGGAATCATTGTGAATTAACCAGGTCCACTGTTTTTTGATTAAACATCATACTATCTATATAAATGAGCTGACAGTAATTCTTTATATTTCAAAGTATTGGTGTCCTTGCATAGAGGCCATACAGTTTCTTCCCTTTTAAAAGAACCCTCCCACAACCCCAAATCTGGTCACTACTGTGCACTTGCATCTCAGACCACACCTGTCTCTGTGCATAATTTAGAGTAAATAACACCATACCACCTCACAGTAGTGATCACTTATTGACAATAGCTTAGATTGGGGAGCAAGCTCAGACTAACTGGCAGAAGGAAGCTTTATTCACCGTTGTTAGGCATCAGGGGTCTCAGGCAACATAGATTTGATTCCCATGGCACACTTTGTTTTTTGTTGTTGTTGCAAAGAGTGAATAGCTATATTAGTTAATGAGATTTGTACCTACCTCCCAAAGTCCCGCAAATCCAAAGTCACCTTGCCTGCATCGGATTGAGCTGTTGGTTCACACAAAAATGAAAGAGCATTAACAATTCAAAGCTCAGTACTAAAGTTACCCAATTAACAAGCAGAGCAGACAACTTCCCGCAGATGAGACACATGCATGAATAAACACTGCTTTCAGTAATGTCAGGACTCGAACTCGGGTGGACTCTAGCCCACAGTCTTGTTATCTACCATGATAATTGCTGGAGAGCTGTATATCACAGTGCTGCATGGCTTCCTTTCCAACTCACTCTGACATATCAGTTTTGGAATGTTGTTTTTTTTTTTAAACCTTTTTTTATTAAACAGCTTGGCAGCAGAACACAGGCGAACAGTACACAAGGTAAGCACAAGGTAGGAACAATTAAACCAGTACAGGCATACAGTCAGTGCATCTAGTATTAACATTTTCCATCAAGGGCGCATACAGTGTGAACGCAGTATAAGAGAGCCCTTGGCTCAGGAAAAATCACCCGCATGAGTGGGTGTAGCAGTTGGGGAAGTTGTATCAGGTGTCGCATTTAAATCTGACATATAGGAGCGAAACTAGATCCAGACATCCCTAGGCCTCGAGTGGGCTGGTTGTAGGCGGGACCAAGCTTCCTCAGTGTCTGAGGCCCATGTGAGAGCCCTGAGCCATTGCGCATGCGTGGGGGATACGGGTCGAAGCCAACAAAGCAGAATGGCTCGTACCGCAAGGAGCATGCAAAGGCCGGTCAGTTTCTTGGAATTTCAGTGTAGCTCTGGATGTCATGGAATAGGCCCTTCATTGGGGAGAGGTCGATAGATTGATCGAGTATAGCAGATACGATTGTGAACACCGTCTCCCAAGATTGGGAGAGGCGGGGGCAGGCCCAGATCATGTGCATATAGTCGGCGCCATCCTGCCCACACCTGGGGCATCTTGGGGAGTGATCACTAAGCATACGATGCAACCTGCTCGGGGTATAATGAAACCTATGCAACACATTTTGTTGAATCAATTTGAAACGGGAATTGAAAGATACCTGGTGTATACGGGCACACATGTGAGTCCAGCGCTCGTCCATCACCTCCACCCCAAAGTCCTCCTCCCACGCCCGCCTTAGCCCAGTGAATTTCGGAGTGGTTCTGGATTGCATCATTGTGTATAACCTACATATTTTCCCTCTGGTAGGTGTGGGGGAAGTCAGTTCTTCGATAGCGGGATCATCCGGTGGCATTGCTGGAAACATGGGGTAGTTTCTTTTAAGGGTTTCACGTAGAGCTGAATACTGAAGCCAAGCACTTGGACCACTCCTCAAGGGCAGCGGCAGGTCGGGCCACTCAACAAAGCTACCCTGCTCAAATACGTCACGGAGCAACTCGTATCCCGCCTCAGCCCATCTGCGCGCAGTCGACGGCGGTACTCGTGGGATCCCGGGGAGAAAGTTCCACAGTGGGAGATTGCCATGAAATGGATGAGGAGTATCTAGCAATTTCCAAGTTTTCGTTAGCGCCAGGGAGGTGCAAGCCTACGGATTCAGTGTATCCCGTGCAAAAGGAATGGGCTGTATCACCAGGGAGCGGATGTCTCGTTCGCTGACCGCCAGCCTTTCAAGTCTAACATGTGGAGGAGGGTCTGCTGTGTTAAACCAGTAGGATGTGTATTGGATTTGAGAGACCAACCAGTATTTAAGAAAATCGTGGGCCCCAAAGCCACCGTCAGCCATCGGGGTGGACAAGGTCCCGAGCTTGAGCCTGACCGCACCCGAATGCCACAGAAAAGAGTTGATGCTGCGTGTCAATGCTTGGAAGAAACCCTCGCCCGGCCACAAGGGGACGTTGGTGAACCTGTATAGTAGTTGAGGTAATACTATCA
This sequence comes from Ambystoma mexicanum, assembly GCF_040938575.1. NCBI lineage: Eukaryota > Metazoa > Chordata > Amphibia > Caudata > Ambystomatidae > Ambystoma > Ambystoma mexicanum. Next base: position 343,579,077 of record NC_090933.1, read on the forward strand.
TTTTTAATAACCCTATTCTACCTGCCAGGGAGATCGGCAATTTGCTCCATGCCAGAGACTTAGTCGCCAGGTGCGCAAGGTAGTTGTGATAGTTCTCCTCGAGGGTCGTCTCAAACTGACGTGTTATTTCAATCCCAAGATATGTGAACTTCGATTGCGCCCACGAGAACCCCATAGTGTCAGGGGGGGAAGGGTGCATTCCGTGAGCGGAAAGAGCGTAGATTTTGTGCATTTCACCTTGAGGCCTGAGATGTACCCGAAGTGGATAACATCTTTCAATATCGGGGGTAAATTCGTGGAGGGGGACCGCACAAGAAGGAGTGCATCATCAGCGTAGAGGGATACAATATCGGCTTGACCCGCCGAGCAAAGCCCTCTGTGCGAGTGAAGTTGTCGAAGCATGTCGGCGAAAGGTTCTATCGCTAACACGAAGATCAGGGGAGAGAACGGACAGCCCTGTCTCGTTCCCCTGGCAATATTAAAGAATGGAGAGCATCTGTCCTCCGTGCGGACACTGGCCACAGGCCCTGAGTAAAGCACCTTGACCCAGGAGCGAAAAACCGGCCCGAATTTGCATTGTTCGAGCACCCGCCAGAGACTGAATCGAACGCCTTCTGCATGTCGAGGGTTGCGACGACCGCCTGCACATTGGGGCTGATCCTGCTGATTATATTGAAGAGCCGTCTAATGTTCAGAGCGGTGGAGCGACCTGGAATGAATCCCGCTTGGTCCGGGTGTATAATAGATGGCATACAGGGAGCAAGCCTGGCCGCTAACATTTTAGCAAAAAATTTTGTGTCACAGTTTATGAGGGAAAGTGGGCGATATGAGCTGCACTGGGTGGCAGGTTTACCAGGTTTGAGCAGTACCGTAATTGTGGCTTCACAGAGTGATGAGGGGAGTGTGCCTGCCTCTACCGATTCCTCCCAGAGAGCTATTAAGTGAGGGAGTAAGAGAGTCTTATAACATTTATAGAATTCAACCGGGATGCCATCAACAGGGCCTTCCCCGAGGAGAGAGAGTCTATGGCCTCCGTAAACTCTTTCGGGGTGACTGGAGAATCGAGGGAACCAGCGGTCTCGGGAGAGAGGACCGTTAGGGGGAGAGCCGTAAGATAGGAGTCCACCTCCGCCTCCGTGGCCTCGTCCGAATTGGAGTATAGGGCTTAGTAAAAAGCGAAGAACTCCGAGTTGATGGCCTGTGACGTGATAGCTAAGGAGCCGTCCCAACGAACAATCCCAGGTATATGTGGAGCACCCAGCTCATGGCGGATGAGTCTAGCAAGGAAGCGGCCGGTGCACTCGCCCTCTCCGTATCTCCTCGCCAGGCCGGGGCTATCTAAGAATTTTTGTTCCCGTTCTGCCAGAGAGCGAAAAACGTCCAGCTCGACTCCTATAGCTGCAAGGGTCGCAGGGGTTGAGGACCGCGAGCATTGGGCCTCAGGGGTCGACAGTTTGGTTTCGCTGACAGCAATATCCCTTCGAATTGTTCTAAGTATGCCACTCTCTTTGGACAGTGCTATGCCCCTAATATATGCCTTAAAGGCCTCCCATAGGGTGGCCTGGGAGGACACCGAGCCCTTGTTTATTTCGAAATACTCCTCAATGGCTACCTCGAGTTCCGATCTGAACAGAGGGTCAAGGAGAGAATGAGGTTTCATCCTCCAGCATCTGGTACGGTCACCGTCCAGTCCCCATGGTCACCGGGGAGTGGTCAGATAGGGTCCTGGGGAGGATCATTAATTGTACCACATTTTTGATCAATACATCAGAGATTACCCACCTATCAATTCGGGAATAGGAATCATGGACTGAAGAGTAAAAGGAATAGACACGGGAATCAGGGTAGAGTAGTCTCCATGCGTCTACAACCGCAAGGTGTGGGAGGGACGACAGTGTAGCATAGGCTGCCCTGGTGAGTTGGCGGGACCTGGACCCAGATCTGTCAAGGTCTGTATCAAAAATGGTGTTGAAGTCCCTACCCCAGAGGATAGGAACCAAAGGGAAACCATCTAGGAGGGATGTGAGGTGTGTGAAGAACTCCGGGTCATCTATGTTGGGGCCAGAGATGTTCAGCAAGATCACCTCCCTATTCTGGAGTGTAGCATGAAGTAGTACATATCTACCCTGGCGGTCTATTTGTGAAGGAATGAGTGTAAATGTAAGACTCTTATGAATAATAGTCATAACCCCACGACTTTGAGTAGAGAAGTTGGTGAAATATCTCTGGGGACCCCAGGTTCTGGCGAATCTCAAACAATGTTCAGAACGCGCATGTGTCTCTTGTAAGAAAAGGATCTTGGATCCATGCCATTCCGCTTGCAGCTGTATCTGTCTAATTTTTTTAAAATTGGCCAGTCCCCTCACATTCCAGCTCATGAAGGTTAGATTGTTCTCCGTCAGAGGAGCGGTGACGCTCATATCGCCGGGATGATAATGTCCAGTGGGTCGATGTAGCAGCCCTGTAGCCCCATTAACACTGCATTACCCTGCAGTCCGCCCTCGCTGCCAATGCCAAACTTTTTTATGACAAAACACCCATCGCAACACACCCCCACCCACATCCCTCCCCCAACAAGAGGAATGACAACCCCAAAACCCCTTAACCAAATCCAAACCAGTGGCATCAACGCCTGGGGGCCTGTGGGCCGGACTGATGACGCCGCTCCGGGCCTGTGGCAGATCCAGCAAGAACATGGTGCCTACAATGAAGCTTCGGACGTGACTTGACAACTATATTTGGCACAATTTAACTTGGCACAGTCATGCAGAGTAATCCAACTGACAATTGTTGAGAAGTACAAGTGTGGTATATTCTTGGCGTTGGGGGAAAGCCGGTGTCGGTGCCTCCCCAACGGTCACGCTGAGTAGCTGTAGAGGAATAGCTGGGGAGGAAGGTCAACCTGGGAAATGATCGTCGATAAACCTGGAGGCCTCCTCCGGAATCGTGAAGAATGACACCTGATTGTTGTGTTCCACTCGTAGCTTAGCGGGGTATAACATGGAGTATTTGACTCTGTGATCCCTAAGCCTTCTTTTCACAGCCAAGAAAGTCTTGCGCTCCCGCTGGACAGCCACCGAGAAGTCAGGGTATAGGTGTATCCATGCTCCATCCAGTAGAAGTTCACCTTTGAGTCTTGCGGCTCTAAGGAGGGCATCACGGTCTCGGAAGTTAAGGACACAAGCTATAATGGGTCGCGGAGGCGCCCCCGGCTTGGGTTTAGGCGTCAGGGCCCGGTGTGCCCACTCTATAGCAAACTGCGGAGAGAGCTTTGGTGAATCCAGAAGCAACAGTAATGTGTGTTCCACAAAGTCTTCCATCGGCTCTCCAATGCCACTCTCAGGGACCCCAATGATACGGAGGTTGTTACGCCTCGAGCGAGATTCCAAGTCCTCATTTTTCTTCTCCACCTCAAGGATGCGGTTGGATAGAGCCGTGACCTCCAAACGCAGCGCCCCCAGACCGTCCTCGGCGGAGCTCACCCTGGTTTCAACCTGCAACACTCGACTGTCAGTCCTCTCAATGTGGGCCTTGATAGAGGAGATAGTGCCATTCATGTCATCTAACTTCGAGTGGAGCGTGGTGAAACCCTCACAGATAAAGTCCATCATGTTTTGAGATTCTGAGGTAGCAAGGGATGAGGTAGTGGCAGGGGCCTGCTCGGAGACCTCCTCAGCAGGGCCGACCGGAGTCTTCGTGAACATGTTTATGGAGCTCTGTTTTTTCCCAGTCCTTTTAGTCATTGTGGCGGTGATGTGACTCAGGAGGGAAGAGGGAGAGCCGATGGTATCCCTCGCCTCCACGGACAGGATCAACGAGGTACAACCCCTAGGGGATCCAGGCCGCAATGGCAGAGGTTGGCAGGGCACAACCCAAGCAGCGCCGGGGAGCCCGAAGTCAGGCGCCCTGGAAGGAGGAGAAGCGAGGACAGGGCAAATCTTCGGGTGTCGCAAGGTATCTGGCGCGGGGCAGTGGGGCCGGATGAAGTGGACCACAGGGGATCCTAGCAGGCCGCGGCCAGGCCGCCAGGGGTCTGGGCCCCTCCAAGTGCAGACCAGAATCTAGTGTGGTCTGCGCCGCGCCAAGAGGGTCTGCCTGGGCACAGGGCGTCCTCTATCGGGTGCGGATGGTTGGTGTCCCCCGCGGAGCAACGCATCGATTTGTCCCCATCACCGCTTCAGGATGGCCAGGGGTTAGCAGCATCCCCAACCCCCACATACCTTGCGGCCGCCAAGGGTCCGGCAACCTAGTCCACGACAGCGGGGGAGCGCAGCACCTGGCGTCCGTTGGTGTGCCGCAGCTCTACCCCAGGCGCTGGAATCTCGTTGAAGGGGGGAGGCCCAGCGAGGGGGACAGCAGGGTGAAGGCCGATATAGGAGTCGATGAGGGCCTGAGTAGGAGCCGCCCAGTTTGGGCGCTGGTCCAGCACACGAGTGGTTACAGTTCTAGTATCTGCGGTGCTCCGCACCGGCACCGTACAGCCCAAGCAATCGCGTGGTTCGCTCCCGGTCGTCAACTCAGAGGTGTTCCACCGCCACACGGGCCTCCACAGGGGTGGCGGGGTGTTACGGTACCGAGTGCCTGGACCGTCTGACTCTCCTCAAGTGCCGGGTTTCGGCGCGCAGATTCGCGGGCGATGGGGGATGGTCGCGGCAGTTCCCGATTACACAGTTACCTGCGCCGATTTTATTTGGGATTTGGACCAGTTGGTCCCTGGTCCAGCAGCTCGCGAATCGTAGCAGTCTGGTACAAGTTGTAGATCGTAAATGCCCAAGATCAGGATCGAGCGATCTGCCTGCCGCGGAGCTCACGTTTCAGGCGGCCATCTTGTTCGGCGCACAACAGCGCCCCCTGGAATGTTGTTTTATTTAACACCTTCTTTTCACGTCCTTGTGTCTCTCTTGTGCATGGATGTCATGCCCTCTGCCCTGTCTATCCACCTTCGAATACCTTCATCGCTCCTCAATTCACTGTCCCTTTGAACTTAGTTCCATAAGCTCTCCAGTGTGCCCTGTAAATGATAGCAACACATCTGCAGTAGTGGTTGCCTGATAACAATGTCTGCATGTCATTGTTATGGTAATAAGTCCACAGGATGTAGGTGCAGTTTGTCTTTTTGCATACCTATTGGCCAACCATGGCCATGCACTGGCGTAACAGATCCACTGCAACCCCATCCTGCCCATGCCCAGCAGTGGCGGTGGGGGGCCCCCTCAGCATGGCTTGCAGGGGTCCCTCACATTTTGTGCTAATCAGTATGACCATCCCCTACACACATTGAAGCAGGACAGCGACAGGATTGATACAGGCTACAGAGAACGGACTCTTCTTGTGGCGTAACACAGGACGACAAGAGTCGAGCGTTATTGGTTCTTTGCGGAAGTTTGATCCCAAATGCGGCAATAAGGGAGCTGGTTTCGTGAACATAGGAATCAGTTTCTAAGGAGAGCTGTTCCGTACAGACATCAGGAATTGAGTAGTCCGGCATAATTGTTGGGGCTCTCCCCTTTAGTAAACGTTGTCGAGTGACTTTGTGAAAGCACAACACGGTCAAGAATCAGATATTGTAGTGTCAGTTATAGCTAGTGATGAGTTGGGCAGGATTGAACCAACTAAAAAAGAAGTGAGATGGTTGTAGGGTACAGATGGTCCCCCTGATGAAGTTCTTTAACATTGTGTCGAACAGTATTGTTGAACGAAACATGTTGGGCAATTATAGTATTGTGATTTTGTGATGATATAGTATAAATAGTAGAAATTTAGTTTGACTTCACCCCTGGGTAGCACTGGTTGGGGTAGAACTGTATTGAATCAATGTTAGATGTTATGAGTGGTCTCCTTTAATAAAAAGGAACCAGTAAGCTACCGACCATTGTGTGTCTAGAGGCAGAGTGTTCTCCTTCAAAATACTATACAGGATTCAGCTTTGTATAGGTAGGATGTCACAGGGTTAAGCACAACACAGGTTGTTTTATGTATGGTAATGGTTTTTATGAGACATTTTTGTATTAGGTTTTTTAGGAATTTTTGTATTTTTAGAAAATGTGTTTTATAAATTGTGATAAAGACATGTGATGTTGATCTAAATAAAATTGTGATATATAAATGATGTGTTGACTTAGTACCTATTTGTTACAAGTACTAGGTAATTCTGGCCGGGGGGGCACCCGAAGGGGTAACCAGTGACGTGAAGTGATCTCTTGTTGTAGGATTGTCCTCCATTGTTGTGTGAGGGGCCTGGTCATCACGTCGTTAAATTGGCTCCACGTCTCTATATGGTTGTTGTGCATCCCCTACACACTGCCTACTACCCAAACCACAGCCATGGGGATCTCTTTGAACAACTTTCTATTTGTGTGTATATGTTGGCCAACTTCCTGCCCTATGTGGTCCTGATTTGCTTGGGCGTCGGGCAGGTTCGTACCCCATTCCTATGTTGCTCCCCATCTTTTTGGTCTGGGACACATTTTATGTGATCCCTGTGTTGCTCCCCATTTTGTTGGTTACAGCCCACCTTACTGTCATTCTCGTCCTCTGGATTCCTTTTCCTCATTGCTGTGTAACACTGCCGGCTGATTCCTAAAGCCTTGCTCCATGATGATGCTGGTTTACTAATGGGCACATCAGAGCCAAAAGCCGTTTCCAGGCATATGTGAGGGGTAGGGTAAGGTTGTTTTGGGGGTTTGGCCCCAATACTGTGCCTACTCCACAATTTCAAGGTGCATGCAGAACCAAGGAGTGGGAGTAGGTAAAGGAGCACATGCAGACATACAATGCAGACATATACCCTGACACTGAATATTTGCTTGTACACTGCACATATCCACACTCTGTCTGTACACACCCATCCTGCACATACACTAACAATCTACACATATTCCATGCACTGCACATACACATTCAATGCATGCACTGACAAAATGTCCATGCACCCGCACACTTTCTGTACACCTACACATACTGCATGCATATACACACACTGCTCACATTGTAACACACTGCACTTTTGTCCACAAACTGAACATATGACCACACACATTGCATGTAAACACACTCTGCACATATGCACACACTTGTCCCTGATTGGCTAACTCCATATCTGCATTCGAACGGGGACCTTGGGCCTCATTCCGAGTTGGGTGGTAAGGGAAAAATGATGCCGGTAAAGGAATACCGGCATCGTTTCCCTTTACGGCCCATTCTGACCCACCACACCGTTATTTACGGCGTCGTAAAGTACGATGCCGTAAATAGCGGTTTAGTGGCACGCGCACGACACGCCATGCCGTAATTAGCGGCATGGCGTAAACCGGAGCTGATCCCAAGTAAAGCGGACATGGAAAAAACGGCCTCCACAAGACCGCAAAGTACCTTACCGCCATGGAGTAAATACCGGCATCGCTGAGAAGGTGTAAAGGACCCTGAGCAGTGTTTCCAAGAGGAACAGGTGCACTCAATCAGCACAGGTGGAGGCAATGGAGTCTGGCACAGCACAAAAGGAGAACACCCACACACCACACCCCCTCCCACACCAAAATGATACCGATTGTAGCAGCATTCCTGGAGCTGGCGGCCCTGCTTGCAAGGCAAGAACAACTACAACAGCAACAACAACAACAACCACAGCCACCACCACAGAGGATACACAGGAGGAGAAGGAGGGTGAGACAGGGCCAGCATGCCCTACCGGTGCAGCCACCATTACCACGCCGGCAGCCCCCAATCCCCCGCATCAGAGCCACCCCCTTCAACCTCACACCAGAGCAGATCCACACCCTGTACCGGCTTGACTGGGACACCATTACCAGCATAGTGGACATGATACATGATGATATCGTGAGCCGCATAGAAATACGCACTGCCATCCCCCCTCTACTGAAGGTAGTGTCTGTTCTCCACTTCCTTGCCACAGGCACCTACCAGCATACAGTGGGGCAAATGCATGGCATTTCTCAGCCCATATTTTCACGGATACTCAAAGAAGTGTTGGATGCCCTCCTCACCCACACAAGGGAATACATATCCCTACCCCAGACTCCCCAGGAGATCTACGACACCAAAGCTGCCTTCCATGCACTGGCAGGCATGCCAAATTGCATAGGTGCCCTCGACTGCACCCACGTTGAATTGGTGGTCCCGCATGCCATGGAGGTGCCGTATCGCAACCGCAAGCAATACCACTCCATCAATGTCCAGATGGTGTGTAATGCCAGTAAATCCATCACACATTGCAATGCCCGATACCCCGGATCAACTCATGACTCCTTGGTTCTGCGGAACTCAACACTACCACGCTACATGGAGCGACATGCCGGACGTCGTGCCTGGCTGCTTGGTGAGTCATCTGAATGGGCCATGGCGTTGCTTTGGGGCTGTGAGTAGTTCTGGGAAGGGGCGGGGGGTTCATACTCCACCGGCCTGGGAAGGGGGGGGGTTCATACTCCACCTGCCTGGGAAGGGGGGGGGGTTTATACTCTACCTGGCCGGGAAGGGGGGGATGCATGCTCATCCCAGTAATCATCTGTGGCCATGCATGACCAGTACAATTTTCCACCATGAGGGCACACACGATTACCTCATTTCCACTTCCATGCAGGTGATGCTGGCTACCCTCTGAAGCCGTGGCTCATGACCCCCGTCCGCAACCCACAGAACAGGCACGAGGAGGACTACAACAGATCCCATACCCGTACACGCGTGGTGATAGAGCAGACCTTCGGTTTCTTGAAGGCACGATTTCGTAGCCTCAGCCGTTCAGGTGGGGCACTCATCTACAGCCACGAGAAGGTGTCCAAGATCACCATGGCATGTGTAATGCTACACAACATGTGCATCCGTCGGAATGTGCCACTGCCCCCTGACGTGGAAATGCCACCACCAGATGACGATGAGGGGGAGGAGGTAGGAATGGCAGGACAGCAGCCGGGTCCCGATGCACAGGAGGGACGTTCTGTGCGTCAAGCATTGATTGGACAATATTTCTGACTCACAAGTCAGCTGAGGGTTTCAGGATGAGAGGACATTGGGCACGGGGTGTGGGGATACATGTACACCATGTACTGTGCGACATTAAAATACACAAGCAAAATGATCAATGTCCACTCTGTTTTAGTGAATGAACAACCAGTGTATTAAAAAGTTTAAGTTTGAACATGTACAACAAAACCACCACCCTCACCCCCCTCCCCCTCCCCCCAACTCCCAATGACACACCCTCACTCCCCTCCCCCTCCCCCCAGCTCCCAATGACACACTCTCACCCCCCTCCCCCTCCCCCCAACTCCCAATGACACACCCTAACCCCCCTCCCCCTCCCCCAACTCCCAATGACACACCCTCACCCCCCTCCCCCTCCCCCCAACTCCCAATGACACACCCTCACCCCCCTCCCGCTCCCCCCAACTCCCAATGACACACCCTCACCCCCCTCCCCCTCCCAAATGTGTGTGCCAGGATGTTCATTGGCCACTTCCGGAGCCAGGGGGATTCATGTTCTGGCGGCGGAGTGTCCGCAGTGACCGGCGGACAGGGCTGGTCTGTGTGGATGAACTTTGTGATGGTGGGTACTCCCACTGGGGCTGTGGTCTTGGGTGTGCTGCCTCCAGGGCATCAGCAATCCGGCCCAGCACCTCACAGAGGCGGTTGGTGTTTGAAGTGATTACCTCACCTAGGACCTGCAGGTCATTGTGGCATTGTGAATGTGATTGACGGTTGTCCCGTAGGAAGTCCTCCAGCAGGGCTGTGATGCGCTGCCCGTGCACTCCATCCGTGGATGGTGTGGCAGATGTGGTAGCCAGCCGTGGTATTGACCGTGCAGGGCTCTGTGGGCTTTCGGCAGGGGAGGAGGATACAGGACAGGCAGGTGGTGCTCCTTAGCCTGTAAGGATTGGGGTGTCACTCTCCCCAGAGTCGCTGAGTGCGACTTGTGTGTGAGATGGTGTTTCCGGCCTGTACGCTGTGTCACATGTCTCCCCCACGTCAGATAGGTGAACCGATGTAGGGCTCTCCGGCTCGTCGATGAGGCACATGGCAGCGTGCTCCCCTGCCACACTGGATTCCTCCGAGTGGACTGTGGGGTATGTGTTCGTTCCCAGTGCAGGCATGGGTAGGGGTGTGGGTGGGGGTTGTGCAGCCTCCATGGGGGTTGCTGGTGCAGATGGTGTTGCCTGTGGCCTCCTCCTTCCTACAGGCTTCCGCTGTCCCCTGCCTGTGCCCCTGGAGGTGGAGGGCTGGGTGGCTTCATGGCCCTCAGTTTCATGTCCGCTGCCTGTGGGGTGGAAGAGAGAGATGGCATTAGCTATGATTTGGGGGTCAGCATCGCTTCAAGGCTATGGTATGAGAATGGTGTTGCAGCGTTTGGGTGACATTTGGGTGGTGAGTGGGACATTGATCTGGGCTAGGATGGTAAATGCATGCAGGTGTCTGGGTCAATCAAGCTGGCAGAGTACTGTGCTGACTCACAGTGACTGCCTCTTTGTGTGCTATGGGCAGTATGGGTTGTAGCCTTGCAAGTGGCATCAGCCTGGGTCTCACTTGTTACGGCATGATTGGGGGGGGGGCATATGTGACATGACTGCTTGCACATCCCTTGGCGGTGGCTTGAATTGGGAATGCATTTACTGTCTTCACTCATGACACTCACCTCCATCTGCGGATGACGGGGCACCGCACTCCATCTCGCCGACCCCCTCGATGGATTCAGGGCCCATCATGTCGGCACAAGTCTGCTCCCAGGGCATCATCTTGATTGGAGATGCTGGGCCTCCTCCTGTCTCCAGGGCCTGGGTCCTGTTGGCCGATAGGATGGCCCGCACCCTGAGACGGAGGTCGTCCCACCTTTTGCGGCAGTCCCTTGTTGTGCGGGGGGTGTTGCCGACAGCGCTCACCCTCTGGGCAACCAGGTGCCATATTTGTTTTTTTCTTGCTATGGTGGCCTTGCGCATATCAGTGCTGAACACCACTTCTGCATTGGCATGCAGGGTGTCTACCAGGACCTGTAGCTCATCCTGTGTAAAGCGCTCCTTGCGGAGGCGTGCGGCTCCTTTTTTGAGTGCTTTCGGCATGATATAGGTGAATGCTGGGAAGTCTCAGGTTCAGAATCTTCCTCCGGGTTCTGTATCAAGGGGATGGCAATGGATTGTGTTTTTAAAGATGGCCGCCGCGCTCCTTCCCGTTCCTGTGCGATGATGTAATTTCCGTATCCGTTAATTAGCGGTGACCGTAATTTACGGTGTCCGTAAATTACGGTCACCGCTAATAACGGATAGCAGAGCTTCGGTGGCGGTGTTGTAACGACCGTCTCGCTTCATGCCGCTAAGGGGTTTTACGGGCCCTTTAGCGGTATGCCGCTAGGGGATTTACCGGCATGGCAGAAAGCTCGTGCCTGCGAAGTCGGAATGGCCTGTAAATTGCGGCGTTGTACCAGACCGGACTCGGTCTTTCCGCCATGCCGGTAAAAACCCATACTTACCGCAAACCTTGGAATGAGGCCCCTAGTCTCTTGTTTGCCACCTCAAGCAGCCACTTTTGATCCCCTGGCGCTGAGGTGAGGTCTCCCCTGTGTTGTTGTACAGATTTCTGGGCATTTTATTGTATTTAAACGTTGAGGCGCTTTGTGTGCAGCTGGTTTTCCCCTGTGTTATTGTTCCGTCCGCAAGTGACTGATTGACTGACTCCATATCTCCATTCAAACGGGGACCTCGCCTCCTCCAGCAGCCACCTTTGGTCCCCTGACGCTGAGGTGAGGTCTCCCCTGTGTTGTTATGCAGATTTCTGGGCATTGCATTTTATTTAAACAATGAGGCGCTTTGTGTGCAGCTGGTTTCCCCCTGTGTTATTGTCCCGCCCCCTTTGTCCCTGATTGCCTGTCTCCATATTTCCATTCGAACAGGGACCTAGTCCCTTGTTCGCCACCTCCAACAGCCACATTTGCTCCCCTGGCACTGAGGTGAGGTCTCCCCTGTGTTGTTGTACAGATTTCTGGGCATTTTATTCTATTTAAACATTGAGGTGCTTTGCGCACAGCTGGGTTCCCTTGTGATATTTCCAGCCCTTTGTCCTGCCCAGCTTTTCAATGATTGGCTGACTGTATCATATTTGGGGCACCTACCACAGGGCAGCCCTTTCTGCCCGGGCAGCCCCTCTGGCTAGGGGCCATAAGGCAAAGGGCAGCCCAAAAGAGGCAATACAGGTGGTGTTTGCAGGTGTCAGCAGGGGAGGCAGGCAGCTACCCACTAATAACAATAACAGCCAAAACTGCCATCAAAACTCCTCGGCCCTCAATCACATATATACCACAAAGCAAGCCACTGTGCCCCTACTGCCAGGTCTCCATTCAACACTGAGCTCAGGGAACAGCAGAGCAGTGCCTGGCACCTAGTACCCGGTTTGGCACTGGAAAGTGCCAAACTGTAGGCAACTTACTTTCCTCTCCCCACCTCCGCTCATCTGGGTGATCACCAAGACAATCCGCTACGACCAGCATAAGCAGCCCCATCAGTGTCCACAAGTGTGAGACGAGGACAACCCAGACGACAACCTGCGTCAACGGTCAAGGTAGGCACATTTTCAGATACTAACACCAATGTTAACGTTCACCTCATCCTAAACCACCAACACTTGCAATGATTGCACCAAACGCACACAATCGTGACGTCCTCTATGAAGTCCAGTGTGAATCCAGACTTATTTGAAATGCCTATTGTATTTGAAACCTATGCCTCTCTTCCACTATCCAGGAGTCTCAAATTTAGATGTGTTTATATCTGCCATTTTGTGAAAGCTAGGCCTCTCTCCCACAATCCAGGAGTCTCAAATGTAGGTTTAGTTTAGTTTAGTTTATTTATTTGTAGAGCGTGCCAAGCCCGGAGGCATAAGGGCACTATGCTTACAAGTTACAGCATGTGCAAAACATGAAATTTCAACAGAATAATACAAGGAAAATACATAGGATTACATATATACATCAGGCAGGCGTTTACATACATTTTATAGGTGTGCTTACATCTGCCATTTTGTGAAACTTAGGCCTCTCTCCCACTATCCAGGAGTCTCAAATTTAGGTGTGTTTACATTTGCCATTTTGTGAAACCTAGGTCTCTCTCCCACTATCCAGGAGTATGAAATGTCAGTGTGTTTATATATCTGCCATTTTGTGAAACCCAAGCCTCTCTCCCACTATCCAGGAGTCTCAAGTTTTGGCGCATTTTTAACTGCCATTTTGTGAAACTTAGGCCTTTCTACCACTATCCAGGAGTCTCAAGTTTATGTGTGTTTATATCTGCCATTTTGTGAAACCTAGGCCTCTCTCCAACTGTCTAGGAATCTCAAATTTAGATGTTTTTATCTGCTTTTGTGAAACCTAGGCCTCTCTCCCACTGTCTAGGAATCTCAAATTTAGATATGTTTATATCTGCCATTTTGTGAAACCTCGGCCTCTCTCCCACTATCCAGGAGTCTCAGATTTTGATGTGTTTATATCTGCAATTTTGTGAAACCTAGGTTTCTCTCCCACTATCCAGGAGTCTCAAATTTCAGTGTGTTTATGTATCTGCCATTTTGTGAAACCTAGGCCTCTCTCCCACTATCCAGGAATATCAAATTTTGGTGCGTTTATACCTGCCATTTTGTGAAACTTAGGGCTTTCTACCACTATCCGGGAATCTCAAATTTATGTGTGTTTATATCTGCCATTTTGTGAAACCTAGGCCTCCATCCCACTGTATAAGAATCTTAAACTTAGGTGTGTTTATGACTGCCATTTTATGACACCTAGGCCTTTCGCCCACTATTCAGGAGTCTCAAATGTAGGTGTGTTTATATCTGCCATTTTGTAAAACCTAGGCTTTTTTGCCACTATCTAAGAATCTCAAATCTAGGTGTTTTTTTCTCATTATCTACCGCCCTGTGAAACCTAGGCCTTCTCTCCAAATATCTGGGAATCTCAAATCGAGGTGTGTTCTTCCCATTGCTTGCCGTCTGTGAATCCTAGGCCCTCCCTTTTAACCAGGAACATCCAGCAATCACTGAAGCAAGTACCGATAGCCAATGCCCAAGGTTACTAGGAACATGTTGTCTACTTCCCATTCCGACTGCACTACCCTCCTCCAATGCGTCATGTCCCACCAGCGCCCCACGTAGACCGTCCACCCATAGATAGAGGATCACCAGAACCTAACCCAGTATTTGGACAACCACCCATAGAGGACATCCAGCTATCAAATCACAAGAGAATAAGATTTGAAATCATCCAAATCATACAAGGCTCTACAGACGGGCTTCTTCCCCTGTAACCACTATACCCTAACCATGCTACCGACAAGGACCACAAAATGCCCTGACACAGAATTGGATGCTGCCAAAGAGAATTGAAACATGGAACAAACCAAACGGATCCACACCATCACCTTCCTCCATGAGAAACCGTCACGTCTATAGAACGCACCCCAACAAACACTACAGACTGCAGAAACAACATCATGAGAAGAGAAAAATCTCTATATCTTACACCGTACCTAGCAACAACCGCACCACTGCAACACCTCAATGCCACTGACAAGTCCAGGCATGCCGAGCACCAATTGGGACCATGCAAAAAAAAGAAGAGAAGACCCCAGAAGAGAAAGATATGTAACCAAGGCCCTCACACCATACATCACAAAAACACAAGGGAGCCGCCAACACCATAAAAACATAGGAGACAATGAAGCAGAAGAATTCATCAACCCAACCATCAATCTAACAGACCACCTCAACGACGAAGCTGACTCCACGGATCACCACCATTGCAACCTAATCAACGCTAGATCAATGTCCAAACATGCCACAGAGATTAACAACTTTCTGTGCGACAAATGTATAAACATCTTATTCATAACCAAAATATGGCTAAATGACAATTACAAAATCATACTACATAACTGCCTCCCTGACACCTTCAAGTGCTCACAAGCAAATATGAAAAACAAAAGAGGAGGACTGGCGATACAGCAAACCCCAACACAAACCACAAATTGATCCTGGTATACAGACCTACGACATACGATGTAACCTTCGTGGACACCTTCACTGAAGCTATCACAAACCTAACCAATGAGCAAGAACACCTGATAATCCTTGGAGACTTCAACATCTGGTTTGACAAAGGAACCGCTAACACACAAAAATAATTAGCCAAACAACTGAAGACAATGAAACTACATCAGCTAGTCAAAGGAACAACTCACAAGGCAGGACATACACTAGACGCAATCTTCTCCAACAAAACCCTCATCACCAGAGTGCCACCGATACAGATCCTCTTCATGATCATGCTAGCCACATCAGCAGCCAGACAACCTGACCAACTACCGACCATCATGAAAAGAAACCATCAAACATAACAATTTATTAGAACTACTGGAAATAAACAAACCACCGGCAACAACTCTGGAAGAAGCTGACCTAGACACAAAAACAGAACTACTGCACAAATGGATCAACAGAACAATAGATGAGATCTTCAAGGAAAAAATGTTCACTCCATTGCGCAAAAAAGAGCGACAGCAAAATGGTTTACCCTGCGTCTGAGCGCAATGAAAAGAAAAAACAGGAAACATGAACTAGAATGGAAGAAAAAAACGACCAAGTGAAGAAATTACATTTCCATTGACAAATCCACTCATACAAAAAGGAAATCTGCAAGGCCAAAAAGAAATATGACATCAGAATCACCAAAGCCGTCAAGACCCAAAAAGAACTGTTTAAAATAGTAAATGAAATGAAAAACCCCTCTGGCTGCAACAACACACCGATGCCCTCACAGAAATTATGTTACAACCTTGCAGAATACTTCCAAAAACGAAATCACCACCATCCAACAGATTATACAAGGCAGACCAAGCAACTATAACATGCAACCCACCCAGCCACCTGAGGATCGCCAGAACAAACTCTGAAGTTTCCCCCAAATATCAGCGGACACATCGTCAAGGTGGTAAACAATAGCAACAAAGCAGGCTCCACTGTAGATCCTTTCCCCCCAGACATACACAAATCAATCCTCACACAAGAAACACCCATGGAATACTATTGAAAGCTTTTCAACCAATCACTTTCAAAAGTACAGAGATCATTCAAATCGGCATTATCAAGCCACTCCTCAAGGACACAATAGGAAACATGGAGGACGTATCCAACTACAGACCCATCTCCAACATCCCTATCCAAAAAAAAAACAACTCAAAACATATGTCTATAGACTAACACAAGAGCTCATAGAAGAACACCTACTGCTAGATCATGCACAAATAGGCTTCTAACCAATGAGAGGAACGGAAACAGCATTGCTTTCAATCTGGGATGATCTAAAGGCAAATGCAGACTCAGACAAAAGCACAGCTCTAATACTTCTAGATCTCTCTGCAGCATTTGATACAGTCAACCATGACATCCTCATCAGGAGATTGGAAGAAATAGAATCAGCGACATAGCCCTACTATGGATTAAATCCTTCCTAACAAACAGAACAGAAACCATATGGATCAAACCGTCCAAATCCACCCAAAGGGAATCCACCTGTGGAGTACCACAAGGATCCCCCTTTTCTCCATTGCTTTTCAACATACACTTCATGCCATTAATCAAGGTCATCAAAAAACACGGTCTCAAATGCTGCAATTACACCAATGACACACAGATTGTCTACAAAATGCAAGATACACAGGAAGGAAACACACCGCTGGAAGGCTGCCTACAAGAACTGGCTGGATTAACACTAAGAGCCTTAAACTTAACCCGGGCAAAACAGAAATAATGATCATATCCAAAAGTGGGGAAAACAATCACTACGGAACAGACGGAACTAGGGACAGCACCGACTACATCTATGATAGTAAAGAACCTGGGAGTCTTGATGGACAACGAACTAACACTTGAACCACAAGTAAACACCATAATCAAGGAATGTTTCTTCCTCATATATGCAGTAAAAAGGATCCTACCCTTCCTCTCTTCCGCCCACAAAACAATCACAAACATCATGTCCAGACTAGACTATACCAACAGCCTATAAGTAGGAATATCAGAACGACTATTGAAGAAACTTTAGCGCTTCCAAAACACTGCGGCCAGACTCCTGCTCAAATTACCACAAAGAGAACACAATACCCCAGCAAAAAAATGCTGCATTGGCTACCAATCACACAGTGAATAAGGTTTAAAACGATGTGAAAAACGCATAGAGCAATCGACGGCCATGGAGCAGAGTTACTAACTGAAATAATAACCATCTACCATTCAACAAGAACACTCAGATCAAGCAACGACATTTGCTTAGAACCAAAACCATACAATAAACCATACAATAAAAGAACAGAGCTAGAGCTCTCACTTCCTCTTTCTGAGCGCATGCACCAGGTTTCGTTTGACTGTTTAACAAGAACGCCAAAGTAACACTCACCTGGGCGTTGCCAAGACTTTCGGTTTGAGGCACTAACTAACAGCAGAGGGCGCTGCGGGGCAGGATTCAGGTTGAAACCAGAAATTGGGGAGAAAGTGATCTGCGGTGCCTGCGAGAAGCACTGCAGTATTTCCTCTGTTTTCATCGAGAAGAAGTGGCCTCTGAGTCCGATTTGCAGCAGTAACAGTCAAAACCCCCACTCTGCCATGGAACGCAGAGTGGAAAGTGGGGAGAAAGTGATCTGCAGTGCCTGCGAGAAGCACTGCAGTATTTCCTCTGTTTTCATCAAGAAGGAGTGGCCTCTGAGTCCGATTTGCAGCAGTAACAGTCAAAACTCCCATTCCGCCGCGGAACGCAGAGCGGAAAGTGGGGAGAAAGTGATGTGCTGTGATCTCGGGACTCGAGGGAGCCGAGAGCCACGTTTCGCTAGCATCAGCACGCCATAACGGGACTCTGTGCAAACGTCTAGCAACTGTAGTCAGCCCTCCAGTACAAAGCATGGAGCTGGGATCTCAAACAAATCCCAAAACCAATAAGCCGAACGATGAGGTAGAAGGTCGGCCTTTGAGCCCTCCCCAGGGAGCACCCCAAACAACTCGCAAGCCTCACCCTTTGCAGCGGACCTCCCAACCTCTCCGCCGCACATCCTCAGGCTGTGTCTATGGAAATGTCTGTAATAACGACTCCAGTCCCGGACATAGGACCCCCCCCACAGAAAGAGGGGGCGATACCCGAGCCAGGGGGCGGATTGTATGGGGAACAGCAACCAACAGAGCCGCAAAATGGCTTTCTTACCGAGACCATGAAGAGTCCCAGGAGAAAGTAAAAAAACTCAACTCAGCGAAACAATTTCTAGTGACTAACCGGTCGAGCAATGAAGCACAGTACCAACGACACCTCGGAAGAGGGGACTGGTTTCCGTTGCCTCCAGTGAACCCGCCGACCATGTCGTAGCTCTTCCTCCTAGGTCGCCGAGCGGAGCGTGTGGTCAAGGTTGCAATGACTTTGAATTCAATGCAAGCCCAGCGTGGGTGGGAGATAGAACTCCCCCCAAAACCAACAAGAAACCTACGACAAAATGTGTGAAACAGCAAAAGTCAAGCAATAGAAATTCCCTTTCAACAGTGCTAAGACAGTAAAACCCCAAATTGGATGTGGGGCGAACCACTTGTTTAAGGTCACGGCAACAGTACATCTTGTACCAGAACCAGATTTCGCGCGACCTACTGACTCACAAGCCCCCCTCCAGAGTACCAACATAGGACAGGAGACTTTCATTGATGTGCCAAATGACGTAACACCGAACCTGCAGGAGCACGAAGCACCTCTGAATGCCAACCCAGAGCTGAACTTGAGCCTCGATTTGACCCATGATAGCAACGTGTCGGACAACATGAGTCCAGAGACCTCGTCAAAATCGCTTCCTCCTAGAATGCAGTGTTTAAAGGCCAGCCAAGAAAAAAAGGGAAAGGCGAAAAAACACCCTCAACAAACAAGAAACATCCTAGGAACCCATCCCGCATTAGACAGAGGTAAAAAATGTACAGGTGCTATAAACTCACAGTCAAGGAAATCAGGCGGAAATAGATCAAAGATCTTACCAACACTGCTACTCTCAAACGCCTTTAAAAACTTTTTTCAAGAAGCAATTCAAGACTTACCGTCGCCGAAAGCGCAGAGAGTCGAGACATCAACACTGAGGGAAGCCTGTGCCCTTGCATTGCTTGAACTTCAGTTTCCTCCGGCGCCCTCATCGGACCACTCAGAATTGGGTACATGCTGCTCCGAGCCTATGGCTGCAGGTGCTATGCCAGAATCCGTGACACTGTTGGACCCCAACGCGCCTGTCCTGGCCTCCAAGCACAAGCCGCTGTTTCAAGACATGCAGTAACTGACCCAGCCTTCACCTGAAGACTCCAATCTGACGAGGAAGGCTCCCTTGGACAATTACGAGGGTCGGGGGCTTTTGCCTCTCCACCACGAGATCCTGCGTAGTCCAGCATTGCAGAAGCTACTGTCTCCCCAGCCATCAGCACTATTCAGCAACGGGTGTATGGCACAGGAAGATGGAGAGTGCGAGCCAAGCACCCCCCCCCTTCAAGCCACACCCTGAATCTAGCAGCCATCTCCAAGCGACCTCCTAGCATGGGCAGACCAATGGGCAAAGTACCCTTAGAAACCATTCAAAGTTCAAACATTCGCCGGAATTCTTTTGGACTCAGTGCAAAAACCAATAGCAGATTGAGTGTCATTCATGGCGTCACTCTGAGAGACAGTCCAATAAAGAAGCCTGACCTTCTAATGATAATGTCAACGGGAACAGCCGTTTTATCACCTTTTAGCAAGTTGTACAAGGCCTTAAATGACTTGGTGAAGGACCAGACAACGTTAATCGGAATGACACATTCAAAACGTATTTTCCTAGAAGGCTATATCACCGCCATGGAGCAAAAATCAAAAGAAAATCAGTCTGCACTGGAACTCAAAATATCGGCTTTAAAAAGCGCCCATAATCCATCGACCAAACCGAGCCAGACGGCAAGAGGCACGCAATGCAACTTGAGCCCACCAGCGGATGATGCGACAGGGCCAGCTATTTCTACGATTCCTAAAGCAATACGTCAGTCTATCCCGACAACAGATTTGAACAATCCAACAGTCATCGTTTCCCATCTAATTCAAATCCCAGGGTCAGTGACGACTAAAACCTCGAACACAGGCCCAAAGATTCCCATCGATCTAACGGCTGGCTACCAAATTTTCGAAAACTCTCAAACAAAAACAAAAACGGCCAACACCACAAAGAGGCAGGTGGTTCTACAACTACCGACAAAGCATCCTACAAGAGCGGAAAGGCTCGTACCAGAGCAAGTTAGCACAATGTCTGCTCACGGACTCACAACAGTAAACCTACGAGGTCCGCCAAGAAGCTCAAATCCCGAGCCTGATTTGGTAGTCTTGGTGACCTCGCCTAAAACAGCAATCGATTTCCTGCAAGACAAAGAGTTGATGGACTTTAGCACACATATGGATTCTGACTATGACCACCAAAAAGAAACCGCCCCAGCCCAACCGTCAAGAAAAGCAAAGAATTTAAGCTTTCCGGAGGCTGACCCATGATTAAAACCAGCATCAAATCGTACAGCAAACCAAAAAGGCACAAGTTTGATTTGAACCACGGACGGTAACGGGCGGGACACTCAAGATTTCCAGTCCCCCGTCCGCGACCAGCCTTGAATGGCACGTGTACCCTCCACCTCGACCATCGACCAGAGGGCTACTCGGAGACCACGATCCACTGAGTTGAGTGGAAAAAAGGCGAGTGTACGTTTCAAACCCTCTGAGGATGGAAGATCCAAGCCTCGCCCGAACCGACCGAAGGCTATGGGAAAGAACTCACCACATCCCGACACACAAACCAGCTCTACGACGAAGAGATCAAGCTCTTCAAACTAGAAGAAACCTCGGCGTCAAAGGAAGACTTGATCCTAAACAGGCAAACAATTCTTCATTTTCTCTTGAAAATAACCAAGCTGAAGACCCTGAGAACTGAGGATTTTCTTCTAATAGAACCTTACCATCGAGAACGGACCGCAAAGGCCTACTTACACATCAAAGCTCACGCACTTAATGGCCTGCAGTCAGATGCGTACAAAGAGCTTGAAAAAAGAAGTTTTCAGTTAATGGAACTGGAAAACCAAAGGTCTACCAAGACGACCGGAAGAGGTGAAAGTGAAACGGGAAGCAAACATAATCGCTACATCTCAAAAACCGAAGAACTGTACAAAAACTCAAGATGGGGCAGATACTCTCAATCTTCTCCAGATACAAATAAAAGATTCTCGTAACACAACTCACAAAAATTCGAAAAAAACTGTCAGAGACAGATCGCTCGCTGATAGCAACTATTCTGGACCATGTCGCTCAAACCTCCCATACAGAAAACAAAGGGACCTCGACCAAGCCTTTTATGCCAAGCCATCACGACGAAGCTCGAGCTCTGCTACGGAAAAAACAACCACAAGGGCCCACAACCTCAAAACCATCAAAACTGAAGCAGTGGAAAAAGAAAACGTGGTAAACCCCAGAAAAGGACTATGGGCATGGCCCCAAAACCCTTCGAATCAAAAACTAAGAGATAGCAACCACTACAACCTTCGGCAGTTTTTCAAAACAACCTTGACAACCTGACTAATCAACCGAGAGCCTTAACCATAAATCTGGGATCAAGGAACACCAGAGGCCACCAACATCTAACTAAACCCAGAGGCATTGACTTAGGTGCTTTTGATATACTGTGTCTCCAAGAGACCCCGGCCGGCCAATAGAGTCGGGCTTTGCTCCGAAGTACTTTAAGATGAGACAGTTGCACCTCGAGATGAATGGGGGTGCAGATTCAATTACTTCAACACCACACAATAAGGACAACTCAATGGTTTGGCAAAGGGAGTCCATTTAATGACAAGTACAAAAAACGGGGAGTCATGGCAATCAGCAGTGATGTGATAGTCCGTCTCGCTTCAACTCCAACGAACTTCATAAAAACAACATCATTTATATTAAAAACTTGTCATAGCTGACGTGTAATACTCCAAAGTTAATAAGCATTTATATTGGTTCAGAAAAGGTAACTTTAATATAGGTGCTATATCTGTATATGGTAATGGAATGAGCGGATTGGGTAAACACTGTGAGGTGGACGTCTAAGCCCTTCCTTCAAAAATTACTACTGTAGACGTCACTAAAAGTATGATGTCCCATTGGTTCAACTAACTATAGGAGCCTAGATTATTTGGTCCATTGTGATTAGGTTGGCATCAACCCCAGGCATACATTTCCACTTTGCTAGCAGCACGCAGAATGGACAGCCAGGTGCAGGGTGCCCCTTCAGCTACCCGGCCTTCCTCCAATGAAGGTTACAATCAATCATCACTTCAACAACAATGTGTCAATTATGTTACTGTGGTTGGCCTCGAAACTGCATCTTCTGACTGAGAAAGTTCTGCTATCTTCTCCTGGGCGGATGCCACGCATAGGTGTGAACTCGTGCTTCTCCTCGCTCGAATGGTCACGTGATGCAGACACCGTGAATTTGCCTAGTTTCTCCCGATTTGTGCATTTAATTCTTATTTGGCTTGACACCTGCCTGCGCTTCCTTATCTTGACCTTTCAGAGGCAGGATATTCTGTTCTTAAGTTTCAATTAGATGTAGCTAATGTTCGATTCTTCTATTGGTATGACCTTGGCTCCTTTGGCATGAGTTGCATCTGCTGAGTTTCGATTCAGCCGTTTTATCCTCGTTTTGCTAGAATATGAAGCTTGTCGTGCTTGGCCTCTAGTAACCGAAGTTGATTCTGTTAATGCAAAGTGGACTCGCACTTATAATACTGTGTTTTGTTTTGAGGTACATTATGTAAACATAGCACTTGCCGCTGTATTCTTCTACTAAGCATAGCAAGCCGCACTATTTTCTTAGCTTCTTGCGTTTGAAGCATATGTACAGGCGTTAGCGGGTTGGATATCTTCGTCCTGCATACAGCCTAAGCTTCTTGCATTTTGACATGTTTCCTTCATTCTATGTTCACGATATCCTTATTCATAACGTTTCGTCTCCCTGCATCATTCTATGGTTGTCATTTCTCCTATCTGCAAGTCAGTCCAGGCCCTTGTGACGTCACCATTCGTCTTTCATTAAGGCCTTTTTTAGTTTCTTCCGGGATGATACTTAAGCAATCTTCATTTCATCTCATTTGCTAGTAGGGTTTTCTTAATGGATACCTTACTGTCCATGGTGTTCTTGGTATAAGTACGTCAATAGGTACTGTTTTTCTAATGGGTACTGGGCAGAGCCCTACTGAGGATCTCTGTTGGTTTATTTGCTCATCATTTGTCACATATCTCGGTGTGAAGATTCCTAGTACTTTAAAATGGACGATTGGAGTGCAGGCTTTATTTGGGACCTCCTCTACAACCTGGTTAGAAGAAAAGCGTCCCATGACGGATACACAGTAATTGTCGCCCCCGCCACCAAGGGCCTCCTGGGCAGACCATCGTCCGGCCTTCTTCTGGCAGTTCGAGCTGGGTCTGGAGTGAGCCTTATAAAAAAAAATCAGAGTCCTAGTGCCATAGAGCAGCTCTCTTAACTTGGGACTTATGTGAAACTTCGAACTCGAAATTTAAGGAAAATCTGGCTGGGTATAATCATGCTTTTACTGGAACCCTCAGAGAACAACCAGAGAAACTTTCTGTGCAAGAGTCGGAGAGGTGGTCGACAAACTTTTGGTGGACCAACCACTATCCAACATAATCATTTTCAGAGACCTGAATGCGAAATGTCCTAAGCCTGATGACACGAAAACTGCCAGGTCCCATATATCCTCAGCAGAGGAGAGGGGCGCGGCATGGCAAGATCTGATGAATTCAAGAAACATCCATAAGGCTACATCTATTTGCCAAGTGGACCACTTGATTCCAACATGGGAAAGAGCTTCATCTGCTGCGACCCTCGATTATATTTTCGTCTCTCAAGCTTTGCTGTCCCAACTATCCAACTTTGAAGTCCTTAGGACAGACAAAAGCGATCACAACCTTTTGGCCATGAGTTGGTCTACAAGTCACACTCAAAACCCTGGAACTCAAGTGTTGAACCTAATCAGCAACAAACTCGACTCAGGTTGACAGCTTCCAACATAGCTGAATTAGCAAAAAAATACAGCGAACAACGAAAGGTCAACAAATCTGAAGGAACGGCAGGCACAGTAAATTACCAACCTCTCCTTCTGAAATACAGATCGCATTCTAAACCTAAATCAGGGAAGGGAAACCACACGTACAATAAAGCCCTCGCTGAACAAAGACGAAAGTTAAGAAACCCTAAGAGAGCGACCATAAAGCAAAGCTCTCCTGAAGCGTGATCAATACTACAGATCGAGTATAAGAAGTACAAATCATGGCTAAAGACCTATCGAAGCAACCTGTACCAGCAAGATTCAGACCAATTGCTACAGATTGTGTCCTTAAAGAAGACAGGATTTCTGGACACTAATCAGACCCTCCGACACCCAAGCAAACGAAATCCTAACTAATTTGGTTAGTGACGAAAAATGGGTAAACCATTTCAAAGCGATCTTCGCCCCAATCGAAGGTGGCTCTCAGCTTGGCAACGAGAGCCTTTCCTCCCCTTGGGAAGATTTAACAGATAAAGATGACATCATCAGAATGATCAAGAAGCTGAAATCATCCAGAGCACTGGGACCAGACGGTCTAATCAACTTTGACCTGAAGCAACATCCGGAAGAATGCAAGCCCATGATCAGCCAAATTTTCGCCCGATGTAAAGACTTTAAATCAATTCCATCTTCTTGGACATCGGCGGTGGTTGTCCCAAGTTTTAAGCAAGGCCCCAGAGAAGATCCGACCAACTACCGCGGGATAGCCCTATTAGATACCATCGGCAAGGTCTTTGCATCACTACTTCTCACAAAATCCCAAAAATGGGCCAAGTCATCTTTGTGCGCGGATCCTTTCCAAACTGCCTTTTTGAAAAATGCGAATACGTTCGTGAACATCATGTTACTTAACATCATCAAGTGCAAGGTTAGAGCAGGTGCCCTAAGAGTGTTCCTGGCTTTTGTGGACCTCACCCAAGCTTTCGACCAAGTGGACAGAGGAAAGCTTTGGGAGAAACTAACATTCTGGAAGTGTCCTCAATCCATCCTGGCTCCCATAAGAGCCCTCCATACCGACACAAGAATGCGTGTACGCCTAAGCCGTCAAGGTTTTCTTTCTTCAGAGATATCCTCTTTTAGAGGTGTAAAACAGGGCTGTCCATTTGCCCCAGCACTCTTTATCGCCTTCCTTTTTAGATTACAAGGAGGCCGCAGCAATAGTTCAGGCTTTTACGCCAAAAATAGGAAACACGACGGTTTCCCATCTACTATATGCCGACAACATGATTCTTGTCGACCAAACTCCAGTCAGGCTTTAAAGACAGCTTGATCACTTGACGACATACATAAATCACAACAACCTTGAAATTAACAAAAGCAAAACCAAAATCCTGACCTTGGAGAAAGAACCAAGAAGAACAGTGAAACCGTCGTTGGGAGGAACCATCAACAGCACATGAGAAGTCGAACCGACCCGTAAACCGCACTTAGCTCAGCAATCAGTGCAAACCCAACTGAAGCTGCCAACAGGACATCAGAACTCTGACGTTCCTATTCCCATTAAACCCTACCAAACTCCGCAATACCCCCCTTTCTTTCACACCATTGCTTTCAGATCCACCAGAGCACATGGGGACCATTCCAGTGGTGACGGTGCACGAAACAAATACCTTTAACGTTAACATTAACAACAGTCAAGCAATTAGATTACAATTACAGTACATTGCTTAAAATCAGATAAAAACCCATGAAGACTAAGACAATTTAAACCAAAAATCCAATGCATCAATCACAGTTAATGGTCGCAAAAATCTCTAGAACAAATTGGTACAAGGGCGGAATTAGTGAAGTATTTTCACCCCACATGAGGCGTGATAAAAACCATGTCCCCCTGTGGGCCAAAACCCGTCAAAGCGATTTCTTTAAAATGTATACTCCTTGTGTTACTCAAAGAGGGACAGAAGATAACCAGATGTCTTAGGGTTTCTAAGGTAGCCAGACATTTACAGATATGACAAACAAGGGGCCTATGTTGATGCGTGTTCCAATGGCCGATACTGCAGAGACCGGAGGGTGTCACACAATGAAACACAACCCCTCCCACTGTGGTAGACACAGGATCCTGATTTTAGTTTTCAAAGGTCTCCATGTGGCAGCCAAATGGCGGGAAAAGGGTTAGGGAGAGGTTGTGGATAGGAAAGGGGGGAATTAGCTAAACAGGAAAGAGGGTTGGGAAACTTAATTGGATGGGAAGGGGAAAGCACAGGGAACAAAGAAAACTCCTATGCACTGTAAAGCTTGCACCTAATTACCCAAAACCTGTCGCCTTGATTATTTGACACTCCACCACTTCAGCTGCACAGCCCTTACTTCTGCACCTGGAATTACCTCACTCTTCATAACCTGACAACTACTCATGCCACGTACTACACAGTGATTAGCACAGCATGATTAAACATGATTGTTTCTGAAACGATATGAAATGGTATGAGTTGAAACACAAACACATATGAATGCATGAAATGATGACAAGGCCCAAACAGACTGCCGCAACCATGATCAGGAGGACCTCTAGTTCATCAGAGTTAAGCGCTTTGAGGAACATGCCCATGAATGTCAAAAGATCCTTCTAAATTAGGAGGACTATGTAATACCCTCCATTTAGCATTATAGTACATGAAGGGAAAGCAAAGGGAGAGCATTCTGCAGTCTATGCGGCTGTGTTTTCATACGTTCTACATTTGTTACTGCTGCTGCTCTCTGTGATTTGAGGTGAGATTGGAGGCGTGCACTGTGTTCAACGTGCATTCAAATAGTGTTTTCCCCACAAAGCGGACTGCAAAGGGAAAGCAAAGGGAGAGCAGTACTGAGTACGGAGACAGAGTCGGAGACGGAAATACACCATAGCTGCTACACAAACTCATTTCACGCCACTTTGTTTTGGAAACTGGAGAAACTTATGCTCCTACCTGAGCTAAGTGGCTTTGTGGCTGAGGCGCGTTGTGTGGCACATTATTAGGGAAGTGTATCACTATTAAACATCGCCTACGGCCCATATAGAAACTTCACATTACGACGCCCGCTTGTAAACACTGGATTAGTTAGCTTTCGACAGGAGATAGGAGACAGGAGGCTTGCTTGAACTAAGGGAGTGCTGAGGATCAAGGCAGTGTGTTGATTGATTGTCGTTACCCTTTGATCTGAGTGTATAAACCAGCGATTCAACCTTCATTTCGTGCTTAATTGTGGTTTCCCAGAGTCTGTGAGGCGGCCAGTTACTGTTCTAGGCCCGTGATTTGGGCCTGTGATAAATGCCCAACCAGAGACAGTGGGGTTGCCAGTTGGTGATTTACTCTTTGATCTGGGTTGCAAGTGGGCGCTTTTGTGATTCAGCTAACCGACCATTCGTCAACAATGCGTGCTGGGTTGCCCAGTCAAGCAGGAAATGGAATGCAATCAGGAAGTACTGCTACTTTATTAAATTTGGATATGTCTGGAGGAACTAGGGTGCTGGCTGGTAACCCTAAGGTTCTTCCTCCTGTGTCTACCTCACTCTGCAGGTTCTCACCTACACCTGCTTCTTGGGAGAGCCTGGGGGTGGGTGAGGTGGCTGGTAATAACAACGATGGACAATTGGTACCACAACTAACTTTAAATTTGGATGACCAATTTAACCTGGCCCCTGTTTCTACTGCTCTGATGTGCTCTCTTTCGACCCTAGTGACGGAAATGAAGGCTTCTGGGAGCAATACTCAAGGCTGTTTTATGGTTCAACTTAAAACACCTACAGCCAAGGTACTGTTCCAACCGATCTGGGGGCAACGTTCTTTGGACCATTACTTTATCAAATCAGCTACTACTAGTATGGAACTGAAACCATGCCCTGCGGTAAGGGGTAAAGCAATGTTAGACCCCTTTCTTATGATCTCATAGCACTTTGGGGGGGCCAAAAGATCTGACTGATATCAGTATTATTGAATTTGCTGACCAAGCTGTTGAACTTGTTCATTTCTGTGAAAATGGTGGAAGTGTGGTACAACAGATCTGTGATGCATCATTGCAGAATTCCCCTACTGCCTTAACTAATATAATTGATGTGCATTATAATGCAAATGAGTTATTAGATGATTTTGGGCAAACTCATACTGAGGGTTTGGGGGAATCTGGTGCCCAGTGTAATTCCCCTGTACTACACCATACTTTGAAGGAGATTGACCAGAGATCCAGTTGACCCATCCAATCCAGTCTGTCCCAGGAGGATAGCTCAGCTGCAGCGTGCTCGACGTGGAAACAAGATGACACGGAGCAACACAGGTTCGATCCCTGGGTCCGCGCTTAGAAACCTCTGGGTATTAAGAGCGTTATAAATAACCTATCATATCATAACAGTCTCTGCCCTTAACATGGTGTTGAGTTGTTATGTTGCACTATACAATAACATTTGGGCTGAACTAAGAAACACCAATGTGTTGATGGCTGAGGTAAATAGTAAATTAGATGGTATTGGGTCTGATCTGCGATTTGGCCCTATTTGAATAGGCCAAACTTCGGAGAGGGTGGATGTGGGGAGACACCTGTCGAAACCAATTGTTATTGAAAGCTCCTCAGAGGTAATTGAAATTCTGAGGGTCCACTAGTTGGGTTTAACAAGTCTGTTCCTCAGGGGTTAGATATAGATGTAATCTCATCAAATCTGCCTGAGATTGGTACTATGGTGCATGATTCCCCCATTGATTTGACAACTGATTTAACACCAGTAGGAGGTGTTGGAGCTCTGGCCTCTGGGGGTAGAGATGGAAGTACCTTAGGGTTTATTCCCAAACAGACCTACTCCTGTGAAAAGATGGAAACTTTCAAGCGGAAACTGATGGTATGAAGGACGCGCATTCTCAGTGTCAGAGCCGCGCACAATTCTTTATTCAGAGCCAAACTGTCTCCGGTTATTGAAGTGGGTAATCAGAGATCGGTTGTGCCTCTAAAACCGACCACTGTGGGTTCTACTGTACAAACAGATGGAACCCATCTGAATCTTCAGCCTAACAATGATCGGTACCCCTTTGGGGGGGAATCAAGGAGCTTAGGTCTGAATCTGACGGGTGTGGGCAGAGTTGGGGGGTCCCACACCTGGGATCGGCTGTGGGGGTGGTTGTGGCTGGGCGCACTGTGGAATCTGTGAACGTTCACCAACTCCCTCAAGTAAGGGGGGATGCTCTGCTAGCCTCTCAGGTACTGCTGGGGAGGGAGGGATTGGTATATCGAGGGGATATGCGGAGGGGGACTTAATCCCTGGTTCGACTGCTGCGAAACATGATATGGGGCAGCTTCCCTGTGGCTGGGGGAGTGGGCTCGGGAAAGTAAGAACCCTAGACTTAAGCTGGTGATGCAGAGAAGGCGCGTCAACTCCAGGATTAACACCTACAGGCAATTGTATGGGGCTGACACCGCTCGAGAAAGGAAATGGGTAAAAGAATCCTTGAGTGCGAGATTCCATCTGGGGTCCACTTGAGGGGGCTTCTATATCAGCTGATATCCCCCTGTACTCGGAAGTGGTGAAGAATTCCTCTGAAGGAATGTGTGGGGTGGGGAAAGCCATAGTAGAGGAACTACCTCCAATCTTTCTATACCCGAATGTGGGCTCGGGTGTGAGGGGTTTGTTGAAAAGCTTACACATGCCTATGAAGCACGAGACAGGGGATGTTCTGATCACCCAACATCATCCACCAGGTGGCTCCTTACAAAAACCACAAGGAACAGTGCCCCTGGGTGTAAAATGAGGGGGTGCTCTGGGTACAAGGCAGAGTGATAAGTGTTCGAGCCAGCAATCCTATACACTTAGGTTGAGGAGCATGCTGGGTCCGGAGCATACTATCTGTCTGAATAGGTCCAACATTTTGATAATTTTTGCTTAAATCCCTGCATTAGCATTGGTGGGTTCTGTAGATATTGCAAGAGTGGCATTTCCTGACAGAGAATACACAGATATGTGCATTGTATACTTAGCCTTACCCTTGGTAAAGGAGCTGATTCTCACTCAACGAGAGGGGCTACTGAACTTGGGGTTTGATTTTGAGCAGGCTCAGTTAAAGGTTGGTGATATTCTGGGAATTAAAGAAAAACAGAGATCAGTGGTGCGTTTGGTGAATGATTTGCGGGTGACTGCGGGACCTGCCATAGAGAAGGAGTTAGGAAAGGAAATTGATTGGGCTGCCGTCATCTTCACTTTGTGGCAGAAATTTGTCCCATAATTGGTTATCGTGTGGGGGCATGGAGCATAGAACTATTCCCCTATGCCTAAAATCTTGGACCACAGGGGCAACCAACATCTTTTTACCAACACTAATTGTATGGCCAACTTAAAAGAGGCCATTTGCCTATGTTTGCAAGAAACGTGGATGTTAACATCTCCAATACTGGATGGCTGTAAGATTTTTGTCCAAAATGTCAGGGGTAGTTACGGGGGGAGGCCCTAAGGTGGCCTCCTGATTGCAGTGAAAAATACTCTTGGTTTGGGTGGGATAATTATTGAATGCTTACCTCTTGGGGCATTGGGACTTGGTCTTAGTTCCCGGGATGGCTCTGTAAAAATGTTGATTGTTAACATTTATTGGCATAGGGGGATAGCAGTAGTGGATGTGTTTGTGGAGAGAGTGTGCCATGTAATTGATGAATGGTCTGCGAAGCATTAGAGTGGACACATTCTTGTGGTGTGGGTATAAACACAGACTGTGGCTTTAAGAATTCGGCTTGGATCTGTGTGATGTGGATCTGGATTCTGCATATATCTCTGCGAAAAAACAAACTGGGAACATCTGGTATGTAGGTTTAGGGACTCTCGGCCTACAGCTTTTAGTGGGGAGGAAGAAGACTGAACCCAATGAGTCAGAGTGGCATACCTGGCACCGGGGGAACAGTTCCTCCCTTTTGGATTATATCTTTGTCGATGCTTATCTCATAAATAGATGTGTCTCTTATGCGATGGTGGGGAACGCCCGGAGTGACCATTCAATTTTGATAGCAATATTTGATATGGTGATAAATATCCGATAATTTAGATCACAGCCTCAGGTAACCACTAACATGGCAGGAAACGCTGTTAGATGGACCCCTAATAATATTAACATTTTAAATCAGAATATGTGGGCTGCCCCGCATACCACCACTCTCGATTGGAAAATTAATAACTTTAATTCTGTCGAGATCCAGAGACTTATTCGTTCTATGGTCTCTGGTCTCAGTTGCAGGACAGGAATAAGCAGGTTGGGTACCCAGAGACATGTCCATTCCTTTAACTAGGAGATAGCTACAGCAAAAATATCTATGAGGAGGGAAGTGAGAGGAATCCAGAGATTAACCCTGGATGGGCCTTCTCGTTTTGAACAGATTAGGAAAATCAGGCAAAGATTTAAAAATTACTGCAAGTCAGTGAAATATGCCCTACTGCAGCAGGATGCTGAAACCATGTTGGGGGTATTCATTAATGCCCAGGTTAGTGCTTTTTGGCCATTGGTCAATGGCCAAGATCTGAAGTATGGGGTCACCCAGCTAAATTCTATCCCAGAGGCGAAATGGGTGGAGTTCTTTGAGGGCAGATTTGGGACCCCTACGGAAGAATCAAATGAGCTTGCGAGAGAGAGTATTGGTGCTATTAATAGTAATAAGTGGGTAGATCCTTTTGAGATTAGCACTATTTACTATCTAATAATAAAATGCAAAAGCTCACGTGTCCCTCCGGGTCCAAATGGTCTTACTAATAACACCTTTAAGGCAGATCGGAATCTCTAGGCAAACCTTTTGTCTTTAGAATTTAAAGACATCTTTCGCACAGGAATTACTCCATTATCGTGGCGTACAGCCCATGTGATCCAACTCTTCAACTGTGGAAGTATATCAGATCCCAAAAACTATCAGCCAATTTCATTGATAGATGCCGACTGTAAGATCTTTTCGGCTCAATTATTAGTGCACTTGGAGGAATGGAATAAGTCCGTCCATCCCCTTGACAAACTCCAGACCAGATTCAGGAAGGTCCATGGAACGAATATTAATGGGCTGGAAGTTAAATGCTTACAGAAAGACGCGTGGTGAAGGCCAAATGGTTGTACATTTATGGCCTCAGTAGATCTGTCAGTTGCATTTGACTGCATTGATCGCAGCAAACTTTGGACCAAATTGGCACCATGGGGGCTGCCAGTGTGCCTTCTGAGACTCATAGAGGGGGTTTATGAGAACTGTGGGATACAAGTTTGCCAAAGTCAGAAAGGGGATGTTTCCGAGAGAATCCCTCTTACCTGGGAGTTAGACAGGGCTGTGTCCCAGCCATCTGGTTATTCAATCAATATATGTCGGATGTTGCAGTTAGCCTGGCAAATGAAGGGTTGATATCACCAAAAGTTGGCCAGTCTAAAATTATATGGCTTGCATATGCAGACAATTTCTTAATTTTTGATCAAACAAGGGTCGGTCTGTGGCAGCTGTTGAATATCTTTGCAGGTTATGCAAAATAAAAATGGGCTCATCATAAATCGTACTAAGACCAAAATGTTGTCATTTATGAGAGTGAGAAGGAGGAACACTAAATTATCCATCCTGGTGTTACACCCCGACCTTCGCCTCATCACACTCCCCGGTGTCTGCCCCGTGCCTCTTCAGTCTCCCGCGTTAACAAGGACAGTTGGGGAACTCTATGTAAGGCCAGAAAGAGGGACAAGAAAGTGGTTGTTCTTCATAAGGGGCTACGGCGCGGTCATGCACCTTTTTTTCTCACGGTGGCAGCTGCCATGGAGAATAGCTGCAACAAACTACATTTCCCAAAAAACCTGCCATGGGTTGTAGTTCCCGGCATTAATACGGGAGCCTCGTTCTTGATTATGTTCCGCCTCCTTGTTGTATTTAAACCACAGCGGTTTTCAGAACGCCGCTTCTGTTTATGGTTACAACCGGCATTCTCTGAAGTGCTACTTTCTGTACCTTAATTCCGGAAGTCTCCTGTTTTCTCTGTGTACCGACCTTGCCTGCACACGGACTCCTACATCTTGATTCTACTTTGGAATTGTTTGCTGTCCGCCTGTGTACCGACCTTGCCTGCACACGGTCTTCTAATTCTTGATCCTGTCTTGGTTTTGTTTGCTGACCGTCCGTGTACCAGACCCCTTCCCTGCTCCTGGACTCCTGGATTGTGATTTTGTTGCGTTTGCCGACCACCCGTGTACCAGACCTTTTGCCTGCTCCTGGACCCCTGTTTAAGACTTTGCCACTGCTACTTCCTGTAGGAATACCATCTCTCATTTGGCCACTGACTCTTGAACCCATTCCTCACAGTGCTTGCGTTCTTCTGGGGAATAACACTGGTAAGAACAATTCTTCATTTTGGAATCCTGTCTTCATCGAACTCTTACCTCATCTTTGGATAACATTGCTTCATTTCTAAAGTGCATTTTGGAACGCTTTGCTGTGGTGCACCATCCCGAAACCAGTGCGACCCTCGTTCCGTCCGGGGATAGCTACCCTACTAACCTTCCTTTTTTTTGTTTTATACTTTCGTTGTTGCCCAGGATACTTTGCACTACTCTTACCTCCCCCAGTGGTAAAGTATATTTCCTTGATTACCATCATTGGGCAGTTTTCACATTTAGCTAGTATCTAGAACTAGTATCTAAAGTCTCTTCTGCTTTATAGGTTGCTCCAGGTCCTTTTTTGTGGCTTAAGGGGAACTCACTCAGGTACTCTATTAAGGGTAATAGTCTTGGGGAAAGCCAGGGTTGAATCCGATAGAATATTCATCTCTTGTCTTTTCTTTACAGCTGGGTCCGTGGCGGTGTGTTCTCCCCGCTCTTTTGATTGATCGGTCCCCTTGTCTGTATAGTTCAGCAGGTGGTCATATCAGTTTAAAGAGTTCATTCCCTCACACAGAGGAGGCTCGGGTGGAGCCTGCAACCCGAGCTCTTCAAGCAAATCCAGCACAAGAGGACCGGTCTGTTTTTTACACACTCCCCATACCGGTGAGTAACAAAAACAGAAGCCGATGGATGAAGTCGATCCTTTGGCCACCTTGGTTCGCTTGGTGTCCGAACTTCGGTCTGACATGACAGCTGCACATGATGCTATCCATCATAGGATCAACAGTTTACAGAGTTTTCCAACTCCCCAAACCCTGGGGGTGGATACTTCTGCTGCTACTGCATCGGGTTCGAGTGTTCCTACAGCCTCTGCTTCTGGCTTTATGGCAAACCCGGTGCTTATGGCTACCCAGTTCCCGCTGGCCCCCCCAGAACGTTTCTCCGGGGAACCCAAACAATACCGGACATTTATCAACCAGTGTAAATTACATTTTCTGTGTCGGCCCACTGCTTTTCCTAATTCCACTACAAAGGCAGCCTTTGTCCTTTCCCATCTTGGAGGTACAGCAGCAGCTTGGGCTAATCCTTTACTTGAGTCCAATAGATATGTCCTTTACGACTGTGATGCACTCATCACTGCCATGAACAGAGTTTTTGACACTCGCTATAAATCTCAGGCTACTGACCTGGAGTTTCTCAATCTGCGTCAAGGCACGTCTTCTTTGTTTTCGTATCTCACCAAGTTCAACCAATTGGCAGCTGAGACAGATTGGCCTGAAGAGAAAAAATCAGCCGTTTTTTATAAAGGGTTGTCGGAAGAATTAAAGGACATTTTGGCTACAGTACCAGTGGTTCCTACCACTTTTGATGAATTGCTAGATCTGGTTTTGCAAATAGATGCTAGAAGGTCCGAAAGAAAGGGGGAATGCAAGGCACCAGTCCCTGTTACTCCCCATGTGGACCAGTCTTCTCCTTCTACTTCTGTTCCAGAACCTATGCAAATCGGGGCAGTAAGAGGTCCTTTGACCCCTGCACAACGTGAATATCGCAGATCACATAATCTATGTATGTATTGCGGGTCTGCTGAACACCAACTGAAGGACTGCCCTAAGAAACCTGTTAAAAAGTCGTGAAACGCCAGAACCCGGAGATAGACAGAGTCCCTACGCCGGGGGTACTTTCTTTGTACTCTCATTGTGCTGTTTCTGCTCCCGTTAGCCTTCCTTTGGTGTTTACCACTATTGAAGCTAATACTTTTCCTTCCTTGGCGATCATTGATTCTGGGGCCACCGGAAATTACATGGATTACGATTACGCCACACGTAATAATATTTCGATTTTGTCTAAAGCCCAACCCAAGGCTGTTCATGCTGTGGAATGCACATCTTTGATCTCTGGCCTGGTTACACAAAATACCTCCTTAGTTCGTATGCAAACAGAGGAAGGACATGCTGAGTCGATTTCCTTTGACCTAATTAAAGCCCCTCAATTCCAGGTCATTTTGGGCATCCCTTGGTTGCAACATCATAATCCTGCCATTGATTGGGCAAAGAAAAGCGTTCAGTTTCCTTCGTCTGAGTGTAAAGAGAAATGTTTCTAAGACACTTGTGTGTCCCCTGAGTCTTCTTGTCAGGCTTTGGTGGCGTCCATGTCTGTAATTGGAGCCGTCACTAAATCTCCTGAACCTGAAATCCCTCCTGAATACAAGTCTTTTCGAGACGTGTTCGACAAAGGAGGGGCAGACCAGTTGCCACCTCATAGGCCCTACGACTGCCCCATCGACTTATTGCCAGGGGCTAAGATTCCTGCTGGTAGGGTCTATTCTCTTACTGTACCAGAAGATAAGGTGTTAAAGGAATATATTGACAAGGCCTTGGCTATTGGCTTCATCAGACCTTCAAGGTCCCCTGCGGCCTCTCCTCTCTTTTTCGTCCCTAAGAAGGAGGGAGACCTCTGCCCCTGTATTGATTATAGGGTATTAAATGCAGTGACAGTAAAAAACCAATACTCCCTCCCGCTCATTTCAGTACTTTTAGATCAACTTGGTTCCTCTGTAATCTTTACTAAGCTTGATCTTAGGGGTGCATATAACCTCATTCGAATTAGAGAAGGGGGCGAGTGGAAGACCGCCTTCAAAACACATTAGGGATTGTATGAATATCTGGTTATGCCGTTCGGTCTGTGCAACGCCCCGGCCACTTTCCAGGCGTTTATGAATGACACTTTCCGTGACTGTTTGGATCAGTTTGTGGTGGTATATTTGGACGATATCCTCATATATTCGTCCTCCAAAGAGGAACACATGAAACACGTGCAAATTGTCCTGCAACGGTTGAGAGAAAACCACCTATTTGTCAAGGCTGAAAAGTGTGTTTTCAATTCCACTGAGGTGGAATTTCTTGATTATGATCTGACCAGTCGGGGTATACGAATGAGTCGTTCCAAGGTTAAATCTATTTTGGACTGGCCCGTTCCTACATCGATTAAAGCCTTGCAATCATTTTTGGGGTTCTAGAACTTCTATAGGTGCTTCATCCATTCCTTTTCCTCTATCTCTGCGCCTCTGATGGCATTGACCAGTTCTAAGAAATCCTATCAATGGAACCAGGAGGCACAGCGAGCATTTGATGCCCTTAAGGCAGCATTCACTTCCGCTCCAGTATTACAGCATCCTAATCCTTTACTCCCATTTTTGGTTGAGGCCGACGCTTCTGGGTCGGCTATCGGGGCAGTTCTCTCCCAAAAATGTCCAGATTCAGGAGAGGTTCATCCAGTCGCGTTCTTTTCCTGGAAATTGACCCCTTATGAGCGCAACTATCCGATCACGGAACGGGAACGCCTAGCCATAAAAGATGCTTTCTCCGAATGGCGGAATCATCTTTTGGGGGCTCGCCATCAGGTCACAGTCTTTTCAGATCATCGGAGTCTTTTGGCATTTAAATCAATTAAATGCCTTACTGCTCGACAGGCTCGTTGGCATCTTTTTTTTCCGAGTTTTATTTCACAATCACATATCGGCCGGCCCGATTGAATTCTTGCGCAGATGCTTTGTCACGCATTGCCCTTCATTCTAGCAGCGATGTCTCTGACAAACCTCTTTTGTTACCTTGTAATGTTGTCTGTGCCTGCACTCCTCAACCTACTCTGCAGACCTTGATTTCAGATTGGGTCTCCACACATAAAGAAGAATGTGACACTCTTAATCTTGATGTGGTTCAAGGCCTGCCCTACATTCAGGGACGCTTGTTTGTGCCTCCAGGACAAGCACGCTTACGTACCCTGGCTTGGTCACATGACTCTCTATTCGCGGCTCATCCGGGTCAACAGAAGACGCTGGAGGCCTTACGCCGATGGTCTTGGTGGCCCACTATGTCCAGGGATGTGATTGACTATTTGGCATCCTGTTCAGTATGTTCTCAATGCAAAGTCTCCCGTTCTAAACCTGTGGGTCTGTTACGGCCTCTTCCTGTGCCCCACAAACCATGGTACATGGTTTCTATGGACTTTGTTGTGGATTTACCTCCTGTGAAAGGCTTTGATACCATATGGGTGGTCATTGACTACTTCACCAAGATGGCATTGTTCATTCCCTGTTCAGGTCTGCCCTCCGCTCCTGTCTTGGCTTCCCTTTTTCTCAGCAACGTTTTCTGATTCTTTGGGCTGCCTGCTATCATGATTTCGGACCGTGGCTCTCAGTTTACATCACGTTTCTGGAGGGCCTTGACTGCTTCCTTGGGTATTGGCGACCGGTTCAATTCTGCTTATCATCCTCAGACTGACGGACAAACTGAGAGGGTTAATGCCACCCTTGAGCAATTCCTTTGGTGCCTCTGCCTCCGCTTTCAAGCCTCACGGTTGACGATGCTTCCCTCTGCAGAATTTGCTTATAATAATTCTATGCATACCGCCTCAGGGGTCTCACCGTTTTTTGCAGTATATGGCTGTCATCCACGGACATTGCCACTAGACCCGACTCTTCCCATCGACAACCCAGTGGCTCAGGACTGTGTGAGGGAACTGGTGACAATCCGTAGAACGGTCCATTCAGATCTGCTTCAAGCCCAAGCAAGAGCTAAAAAGAATGCTGATCGTCACAGAAAACCGGCACCTGACTATAAAGTGGGCATGAAAGTTTGGTTGTCCACCCGCAATTTGCGAATGCCTGGCAAATGCTTGTTGCTGCCTAAATTCGTGGGTCCTTTTTCCATCACAGAGATTGTAAATCCGTTGGCTGTACGCCTTTCCTTACCTACCCCTTGGAAAAAGCATCCTGTGTTTCATGTCTGTCTTTTGAAACCTTGTCTGCCCTCTATTCGGCTGCCCGATAGCCCCCCTCCGGTTCAGGAGGACTGGGGTGATGAGTATGAAGTGGCGGAGATTCTGGACTTTCGTCTCCGCAGGGGGCGCCCCTTTTGTCTGGTTGATTGGAAAGGGTACGGTCCCGAAGACAGATCCTGGGAGCCATTATGCAACATACATTCTCCAGCTCTCTTACGCCGCTTCCATGCTCGGAGGAGGTCTACGCCGCCTTTGGGGGTGGATGCTGTTACACCCCGACCTTCGCCTCATCACACTCCCCGGTGTCTGCCCCGTGCCTCTTCAGTCTCCCGCGTTAACAAGGACAGTTGGGGAACTCTATGTAAGGCCAGAAAGAGGGACAAGAAAGTGGTTGCTCTTCATAAGGGGCTACGGCGCCGTCATGCACCTTTTTTCTCACGGTGGCAGCTGCCATGGAGAATAGCTGCAACAAACTACATTTCCCAGAAAACCTGCCATGGGTTGTAGTTCCCGGCATTAATACGGGAGCCTCGTTCTCGATTATGTTCCGCCTCCTTGTTGTATTTAAACCACAGCGGTTTTCAGAACGCCGCTTCTGTTTATAGTTACAACTGGCATTCTCTGAAGTGCTACTTTCTGTACCTTAATTCCAGAAGTCTCCTGTTTTCTCCGTGTACTGACCTTGCCTGCACACGGACTCCTACATCTTGATTCTACTTTGGCATTGTTTGCTGTCCGCCTGTGTACCGACCTTGCCTGCACACGGTCTTCTAATTCCTGATCCTGTCTTGGTTTTGTTTGCTGACCGTCCGTGTACCAGACCCCTTCCCTGATCCTGGACTCCTGGATTGTGATTTTGTTGCGTTTGCTGACTGCCCGTGTACCAGTCCTTTTGCCTGCTCCTGGACCCCTGTTGAAGACTTTGCTATTGCTACTTCCTGTAGGAATACCATCTCTCATTTGGCCACGGACTCTTGAACCCATTCCTCACAGTGCTTGCGTTCTTCTGGGGAATAACACTGGTAAGAACAATTCTTCATTTTGGAATCCTGTCTTCATCGAAATGTTACCTCATCTTTGGATAACATTGCTTCATTTCTAAAGTGCATTTTGGAACGCTTTGCTGTGGTGCACCATCCCAAAACCAGTGTGACCCTCGTTCCGTCCGGGGATAGCTACCCTACTAACCTTCCTTTTTTTTGTTTTATACTTTTGTTGTTGCCCAGGATACTTTGCACTACTCTTACCTCCACCAGTGGTAAAGTATATTTCCTTGATTACCATCATTGGGCAGTTTTCACATTTAGCTAGTATCTAGAACTAGTATCTAAAGCCTCTTCTGCTTTATAGGTTGCTCCAGGTCCTTTTTTGTAGCTTAAGGGGAACTCACTCAGGTACTCTATTAAGGGTAATAGTCTTGGGGAAAGCCAGGGTTGAATCCGATAGAATATTCATCTCTTGTCTTTGCTTTACAGCTGGGTCCGTGGCGGTGTGTTCTCCCCGCTCTTTTGATTGATCGGTCCCCTTGTCTGTATAGTTCAGCAGGTGGTCATATCAGTTTAAAGAGTTCATTCCCTCACAGAGAGGAGGCTCAGGTGGAGGCTCCAACCCGAGCTCTTCAAGCAAATCCAGCACAAGAGGACCGGTCTGTTTTTTACGCACTCCCCATACCAGTGAGTAACACCTGGCAAATTGAAGCGATTACAGTTATTACATTGGCAAGTGTCAGGTATTTGAGATTCCATTGCAGGGCATATGAAGGAAGGAAGCCTGGCACTGTGGCATTGTTACAAAAGTATAACATGTTAGAGTCCGTGATTGTGAAACTAGACTGTAAATTTGGTAGGTTCCTTTAAAGCCGGCATTACTGTTCTTTGAAGGACAAATTGTCCTCAAGATGGCATCTGCCAAATCAGCAAAGATCCTAGATAAAATTGAAGGTAGCATATGGAGACGGATCCTTGGGGTTCTGGATGCAATTCCACTACCAGCTATTAGGTATGAACTTGGGTGTCTTCAATATGGGCTAGAGTAGAATTACGATTGTTGTCATTGTATGCTAAGATTATGGCCCCTATACCTAACCCGCTGTACCAGCTTGTGGGAGAGAATGTGAGCTCCTTGGTAGATCTAGTAGAGCTCAAGGATAGATGCGAATCTATCCTTATCAATATTGGTTTGAATTTGGAAACCTTGGATAATAACCCTATGTTGGCCAAGAGGTCCTTGTTGGACCATGATTGGAGTCTCACTACAGATGCCTTTCATTCTTATGCTTCACTGGAGCATCTTGCTCATGAGCATGAACATCGAGGATCCCTTTCTACTATCCTGCTTCAATTCCCCAATCGATACTACCATGGGTTGCCGCTTAGGTTAAGATCGAACCTCTTACTAACTAAGGATATTCTTATTAGAAGAAAACACATTGAGGATGATTGTACCGCCTGTAGATTCTGTTATGTGAAACCATAATCCATTGAACATCTAGTTTTGGAGTGCGTATCACTTGGGGCAAAAAGGACTAAGTTCCTGGTGGCTTTGCGTGATTACTATTTGGGGTGCATGATTATATGGTATGGTAACGCTGCCTCAATGTCCAGAATATCCATGAAGGGCTGGCTCACCCTATCAGGATTTATTAACATCAACATTATTAAGACCGGAGGAAGAGACTGCTTATGAGCAGGTCAGATAAATTGGAATGGAACTCAGTGGAACTGGCATTTATGCTGCTGAGTTAGTATCTCTTTTTTATTTTTCCTTCTAAATTTATGTGAATACACTTAAAGTAGTAAATACGAAAGGTGGATTCTATAATACTGTTCTTTTTTATAAGTTTTGCAAGTTTATGAAGTTATGGGCCTCATTACAACCCTGGCGGACAGCAATGCCTGTAATACAGGCACGGCTGCTGCCGGAGTCGTTTTATCCCGGAGCCTGGAATGGGCAATTACCGGGGTATTACAACCCCGGCGGACCTGGCAATTGCCCATTCCAGGGCGCCGGGAAAAATTCTTCCCCATTCCCATTGAGCCCTTCAGGGCTCAATGGGAATGGGGAAGCCCCATGCACCGGCACCATTCTTGAATGGTGACGGTGCATGCAGCATGCTGTGCTCGCGGATGCCGCTCTGCCCACCAGGTCAGACCTGGCGGGCAGAAAGGCGCCTGCAAGCACAACTCATAGTTTGCCGGTCCGGGAACTACGGTACCGGAAAGCTTACCGGTACCGTAATTCCTGGACCGGCAAACTTGTAATGAGGCCCTATGACTTGTTATCTAATCTTGCGATTATGTTTTCTTCCCCTTAAAATGCTTAGAATTAGTATGATGTATTGCAGCTGAGTAACTGTTTTCTTATTGTGTGAAAGGTTCATGATGTAATCCTGAGAATAAACCCTTCTAGGGTCCCAAACACAGACAAATTAGCTCCCATTAGTTTAAAGTACGACAATATTCTGTGGTCTATTTATTACTTGAGTTGTTCATAGAAATAACTAATAAAAAAGTATTGCCACCGACTTGGCATGAAGCATATATTATACCAATTTACAAAAAGGGCAACAGAATGGTTCCCGCCAAATTATCGACCAATCGCCATCCTTGGCGCCAATAGCAACGTTTATGCCTCCTTCATTTTAGAGGAACTGGGCATCTGGATTACGAAATAAAAACTGCTATCAAAATGTCAAGTGGGCTTCCATAAGGGCCTTGGAGCAACCTTAAACAGTTTGATTTTGAGCCATCGAAAACGTACAGGCCAGACGTCCTAGAGCAGTTCCGTTTTACAAAGCAAGTTTATATTTTACCAATGCATTTGATAGGGCAAATCAAGATAGACTTTGGTGGAAATTACGTTCATGAGGACTCCCAGAAAAGTTAGTCGGTTCTTATAATACTGTTATATTTAGATACGAAAATCAGCTTGCGTTTATTGGCAGAAGAGCATGTAACTCACTCAATCAAAACATCCCTGAGATTGAGGCAGGGTTGCATTCTCACCCCAATGCTTTTCAACTTGTACCTCTCTGACATTGGCACACTTTGGGCTAAGGCTAGGGCGCTGTCGATGAGATGGGGCAAGTTGGATCTGCATTGGTTGGTGTACGCCAACAACGTGCTTCTGTTTGACCCGACACCCCTGGGGCTTCAAACGATGCTAACCACATTCTTCATGTACACATTGGAAAACAACTCGGTTATAAAGGGGACTAGATCAAAGGTTTTAATCTTTTCAAATCGAAGATCCCGGAGGTGATTGTCGGAGAACAAAAATTGGAATCAGTAAAATGCTTACAATACCTGGGATTCCAAATACACCAAAATTCCAGACTCATTTTAGTTGGCTGATAGCCAACTAAAATGAGTCTATGGGGCATATTTAATTCCATTAAGGGCGTTATACTGTGAAAAAGTGGTCCCGTCCTTACTTTATGGCATTGAGTCCTGCCTTCATGACTTGGGGCAATTTTTGAACTTCATCGAAGGTATTATTTGGATAAGAGTCTTGGTCTTGTCCATTTGTATTCCAAATGTCATTATAAGACATGAATTAGGTCTTACTTCACTCAAGTCCTTAGCACTGTGGCGGATGCTAGGCCTCTTGCCAAAAATCTTGCACCGCAAGCCTACGTCTCTCATTGCTGATATCAATTGCAAATTGAATCAAGGGAACAAGGTGCAAACGTTTTATGACTACACTGTCCAACTGAGAGTAAGAGTATTGACAGTGATGTTACTGAAATGCTATTTAATCCTAATAAAACAAAGCTCAAGTTATATGGAAATGATTGGTGTACAACTGTTGACCTGCTACATACCTATTCCCTGTATACAGAATATGTAAACATATTAGCAGTAGATAGAAGCTATAGAAATATTTGGTTCTTTTTCTTTGTCAGAAATTGCGATATTTATATCTAAAATTTAAATGTAATCTTGTACTAACTCTAGAATGTGAGGGTCCTCGGATCAGCATCTCGACCTCACTAAGAACGTGTCGATGGTGCGGTGACAGTGCAAATATGGAAACCCTAAAATGCCCTTATAATGTACTGCCCTTATTTTAATGGTGAGCGGATTATGCACTTTAATGATTACTTATATATCAATTTTCAGGAGGCTGGTGAAAGTCTGAGGTACAGACTTTTAAGTGGGGAAAATGTGTCATTGATTTTAAAACTATGCAGGTTTTAAAACATATATCTTTGGTAATGTACCCTGAATATGACCTTTTTATAATTATTTGAACTTTGGCTAGTTCCTAAATTGTATATAATGTGATACATTTGCTTTGTGATGGTTATGTTATTAATCTATTAAGCCAATCTATAAAATCATTATGAAAGGTTTTTTGTATAAACC
Organism: Ambystoma mexicanum; assembly: GCF_040938575.1. NCBI lineage: Eukaryota > Metazoa > Chordata > Amphibia > Caudata > Ambystomatidae > Ambystoma > Ambystoma mexicanum. Next base: position 343,622,662 of record NC_090933.1, read on the forward strand.
AATACCCAATAAAATAAATCCACGTGAAATACATTAAAAACACAATTATATGTCAGTAAGTTAGATGCATGCATGATTCGTAGCACATTAGGTTTGTTGTGTCGATTTCAAGCGAGGAAATCAGTGAATAGTCAAGATACATAGTAATTCCACAGAAATATAGTTAAAATCTGCTATATAAAAAAACAACTTTACATTATATATGCTCCATAACTAAGTCATATGAATTCCATTTGCTGAATTGGCTATCGACAAGCTACACATTTCTTGTTCCTTCATGTCCATGCCGAGCTCAGATATTTCGACACCCTGCTGGTCACATGTGGCAGTAAAGTTGATTTACATACAAAAAAAGCACACGCCAGAGTTCTATAGGGTAGTTTTCTCAATATCTGTCTAAGCCAATATTTCCTTTAGTATATGCCTTTAGGTACAATGGTAAGAAAGATATGAAATGTATCTCATCCTCTACCACCACCAAACAATGATGGTGGTAGAGGATCTCGGGAGGATAGCTCAGGGGCAACGTGCTTGCATTGGAAGCAAGACAACACGGAGCAACGCAGGTTCGATTACCGGGTCCGCGCTTTGAAACCTCTGGGTATTAAGCGCATTATAAATAACCTATCATAATGTTGACAGGTATTACAAACTATCTTGGATCATCGTGAGTTGAAAGATACTAGCGGTAGGATGTCCAAATGGTACTTGATGTATAAGGTTCCCAAAAACGCAGATTCAGTGTTGTCTGAGCAGCCTTCATACACTTCCAGTTCAATAAATACCAAATAGTGTGAGTAGACCACCAGACTTACCATCTTTAATTAGCTCCTCAATGGCGAATCACAGCCCCCCTTGTAGTGGCGCACTGATTGTGTTGGGATCTCTACTAATGGTTGGACAGCCGATCGACAATTCTGCTGGTAAGTATGGTTCAATTTGCATGAGGAGAGTTATCTGAGATTCATCAATCTGTGTCTTTTTTGGCACATAGTATCTCAGTAATAGCATCATACTAAGCAGGATGCCAATTCTAGGGCAGCGGGCACAAAGAGTTCCGGGAAAGCTATCCCTAGCCAGAGGAAACAGCAAAAACTGAAAAGGGACATCAGCCCCGACCAGGAATAAAAGAGGAAACTGTCTTGGCAGCATTGCATTTCAAGATCAAAGCCAGCATTGAGGACTCTGCAGTGGGCACCAAGACACCTTCAGATAAAGTTGGGCTTTGTCAGGGTACTGATGAAGGGAGACGCCACACTACAACTCCAGGCCTCGCAATGGTGCCATATAACAATGAAATAAATCTGGGGACCAATTTGTCCCCATAGGCAGCCTGCATAGCACAGGGAAGAGAGGGACGTGGTCAGACCCATCTGGACAGTCTGACATCTGCCTGAGACGAACACTCTAAATCAATCCAGGACCCTATCGCCCAAGCTCATGATGTCAAACAGAATTGGTGGAGTGCCTCATGGTCAACCGAATTAAAAGCCAATGAGGGGTGGAGCGGCACATGCAAACACATGCAAGTAAGGGTCACCAATGTCAGACACCCCATGGATAGCAAGCTTCAATAGGGTCACTGGCTCTATGCTATGCTGAGGGTAAGGTGTACATTAATAAGAAGATAGGAGACCCCATTGCTAAGCACGAGCTTGAAGCTGCAGAGAGGCGGCGGCCTTCTCCCGAATTTTACCAGGCAAAGGCATGCTTGTTATCAGAGGAAAACGCCCCAAAATGATGGGATCCAAAGTAGCCTTCCTCAAGAACTGTTCCTTAAATTATGAAATCAACTCTCCTTTAAATTTGTGGAAGATGATTCCTGGGCCAAGAGGCGTCTGTCAGAGCTTCAGGAAGAGCTCCTTCAGAAATCGAAATCCAGTGGGATCTTCAGATCTTTGTTTTATTCTTATTGTTTTATTAAGCTTGTATCCATTTTTAATGAAGTGTATGAACACCCTGCGTACCGAGCATATCATTATACTGCGCTCTTCTGTACTATGTGTGCATACTTAACCGACCTTACTAACATAGCAACTCTAACTCCCACAGCTTGCAACTTAGTGCATTCCTCCTCCTTGTTCTGGACCAGGTCCTACACATTTGTACAAACCAAATCTAGTGCAATGTGGCGAAGGCCAGGTCCTTCTTTTCTCCTTCCTTCTGCACTGATGCACCTTCCCCCCTAATCTCAATTCCTTGTTACAGGAGCCTGACCTGTTTACTCATCAGTTCAGTCTCCACTGCTCCTTGCATTTAGGTATTCTCTAAAGGGTTGCCATCTAGATTTGTCTAGACACACGCATTCACAGAACATACCGACATACATGAAAATGCAATCCCCCACCGCTTTACACCGTCTGGAGCAAAAGATCACTCTTACAGTATTGAGCTGTACACAAAGGACTTTGATACTCATCCAGGAAAGAGCCTGGAATTTCCCAAGTCATGATGCAGACCTGTCACTTACCCTGTGATTCCACCCAAAATGACCGAGTCATGTCAACACTGAAATATTCTGCAATGTGGAGGGGTGTAGAACTGGACCAAAGCACGGGAACGCCTGTAGACAAGAATGTGCTCTCATGGCAGCACATCACTGAGGAAACTCATCACTCTCATTACTAAAATGCCAGCCCCCACAAAAGTATGCCAAACAACAACATGTGCATGCCATCGCAGTGCACACCTACTGCAAAACCACTGGTTTCTAACTACACCGAAGGAAGCACCACACCACTGCTAATGGTGCATGCCCTGGCCACCAGCATGTGCAGTGCAATTGCCACCACAACAACTTTAAAGCCCATCATCCATCTCTGGTGACATTCATCGCCACACACACCACACACTGGAACACCAGACCACCAGCAACACACAGAAAGAAAAACGGGCATGCCATCACTTTTCCTGGTCATGCTAACCCGTTTTAACCAACCACACATGGCTATGCAGTGGTCAAAGAGGTTTGTGAATTGGATGTGCGAGAAGGCAGAGAATCATAAAATGGAGTCATCATTTGTGTTTCCTATGTCATCATGTTGCATTTGTCAACAAGATGTATACAACGCATGGCTCAGGAGTCATTGCTGATGTTGCTAGGTTGCAGTACTTTGAGGGAGTCTTCCTCGTTTGACTCAGTGAGAATTTCATCCATGCAGAGACTTCTGGCAGAAGTGCAGAACCGGTATACCCACACCTTATTATGCCAGATGACAGCTCACAAGTGCTATGGGACCATATCTCGTATACTCATTACGTATACATAAAGCATGATGTCTGATATGGAACTGTGAAGGATGTGCTTGTATGATAAGAGTCACAGGGCCTCATTACGACCCTGGCGGAAATCGTGGCGCCAAATGCACCATGGAGCACGGCGGAAAGCTGCCGATAGCGCCATGGGGGTTGGCGGATCTACCGCCCCATTCCGACCTTGGCGGGGCGATAAATCCCCATTCCCCATTTTACCCTTCCCCATTCCCATTTTTGCCCCATAGGGTATAATGGGAGTGGGGAAGGCGTTAATTACGCCACCGTAAAATACGGTGGCGTAATTAACAACAAGGTCCCGTAGCGCCATGGATTTCTCCGCCCGGAAAAACCAGGCGGAAAACGCTCCATGGCGCTACGGGAACTCGTAGTAGGGCGGACGGGTCCGCCGCGAATACCGCTGGCGTAAACCCACTCCGCCAGGGTCGTAATGAGGCCCACAGAATGCCCATTAAAGTTGATCCATGAACCTGTGGAGAGGTCTTATATGTAACACCATAAATATTTCTCCTGAAGGCCTCTGATATTCTGCCAAAGTAGCCCATGCATGTTTCAGAGAGGGCAGCATCTATGCACGCGGTCTGGCAAAGATGAAAGATAATTTGGGATAATGCTGGAAATGAATAAGCTGAGATTCCCATTCATTTTGTGGTACTAGAAACGTTGCTGCAGTGTACTGAGTTATACTTGAGTATTATTGTTACATCTTTATTGTGTTACATTTTCATTAAGGAAACCTTTCACAAGACATTATGTAACATAAACAAAATGATCTGATAAATACAAACATCATATACAAAATATGAACATTTACACTTACAGATTTAGAATCTAAATAAAATCACAATAAAATCACTCCAAACATAAAATCACCATTATTCTGATAAATTCAATAGATATGTTAATTAAAACTGGGATATCCCCAAGAAGATCTGTAATTTCTGCTAAAAAAAGATAAAAGAGCAAGTGAATTGGATAAATGCCAAGAGCTCATTAATCAGTGCATATATTTTCTGAAAGCACCATAGCAACGGAGTGAACAAAGCAACTGAAATAGAACATTCTTCTAAATTTATAACTAAACGGTACAGAGATTCAATCTTTGTATATCCTATGGAAACGCTGTTTGAAGTCCAGGACTAGACACTGGCCTAAAACATCTAAAGTTGGATACCAATTTAGTCGGAACTTCAACAGACTTACTCTGAAAGAGCGTGAGGAAGCCTTAAGTATGTAAGGGTTGCAGGGAGGGCGCCAACAGCGACATTTCCAAACAATGTGCATAAACCCTGGGTAATGATGACTTTTTAAAGATGGTCCAATGCATCACTGCTGTCCAGGGCACTCAATCGTAGGGAAATCAATAACATAGATCAATTCAATTTCTTTGAGGAAATATTCGCATTCCGATGTAAACTCCACAAGAGCCCTGTCCGGTTTTCATCTCAAAGGCTCACCTGGTTTAGAGAGTAAATTGTTAGAGCCCTTGTTTTGAAGCTTATGAAAAAGGTGCAACTTGCGTCATTCATAATAATACCATCAAGATTGGAGACCCAACTCCATACGAATTGCTTCAATAGGGACAAAAGGAGGGTGATTTTAAACCTTGCACCAAATTTTTCCTTCATAAATTCCCAACCATTTTCTATGGGCGTAGGGAGCAGTTTGCACCCATACAACACTACAGGTGGTACCTTTGCCTTATAAAATTGTATATACAGCAACAACAAGTAGAAACAGAACTTCCTCTGAATCACCCTCATTTGTGCTATAAAGGCATGGACTTTTGCAACCAAACAGTAATTCACCAGATATAAGTGTTTTTGGGGGCAAAACTATAACCCAAATACATTAATCTGCCGACATGTTGGATTTTCTTCCCATCAATCAATCATACCAATCTTGTAGCTTGTTAGACAGAATATAATACAAAATACTAGATTTTGGAGACAAAATACTAGATTTTGAAGGGTTAAATATCAACTTATTATCATCAAGGTAGTCTGATGTTATGTGAAGCCATCTCTGTAAGTCAATCGCGGTTAACTCCACAAGAATAAGATCATCTGCTTAGGCTACCCAGCCTATTTCCAGAGAACCTAACCTCAGCGGAAAAAGAGCGGCTTGAGAAAAAGCAAGGAGCAAATCTGAAACATATAAATCAAACAAAATAGATCCCAGGACGCACCCCTACCAAGGTGCTGTATTCACCAGTACTTCCCTTGATAACAAGCCATCAGAATGTAATCTTACTCTTACCTTATTGTTAGAACAAGAAGAGAATGGTTACCAAACCAGGTCGTATACCTCAATTTCTTAGTTTGAGGCATAAAAATCCTCTATCCACCTCATTGAAAGCTGACTATAAGTCCAGCCTAGCCTAGTTTAAAAACGTATTGTTGCTTAGGTTTGGCAGATCTTTGAAAAAGTGATATAACGAGGAGTTGGTAGAGGTGCCGACAGCCTTTCTGGAACCATTTTTTAAAGTATTCAACCGCTCCTTCTCTTCAGCCCAGTGAGTTAAATCCTTCAAAACAAAACTAGCTAGCACCTTAGATGACAAATCAATTAACGATTTTGACCTATAGTTAGAAGGAGACGCTGTGTCCCCCTTTTTGTATATGGGGACAGTTATGGCAACAGTCCAAGATTCAAGAAGCACCCCGCAGCTAACCATTTGGAGAAAAAGATACCAAAGAATCTTGGACCATAATACCGCATTTCTCTTGAAGGTGGTTTTGAAGATTTTAGTTTGAATAAGCCACTTTCTAAAATCTCGACAGTTAAAATATATTTTCCACTGAGTATGCATGGTGATTCTTGATGAACCTTCAAGTCCCACTTCTTTATAAAAAAAGATTATAGTAAAAATGTGTTCAATGATTCCAAAATTCCTAATGCGCCAGATGCCTTGAAGATAAGTTGAACCTTCTGTTCATCAGATCTGTTATGAATCAATTGCTACTTGTCACAAATTTTATTTATTAGAATAATTTTGTTGCAATTGCTAACATGGATCTTGTTGATACACCCTAATTGTTGTCTCTTACAACTATATTTGTGTAGTTCCTGCCAAAACGTGTTTCGAGCTTCAACTTCTGTTCTTCCTCAAGGCTTTCTCAAATCCTTGCCTTATTCTATCTTACAACTCACTTATATGTTCTGCGACATCTATTACTTGTTCAAACCTCCCAATAAGTAATAGGCTGGTGGATAGCATATAAGTGAGTTGTAAGATAGAATAAGGCAAGGATTTGAGAAAGCCCTAAGGAAGACCTGAAGTTGAAAGAAGAAACACGTGTTGGCATGAACTGTACAAATATAGTTGTAATGGACAACAGGCAGGAACTGGACTAATACAGTTGTAATGGACAACATTTAGGCTGTACAAAGGATTAATGTTAGAAATTGTAACAGGCAGGAAATGTACTTTTGTAGTTGTATTAGACAACAATTAGGCTGTATCAAAAAAGATCCATGTTAGCAAATGCAACAAGATTATTGTAATAAATAAGATTTGTGACAGGTAGCAATTGATTCATAATTCAGATCTGATGAACAGAAGGTTCAATGTATCCTTAAGGGATCTGGCTAGAGGTTGCTGTTTCTAAATGGACGTTCGGACGACTTCCTCCTTCCACATTTGTAAGGTGTTTGCAAAGTTAATGGGAGCACAGTAAAATCATTTGTCTCTAGTGGACCACAAAAACCAGTCTTGACCAGCTTCGTCCATAAATTGGGACACGACTTTCCCCCCTAACATAAGTGAATTGCAAGACTGGTTAACTATTAAGTGCACACATGCCGAATGGGTGCAAACACTTGGGGAAACAGAAATCCTAGCTGTCAACACCAGACAGGCATGATTGCTAGGGTTATCATGCAGAATCTCCAAGGTAAACACGTTATCCAGTAAACATTTAGAAATATAACTGAAATCAATAGTAGAGGACGAAAAAGGTCCCTTCCAAGCAGGTTGTCTAGTGATATCTCCTTTTGAGTTTCTGTTCAGTCTGAATAGTCCCCATTTCTGCATAAAGATGTCCCAGCCCAAGCCTCTGGCAAACCTTCCCTTTCAGGGGATGCTCTTTGAGAATAGGTTGCTAGAGCTGGGACAAGAGTGCTCCATTGGTAACTAGTCCTCATCCACAGAGAAACAGTTGAGATCCCCGGCACAAATAATACAGGAAGGTGGGTACTGAGAAACCCATGTTAAAAAAATTATGTCTTAATCAGTCAAATTAAACTGCCCTCTACTGAAACTGGATTATGGTATACATTCATCAAAAGTGTGTGTTCGAAGTTCCAAATCTTCTCTAAGGCAGACCTTCAGCGCTAAAACAACTTCTGTGTCTGACGGAATTACCTCACTAATCGTACATAGATCCTTCCTAATAGCTGTAAGGAGGCCCCCAGCCAGCCTACGCTTCTCTTCCTTCCTTGCTTTCTTAGTAAAAATCTTAAAGCCAACCATATTTGGTGGTTCGGATAGCTAAGTGTCTTGGAAGCGATCAACATCATTACCTTTATATTTCCCAACATATGAGAATTCATATAACTATTAAAGCTCTGAGTGTTCCAGCTTAATGATGAGATCTTTTGTTGTTTAGAAACTGGTTCTGTGACCCCTGAAATTTGACAATGTCACTGGCAGCCAATTCCAATCACCTTTTGATTCGAGTGAGTCTTTAGAAAAGGACACCTGTGTTTGACCGGAGATACCCTCAAAGCAGTACACATTTAGTGCCTTTGGACCCTCCGACAAATTGTCTGAGACATAAGAGACCCTAATTCTCTTAGGAGTCTCTGTGACAAATGTTTCACACCCTCACATTAAAAGATCCTCGTGGGCTTTAGTATTAAACCCCCTGCCAATTTGGAATAAAAGTACACTGGTCACTCGTTAAAAAGATCCTCAACCCATTTTATGTCGGCCGAGGAAATCCCAGTGAAGGAAGGAACCTGCCTCCAGTTTGCCAAAATTCTACCTCCATTCACAGGGAATGTAACTTCGTTTCGAAATATTGTTCAGAAATGATTAGAGAGTTGATCTCTTCCCTTACTCATACCCCCTCAATGGGGCGGTTTATCTATCCATTAATGACCAGTTTACTCAGTGGTTGGTATTCCTTTCGCTCGTCAATCCGGGCTGACAAAAGTCCGTCTGGGTGTCAATCCCCGCTCCGGCACCTGGCTCAGAGTTAATCACTGCAATTCCAATGAAAACCGCCTCACTCCCACATCGGAGCAGGGAGGTAATCATCTGAATAGGGTGCTGATGTAAAACATCAGCACCCTATTGTTATTAAATGCGCCCCACGGGCGCATTTAATAACAAAAGGGTGCCTGCTGCATATTCTCCCACTACGCCAGCTCGGGGGAGCCCTTGAAAGACTCCCCCGAGCTGGCGTGGCGGGGGGCTTATGGCACCCTGGGGGCATGGAGCCGCGGGCGGTCGCACGGCCCACTCTGCCCTAAGGCTGGCCCTGATCAGATGGGCAAACCACAGAGCCCACAATCAAAAGAGAGGGGTCCTCTATCTATCTCAGTTTGTTCCGTACAACCCATAACAAAAAGATCTGATGTCCTTACAGTTGTTTTTGAAGTTTTTCTTCTCAGCCCGCATAGATGACGTTTTCAATGTCACTTTAGCAGCCGCAGAAGCGACCGGAATAACTTGTGGACCCAAGGTATACTTGACCCTGTTGGATGACTGGAAACATGTGCTAAATGGCTAATGAAGGGGTTTACCTGTCTTGTTGTAGTGTACGTTCACACAATGCATGGTAAGAATGAACATGCAATCCTCATTGTTATGAGCGGCATAGTTAAGCACTTGCCCCAGATCTATGTTTTCAGCCTGCAGACACATGTGGTTGTAGTCCAGGTTGCAAGGCATGGTAAGGCCTTGATTTTTCATCGGTGGATCCATCACGAGTTATTAGGTTGGGATATAATAACACCTACAAGTGCAGTGCTTAGAAGAAGGACGAATCCGCCATGAAGCACTAGAAAAACGAGACGCTATTATGTGCATAATACTGCGGAAGGGACCAGCTTGTTCTAAGTTTCTGTGTTTGAATCAAACTTGAAAAACTAATATTTCAAAGAAAAAACACAACACAGATGGTTGCAAATGAAATGAGTTGGCGCAGTTGGTAAATATTCAAAATACTTCTCCAATCAAACACAATGCTGTCCTTTACAGGAGCCTGTCATCTGCCAATTGCAATTTACTGTAAAGAGACATTTGTTTTCTCCCAATGTGACTGCATGCCACGTTTCATGATTTTAATGTAGCTTCCAATGACTCTCTCTTTAATAATGACCAGTTTCTGTATCGAAAACACAGCATCTGTCTACAAAACACACATGGGTCACAGGGCAACAAGACAGTTTGTTGTTTGAAGGGCAAACGTCAGTCTTTGCTAATGTGTACGCGTTTGTATCCCCATTAAGCGTGCTGGCCAGCTGGCAGTCCACTTTAAAAGGCATTGGCAATGCCAACAGTTTGGGCTTTTGTGTATGCAGGGGAAAGACACTTGACAGGCACTGACGTAATGGAGCTGACGACGGAAAACGTCCTCAAAAATGGAGGAGGCAGCAGGGTAACCCCTGCGGGGTCATGCCGCCGGGAGCGGGGACCCTCACCCGGAAGGGCAAAGGACAAAGGGGCGGAACGGCGCCAAAAGCCGAATGGCCCAAAAGCCTGCGAAGGGGAAACAAAAGGAAAGGGGCGGGGCTTGCAGGATATAAGCAGGCGGGACCAGGGACCAGGCATCTCGCTCTTGCACTGGGACCCGGTCGCCGCCACCTGACAAGTGCAAGGAATTTCGTTTGAAGCCCAGCTGATCGGACCTCGGAGGGTCGGGAGAAGGAGAAACGCAAAGCGGCGGCAGGAAGAAAAGGCGAAGGACTGGCAGCTGGATCGCCCGCCCAGCAGAAGGAAGGAGGATCAGCGGCAGAGGAACCAGCAGGCGGGATCGTACAGCCGGTGGAGGACAGCCGGCGGGCGTGGAGGAGCAGCCCAGCTGATCGGGAGCCGCGGCGGGAGAAGGCGCGCTCAGCCCGGGACCAGGAACGAAGCGACGAAGGCGGAGCGGAGCTGCGGGGACCGCAAGGAACCAGCAGGCGGGATCGCACAGCCGGTGGAGGACAGCCGGCGGGCGTGGAGGAGCAGCCCAGCTGATCGGGAGCCGCGGCGGGAGAAGGCGCGCTCAGCCCGGGACCAGGAACGAAGCGACGAAGGCGGAGCGGAGCTGCAGGTGAGCCCGCCCAGCAGCAGCCGGAGGACAGGCGGGAGGGCAAGGGGCCAAGGGGCAAGGAAAGGCGGCTAGGACACACGGGGCTGCAACCCGGTCGAAGACCCAGCCGGAACAGGACAGGGGGAACACCAGCCGCCCAGCGCCAGCCCAACCCCCCCCCTTCTCACACGCAGACGCCCACGCCCTCCCTCCAGAGGAAAGAAATCATGCGGCAGGCCGCAAGGAGGCAGCCGCGGGGGAGGAGCAGAGGCACCAGAACAGCCCGAGAGCCCGAGGATCACAAGGAACACGAGCAACAGCAACGAGCGGCCCAGGAGGAGCAGGAAGCAGGTGGCTGACCCATTGAGAGGCCGCCAAACAATGGATCTGGCGTCATTTATGGAAATGGCCAGGGTGGCAGCAGCAACCCATGGCCCAGACTGGATGTCCAGGATGGTGGCCCAACCTAGCCAGGAAGGGCGCAGCCAGAGGGTGGAAAACTCCCCTCTGATGTTTCAGGACAGTGGCAGCGAGGCCACCGTGGTCGAGGCCGAGATCCACAGCCTGGGGGAGGAAGAAGAAGAAGAGGAGACCCAGGGGAGCAAAAGGAAAAGGACAATGACGGCCAGGGCTAAAGCGAGCAAGGAGCAGGCCAGCAGCACCAAGAGACCACGGCAGAAGGGGAGGGCGCGGGAGGATGCGGCCTTAACGGCTCCTACACCTGCTGAGGCTCCAGGGAATTGAGTGAGCCCACCCAACACTCCTGCGACCAGAACGGTGGATGCCGCGGGTGGAGGAACAACATCCCTGGAGACGGTAAAAGGTATGGTGATGGAATGCATGCAAGCATGGGGAAAAATGGGGCAAATGCCGAATGTTGTGTCCAGTACTGGTATTGTGGTAGGGGGAGTGTCTCAAGGAGGTATAGCCACGCATCCGGGGGCGTCGCAAGGGCTGGGAGGGCCTTGGTGCAGCGGTAGCACTCAAGGCTGGGCACAGTCGGGTGAACTAAGTCAATTGCCTCAGAAGAGGGGGATACCGCCCGGGGGTTTCTTATCTGTCGGGCTGCCTAGTGTGGGCCCACCTATGGTAGGCGGGCATCAAGTGCAGATGGCGGGGCTCCCTTGGGGTCAAGAATGGACAAACCAAGGGCCAGGGGCGTCAGTAAGCATGGGGGGGGCCCAGCAGTTGGCTTCGGGGATACCTGCAGGGGCTCAGGGGATGCAGAATGAGGCAGGGCCTGGAGCGGTCTTAACAGGGGGGCTGAGCGCGGCTCAGCCGTCAACAGCAGGCCCGATCAGCGGGGAAACAGGGGGATTGTGGGGCCAGACAACTCAGTATGGGAGGCCAATGCCAGGGTTCGCACCTATGCGGGCTACGGTGAATTCTTTGGTGTGGCACATTCCATGGGGGGGTCAAGGAGAGGTTGTGGAGGAAGGAATTCATTGACATCTTTGACTTGTTGGGGATCGTCCCCACGGGGGGAGGCCTAAAGGAACTGTCAGAAAAGGAAAAAGAGAAAAGGGACACGGATGCCACCAAGGTGGAGCGTTCCATTAACAACTGGCTGAAAGCTTATAGGATGTATATGTCAGTAATGTTGGAGAGGTACCCGCAGGATGCACTGGCGATGATAGCATATGAGCAATACGTGCATGATTTGTATCAGAAATATGGCGGCGAGGGATGGCTAGAGTATGACCGGGGCTTTAGATTAAAGATGCAGATATGGCCAGCAATGTCATGGGACGAGATGGATGTCGGGGGGTACATGGACAAAGTGGTCCCCTGCAGGGAACCCCAGGACGAGCCACTAGGAGAGAAGTCTCGGGGTGGGAGAGGCAGAGGCGGGTTCCCGCAACGGGGGAGAGGGTCCTTTCGCGGGCCCTCCTCCTGGGTGTACCGGGCAGCAGCCCACCAGGGGGAGCAAGAAGTCTGCTGGAGGTTTGCAGAAGGGTATTGCTCATACGGGAAGACATGCAGGTACAAGCACCAGAGGGGCGGTGGTACGGGCCCCCGCAAGGCCACTCCAGGAGAGGCTAAACCCAGGGATGGTGGGAAACAAAAAAATAAAGGAAACGTTGAGTGATGCGCCGACAAAACAAGGCAATGCTGGGGAAACAATGAATGACAAATGTATGATTAAAGGGGCATTGCCCACACCAGTTAGCCTTCTTGCCATGACTCCCTTTCTAAATGAGTACCACAACAAGGCCGACGCAAAATTGCTATGGCAAGGGTTCAGGTGGGGCTTTAGGATCCCGGGGGCGGGTACTCAAAGGGGAAGGGAGGCGGCCAACCTGCGATCTGCTCTGGAGAAACCCGAGGTAGTAGAAAGGAAGGTCGACAAGGAGGTGGGGCTGGGGAGAGTGGCCGGCCCATTTACTAGGCCTCCTATGAGCAATCTGGTGGTATCTCCGCTAGGATTGGTGCCAAAGAAGGAAGAGGGTCAATTCCGCCTGATACACCACCTATCCTTCCCCGAGGGTCAATCAGTGAACGATGGCATCCCAGAGGAACAGTGCAGGGTGCAGTACGCCTCCCTGGAGGATGCGATACTAATGGTAAAAGCGGCAGGAGAAGGGGCATTGTTGGGGAAAGCAGACATAGAATCAGCCTTCCGTCTATTACCAATCCACGAGGATAGTCACCACTTGCTGGGTTTTAAGTTAGGGGACAAGTACTACTATGACAAATGCCTCCCCATGGGGTGCGCCATTTCCTGCTCATATTTTGAGGCATTCAGCTCCTTTCTGGAGTTTACGGTAAAACGGGAGAAAAAAGGTGGGGGAATGTTGCACTACTTAGATGATTTTCTCTTCGTGGGGAGGGAGGGGACGGAAGAGTGCAGATCCCTGATGGAGGTATTTCAAAATAAAATGGACCAGCTAGGGGTCCCCCTAGCACCAGGAAAGACCGTGGGTCCAGCAACGACATTGACATTTCTGGGGATCGAGATCGATTCAGTTAAAGGGGAATGTAGGCTACCGCAGGACAAGGTACAAAAACTGAGGGGCTTGATTCAGGAGCTGATGGGAAAAAACAAAGCGACCTTGCGGGAGTTGCAAGCACTGGCTGGAAACCTCAATTTTGCAGGCAGAGTGATACCAGCGGGGAGGGCATTTGCCAGAAGTGTGGAGCTGAAAACTGTGGGCTTACAACATGCCGCACAGCACGTCCGATTGGGTTCAGAGGTAAAGGAGGATCTCAGGATGTGGGATAGCTTCCTGACAAGTTCCAGCGGGGTGGCAATCTGGAGGGCAGACTGGGCAAGCAGTCAGAGGCTCAAATTGTTCACGGATTCATCTGGGTCCCTGGGTTTTGGGGCTATCCTGGGTGACAGATGGTGCGGCATGGCGTGGCCGGAGGAATGGCATAAGGAAGGGGTCACGAAAGATATCACACTACTAGAGCTGTTCCCCATAGTGGTTGCATTTAAGTTGTGGGGCGGGCAGCTGCAAAATTCTAAGGTCACGCTATGGTCGGACAACTTGGCGGTGGTACAGATCATTAACACAGGGTCGTCCAGTAACCCGAGGGTGCTGAGGCTCCTCAGGGAACTCACCAGAAGTTTGTTAGAGTTAAACATTGAGGTTAGAGCACGGCACATTCCAGGGGTGAAAAACACGGCCGCTGATTCTCTGTCTCGTTTACAGTGGGACCGGTTCCGGGAGAGCTGTCCCGAAGCAAGGGAGGAGATGACCCCATTCGAGGTACAATGGTGGGGGATGATTGGGGCGATCTGACCGCATTGGTAGAAACTGACCTGGCACCCGGTACAACCAAGAGGTACAGGGCTTGTTGGAGGCGGTTTTCACAGTTCCAGGAGGAGGTACTAGCAGGGGACCCCGGGGAGAACCCGGTGAGAGCATTCATAGGCTGGTGCTGGAAAACAGGGAAGACCCGGGCGTGGGTAAGCTATCACCTGGCGGCCATAGCACATTATGCAAAAGTGCACGGGGAGAAGGACCCCACTAAGGAGCATTACGTCATGCTGGCCATGAAAGGCTGGGCGAGGCAAAGCATAACAAAACCAGATGAAAGGCGGCCAATCGATATTGGGAAATTGCACGGATTAATTAAATGTCTAGGGGAAGTATGTAAGGAGGAATCAGAGCGTGTGCTCTTCTCGGCTGCTTTTACGGTGGCATTTTTTGGGGCGCTCAGAATCGGCGAACTGGTGCCGGAAAACAAGAACGGCAAAGGGAATGGGTTCTTGCGCGTCAGGGACATCCAAGTGGGGAGCGCTCAGGTCATCATTTATGTGAGGAGGTCAAAGACGGATCAGAAAGGAAAGGGGGCGGCGCTGACCGTACATGCCATTCAGGCGAGCAGGGTTTGCCCGGTGGCGGCAACGGCAAACTTTATGCGACAGAGGCGGCCATCAGGGGCAGAGGCGCCATGGCTCACGCACAAGGATGGGTCCGCGCTAAGCCGTTTTCAGTTCAAGAAAGTGATGTCGCTAGGTCTGGATAAAATGGGTCTGGCAGGGGGCCAGTTTGGGACACATTCTTTCCGGATTGGGGCCGCCACCTCAGCATTAGTCGGGGGACTAGGGGCGGAGGACATTAAGAGATTGGGGAGATGGTCGTCAGGATGTTTTAAACGTTATGTCAGGCCAGAGAAAGTGTAAAGATAACCATGCCGTTCCCTCCATGTCATTTACCAGCAGGGCACCAAAGGAAACTACGCACAGTATGGGTGGTGGGGCACTCATTCATCTCAAGGGCAAAGGCGAGCTGGAACCAGCAGCAAGAGATCTTGACGGCAGGAGAATTCAAGATCGAGTGGCACGGGGTGCCAGGGATGAAATGGGCCCAGCTGAAAGGGCAATTGCATAAACTGCTAAATAGGCGGCGGAAGCCGGATGTGTTGGTGATACACTTGGGAGGGAATGACCTGACCAGCCTAGGGAGGGGGGTCTTGCTGAGAGACATCACAAACTCATTACAGGAAATATCGGCACAGGTGGGGGAGACAGAGATCATCTGGTCCGAGGTGATCCCTCGGGCGCAATGGAGAGGGGCAGAGAACCATTCAGCGGTAGAGAAATCGAGGAGGAAGCTGAACGGGGCAGTTGCCAAATTCTGCAGGGGCAGAGGTTTCCATCAGATCAGGCATGGCCTGATTGAGGGGAAGACCCCCGAGTATTTCTTAGCCGATGGGGTGCACTTGTCCCCAAAGGGAATGGAGCTCTTTTTCTGGAACATTTGCACCAAATTGCTGGAGTTGTGAGAAGGAATGAGGAAGGAGGGAGCCAACGGTGGGCGGGAACCCACCGGTTGGCGTGGCGGTGTTTGGGCAACCAAGCACAAATGATAGACTCCGGACGAGCCAGAAGGAAACGGAATGGGTCTTCGCTCTTCTGGACCAGCGCCTCTTGGGGGCCTAAACGGCGGGGGCGTCTGGTAGGAACAAATAAGGCTCAGCTTCCCCCCCAAAACAAACGGCGCTCTCCCCACCCACGGACCCCTGCACGGGCAGGATAGGAACAGGTACAATGGGTCGGGGGAGTTGGGGGCCTACTATACCAAGTATAGGGGGAAGCAAAGGAAATCCGGCAAGCAAGCGCCACACGTACAGAATGAGGTCACTATTGTGTACAAATACTTCTGTTGTCATGGAAATAAAACTGCGGCCAATTTTGCCAATTGAAATCTTGTGTCATGCCAATTCATGGGGGATAAAAACTGTGTGCATGCGCAAAGATAATTGGGAGTAAAGGCAAATGGACGGCTGCAGGGGTTATGGAGCTGACGACGGAAAACGTCCTCAAAAATGGAGGAGGCAGCAGGGTAACCCCTGCGGGGTCATGCCGCCGGGAGCGGGGACCCTCACCCGGAAGGGCAAAGGACAAAGGGGCGGAACGGCGCCAAAAGCCGAATGGCCCAAAAGCCCGCGAAGGGGAAACAAAAGGAAAGGGCCGGGGCTTGCAGGATATAAGCAGGCGGGACCAGGGACCAGGCATCTCGCTCTTGCACTGGGACCCGGTCGCCGCCACCTGACAAGTGCAAGGAATTTCGTTTTCCACCCACCCACCCACGAAATACAAGGAGGAGGACACCTGGGCATTGCTGTCGCAGGGCACCCAGGTCAGAGGATGACAAGTTGGCGGTGTTTGGGCAACCAAGCACAAATGATAGACTCCGGACGAGCCAGAAGGAAACGGAATGGGTCTTCGCTCTTCTGGACCAGCGCCTCTTGGGGGCCTAAACGGCGGGGGCGTCTGGTAGGAACAAATAAGGCTCAGCTTCCCTTCCAAAACAAACGGCGCTCTCCCCACCCACAGACCCCTGCACGGGCAGGATAGGAACAGGTACAATGGGTCGGGGGAGTTGGGGGCCTACTATACCAAGTATAGGGGGAAGCAAAGGAAATCCGGCAAGCAAGCGCCACACGTACAGAATGAGGTCACTATTGTGTACAAATACTTCTGTTGTCATGGAAATAAAACTGCGGCCAATTTTGCCAATTGAAATCTTGTGTCATGCCAATTCATGGGGGATAAAAACTGTGTGCATGCGCAAAGATAATTGGGAGTAAAGGCAAATGGACGGCTGCAGGGGTTATGGTATTAACTGGCTATTGATGGCAGGTGAAAAATGGTGTGAGTAGCAGTGCCTGGCAAACGTTTAATACTTATGCACAAGCCAAAACTGTTGGCTTTACCAATGTTTGTTTTTCGCACGACTTCAGTGAAGGACACACACAGTGCTTATAAATAGAATGGCTGAAGACGGACCTGGTTAAGACATTTTTATTAGACCAGGAATGTGTTTACAATTCCAATTAACTCTCAGAAGACCGCTTTAGAAAAATACTGACAGGTACTTCGAGTGCAAAGTTTGATGGTAAGGCTTGATTAACGTGGGCTCAAAAGGTTTCCATGAGGAGGTGTTTTGGGCGGGAAAGGGCAGAAATGGGTTGGAATGGCCATAGGCACTAGCATGGCCATGGGCAGTCATAAGTGGGCAAATAACCAAACAGCACCAACAAGCTTTGTGTCCCTCCTCATATGCCATTTCTCCCTATATGCACTCCAACGCAATAGTTTTGGCTTATAGATGACGCTTAGCACAAACTAGAAATGCACCCTCTACTGGTGAATTGGGAAGGGCCTTAGCAGACGTCCCCATGCAACATTACAGGATGCCATTCCCGTGGAAGAAGAAAGAAAGTGCATCTTTTCTTTCCCGCTCTCTTTTTTGTCTACGTTTGATCTTTCGACCTTGATAGGATAGTTGTCAAGAGCTTTATTAGGAAGCCTTTCGCAAATAAATGTTTTTCAACATTCTGTTATCTTCCGCAGATTAATTCACATCAGGAAAATACAGAATTATTCCTACCTCCGCCCGGTCGAAGCAGAGGAGACCAAGGAGCTTATTTTATAAAATTGTGTAACAGGTCCCTGTGGGCAGTTTTCATAATATGCACTGGGGAGTGGAAAAGGGTGGTGTAAAATGATAGTGGAAGCACCTTTCCACCTCCCTTTTACACTCCGGAGTGCAAAATAAGTAAACGCTGCCTGCCATTTACACATGGCAGGCTGCATTTACAATTGATTCCTAGGGAATCCGTCTGTTTTTTGATGGTGTAAAAAGCAGGCGAATTTGATAGGAATCCACTGGTTTTACATCAGCATGTCAATGTCATACTGACATAAAACAAAGTGGTTTTTGGAGGCGTAGGGGGAAATGGAGTTAGAAACTCAACTATTGTTCCAGTCCACCTGAAAAAAGCCCAAAAATGCCTTGGGTCAATAACAAAGGCGTTAATAGACTGGCCTAACACCTTTACTCCTGTCTTTTGTACCTTTGCTTACGCTCTAAAGACTTATAAGATGTGCCAGCAAGTGCCCTTCGCTGCATTCAGCCTGCCTCTGTGACAGTGCTGGAACTGCAGGCATGTCAATTTTCAAAGCTGGGGTACATGTGCCGTTAGGCACAAACGCTGCGCTTGTCACTGGGCCTTTGTCAACGTCGGAGGAATGACCCAGCAAGACTGTCAGGCCTGCTTCTACCTCTCTGTTGGGGATCCACACCAGGGGGGAGAGGTATTTGTATTTATTTATTTATAAAGCGCAGCCAGGCCCAGGGGCATATGGGCGCATAAGTTAGATCTGGTTACAGTTGCAATTGAAAGCAGTCAATAAGGGTTACGTTACATTGCAGTTACAGGTGGGTACAAACTTAGTCATGCAAATGCATATATACATAGTCTAGTATAAGTACATTAATTACAAAAGTGTGCCAGTGACAGTCGATCATGCTGGGATCAGGCGGTTAGGGTGTCATAGAGTCCATGCTGTGAACCCAAGGTGGGAAAACCGATGGTGGAGGGGGCATATGTTGGGACGCCATGTACTCGTTTGATTCTTGGAGTGTTGAGGGAGCAAACAGGATGGCGTTTGAGGGTTAACAGGACTCTGGGCAATGATTGTTTTCTGCTGGGGTGGAGTGCAAGCACTGTTGACGTGGAGGATAGTGGCAGAACAATAAAGTTATTTTGGTGTATGGGAAGGAAAACCAGGGGGATTTGGCGAAGCTGGTAAAATGTCAGGAATTGCTTTGCCTTTTAGGTGGAGAGGGGTGGCAACACACAGGAGGCAGGAGGCCAGGTATTGTTTCATTTTGGAGGTGTGAGGAAGAGGTGTGGGACATCCCTATATTTGTTGTGGATGCTTCTGTCAAACCTCCCCCCTCAGCATTTGGCAATGCTGCTCCCTGGGACAGTGCATGGTTGAAAACAGAGATATACACCGATTAACGAAAGAGGCAAGTCACCTGAGTGTATAGGGTGTGCCAACCCCTCCCTCCTCAACTGAATATAGATAACATGATAGGCAGATCAAATAAATTCACTCTCCCATCCATTATTGCAGAAATCAGGATTGGAGTACCTTTATTAAAAATAAAAAGTGCATGCGGCACTGCATATAATTGGGGTGGGATGGCTCAGGAAATGAAGGGTACTTTTAATGTTACACACACTCCATAAGTGCTCACGTATACAAAGTGGGAGATGCTTAATTAAATAAATAATAGCTCCCTGAAGTAAAATATATTTCGAGCTGGAAATCTCGTGTCTCACCAATATTGGAGGATTGGATTGCAGAAATGAACTGCTTGGCGAATATTGAGAAATTTATTTACAGAAAAATGGGAAAATTGAGTTTACATACGAAGGTCTGGGGAGCTTTTCTGAGTAGGTACTAGTTCGTCGTTAAAATTGTATATTGATGTGTCTCTTTTTTGTCTTTTTTTTTCTATTCCTACATGTTTATATCCTTTATGCTGTGTTATGAAACTTTGTGATTTATTGTTCAGTCCTGTTCTAATTACTAAAATTTAAATAAAGAATTTAAAAAATAAATATTTCAAAATGAATACTCAAACACAAAATGGTTTCCAGGCCTAAGCCAGGTGTGGAGGACTATGACCCATGCCAAGAGTTTTCAGACAAGCCACAGAGGCTGATACATTGGAGATTGAGGTAATTAGGTTTGTTAGGTTAAAAGTGTAAATTGGCAGAAAAAGCAGAGAGGATTGTGATGAAGCCAGATAAGTAAGGGAAGTTTAGATACATTTATCTATGTTCTTATTTAAGGCGGCATCACATGTGTCATGCAGACTATTCTGAGAGACCAGCTGTATTATTTTGGCACCATATCATGGAGTATATATATTTCTCCAACAGTATAGAGCACTAACTAACGTGGCAGGACCTCAGCAATCAGATTAGGATTAGATATTGGTGCGTGGAAATGTTCTTGGCAAGAGTTGAGCACTGTCATAGTTGTGTCCAGCCAAGGCTAAAATAAGATTATCAGTTTTGTGCATCAGAGAAATTGTGGATGCCAGCTCTGCTAATGTGAGCTTGTTGTACACAAAAGTTATGCTATCCAATGATACTGAAGGAATGTTTATTTCTCTGACTATATCAGAAGAATACCATGTACAAGGTAGTAATTTGCATTAACATGTTGCATCATACAAAAATTCTATAAAAGCAGGTTAAGGAAACAGTTTCTTTGAGTGTGTTCTGGAATTCCAACAATAAAGGCTTTGATGAAAAAGCTCCCAGGCATCTGATTTTCCCTTGTCTCTCTCTGAGGAGTGTTCATAGATGTCTGGTGCTTGATGGAATATGGGAGCAGGGCCCCCAGTTCATAAGCATCCTCAGTAATGTAACTCAAGATTCTTCTCGTCTAACAGATGTCACTCTGAACCCTTTAATGGAGTAAATGGTAGCCCACTGGGCTGCCACATGCCAACCCACCACCATGCCAAGTGCAACCCGGGAACATGTTTAATTCAAGGCAGTGAGGCGGCCCGGTACAGCATGGTAAGTAGAAATACAGGGGATGGGCGGGCGCGATGAACTGAGGATATGGTCCCTCATTGAATGTGTGACTGATCTAAATAAAAATCCATTGCCGATAGCTACCTGTTTACATTGCTATATATGATGGAAAGAAACTGCATGCTTGGCATGTGCCTGACACTGCCCCAGCCCTCCAGGCCATTCAGATGTTCACCTTGTACTAAGCTCTCCTTACTGTAAGATTAGGTTGGGTGGTATTTCGATGGTAAATCTGCCGGAATACCACCCAGCTGAATTACTGGTACTGCCAGTTGGTCCGGTGGAATTACCGTTGGATTCCAAGTGGTGGTGCTGGATTTAATCCCCATTTTTGGACAGTCTGTTGGACTCTATGGGGCATTTCTGGTGGAATTACCACCAGCAGAATTACTTGCATGGTAATTCTGCCGATTTTGAAAACGGAAGGAGATGGAAGGTGCACACTCACAGGTTTGTGAATAGAACGTATCGGAACAAAGTAGAAACAGTCGTGATATCTGCTGGGTGCAGGGGAGGAAAAGTGGCCCTGGCACAGGGATACCTAAATACACAAAGAGAGAGAAAAGAGGATCCAAACTGGAACCCTCCCGTCCCCTGCACACCGTAATAATGCGTCAATACAACGCCTTAATATTCATTCAAGAAGGTACTAGTGTAAAGACACATTTAATACATTCCACTAGAGAAAACAGTTACAATTTAAAGTTAATGATGCAATCCAATCTTTAAATGTAAAAAACAAATCTTGTTTATTCCAAGCACAGAAGCCAGAGAAAATTTAGTTCATTGAGGACGGCTGACGCGTTTGGAGAAGTATATTCTAGTGAAGTGACACAAACAATGTCTCAACCATTATATTGAAAAAGAACCGATATTGGGGGTCAAAGTACACAGAATACGAATTCAGTTATATCCAAAGCCACACGTGGCAAGAGTTTTACCATCACTGTGATCAACAGCGCAAATCCTGTTTTCATAACAAACCCAACTCCGGGAGCGACAGTAGCAGTAGCAGCATTGGAGATCCAATTCAATCAGATGATAGATGACGTCCCACCAACAAGGAAACTGTAAACATCGATACCGACTCCAGAGATCAATCCGCTGCAAACACAATAATCCCTGCGACACCAGCCAGCCCTGGAGCATCGGATGGCGTTTTTTTAGGAATAAGAGACAAGTCAAGAGAAAAACGAGGAGAGGGAAAGGGTCCAAACACAAGAAAAAACAAATGACCGAAAACCTGGTGGTGAATATATGCAACAAAAATCTTACAAGCGGTCAATTGGATATGCTTAACCGTGGATTATCATTTGTACCGACCAGTAACACTACATTCTTTGAGGAAAAAGTGTGTTTCCACAGACTATTGAGGAAGTTAAGACTTAAACTCTTTTTTAACACAGATATAGATGAGGAACGATCCTCCCCAGAAACTAGCACCCTTGAATTTTGCCCGAAGAGCAATTTCGATCCCTACACACAAAATTCTATGCTCAATTTATTTGAGAATATGGTGATGAAAGATCTAGAGAGGATCAATTATCAGAAAAAAACATCAAGCAATGTGAAAAGATGCCAACTTGAACACATTGAAGCCTTAGCCAAAGATGAAGAATTAACCATCAAACCGGCCGATAAAGGGGGTGCTATTGTAATAATGGACACGAAGGATTATACATCAAAATGCCTCACCCTCCTCAATGATGACAGCACCTACTCTAAATTAGATGGAGACCCATTAATACAATCAAGATACTGATCAAAAGCATCATCGAAGAAGCATTGGACCTCAATTGGATCAATTTTAAGACAGGAGAATTCTTATTGAACCAACATCCTATCACCCCCGTTTTCTACGGTCTCCCGAAGATCCACAAGAACCCTACCAACCCTCCGTTGAGACCGATAGTAGCTGGATTGGATAGCATCTTCGACCCACTTGCTATCTATGTGGATAGATCACTCCAAAAACGTGTTCAAGACACCCCTACATATCTGAGAGATACAACCGATTTCCTCAACTGCATTAATGACACCACAGCTTTGAGTGCCGACTGTATAATTTTCAGTATGGATGTGTGTAGCTTATACACATCCATTCCTCATGAGGAAGGTATACGTGCAGTTCAATGGTTAATTTCCAATAGCTCTAACAGTACGGGAAACAAGAGTTTGATCTTGAAATTTCTGGAGATTATACTTTTCAACCGCTATTTCAGATTTCAAGGTAAATTCTTTCTACAGACAAGTGGCACCTCTATGGGTTCCTCTGTGGCCCGAGTTTACGCCAACAAATTTATGTACAGATTGGAACATCAACATGTACTGGACCACGCTGAAGGGCCATACAAGATCCTAATGTGGAAACGATACATTGATGACATTTTTGGTATCTGGTGCGGGACACGTGGCGAACTGGACTCCTTCTTTAACTACATGAACACCATCCACGACAATATCAAGTTCACCATGGAGAAAGGGGCACCTCATTTACACTTTCTGGATGTGGACATGGAAATCAAAGAAAACCGGATCTGGACCCCTATTTAGCATAAACCAACTGATGCAAATAATTTGTTGCACTTTACAAGCCATCACCCGAAATCAATCTTGAAAAGCCTACCATACAGTCAAATTTTAAGACTGAAACGCATAATTTCGGATCCGGCCGGTCTCGATACAGAAAGCAGCAAACTACTTGAGAAATTTGAAGCCAGAGGATATCCAGATGCAATTCTTGAGGAAGCCAAAAAAGGTCTGAACTCATTAGCAAAGAACAACTCCTTGTCCCTAAAATTAAAACGAAGGAAACACCATTGCTCCACATCACCAAATACTCAAGACAAAGCTTTCAAGTAGGGAAAACCATCAGGAAGCATTGGAGCATCCTCCACAATGATCAGACACTCAAGGAACTATTCCCTAAAGCACCCATGATTGCCTTCAGACGTGGTAGGAATCTCAGGGATACACTAGTAAGAGCAGAAATACCACCTAAGGACAAACAAATGGTTCTACAAACCAAAAAAATGGGATCCTTCCCTTGTCTCTGCTGCTCACACTGCAACAACGTTACCAAAGGTGATAAAATCGTTCACCCATTCACTGGTAAAAAGATTAAACTACGGCACTATGCTACCTGCATGTCCACTGGAGTGATCTATGCGATCAAATGACCCTGTGGCAAACTCTATGTGGGTCAAACTACAAGATCTGTTAAAGAACGTCTCACAGAGCATAAATCGAACATCATGTGCAGAAACACAAAATCACCTCTCTCTCTCGAGACACTTTATGGAAAACAACCACACAGTTGCTCAGCTCAAATTTCAAGTCCTTGAAGTAGTAAAAAACCCTATAGAGGTGGTGACTATCTATCCATTCTCTCACATAGAGAGAAGTACTGGATTCACACATTGAACACATTATTTCCTAGGGGTCTCAACAATGAATTTTCCTTGAAATGTTTCATCTGACATGGTTTACATATTTTAATTTTGCCTCTCTGTCCAATCAGGCTAGATATGTGTCGAATCCATCTCTATCCATTGTGTAAATAGTATCTACACTCAAATATTGTTGCTGAACCGCTATATACTACCATGTGACCTGACGTATAATGGAAACTGCTCTATTCTGTGGAACTCACCATATAACAGTTATATATTCTTCAGCACTGTTTATACTTTGTAAATTTAAAGCCACCCCACTGGAACCCAGATGGCCGAATTGTGCTGATTTTCTTTGAACTTTTTATTCGTATCCCATTGATTATATTCACCCCATTCAATTCCAGACCAACCATAGCATTACTTATCTAGTATCTGTATGGGCATCATCACTTTCAAGATGGCCGCTGCTTTGCACTGACACTTGTTTACCATTTTTCTAACACAATCCCGCCCGTTAGTCTGTCTACTGTTTCGATGCACGACGGCCTTGATAGACTGGGTACTACACGCTACAGGGTCTCTTGCCTCACGGGAAGCCTCCCTCTCATAGCAACAATCTCCACCTACGACCACGCACCCATGGCTGGGCTGCGCGACCTGCATTGAACCATTACTGCATGCCATATGCAGATTATTTGGATTGTACACTACGCTGCTGACACAGTAAGTTTGAGCACCTACATTTAACACACGTTTATCTCTGTGATACTTTAATCATGCCTTGGCAGAGACGCTGGGATACTAAAACACAGCGTTCTTGGACTGTTTACAGATCCAGGCAGTATATCACCACTGATACTTGATCAATGGTCGTACGTCACCTACGGCACCTACCGAGTAGAATCTTGAGACTCAAAGTCGTATATTCATCTCACAACAGTGAGTGTTTGTCCCTTTACTCTATATCTTGCTGGTTGCCATTTTGAGAATTCTTGCTCATTTTAGGCTTTGATTTCCATTCTCTACAGTCCACTGGGCATCCACCGCACGCTGAATGATTTGTATGATTCATCATTTATTTGAAATCCCTTACCTATGCAGAGTGACCTCCTTAAACGCATCAACACTCAGGACTTCCCTAGTCTTGGTGAGCATACCTACTGTTATTCTGTTTAGAACACCTTTTTGTCAGTGTTCTTTTCACCATTCATCACCTCCCTTACCATCAGGGGCGTTGCTAGGGGGGTGCTAAGGGGGCTTTAGCCCCTAATCTTTTGGTTGTAGCCCCGGATAGAATCTCAGGAGCTAGAGCCAAAAGACTAGCTAGCCCCCAGTCCCAACAGTTCCGACATCAGCGTAGCCCCGGGTCTTTTCCAGACCTAGCAACTCCCCTGCTTACCATTGACTGATTGGCCATCCTTCGTTCTGGTTGTTTGTGGATTTGGATATAACTGAATTTGTATTCTGTGTACCTTGATCCCCAATATCGGTTCTTTTTCAATATAATTGTTGAGACATTGTTTGTGTCACTTCACTGGTAGTTTTAAACTATTTGACGATGAAAACCAGATAGATTGTGGAATTGACTTAATAGCAACAATATCCTGATCGTACTTTTCTTTTCTCTACATTGTTTTCATTTTAGTTTAAAGATTGGATTGCATCATTAACTTTAATTGTAACTGTTTTCTCTATTGGAATGTATTAAATGTGTCTTTACACTACCACCTTCTTGAATGAATATTAAGGGTCGTATTGACGCATTATTACGGTGTGCAGGGGACAAGAGGGTTCCAGTTTGGATCCTCTTTTCTCTCTAATTCTGCCGATTTTGCCAATTTTCAGCAGAAAGTGGATAGATTTACCTCCAGCATGACGCTGGAGGTAAATCTGACACTACAGGGTCATACTTGTAGTATGGCGGTGCAGAAAAAGTTGTGGTAATTCCGTTGCTGCCAATTTTTGCCCGCACTGCCATACTTATAATGAGCCCCAATTCCACTGCTTAGTCTACTTATGCTGCCAACCGCAGAGGGAAGAAAATCAGACAAAGGCCCTCATTACAGATTTTGTGGCTTTATAAGCACAATACTTCCAGGGGTGAATGCCACCAATGCAACCAGTGTTTCCAACGATCTGCCCCATTGCACAGTTACCAATGGCCTAGTGATAATGGTTATCTCATTTGGATAATACCGCCTGTGATATTACAGAAATACCACCTGCTGTTATTTTGTGAAATGTTATCTATCCATTTGCACCCTTATATTGACGTTGTTTATGGATCGTGTACAGTAGTGGTTTATTTCACCACAGTACATGTTCTGCACAGGAAAAGGTCAATGCTGAGTCTCTTATGCATTAAATGTAAAAGGTAGTGAGAGGGTGGGCATGAGCCCCTTCCAATGTTTCCATGACATCAGGTTTATTTGGCGTTCAAAGAAAAAAAGTTTTTAAAGAAATCCTGAGACATTTTGAAATGTTTTCCTCCAGCTCTGGGGTGGAGGTATGCATCATCAGTTAATCTGGGCTAAAAACTGCCCTGTAATCCAGGGTTATTATCATCCAGTGATACTCCCTAGGAATACCGCATGAGGCAAATATACCTCTGAACCTGGAATCGGTTGGAAAACCAGTGATATTTTACAAAAACTGCACGTTTTACGGATACTGCCCAGACTGTAATGACTCCCAAAGAGATATTACTGAATTCTCTAAGATTCAGGGCTGCCATGATATCTCCCAGATTCCCAATTCAACTGTAAGTACATCAGAGCAACCCAAAGGTGAATGTCCCTGCTGGAATCCAGACCTGAGAGCAGCAGCTCACACACAGATCTTTGCTGTAGGTGCATTGACCTACTGAGACAACGCGCAGCAGAATTTAATGTGTTTATTTTCACCAATAATAGACCAGGTGTGCGGCACTCTTCTTCTTTGATATAACCAAACAACCCAGCCCAATCCCCATCACTCCCTTAATCCAAGCGAAAGGTCACTCATCGGAATGTGGTTCATCAAATCCGAGATATTTATTACAATTCTACATCAATGCAATGCTATGATATTACATTTGTAACGCGCCTATTCACAAGTGTTTCAAGGCGCGACGAGGCAAGAAAGGGGGAAGTGACATTGAGATCACACTCAAGGGCAGGGGACGGGGGAGGAGAAAAGTGCCAGGGGAAATGCAAACAAGAATGGGTATGTTTTGGGGTATGCACAGGGTTTCATGTGAACAAGGTTTAACCGAGAAATTCACGTCATTGAGAGAAACCAGATAACACAAAATATCACAAAATATGAAAATAAGGACCCAGAGAGTCCTGTAATATTAACACACAGCCATCTCTTAGTAACCACCAGCCAAAAGGTGCCACCAGCACCACCACCAGACAAACAATGTCATGAATGAAGCAAATAAACAAATGAAGACAAGAGATAAGCTAGCACTAGAACCCGCTTTGGGTTGTACATCTAGGACTGTGTCAGTCGTGCCTGGCATTGGTCTATTTAGTGCTCAGCCAGGGAAATCGTGTGGAATCGCAACCCAGTCTGCCTCTATCCCAGGATGAAACCATAGATGGGAAGACTAAACTGGTTTCAAGAGTCGCAATTCATCAGTCACCTACTCGAGTTTCGGCCTTGAAGGTGCCAAAAAAAGGCTCAAGGGCCAGGCCTTCATCAGGGCGAATGTATTCATGATGAGATGGTCAAATTGAAGAATCAATACAAAGACTTTCAAAGGAAGCACACCATGCACTTCAGGTCAACCCTCCCAGCAGCACTGGCCCAGAAATGCTCACCATGAGCCATGTGTTTCATCAAGAAGTAGTGGGCAACGTGCATTGGGCTTTACAAACCTAGTGATGATATTTCACCAACATTGTAGGGGTATGGCAGTTCTCTCCCATAACTTTTGACTTCTCAATGACATCAAAGCTAGTGATATCCTGTTATTTCAGACCCTAATAATGGACCAATGCAGGGCACATTTATTGTGTGCTCAAAGCTCACTGCTTCATCAACAGTGATTGATAACTGGTACATGCAACCAGCTACTAAAACCGGCTTGCTTGATAGACAGGCGTGTTATATGAATTAAGGCATGCTCCAGACCGAATGTTCCTTGATTTACAGTCATGTTTCAAGCTCAGCTATAAGTCTAAGAAGCCCACGGAGATACGGGGTGGGACAGGTGATGAACACAGAGCACCACTGAAGATGAGCCTTCCGGCGACCTCACAACCCTAGAACTGACCGCCATCAATACTTTGCTATGGGTTGCAGCCCTGTCCTCATTACCAGGTAATTCCTAAGCATGCTCTAAGAGTAACCCATTGAACTGCACTTGAAAGTCCAGCATTGGAAGAGTGTGCCCCATCTGGTGTGGGCAAAGTGCTTGCTCATTCATTTCTTGACACCTGGCAATCTTGGCTGTTACAGGCATAGCTGCATGTTTATTATATTCTGGTGCTGCTTATTGGGTAGTGTTCATTGCTTAGGAGACAGTAAATTAGGCCTATGCATCTAACAGGCCCACATGCCAAAGCATCACCCAATAGCCACCCTTGGGAGCTCACCTCCAGTTCAGAACCACTGAGCAATGCATTGTCAATGTGCAAAGTGGATCAGAATCATGCTTGTTTCTCCCGATAATTGTCTTTGATTTACAGGTCAGCCATTTTTCGCACTGCTTAGTAGTTCAGATAGTGTTTAGGCCTAGCGAAATCTGTCAAGAGGCTCAAATAGGTTCAGATCGGTGGAATTTCTCAAAACACGAAAAGGAACTCGGAGCAAGCTTCCATATTGGGTAGAGAGTGGGCTCCAGCTAAAATGGGAAGATACCCATTTACATTTTTTTTATTTTCTTTTGGGTATTTATTGAGTGCAAACCTTGCTTCTGGAAGCAACCAGGGGTGGACTCGGAGCCAAAAGGGGCCCTGGAAATAATTTTCAAAGTGGCTCCATATTACATATTTTCAGCAAACCCATCCCTTTTCCTATGGGAGCATTTGGAATACCAAACAAAAGAGGCCCAGGGGGCAGAGGCCTGCTGGGAAATCTCCAGAGTTCCCTATAGGCCAGTCCACCCCTGGAAGCAACAGAGTGCTGTATAAAGGTAGGGGTTACAGGAATACATTAGATGGTTACCAAAGGGACCGTCCTTATAACACAGCTTTAGTTACCAGCAGACCAATTTGAGTAGTATGGAATAGTTAACATCTACAGAGAGTGGGGGACAAATAGGAGGTCCGACAGCGGGTCTGGGGGTCATGCATGGCACCTGTAAAGGATGGGAGTGAAGAGGGATGATGGGATGGGTGAGTTGGGAGTGTATTTTACAGAGTATGAAGAAAGTGCTGCTTGCAGAGGATTGCCTTGATCTGTTTTATGATTGGTCGGCGAAAACGAGGCTTATTTTAGCTGGCATATCGAGGGTGCTTGTTTCCTGTTCCCCCTTTGTGCTTTTCTGCTTCTATGGTCTTTCCCGGTCCTGGCGTCCAGTAATGTGCTGGCCTCCACAGATGGTGGCTTTGTCTTCCAGATAGGAGGGGGCGTGCAGAGACATCTTAGTGCATGATGCAGATTTCCTAATCAAGTTTTGCATAATGTATGTGTCACTAGACGCTTCTGAAAGTTTATTAGCCTCCATGGTTATTTATTGGTTCTCGTACTTGACCACAGCACAGAGCTTAACTAGACCCATGTCAGGCAGGTGTTAGTACATCCAGCCTTGTGTCTTCCTTTACACTGCATTTGGAACAGAAAAAAGGAAAATGGCGGCTACCAGAATGAAACCTATCAAAATAGCACTGGATGGGCTGCACCCCACTGCATGGGTCTTGCTAAGATGTGTGGCCTGACCAGGAAAGCAAACTGCAGACACCTGAAAGGGGAAAGCAACCAGCAGCGCATGCAGGAATAGTGAGCCTTGGGAAGCAGTGGGCAGGCGGGACTGTCTGCGAAAGAAGCTAGTGGGGTAGAAACCAGAGTAGTCAATGGCCTCTTGCACCACGGAAATCGGCCCAGGGCCTTCCAGAATGTTATAGTTCTTCTTGCACGTGATAGCCATCATTCCTTTCAGAAATTGTGTTTGTCTCTTGAGCTGGCACTTTAAACTGTCTCTTTAACCAATTGAACAATATTCTAAAAAGCAATTAAACTAATTTAAGTGTGCAAGTACGGAAAAAAACAGATAGTTCTTTTTTGTAAGCTGCAGAATGGGCTGTACATAGCAATTGAAGATTGGTTATGTTGAATTCAAAGATTTTCATACATCACTTTTTAGTCTCAATCAAAGAGAGCAAAATGTGGAATGTGCAGTACTGGCATGTAGAGATGGGGATGGCGATGCAAATACATTGAGATTTTTCTCTGAGGCTGAAGCCTGAGTTCAGCATCAGCAAGAGAGAAGAGAGTGTCTTAAAAAGCTCCAAAAAAGGCGCGCTCGAATCCTTTTGCTTGGAACCTCTTCGGCTGGCGTTTATTTGGGATGCTGTGGGTGGACGTGTCTTTTTTTATCGGCGCCTTGTGCGTCGGACCTTTCGGACATAAGAATTGTGAAGGAAGCCTCTTGTGAGTTTTCTGCTTTTTGCCAGTGAAACACATTCCCAGACGAAGTGCGCCGGCCAAAGAACCAAGCATGTTCTTAACAAGGGAAGGTCTGTTGATATCTGTTGCAACATGCTCTTGGCAGGAGGGCGTGCAACTGCCTTGTTATAGGAATACTGGAATTGCCCTGCGTGGTCAGGGGAGGAGGAGAAACACCGGATGCTACTTTGTGTCAGGCAAACTAACAGGGTAATTCATAGAATTTCGCAGAAAAGTGTCGCAAGCGGCTGGCGCAGAGTGTCCGCGTGCGATTGTCTGCGCCAGGCACGTGCGCTAAAACCGATTTCCGCGCACAGCGTATTCATGGATTTTAGGCTCCCAAACCAGCCGTGGCGCAGAGTATCGCAGCGACCCTGCAGCAGCGCCAGTAACGCCCCCAAGAACGCCCTCGCGCAAGGAAAAGCCATCAAAATCGCTAAATCATCGCAAAGGGCTGCGCTAACCCTGGACCAGTGTACAGGGCTGCCAAACAAGGAACGCAAAGCGGGTAACGTTCATATCAGGGGTACGCGGGAAGTTGTACACGCGATTAGCCAGGGTACGTGTATCAGAGGGGTACGCGTTAAGTTTTACACGCGATTAGCCAGGGCATGTGTATTACAGGGGTACGCGGGAAGTCTAACACGCGATTGGGCAGGGTACGTGTATTAGAGGGGTACGCGTGAAGTTTTACACGCGATTAGCCAGGGCACGTGTATTACAGGGGTAGGCGGGAAGTTTAACACGCGATTGGGCAGGGTACGTGTATTAGAGGGGTACGCGTGAAGTTTTACACGCGATTAGCCAGGGCACGTGTATTAGAGGGGTACGCGGGAAGTTTAACACGCGATTGGCCAGGGTACGTGTATCAGAGGGGTACACGTTAAGTTTTACACGCGATTAGCCAGGGCACGTGTATTACAGGGGTACGCGGGAAGTTTAACACGCGATTGGGCAGGGTACGTGTATTAGAGTGGTACGCGTGAAGTTTTACACGCGATTAGCCAGGGCACGTGTATTACAGGGGTACGCGGGAAGTTTTACACGCGATTTGGCTGGGTACGTGTATTACAGGGGTGCGCGGGAATTCTCACACGCGATTTGGCTGGGTACGTGTATTACAGGGGTGCGTGGGAAGTTACACACGCGATTAGGCTGGGTGGGTCCTCACAGGTGTTCCCTGTACACCCTCCACGGCCCCTGCAGGCAGCCCACAAAACAGGGGACTACCCTGCACACCTGCTCATGTCCCCCTGCACCTCCACCCCCCAGCCACCAGGGGCAGCCTCCACCAGGCCCCCACCCATGTCTACCACCACCCCCACCCCCCAGCCACCAGGGGCGGCCTCCACCAGGCCCCCACTCATGTCTCCCTGCACCCCCGCCCCCCAGCCACCAGGGGCAGCCTCCACCAGGCCCCCACTCATGTCTACCACCCCACCCCCCAGCAGTGGAGGGGCACCCTCCACCAGGCCCCCACTCATGTCCCCCTGCACCCCCACCCCCCAGCCACCAGGGGCAGCCTCCACCAGGCCCCCACCCATGTCTACCACCACCCCCGCCCCCCAGCCACCAGGGGCAGCCTCCACCAGGCCCCCACCCATGTCTACCACCACCCCCACCCCCCAGCCACCAGGGGCAGCCTCCACCAGGCCCCCACTCATGTCTCCCACCACCCCACCCCCCAGCCACCAGGGGCAGCCTCCACCAGGCCCCCACTCATGTCTCCCACCACCCCCAAACCCCAGCAGTGCAGGGTCACCCTCCACCAGGCCCCCACTCATGTCTCCCACCACCCCCACCCCACAGCCACCAGGGGAAGCCTCCACCAGGCCCCCACCCATATCTACCACCACCCCCGCCCCCCAGCCACCAGGGGCAGCCTCCACCAGGCCCCCACCCATGTCTACCACCCCACCCCCACCCCCCAGCCACCAGGGGAAGCCTCCACCAGGCCCCCACCCATGTCTACCACCACCCCCGCCCCCCAGCCACCAGGGGCAGCCTCCACCAGGCCCCCACTCATGTCTCCCACCACCCCCAAACCCCAGCAGTGCAGGGTCACCCTCCACCAGGCCCCCACTCATGTCTCCCACCACCCCCACCCCCCAGCCACCAGGGGCACCCTCCACCAGGCCCCCACTCATGTCCCCCTGCACCCCCACCCCCCAGCCACCAGGGGCAGCCTCCACCAGGCCCCCACTCATGTCCCCTATCACCCCCACCCACCAGGGGAAGCCTCCACCAGGCCCCCACCCATGTCTACCACCACCCCCGCCCCCCAGCCACCAGGGGCAGCCTCCACCAGGCCCCCACCCATGTCTACCACCCCACCCCCACCCCCCAGCCACCAGGGGAAGCCTCCACCAGGCCCCCACCCATGTCTACCACCACCCCCGCCCCCCAGCCACCAGGGGCAGCCTCCACCAGGCCCCCACTCATGTCACCCACCACCCCCACACCCCAGCACTGTGGGGCACCTGCCAGCATGGCCCCCACCCATGTCCAACTCATGTCTCCCACCACCACCACCCCCCAGCCACCAGGGGCACCCTCCACCAGGCCCCCACTCATGTTCCCCTCCACCCCCACCCCCCAGCCACCAGGGGCAGCCTCCACCAGGCCCCCACTCATGTCTCCCTGCACCCCCGCCCCCCAGCCACCAGGGGCAGCCTCCACCAGGCCCCCACTCATGTCTACCACCCCACCCCCACCCCCCAGCAGTGCAGGGGCACCCTCCACCAGGCCCCCACTCATGTCCCCCTGCACCCCCACCCCCCAGCCACCAGGGACAGCCTCCACCAGGCCCCCACTCATGTCTCCCTGCACCCCCGCCCCCCAGCCACCAGGGGCAGCCTCCACCAGGCCCCCACTCATGTCTACCACCCCACCCCCACCCCCCAGCAGTGCAGGGGCACCCTCCACCAGGCCCCCACTCATGTCCCCCTGCACCCCCACCCCCCAGCCACCAGGGGCAGCCTCCACCAGGCCCCCACCCATGTCTACCACCACCCCCGCCCCCCAGCCACCAGGGGCACCCTCCACCAGGCCCCCACTCATGTCTACCACCCCACCCCCACCCCCCAGCCACCAGGGGAAGCCTCCACCAGGCCCCCACTCATGTCCCCTATCACCCCCACCCCCCAGCAGTGCAGGGGCAGCAGGCAGTCAGGCAGCAGCAGGTGGGAGCGTGCTCGGGCTCTGGGGGGCAGTAGTTCGGCCTTCCGGGCAGGAGCGTGGTATTCCGTGTGCGTACGCGTGGCCAGCTTGGTACGGAGTGATTTTGCACGTGAAAGTCCTGCACGTCAGCGTGAAAACTGAGGAAAGGCCCTCAGCGCGTAAGCGCGTCTGTGACGTGACCCGCACAGGTGTTTCCCACACAGCACGTGATGACAGAGCACACGTGGAAAGACTGCACGTCAGAGTGTAATCGCGTGTGATTGGTGGAAATGGCCCTACACGCAGAAGTGACAAAGCGTGTGATCGGTGGAAATGGCCCTACACGCAGAAGTGACAAAGCGTGTGATTGGTGGAAATGGCCCTACACGCAGAAGTGACAAAGCGTGTAATTGGTGTAAATGGCCCTACACGCAGAAGTGACAAAGCATGCAATAGGTGGAAATGGCCCTAGCGCGTACACGCCGCGTAAGTGACGCTGGACGTGTGGGCCTGTATAAAAGGTACGTGTAGACCACGTTTTCCTTGTACGTGCTTTTCGTGGAGAGCGAGTGGGTGAATTCTGTACTTCTTGTCGTTTCACACGCGATTTACTTCACGGCGTTTCTAGTTCGTATTCCCGGTTACCTCTGACAGCTTTTTCTCTTTTCTCTCTTTTACTGGTTTACCTGGGCCTGTTCCCTCAAACAGTGTTCCCTTCTACTGTTGTCCTGTCTCCTCAGACAGCGTACAAATCTTCTTTTGGTGGGGGTGTTGCCAACCAAACGTGCTCCTTTTACACGCTCGTTTACCTGGCAGACGGTGAGTCACGCACGTATCTAACATCTGTGCTAGCCCCGTGTGTAGCCTACCCCTTCAGAGGTCATTCTAGGCTGCGTGTGACACGCATACGTTCATTCTTGTGTTTCTGGGTGCCACAGCGTAGTGCAGGTTTTTCTTTCTGCACACGGGGTCTAGGAGGGGTTGCGTGCACGTCATCTCCCTTTTTTGGGCCTCCTGTGCGTTGCGTGACCCGTCATCTTTCCCCAGGGGTTACATTCAGCCTTGCTAGAGCACTAGGGTACAATTACCATCTGGTACCCAACCCCTTTGACCCCCAATTGCCCAGGACAATAGTCTACATCCACTCCCATACGCACATTAACATCAGTGCCATGGCTGGGAGGCGAGGATTCCGTAAGGGTGGCAAAGGTGGAAGAGCCACAAGTGGTGGCCGTGGTGGATCCGGTAGGGGACGTGGTCGTAACTTGCAGGGTGAGCCTGTCCCCCCATGTGTGGAGGACCAGTCACGGGCACCTATAATCCCCCCCCCCCTCCCATTGAGGCTGATGTGGCTGACACCATCCATGCTCAGCCCTTGTTGGACCAGCCCATTGTGGCACCAGACCTGGCTGACTCCATGGCTGACTTCCAGGTCAGCAGGGCTACGACACGTGCGCTGGTGCACGTTGATGCCATCATGCCACGTGGATCTGGGGCAGCAAGGTCATCTGCTGCACCAAGGAGGCAGGGCGGAGAGGCTGCAGGGGCAGCTGCGGCTCCATCCACCCCAGCCCTCACACACCCAGCCAGGACAGTGTCGGTCCTAGTCCATGCTGCTGACATTCCCCCTGACACCATCACACTAGAGCTAATGCCTGCACCAACTCCCATGCTGAGTGTGCAATCCCACACTCCTGATACAGAGTCCACCAGGGCTCCTGCCCCTAGTGTCCAGAGCGGCGCAGGACACTCAGGATCACCACCACCTTCCAAGCGGAAGAGGAAGAGTGCTCGTCCGGCACAGGCTGATGCCCCAGACACGGCTACACAGTCCGGCCCGTCCAGGAAGCCCAGCTTCACGGATGACGAACTGAATGCACTTGTCGAGTATGTGTCCGGTCATGACAACGAGATGGTCATTGTTGCAGGATCCAAGACCACACCTGCACAACGCCAGGCACACTGGCAGACCGTTGCGGACATCGTAAGTGCCCTTGGAATTGTGAGGCACACAGCCAATGATTGCTATAAGCGCTGGAATGACCTAAAGCGCAGGGCAAAGAGTAAGCTGGCCTCAAGTCATGCCGCAACTCTAGTGACTGGAGGTGGGTCTCCAGTAGTAGACATGGAACTCACTCCACATGAGTCAGTCGCTGGGACCTACGTCACGGAGGAATAGATCCAAGGCGTGGGAGATCTGGCTGATTACGAGGCATTGTCCGGTGAGTGCACATGCATGTGTGTGTCATCCATGTGCATGGTGTGTGTGTGAGGGCTTCTGTTCGGGTGCCAGGTGAGAGTGTGTGCGCCTGAGTCGTATGGGTCAGCCATGTGCTTCATGCAATCCTTCCTGCGCAGCTGCATTTGGCCATAGCAGTATCCCTTCTGCCAACAGTAGACATCTAGCCCAACTGCACGCCAGTTGCCCTTGAAGTGTCACCTTGCCACAACATATTTGCTTCTTTTTCACTGTTCATTCAGTCAGTTTGTTTGCATTCCACCACTTTCACTAGGCATGTCGCTGTCCACTAGTCACATGTCTGACATGGGTATGGTAAAGTGGAGTGACTTTGTTACCTGGATATCATTTGTACACACATGTCCCTGTGCAATTGGACCATTTCAGACTGGCAGCTCCAGGTGAAAAATCTGACCTGTTAGAATTAGAAAAGCAATTACATGCGGGAACTGGACTGAATGAATTGGTGCTGCCCTCCTCTCCACCTTCACTCAATAGCAATGGTACATGCCATCTGTGTGATGGCATGTGTGTTTCACCTGCCAATCACAGGCCAATGTGTGATGCCACTGCCAGGCAGCATGCAGAAAATGTGTTCATCTTCCATCTTGGTGTCATCAGTGTGTGCCATTTGCCTGCACTTCATACGCAGTGAGGGTGCATGCATGGGAGGGTTTTAGTCATGTGGGACATGTGTCAATCAAGTACTGGTTCTCTTGCTTCTCAGCCCTCAATGTGTGCCATGGTGCTAATGCCTGTTTCCATTTCTTTGTTTTCATGTCTTTGCAGGGGAAGACGCACCTGATACTGCTGGGGTTGTGGAGATGGTGCAGACCCAGGAGGGGTCCGAGGGCCGACCAACCCCCAGTGAGGGACGTGGTGTGGTGGTGGGGGAGAACCCACAAGTGCTGCAGGTCGTGCTCTCAAGGGGTGTCTCTGGCTGCACCTCCCCCGAGCTGTACTCAGGTGTTGATTCGGATGAGACCTACGTGCCGTCGCAGGTGAGTGTTCCAGGGAGGGATTCTGTTCTGTCTCACCCACCTGCACCAGGGTCAGAACCCTCCATGGGGATGTCAGTGTTGGCAGCTACGCCTTCGGTGGTTACGGATGCAGGGTCACACTCCGCGACATCTGATCCTGTTCCTGGGCCAGCAGATCAGAGGGGGAATGCAGTTCTGCAGCCTCAGGCAGTGCCGGCACAGCAAGGCGCAGTTCGCCTTGCCCCAGACAGGTGTGGTGCCCGCCGACGTGGTGGCCGTACGCCACCCGGCAATACCGCATGGGAGCAATCCATTTATGGTATGGCAACCCAACAGGCTGCATCATCCGAGATGATGGCTCAGGCCATGGATAGGGTGGCCACTTCCATTGTCCCCCCAGAAAGGCTGATGGAGCGACTAGAGCAGGCAACCGACTCCATCTGCCAGTCACACAGGGAGGACATGTTGGGGTCCAACAGGGACAGGCGGGCGGCACTGGCGACTCTGCAGGAGGCCATCTCCATTGAGTCCCAGGGCCACAGGGAAGCCCTGAGGCAGGAGCTCCTTCACCTCAGGACGACTCTTGTTGAGCTTGAGGCTTCAACACACCAAAGGACAGAACAGCAGCTGGAGCGTCTCACCCGTACGCTCTCAGCTGAGATGCAGGCAACGAGGGCGGAGGTCCGGGCATCCCGTGAGTTGTTGCATGGGGACCTCCGCACACTCATCCTCCAGAACCAGACCTACCACACCCGCATGCTTGCAGCCATGGAGGAGCAGACTAGGGCCTTGTGTGGGCTGCCTCCCATAGTGCAACCACCTCCGGATGCAGCTGCACAGGGTGATAATAGCGACAGCAGTGATACTCCCACAATAGGGTAGCCGTGTGGACCATGAGCCCATGGAGGTGTTTTATCTTCCCAGGATCCACGCAGGTGGGTTCTGGTGTGCATCCTGTCCTCGGACCTCCTGGGTGGCCTCCCCAACCCCCCCGGGCCCATCAATGGCCATTTTTGATTGTTTCTTATTTTTATTTTTATTTTGATTTCTTTTATTCCCAATTTTTTTGGGACGATCTGTTGGCTTCCGTGGTTCCTGTGGGCATACGCTGCATTGTGGCTGGGCACATGCAGGCTTGTAATGTATTTGGTTCAGATGCTTGGGTTTGAGTCACACACACCCCTCCTGCTTCCCGTTTCCATGGGCTTGCAAAGGGTGTGCCCAAGTGACAGTGAATTACACAGTGACGTTGGACTCCTATGAGCTGTGTGGCCAGTCTGTAGTCAATACTGTGTATACATTCCTAGTGCATATTGCTGTTGTGTTGTACACTGCATGTTGCATTGATGTGTAACTCTTCTTCTGTGTCTACCTCCCAATTTGCAGGTCCCTTCCTCATGTCCACACAAGGACCTCTAGTCTGGAGATGGGGTCCATGTTGGCAGCAGTGCACCTACAACTCTACATGGCGACAACACTGCACAGTTGGTAGTGGTGGGAGTGCAGGCATTTCCAGGTGGTGAGACTACTAATATGTAACATTTGTGATGTCATGTTAATGGTAGTACGTGCTCAAGTATGTTGTTGGTCCGGCATTGCTGTGAGCATTTCAGGTGTTGCAGGTTTCTAATAGTGCCACTGTACATAGTGAGACTGATGTCATGTTGTGGGGATTACTTTGTTTACCTGCAATTAGCATGACATGGCACGGTGTGTCGTGTGGCGGTGCTGGGGTTGGGTTGGCTGACATGGCACTGTCCTCTTGTTGCATTTTGCAAGTGGGTATTCATTTTAGCTGCTTCAATGTGTAACTTCACAAAACTGCATTGGTGGTGTCTGTGTGGGTAGGGATGCACACATTGTGACACTTCCAGGTGAACAATCTCAGGCTGACATGGTATTCCCGGTTCATTCTCCAGACATTCAGGATCAGTGTCAGGTTGAGTCATCATTGATTGTCAGATGGAATGTGCCAGGGCAGTGTGCACTCCACAGGGGTGTGATTTCTATGTGAAGTAATTAGCCACTAGCTGTGTACGGGCTGCCTCCCCCCGTGCCCTTTCCCCTCCCATGCGCAGCGGCTGTGCATGTCGTTGGGGATGTGGGGCCACCACCATGTCCACGGCCAGGCCCCGGCGTGTTGCAACGTTGTGCAGGACACATGCTGCCACTATGATCCTGCACACTACTGGGGGAGCGTATAACAGCTGCCCGCCAGAACGGTCAAGGGAGCGAAAGCGTGACTTTAGCACTCCGAATGTGCGCTCCACTATGCCCCTGGTTGTAATGTGGGCTGTGTTATATCTTACCTGGGGTGGCGTGGTGGGGTTCCGAATTGGCGTCATCATGTGTGGGCTGAGAGGGTAGGCACTGTCCCCTGTGGAGGTGGTGATTGGTATCATTGGTGGGGTTGTGACCTTGCTCAGTATCCAACATGCATGCATGTGCAGTGGCATACATACTCACCAAGCAGCCATGTATCGCCATGCCGCCCAGCTTCTAGGTCCCGGCTTAGGGTGGACATTCGGTAAATGAAGCTGTCGTGGGTGGAGCCAGGATAGTTGGCATATACTGAGGTGATGATTCCCTTGGCATTACATGCTACCTGCACGTTGATGGAATGCCAGTGCTTGCGGTTCCTATAGATGTGCTCAGATGCCCTGGGGGGACGTAGAGCCACATGGGTGCAGTCGATGGCACCTAGCACTTTGGGGAATCGTGCCACAGCGTAAAAATCCAGGGCGGCAGCATGCCTTTCTGCAGGTGTTCTGGGCAGGTATATGTGCCTGCGGACTGATGGGCGTGCAGTGATGATGTTCAAGACCTGGTGTAGGCAGCGTGACTGGGTGGCCTGTGACACCCCACCCACTATGGCACTTGTCCGCTGAAATGATCCAGTGGCTAAGAAGTGCAGTACATTGAGGACCTTCTCCAGGGGGCTGAGTGCTTGGGAGCACAGGGTGGGTGATGTGAGGTCATCCTCCCACTCACTCACCAGGTCCAGTATAATGTGTGGTGGAAACCTGTACCTCCCATACACCTGGTCATCAGGCATCCCGAAAAGGCTGGTTCTGGGTGTGAATATTCTGGCCCTGACTATCCTCCTCCTCCTCCTTTGGTAGCCCACTGCCACTGCTGCTAGGAACGGTATGTTCATCCTGGCGTCTGAGCTTGTTCTTGTTAAAGTCCGCAAATGTATGCTTTGCGCGTGTTCTAGGCGAGCGTGTGACCCGCGCACCCCTGGAATCCAGTTCCCAGTCCAATAGCGTGTGGAAATTCACACGCACCACGGGATACAGCGTGTGACCCGCGCACCCCTGGAATCCAGTTCCCAGTCCAATAGCGTGTGGACATTCACACGCACCACGGGATACAGCATGTGACCCGCGCACCCCTGGAATCCAGTTCCCAGTCCAATAGCGTGTGGAAATTCACACGCACCACGGGATACAGGTTCGCTGACGTACTTGCGTGTGTAAGTGCCCGCGCACCCATTAAATACACGTACATAGGCCAATCGCGTGTACGCGCACTTTTGTCCAATTACACGCGGTGACACTCTGACGTGCAGTATCTCCACGTGTGCCCCGTCATCACGTGCTGAGTGGGGAACACCCGTGCGGGTCACGTCACAGACGCGCTTACGCGCTGAGGGACTCTGGTCCAATAGAATCGCGTATGCGTGCTGACGCGCTTACGCGCTAAGGGCCTTTCCTCGGATTTCACGCTGACGTGCAGGATTTTCACGTGCCAAATCACTCCGTATCAAGCTGGCCACGCGAAAACACACGGAAGACCACGCTCCTGCCCAGAAGGCCGAGTTACTGCCCCCCAGTGCCCCGAGCAGCCTCCCACGTGCCATCTGCTGCTGCCTGCCTGCCTGCCTGCCTGCTGCCACCGTGCCCTGCCATTTGGTGCCTGCACATCAGCCATCTGCAGGGGTCCAGTTGCTGTGTCCAACCCTGCTGGAACTGAAGACTCCCGACTGGGATTACATCGCTCCACAGCCCAGCCCCAGGACCCAGTTGCCCACCCACACCTGCCTCTGGGGTTGCCATGTCGGGCACTTCCACATCTGGCACCAGTGGCAACCCCAGGCCAGAGGGGCAGAGGGGCACCAGCTTCACTGTCACCGAAGTTGGTGTCCTGGTGGAGCATGTCCTGGGGCAGTATGATGCCCTCTTTGGATCGTCCCGCGCCAGCAAGGAAGGACGGCAGAGGATCTGGGCCGACTGTGTGGTTGCCATCAACGCGGAGGGGGTGGCAACCCGCGACGTCCTGAAGATCAAGAAGCGCTGGGAGGACTTGAGGTCCAGGACCCTTGTGAAGGCCCGGCGCCTCGTGGAGGGGGGCCGGGGCCGCATGAGTTCCATCCAGATGAGGGTCCTGGAACGCGTACGCCCAGCGCTCCACGCCCAGATCCTTGAGAGGGAGGCCCGTCTGGAGTTGAGCGGTAAGTGTCCATGCATTACTGTGTGAGACAGGGCATGTTGCGGTGTGCTGGTTCTATGATACTTGCCTGTATGTGTGCCATAGGCCATGTATGCATGTATGTGTGCAGGGACATCATGGTAATGCATGTGCGACCAGTGATGTGTGATGCACATGGTTGTTGCATGTGTTGAAATGCCGCATGGGGAGCCCTATGCAGATTTTGAACATGAGAGCATGCCAGTCTCTGTACCTGGACATGGGTGGGGGTGAGGGATGGGTGCTGATGCCAGGTACATATATGGTAGCCATGTCTGTGTGCCTGACCTGCGTGTCTGTGACTTGTGCATGCCATGGATGCATGACACATGTGTGTGACAATGCACAGATTCAGTGAAGCAGCCAAATTACCCTTGTATCCGCTGTGTTTGGTGTGTTTGGGGCCAGTTGGATGTGACTGAGGTGAAGTGTGTGCATGTGATAGGCATGAGCCATGATGCATGTGAGTTACATATCATTGAATGTTTCAAGAGTCCATTGGACATGCATGGAAATGTCCATGGCATGCACCATGCCTGTTACTGTGTGTGTTTTGCCTGGACTGACCCATGTGTTGTGGAGGGACATGATGGAAGTGTACTTTGACAGTGGTGCTCATCTGCTATTGCTTCCTGTCTAGGGGACCATTGTACAGTGCCCTGATGCTTGTGTTCTTTGTCTCCCTCTACGCAGCGGCTAGTGAAGAAGAGGGCGGAGACGGCGCTGTGGAGCAAGGCGGCGGGGATGCCCCCACGGCTGCAGCGGAAGGGGTGGGTGAGCCCCCACAGGGGCCTGCTACGGTGGGAGACGGTGAGGAGCCATCCAGGTTGGTGGTTTGCACAGAGGAGGAGGAGGCCGCCACTGGGGCACACATGGGGCCTGGTGGGGGCATCCCTGCTGGTGCAAGTGGTGCAGTCCAGGGCCAGGGGCAGGAGGCAGCACAGGTCACCGTGGAGGGGCCTGTGCATGTCGCTGTCCCTGACCCTGTGAGTGCACCACCATGCACCAGCAGGGATGCCCCGTCCCAGGCCTGTCCGCAGGTAGAGGGGATGTCCATGTCACCTGACTCCCCTCCACCTGCGGACGTGGGAACCCCTGGCCGTGCGGAGAAGGTCCTGATTGGGGTCGCGATGCGCACGGCTGTGATTCGTGATGCCGTGCGTGCTTCCCGGGAGGAGCACGCACGTCATCACGAAGTGCACCGTGCCGACGTGGCCCAATTGGGATCGGCCATGTTCGGGGGTTTCCTGCATGTGTTGGCCAATGTGGCGGCCCTCTCCTCCTCTGTGCAGGCTATCCACCAGTTGTTCTCCTTGCCGTCTTCCAGCCCAGATGCCACCAGGGTCCCCTGTGGACCTGCCCCGACCAATGCAGCCAGCTCGGTGGGGATCCCATCCCTGCCACAGTCGGGAGTCAGAGATCCAGCAGGGGTGGACACCACAGCAACTGGACCCCAGCAGATGGAGGATGTGACGGCATCATCGGGCAGGGCACGTGCACGACGGCGTCGGTGGTTTCCATCAGCCTGGATGCCGTCGTGCTGGCACAGGCAGTTGCGTCGGAGGCAG
Organism: Ambystoma mexicanum; assembly: GCF_040938575.1. Classification (NCBI taxonomy): domain Eukaryota; kingdom Metazoa; phylum Chordata; class Amphibia; order Caudata; family Ambystomatidae; genus Ambystoma; species Ambystoma mexicanum. The sequence goes on from NC_090933.1 coordinate 343,665,946, forward strand.
CAGCAGGCTCAACGTGGGAGGCATCATGGCTCGGGGCCATCAACATCAGGGGTGCAGGCATCGGCCGGAGGGCAGGAGAACCCTGGAATGGGAGTGGCTTCCGTGTGGGAGCGGTTGTGCCAGCGGATAGGTGCGGAGCGGCAGCGGGCAGAGGAGGAACGGCTCACGATGGTCAGGGCGGAGGACTCCATGCGGAGGGCGCTGAGGCGGGCTGAGTGCCTCGAGGGTCTTCGCAGGGAGTTTGAGCTTGACACTGCGTTATCCCTGCGGGACCTCGGGGCCAGGGAACATGCCCGCCTCCAAGCCATTGACCAGGAGTTCGATGATGCCCTGGCCCATGACAACAACCAGTGAGCGGTCCGAATAGCCCGCTGCCTTTGTATATAGTTGTATAGTTAGGGTTAGGTTTCCTTTGTTTTTTTGATTTTTTTTTGGTTGCGATTGGACAATGCACCACTTTTTTGTATATAGTTCAGTTTTTAGTTAGTAGTCATAGTTAGGTTTAATTTGGTTGGGCTCATGGACCCAGGATGATCTTCTTCATGGTTCTTCATTGGCTTATTTGAATTTTTCAGATTATTTTCTTGGACATTCATCTTGTTTTGTTTGATTTGCTTTGTGTTTTTTCTTATTTCATTTCCATTCTACTTGCTGTTCAATACATATTTTTTTTGATTCTTCAATGTGTCGTATCATCTCATTGCTTTCAGGCATGTCATGTTGGGTGTTTTGTCATTCACTTGCAGCCATTGTGTGTGACAGACATGTGTTCAATTGCATTATTTAAATTGGGGGTGTAACATGTAATTGCCTTTGATATGTGGGTGGGTGTGATAGTTGGTTGGGCCTTTTGGCAGGGGAGGATGGGCATTACGGACATGATTGGGGAATGTTGGGACCCAGGTGCAGGGGGGCATGGATTGGACATGGGTGGGGGCCTGGTGGAGGGTGCCCCTGGTGGCTGGGGGGTGGGGGTGGTGGGAGACATGAGTGGGGGCCTGGTGGAGGGTGCCCCTGCACTGCTGGGGTGTGGGGGTGGTGGGTGACATGAGTGGGGGCCTGGTGGAGGGTGCCCCTGGTGGCTGGGGGGTGGGGGTGGTGGGAGACATGAGTGGGGGCCTGGTGGAGGGTGCCCCTGGTGGCTGGGGGGTGGGGTGGTGGGAGACATGAGTGGGGGCCTGGTGGAGGGTGACCCTGGTGGCTGGGGGGTGGGGGTGGTGGGAGACATGAGTGGGGGCCTGGTGGAGGGTGACCCTGCACTGCTGGGGTGTGTGGGTGGTGGGGGACATGAGTGGGGGCCTGGTGGAGGGTGACCCTGCACTGCTGGGGTTTGGGGGTGGTGGGAGACATGAGTGGGGGCCTGGTGGAGGGTGCCTCTGGTGGCTGGGGGGTGGGGGTGGTGGGTGACATGAGTGGGGGCCTGGTGGAGGCTGCCCCTGGTGGCTGGGGGGTGGGGGTGGTGGGTGACATGAGTGGGGGCCTGGTGGAGGGTGACCCTGCACTGCTCGGGTGTGGGGGTGGTGGGAGACATGAGTGGGAGCCTGGTGGAGGGTGCCCCTGGTGGCTGGGGGGTGGGGGTGGTGGGTGACATGAGTGGGGGCCTGGTGGAGGCTGCCCCTGGTGGCTGGGGTGTGGGGGTGGTGGGTGACATGAGTGGGGGCCTGGTGGAGGGTGACCCTGCACTGCTGGGGTGTGGGGGTGGTGGGAGACATGAGTGGGAGCCTGGTGGAGGGTGCCCCTGGTGGCTGGGGGGTGCGGGTGGTGGGAGACATGAGTGGGGGCCTGGTGGAGGGTGACCCTGGTGGCTGGGGGGTGGGGGTGGTGGGAGACATGAGTTGGACATGGGTGGGGGCCTGCTGGCAGGTGCCCCACAGTGCTGGGGGGTGGGGGTGGTGGGGGACATGAGTTGGACATGGGTGGGGGCCTGCTGGCAGGTGCCCCACAGTGCTGGGGGGTGGGGTGCAAGGGGACATGAGTTGGTGTTCATTAGTTCAAGGAGACATGTGCCTTTGCTGGGGGGCATGCCCATGGTGGGTGGGCTGCCTGCGGGACATGACCAGGGATGCAGGGTAGTCCCCTGTGGTGTGGGCTGCCTGCAGGGGCCGTGGAGGGTGTACAGGGTACACCTGGGAGGACCCACACTGTCAAATCACATGTGGAACTTCCCGCGCACCCCTGAAATACACGCCCCCAGGCTATTCGCGTGTGGAACTTCCCGCGCACCCCTGAAATACACGCGCCCCCAGGCAATTCGCGTGTGGAACTTCCCACGCACCCCTGAAATACACGCGCCCAGGCTATTCGCGTGTGGAACTTCCCGCGCACCCCTGAAATACACGCGCCCAGGCTATTCGCGTGTGGAACTTCCCGCGCACCCCTGAAATACACGCGCCCAGGCTATTCGCGTGTGGAACTTCACGCGCACCCCTGGAATACACGCGCCCCCAGGCTATTTGCGTGTGGAACTTCCCGCGCACCCCTGAAATACACGCGCCCAGGCTATTCGCGTGTGGAACTTCACGCGCACCCCTGGAATACACGCGCCCCCAGGCTATTCGCGTGTGGAACTTCCCGCGCACCCCTGAAATACACGCGCCCAGGCTATTCGCGTGTGGAACTTCCCGCGCACCCCTGAAATACACGCGCCCAGGCTATTCGCGTGTGGAACTTCCCGCGCACCCCTGAAATACACGCGCCCAGGCTATTCGCGTGTGGAACTTCACGCGCACCCCTGTAATACACGCGCCCCCAGGCTATTCGCGTGTGGAACTTCCCGCGCACCCCTGAAATACACGCGCCCAGGCTATTCGCGTGTGGAACTTCCCGCGCACCCCTGAAATACACGCGCCCAGGCTATTCGCGTGTGGAACTTCACGCGCACCCCTGTAATACACGCGCCCCCAGGCTATTCGTGTGTGGAACTTCCCGCGCACCCCTGAAATACACGCGCCCAGGCTATTCGTGTGTGGAACTTCACGCGCACCCCTGGAATACACGTAGCCCGCTCCCCCAGGCCCGATCGCGTGAGGAACTTCACGCGAACCCCTGTAATACACGTAGCCCGCTACCCCAGGCCCGATCGCGTGAGGAACTTCACGCGAACCCCTGAAATACACGTAGCACGCTCCCCCAGGCCCGATCGCGTGAGGAACTTCACGCGAACCCCTGTAATACACGTAGCCCACTACCCCAGGCCCGATCGCGTGAGGAACTTCACGCGAACCCCTGAAATACACGTAGCACGCTCCCCCAGGCCCGATCGCGTGAGGAACTTCACGCTAACCCCTGTAATACACGTAGCCCGCTCCCCCAGACCCGATCGCGTGTGAAACTTCACGCGAACCCCTGAAATACACGTAGCCCGCTCCCCCAGGCCCGATCGCGTGAATAACTTCACGCGAACCCCTGTGATGCACGTACCCTGCTGAAATCGCGTGTTAGACTTCCCGCGCACCCCGGTATACACGCACACGTATTTTTTGTCAGCGGGTGTCCGTGTTTGTGGGTACCCCTTTGCACGTCATTTTTCCTGGAGGGCCACAGTATGGGACATTCATCATGGCAGTATATAGGTGCTATTTGTTGGCGCACCTTTTGGCGCACATTTCTTACAGCCGCAGAGACGCTACCGCCTGCTTTCTTGTGGCGGTCGTGTTTGTGCCTGTGCGCTGGTTTGAGCGTGCGCTTCTTTGCCCTATTCTATTCCATGAATACGTGTTGTAGGCGAGCGTGTGGGCGTTCCGCGCACTTGTGCCCTGTACTTCCCCCGTGACGCCCACATTTTGGCAAGTTGTTCCCCATTCCGAGTGTTACGCCCGTGTTCTGCCTACTTTTGTTGCGTGCGCCGCGCTATGTGCGAATTTCGCTGTGGCCTGTGCGATTTTCGCTGTGACCTAGCGCATGCTGTTAGATGGCCTGTGCGCCAACGTGCGCCGCGCACTTTTTTATCGCACATCCGCTGGTTTTCTCGCGCACGGCCTTCCATGAATCGACGTGCGCTGCTTTTCGTGCGATTTTCTTAATTGCACTGCGATTTTCGCTATTCCACTGCGATTCGCACGTTTTTGCCCACTTGCGCCACGCAAATTATTCCATGAATCGGCCTGTTGTGTCTCAGATGACCGGATTTTTCAATAAAAAAGTTGCAATTCCCACTGCTCTCTGTAAGGGGTGATTTATGGGATTTCTTTTTATTATAGTGTGTTTTAGTTTACAAGAAACCTTTGACACTCACAGATGAGCATAACACAATTAATTACAATATATGCTTAAACATGTCACTGCTACTAACAAAACACATATTCCAGTTATTCATATATTAATTCATATACAGCTATTCTGGGAGTAATAGAACCATAGCAACAGAGGTTGTCTTGGAAGTAATATAACGCATAGCAACACAGGTTCGAATCCCGCAACCGTGCCGATATTAAGGGTGTTACAAAAGAACGATTTTAATATAATGATTATTCATTTGGACTAAAAGAAACCAAGATATTCCTACAGGATTAATAAAAATCACATTCCATCCAAATATATGCCACAAACCATATGACAACAACAACTATTACAATAAAAGCATCAGAGCTCGACATCATAGCAGCAATAATAAAGTGTAAAGTGTCTAGTTCATATTGCCAGGCTGGATCATGTACTGTGGGCAGCAGCATGCGAATATGTAGTGTCTAATGCATAATGCCATCCTGGGTCATCAGATTTAGAATAGCATTCATTGCACAAACAAATGCAATGGTCATAGGAATCTGGTACCCCACCGATTCACTATTCCAAAAATATGGAGAATCCAACACTTCACGAGATCCAACAAAAGTACTAATGTGCAAAGAATGAATACTTAAGGTGCCTGTGCAACCCCCCAGCAAATGCTTCCAAGATTCAACTTGTCCCTCGTTTCCACAAAATCTACAAAGATGCAAATGAGTTCGCGGCTTAGCTCGTATGGCCAAGATCTCACCAATCGGCAGCGTGTTAAATTTGAACCTCAAAAAGATATTTCGAAAATGCAGCTGCAGGAAATCCCAGCAGGTCTTGAGGTACAGGCCCCAGTTTTTGTGCTTCGGACAAAGATATTCTTCTAGTATGTACGTAGAAATTCTATCATAATTATCTATCCAATCAGACCCTCACAGTCTTTTCTTGACCTTTACTGGGCTGTCAATTAAGATATCTCTACAGGGTTCAGCGTTTCCAACATCCGGTCACACTTCTCAGACAGGTTTATTAGCATGCAGCTGTCAGTGGAGAGCACTGCATTGTGTAGGAGCTCAAACATAGAGCCCTTCAAAGGGGCAATGATTGTACGATATTAGCATAACATATTCCACTGAATTCGAGATTTTAAAGATTGTATGCCCAGTTCGTACTTGAAGACAGCTATTGGAACAGAATTTTGAAGCAATATTGACTTCATCCAAAGTAGGCCCTCTAATCTTGCCAAAGAGGGCCATTCTGCCAAGTGCCAGAGCTCCAACCCAAGGATAATGCTAGTCACAATGTTCTCTTATAGTATTTAACCAGAGGCGGAAATGAGAAGCAACAATACCCAAACCAGAGTCTACGCAGTTGGGTTGAAAATAGATAGTAGATACATTTTTTTAGCAAATGGAATAATGACTGTCCACTCCACACGGCTTACCAAAAATATGTGAACCTAGATGATTAAAAGGGTTCACCTTTTCGATAGGTCTGCCTCCCAACGACCACTTGAAGCTCACATGCCTTCTGGTGTTGGTGAGATGGATTAATATTGTTTTCTCTACATTAATCACCAATTCATTTTCTAACAGTGAAGCCTGTGAGGCATTTAAGGCCCACTGTGGACCAGGGACGTCAATTGGAGGGGTGGCCAGGGGTCTCATTTGAAACCCCTGCCAACTCCTGTGCTACCCCTGGCTCTGCCTCTCCCACCCCTGTGGTCTGCAGAGGCAGAGAGAAACCAAAAGTAAAGAGGGCTCTCAGGCGAGAGCCTTCTTTACATTACTTTCATTTTGAAGTCAGCCTGACTTCCAAAAGAAATGTTTTCCGATTTAGACTGACTTCAAAAAGAACCCTCTCCCTTTGCCCCCAAGGTACAATGAAGGCTCTGTCTCCCCTGCTCTGCTCATGACAGGAACCAGAGCGGATTCCTTGCGTGTATGCAGCATGGGAGAGAGGCCAGCCTGAAGAGGAGGTCCTTGTAGCAGCAATGGATTTTTTTTTGTAAATGTGTGTGTGTGCGTGAGTGCATGAAAGAGTATATGTATATTATGTAATGTGTGAGTGAATGCATGTTGCATGGGTGGCTGGGAGTGCAAGTGAATGGTGGATGGGTGCGGTGTAAATAACCATGTGAATGGTGTGCTTGTGTTCAATAGCTAGATTACTTACCTGTAATCTTCATTTCTTCATTACTCCAAGTTCTACTCTTCCTCGTCCCAGTACTTGCTTATGAAATCCCTTGCCTCAAACGTAAGTACTGGGACAAGGAAGAGGGATGTGGAGGTCATGCTGGGCCAGAGGGCTGAGTTTGGGATTGGAGGAGGGGGATTGGTGGGATGGGGGATATGTCAGGAAGGTGGGGCATGTTGGGGTGCACTATCACGTAAATGGGCATCCATGATATGTGTTATTAGTGTCTAGTCTAGGCATTTTGGAACAGCAAGCCCAGTCATTTCTTAATGTCGCATGACATTTTTACAGGGCATCTATGATAAAGTAAGCATGATAAGTGTTACTACCTGTCTAGACTGGTATTTGGGTTCAGCCAGTATAGTCATTTCTTACTGTGGCATGACATTTTTACAGGGCATCCCTAATAAAGTAAGCATGATAAGTGTTATTACCTGTCTAGACTGACATTTGGGTGCAGCCAGTCTAGCCATTTCTTTCTGCATCAAGGCATAATTCACTGGGCATCTATAATGAAGTAAGCATTATAAGTGTTCTTACGCATATAAACTAGCATTTTGCTGCAGCTAGATTAGCCATTTCTTCCTGTGGCCTGACATGTTGTACTGGCATCTCTGATAAAGCAATCATGGTAAGTGTAATTACCTGGGTAGAGTGGCATTTGGGTGCAGCCAGTCCTTACTGTGGCATTGTATATTTTTCTGGGCAGCTATGATAAAGTAAGCATGATAAGTGTTATTATGTGGTTAGCTTGGCATTTTGGTGCTGCTAGTCTAGGTATGTCATACTGTAGCATGGCATTTTTTACTGTGCATTATCAATGCTACAGCAAACATGATAAGTGTTATTACGTGTCTGGGCTTCATTGTGCAGCCAGTTTTGACATGCATTCTTATGGTGGCATTGCATTTCTAATAACAAAATGGTAAGATAGCTCAGCGAGTTGAGTGCTCGCTGCAATGATCTGCAGGTCGCAGGATCAAATCCTGGCCAGGCCAACTCAGCCTTTCATTCTTCCGAGGTTGATAAATGAGTACCAACTTCGGTTGGGATGATCATTGTATATACATATGAGCTATCTACATTGGTTTGGCGAAAGTGCTATATAAATAACAAATCATTATCATTAAAACATTAATGCTCCTGTGCACTGAAAGTGACTTGGATTTTTGGATATTGTATTATCGCAGCAACTGGCAATGCAGGGGATCTACTTTTCATATAATGACAATGTCTGACATGCAGCTATAATTGGTATAATATGGAAATAACTGGCCATACAATGCTCAATTGGCATATATATGGTTGTGCCTTAGACCATTTTTTTGGGGTGTTTATACTTTATTAAAAACTCGAACACATTTTAATCATATGCTGCATAACTCTTAGTTCATCACAAATGGCAATACATTACTTCAGGCACAACATTGTAAAACAAACATTACAGAAATGCATTCAATACAATACAAGAAATTATCATATACTATATACCTATCAGGACCTCCCTCTCTAACACCAAAGATTATATTTTCCACCTATCCAACAAATTACACCCATCCCTACTTCATTATGGTGGACTAATCGAGAAAAACATTGTCCTCCACCTTTTTGTATATCACTATTAAAATATTCACTAAAGCAATGGTCATTGAGATAGATTATCCATACTAGAGCCTAGCCCACTTGACTTCACTGTTTAAATCCTTTAATCTCCTCATGAATTTTCCCAACCACATTTTCCTCAGCCTTAGTGTTGCGCTACAGCCAATCAGCCAATGTTTTAGCATTTCTACTTCCGTGGATTTTTACACAGCCGGCAATTTCTTTCTTATCAAGTGATCCCTCTTAGGGAGCCTAGTAAATTAAGACAAAAGTGCATATGAATGTAACAATATTTCGGCCCTGTGTATCTCATCATGGAGGACTGCATCTCCTTAAATGTCCTCAGGTGTGTGGTTAGCTCCCTTTGTAGTTTATACAATGACATTCTCTGTATATCTTTCCCCATTTTACAATTTTCATTTTGTTGTACATCTTCACTGGGCTTTCCATCAATATAAGCTTGTCTGAGTCAATTTCAGCAAGAATCGGATCACAGCACTCCCCAAAATTGCTCATTACTTTGTGATAATTATTGCTATAAAGTATATTCAAATCTTCAAATAATGATAATGATAATGATAATGATGTGTTATTTACATAGCGCCTTAATCCAAAGCGCTTTACAGAGCACATATTTACATATAAATGGCGAAACCCGATGGTGGAACCAATATTGTTTCGGCCTATGTTGTACTATTGGGTCTATTCTAATATATCTTGACCCCATCCATGGCATATGAAAGGCGGCACCCTTGTTAAAATGTGGGTTGTATCTAAAATATTCTTGTCTGCTTCAGTATGTATTTGGTATTTTAACATGTTTACTTTCATGTAGTTTTTTTACTCCTGCAAGCCACATTTGGTAATGTCACCAGGGTTAAACAGGAACCGATGCCATTTGTTTCAAAGGTCAAGAGAGATTACTCCGTAAGATGTCATCAGGCCTGTGATGTCTCTTCTGCTACCCTTGGAATTTTGGTGAATCGACGTCCCTGCCATGGACCCACTGCAGTTTAATCAAGTAACAAAATTGTCAGAATAGGCAATTTATTGGATATGCCGGTCAGCTAATTTCTGGGCTAAGTTTCTTATTTCAGAATTGCCTGACTTAAGTCTGAGATGTATAAATTGAAGCGACAGGGAACAAGTACGCAAACCTGTATTACACCTCGTATCGTTGGTATCGAGTAGGTTAACCGCCCTTGGTTATCTAGCTTTACCCTTATGTTAGAGTTTATATGTAGTGTCGGGGTGATATCCCGGGGGTCAGCAGGATCATCCGCGGACTTCCAGGGGTAGGGAGGCCCCAACTCCTCCCGCAGTCCCCAATGAATATGAGACACACATAAGAGCAAGGGGTTACTGCTGTTTATTAGATGAAACGGCAGGGATAGGTTTTGGGATCACAGGTCATCCGGGAACACTTTTCAGCAAGAGTGGGCTCGCAGGCCCTTTTTCTGCGTGCGTGATGCTTCATTGTGCGTCACCTGGGAAAACTTCCCCCAAAATCTAACGCCTCCTCGGGTTGGCTCCCCGAGTAATAGGGTCAGTATAGACACATATAGATGAGTTAGTGGTTGGTAGAGAAGAGATCAGGTGGTACGCTTGGGTCGTCCCTAGAAATTGTTACACTAAAACGGCTACATGGAGGAGGTTGGTGATTGGCTAGGTTGTGGTGCCGTCAGTGGTTAGCCCCCCATGCCCTGATTGGTTCATCTGTAAGCCCCCAAGACTGGGACCATCATTCCCAGCTTGCAGTGTACCTGATGTTAGAAACAATGTGTGACTATGTGTCAGCGGTGGACAATGGACAGGTCTGCCATTTGCTGCAGGAGTGCTTCTTTCTCACCGCCGTCAGTGTCCAATTTGTCACTTCATTGTTGCAGTCTGTGTCCCAAACGTGAGACCCCAGAGTTTCCCTGGTCCTTGGCACTGCATCAGGTTGGCCTGGTCACATGTGGTGAGACCATAGCTGGAGCAGAATTATGAGCATTTGATTTGTATTTCAGCTCTGAGGGGCGGTTAGCCGCGGCAGGTGTAACCTTGGCTCAGGGCGCGCAGCGTGTAAGTTGCAACTTTGTGGCCTTGGCTGTGAGGCTCTCGTCTGGGTTTGTTCTGCATGATCAGCACCTTGCAGCTCCGTCGGAGCTGCCCTGGTCCGTTAGGTTCTGAGCTTGCAGCCTACTCTGGTGCTAAGGCCTACGCTGGCCTGGTCCATGGGCGGCGGCATATGGTTCACAACACGGGGGTCGCGGTGGGCGACAGGGGTCCTCATACATAAGTGCCTCATGTTGCCGTGGTTTTAGTAGCGATGAAGCATTTGCAAGCATGTACACAAGCTCTTCTTGCGTCTTGCGTTTCTGCAGTGCTGTAGCTTAGCCTATGTGAAAAATAACAACGATGCATCAGTGTGTGTAAACCGTCCGTTACGTCATGGTATTGAGTATGTTCTTCGTGTGAGATTGGTGTGGGTATGACTGACCAGTGTGCATGGTGACACATGTGTTACCGTCCGTGTGATATGTTGTCATGGCATCTCTAACGATGGTGGCTTTTCATTGATGCTGTGTCAGTCGAGTTGATCCATATGGTCCATGTCAGCTTCGCCAGAGGTTCCAGCATGTGGTCTGATTGACGGGCAGTTTCCTTGAACGTGTGGGGCGTGGCCACGGTAGATGTTGACGTCTGGGGCATCTGTGAGTGGGTTGAATTCCTCTCGTGGTGGGTGCTTAGGCCGTGACAATCTAGGCCATGGTCTGGCTGAGAATCGGGGGAAGGGAATGTCCCATTTTCCCTCTTCAGTCCCCCTTCTGGTCGACTTGTCGACCACAAAATTATCCACTCTCTTGTCTCCTCTTACTCGCCATACTTTCGTTATTCCTACCAAGTGTCCGTATCTGTCCACATGATCTTCAAACGACCAATACATACAAACACCAAGCCAGAGGGGCACGATGGCGAGCCAACCACCCTAAAACCACTCCTCCCCCAAACCCGTCCACCGATCAGCCTACTTTGACCATACCCACTCCCTTCACTAACATACCGGGCACACCTTGCCCAGCAATCATGCACCCCCTGCTTTTCCCACTAACCCCCACCATCATTGCCCCTGACCACACCCCTTCCCCTCCCTAAAAACTGCACGCCTAGCCCTAGCAAGAGCAGAAGCCTCATCACTCTCTCCCTCTGACCCCCCTACCCTCTCGCACACACCAATCGCAACAAAAACACTAAAGAGGAAACGTACCTGGTCCCCCTCATTCTCTCAGCACTCATCGCCTCCCCTGTCTCGACCCACCACCTCATTCCCCCAATCACCACCCTCCCCCCTTGCTTCACCCTTCCTAAAACCCCTCTCCCTCGATTTTTCACCAACTGCAACTGAAACTCCTAACCCCCCACACCCCACCTTCAAATCCCCCGTGACAAACCCAATCACCCGAACTCACGCATCCATCCTCTCCCACCCGAAACCCCCCAACTTTTCTGCTCGCCCACTTTTCCCATCGATCATCAACCACCCCACCCCTCTCCAGTTTCCACCCTCTCCCCCTCACCCCCCATCGCTGCAGCTCCGACACCATCCTCACCTACCAAAATGATTGCATCCTATTTAATGCCCGGTCCGTAGCAAAAAACAGACACAGCATCTTTGACCTCCCCGCCACTGACAAACCAGACCCGGTTTTCATCACCGAAACCTGGTTCTCTGACGACTTCTCCCCTATCACCAACAAAGCCTTACCCCCAACTATTCCCTCATCCCACTGAACCGTCCCTCTAGAGGAGGAGGAATAGCATTTGTCTACAAGTCTCACTTCCACGCCTCAATCATCGACAACCAACCTTCCATTCCTTCCTGTGAATCACTCCTCGTTAAACTATCCCTTTCCCTGTCATCCTCACACAGCTTCCTAATACTCTACAGACCCCCTGGCTATGATAGACAATTCTCAAACAACCACTGCCGACTCTATTGCCACCCTTCAACTAAACCATCCCAACCTCACCCTTCTAGGAGACTTCAACATATGGCTCGACATCCCCACCAACCCTATGACACACTCTCTGGTTGACGGTCTAAACGCGATTAACCTCCAACCCCACATAAACGACCCGACTCACTATAAGGGACACGCTCTTGATGCCATCTTCAGCTCCCACAACCGGATACATCTAAACCCCCCACCCTTATCATCTGGTCCGATCACTTCATTGTTTCTTTCGCCATTCACTCACCCAACCCGCTTCCCGTACTAGAACCTGAACCTCCGAATCTACGCAAATACTGGAAAAAACTAATAATCCTTCCTGACCTAGCCGCCGCACTCCTCCAGTCTCATCCACCTACCTGCCAACTCAATAAACAACTAACCCCCGACGCCTTTGACTCATGGCTCAACACCTCACTAATGCAGCTCACACCCTCTTGCAAACCATCAGCCTGCCGTGGCCTGTTCCCTAGATGGTTCACACCTGATTTTAAGACCACTAAACAACTATATAAATACCTAGAACGCAAATGGCGGAAAGACAAAACCCAAGAGAGCAGAGCCACCTTGGCCTGACACCTTCATCAGTACAAGGCCGAAATCCGGAAAGCAAAAAAAGCCCACTACAACTCCTGAATCCTAAACTGCAAAAACCCCAGCAAAGAACTTCACAAAATCATCACCAAATTCACCAAACCATCATGCGCTACCACCGTCCCGACCCCCTCACAATCACTGTGCGACTCACTCTCTCTCCACTTTTACGCCACGGCTCTTGAAAGAACAAATGCTCTAACCACCAAACTGGCTCTCCAACATCCACCAGGCAACCCTCCCCCCATACCGGCCAAACCACCGCCCGCGACCACTACGCATCCAACGTTCGACTCCTTTAGTCCAATATCACCGACCAATTCCTCAAACTTCTCTCTGCCTGCAAACCATCCCACTCTCCGCTAGACCCTTGCCCGGCCACACCCTCAAAGAAATGTTCGCTTCAACCTGCGCAGGAGAAAACGCAAGATCCATCATAAATGACTCCCTCTCCTCGGGTATCTTTCCTGACGCATTCAAAATGGTTCATGTCAAACCTCCAATAAAAAAACCTTCCCTCGACCCGCTCAAGCCCAAAAACTACCGCCCAATCTCAAACACCAGGTTCCTTGCCAAACTCATTGACCGAACCGCCTACTCCCAACTAAATGCCTTTGTCGAAGCCAAAATCTCCTACACCCCACACAATCAGGTTTCAGAGCCCGACACAGAACCGAAACCACCCTAACTTCAATCTAGGATGACCTTAAAATCATGGCAGACTCCTCGGGATGCGTCGCATTAATCCTTCTCGACCTATCCGCCGCCTTCGACACAATCAATCACTCAATCCTCCTGGACCGCCTCCACTCCCTAGGAATTTGTGGAACCACTCTCAAATGGATAGCTTCGTTCCTCAAAGATAGGTACCAAATAACGCAACTCTCCACCTATTCCTCCCAATCCCGACCAGTCGACACAGGAGTTCCACAAGGAGCATGCCCATCTGCCCTCTTGTTCAATCTCTACTTGATCACCCTCCCACCAATAATTCGTTCACACAACATCCTGTGTTACAAGTACACTGATGAAACTCAACTAATTCTAAAACTCCTGAACTCAAAACCCAACTGCCAACCTGACCTCGCTTCCTGCCTCCTCGACATAGAGCTCTGGATGACCAGAAACCCCCTCTTGCTAAACCCCTCCAAAACCGAAATCATGGTTTGTGGCAACTCTGAACTTCTTCCACAACCACTAGCCTGGCCAGCTGCCATGGGCAACTCACCGACTCCCTCTAATTCAGTAAAAAACCTTGGTTGCACCCTTGACTCTGACCTAACACTCTCGCGCCAAGTCAACAACATCTCAAAGTCCTGCCACTACCACCTTAGAACTCTTAGGCACATCTTTCCATATCTCTCCTTTCCCAACAGACTCTCCGCAATCCAATCAATTGTTATATCAAGACTGGACTACGCTAACCCCCTCTACCTCGGAGTCCGCGCTTACCAACTGAATAAACTAAAAAGAGCACAAAACGCCACAGCCAAACTGCTACTAGTGCTCGGCCCGAGAGACCACATCTCCCCAGCCCTCAAAACTCTGCACTGGCTTCCGGTGACCCAAAGGGTGACCTTCAAAACCTTATGAATTTCTCACCGAGCACTGCATAAAACCGGACCGCAATATCTTCAAGACAAGCTAAAACCCTATCACCCTCCACGTATTCTAAGATCAAGCTCAGCCGGCCTCCAAGTCATACCTAAAACAAACTCAGTAAGGTTAGGCGGATCATCATTCTCAGCCTTGGCCCCCACGCTGTGGAACGCACTCCCACCCCACATCCGCCTAACTGAAGATCTAATGTCCTTCCGCAAATTACTGAAAACTTGACTCTTCCCCTAAAACCAACCCCGTACTCAAACTAACTCAAACTGAATAACAACATCTCAATGATACCAACTCAACAAACTACTAGATCTTGAATAACAATAAGACAAATAACAATACAACATCCAGATCCAAGCAAGAAATCGACAACTTATAACCGCTAATGTAAACTAAAAGCACAAACAGAATAGAATGAGTAAAGTAGATCAAAGCAGTGAAGTGGATAAAAAGAATAAATTGTACAAAAACAGTAATGCAGCCTAAATTAATGAAATGGAAGTAACGATTGCAATGAACAAAATGAACGAAATGAATAAAGAAAAGAGGATGGAAAGATGAATACGGGAGACTGATAAGTACACAGACAGATGGCATGGAATATATGAGTGCATGGCATAAATGGAAAGTACAGAATAGACAATTCAAGTACATGAGACGGATGTAGTGCATGAAACAGATACAGAGCATAGAACAGATCCAGTACGTATGCCAAGTGACGTGGCCTGAACTGATAATGCATGATGAACAAACAAAGTGAGTGGAGCGGATGAAATCGTTAGAATGGATGAAGAGCGTGGAACGGATGAGCGCGCTGAGCGGATGAATGCGTTGAGCAGATGACTGTAGGGCGGATGAGTGTGTAGAGCGGATGAGTGTGTAGAATGGATGAGTGTGTAGAGTGGATGAGTGTCTAGAGCGGATGGGTGTGTAGAGCAGATGGGTGTGTAGAGCGGATGAGTGTGTAGAGCGGACAAATGTGTAGAGCGTAGAGCGGAAGGGTGCTTAGAGCAGATGAATCCATAGAGCGGACGAGTGTGTAGAACGGATGAATGTATTGAGCGGAGGAGCGTGTAGAGCAGATGAGTGTGTAAGAGCGGAGAAGTGTGTAGATGTAACGCTCACCTGATTCCCGTAGAGGCTCCGGTCTTGACTGGGCGTATACCGTATCTTCAAAGGTGATGTGTAACACACGGCTGGCTCTTTGGGCTGGACCTCTGTGCACTGTATGTCTGACTCGAAGGGTAAGATGTCTGCAGATAGAAAATATGGGATTAAGGAACTGGGTTATTGAATGTCTCTCTCTTCTTCCCTTTCTCTTCTCCTGTAGAACCCCAAAGGTTAACGCTCTCACCTTAGGTAAGTGAACGCTGTGCTCTCCATCTGCCTCAGGGCAGGGTGCTGTAACCAGTTTCTTCACTGGATAAGGGGAGCAGGCCTCTTGACTTCAGAGGACTGCTGTCCGTCGTTTACTGCACGAACGGTAAGTTTCGAGTAATTCTAATGTCTTTAAAGTCTTTAGTAATGATGTCTCTTGTTTTGCAGGGTTCCGGCGATGGCGGATGACGGGCTGAAGTGAGTTGAAGATGGAGCCCGTGTGATGAATAGAAGCGCCTGGAAGCACGTAAGTAAGCGCTTGTTGCCTGCTTCACGATGCGCTCTAACTGTCTTTTTATTTTGCAGGTACAAGTTCGGAGCGGCTGCAGGGTGCCGGAATACCCACTGGGTTAGATGTGGAAAGGAGTAATGGCACGTGAGTATTAAAGTTCCCCAATGTCTTTAAACGCACCTTGTTTTGTCTTTCAGATGCGGGATGCAGCGCCGAAGGCCTCCGGAGCGTGCGAAGAGTTGGTAAGCTTTTGTCTTTCAGATGCCGGAATGCAGTGTGAAGACCTCCGGAGCGCACGAAGAGTAGGTAAGCCTTTGTCTTTCAGATGCCGGAATGCAGCGCGAGGCGTTGGTGACAGCCGATGGACCAGGTAAGTGAAGAGCTGTCACTGAAGACCGTAATGCTAACCTGTTCTTTCTTGTCTTTATAGGTGTTGCTGAAGACTGGATTCAGGATGGTAAGCCTTTTTCCTTAGGCCCAGGATCAGATGCAGAAGACACGATGAGCGTTCTGCTGCAGAGGATGCAGAATAACGCAAAGCAAGATTCATCCATCGGGTGTGGTTTAAATAGCCTCCTGTAGTGCTTAGGTGTCTCCTTCCACAGCCACGCCTAGGTAAGAAAAGAGTTCCTGCTTTCCAGAAGAGTTCCAGTGTTCTGAATCTAGGGAGTGGCTCCTGCCCCACCCAACAGGAAAAGTAGTTCCAAACAGAAGAGGATCAGAGGCTCAACTGGCAGGCAAGTAAGCAGCATGGTCTGCTGCAGGTAAGTCCACCCAAGCATTATGAGCCCGGCGCTTCCAGCGCTGGGACTGGGCATATTTATGAGCCTGGTGCCACTGGCGCCAGGACTGGGTCCAAAAGGTCCCAATTGGGACTGGTTGGCACTCGGAACCTGGGTTATGGATCTGCTTCCAAGGGAGTTGGGAAAACCCTGACCTTTTGAAAGCAGAGATCATGACAGTAGAGCACAGGGGTGCACAGAGCAGATGAATGTGTAGAGTGGATGAGTGTATAGAGTGGATAAGTGTATAAAGCAGATGAGTATATAGAGTGGATGTGTGTACAGAGCGGATGAGTATAGAGCGAAGGACTGTGTAGAGCAGATGAGTGCATAAATCTGATGAGTGCATGGAAAGGATGAGTGCATAGAGCAGATGAGTGCATAGAGGGGATGAGTGCGTGGAGCGGATAAGTGCGTAGAACGGATGGGTGCGTGGAGCAGATGTGTGCGTTGAGCGGATGTGTGCGTAGAGCGGTTGGGTGCATAGAGCGGAGGTGTGAGTAGGGCGGATGAGTGTGTTGAGCCGATGGATGCGTTGAGTGGATGGGGTGTAGAGCGGATGAGTGCGCAGAATGGAAGGGTGTTTAGTGCGGACGAATGTGTAGAGTGGATGACTGTGTAGAGCGGACGAGTATGTAGAATGGGCGAGTGTGTAGAGCGGACGAGTGTATAGAGCGGACGAGTGTGTAGAGCGGACGAGTGTGTAGAGTGGACGTGTGTGTAGAGCGGACGAGTGCACAGAGCAGATGAATGCATAGAGCAGATGGGTGCGCAGAGCAGATGGATGCGCAGAGCGGAAGAGTGCGCAGAGCGGAAAAGTGCGCAGAGCGGACGAGTGTGCAGAGCGGACAAGTGTGCATAGCAGACGAGTGCGCAGAGCAGACGAGTGTGCAGAACAGATGAGCATGTAAGAATGGAGGAGTGTGTAGAGCGGATGAATGCGTAGAACGGACTAGTGCGTAGATCGGATTAGTGTGTAGAGCGGATGAGTGTATGGAGCGGATGAGTGTATGAAGCGGATGAATGTATAAAGCGTATGAGTGTGTAGAGCATGTGAGTGGGTAGAGCGGGTGAGTGTGTAGAATGGGTAAGTGCATAGAGCGGGCGAGCGCGTAGAGCGGGCGAGTGCGTAGAATGGGTGAGGGCATGGAAAGGGCAAGTGCGTGGAGCAGATGAATGCATAGAGCGGACGAATGCCTCGAGCAGATGAGTGCCTCGAGCAGACGAGTGCCTCGAGCGGACGAGTGAGTAGAGGGGATGAGTGGGTAGAGCGGATGAGTGGGTAGAGCGGATGAGTGCGTAGAGCGGATGAGTGCATAGAGCGGATGAGTGCGTAGAGTGGATGGAACGGGTGAAGTATGTGGATGGAATGGGGACGTACGTGGATGGAACGAGTGATGTATGTGGATGGAACGGGGCACATATGTGGATAGAACAAGTGATGTATGTGGATAGAACGGGCAAGTAAGTGGATGGAACGGAGGAAGTATGTGGAAGGTACTGGTGTAATATGTTAAAGATACGGGTGAAATATGTGGAAGATACGGGTCAAATATGTGGATGGAGTGCATAAAACAACTTAGAATACACGGAAATGATCGGAGTACATGGAACAGATTCGAGTGCATGGAACGATTGGAATGCATGAAACAGACTGGAGAGCATGGAACAGATCGGAGTGCGTGGAACGGACTGGAGTGCGTGGAATGGATCGGAGATCATGAAACGGATCGGGTTGCGTGGAGTGGACTGGAGTGCATGGAACTGATTGGAGTGCATGGAACACACTGGAGCGCTTAGAAGTGCGCGACATACATGGAACGGTTTGGAGTGCATGGAACATTTGAAAGAGCATGTAAACCATCATATCACATCACCACGCTTACTCTCTTCTTTACACCACCATTGAACTAGAACACAGAGATACTATGACATCATTCGGTATAGCTGTTCTCATACCAACATCTGCCTCATACTCCACATCACTCTAACTAAACACTGATGGTTACACACCCTCCAGCCAGGCGTTCTCCTCAGGCCTAACGCAGCCAGAACCGGTCTGGATAAAACCTGCCAGAACAAACACATACTCTTGACCTCTCAACCACCACACCTACCGCTAAGAAGCAGCTATTACACGAATGCCACACCAGCTGCACACATATCCGGTGCTCACACGCACCTCTGACTCTCTCTACTCTCTCTACTGACTTGAACTTCGGTTCCCCAGGGCGTTCAACCTACCAGCGCCTTGAGACCATACCAATGGTACATAAGGCGCTATAGAAATGCAAAGTAACTTAACATAACATATAAACACACCCACCTCTGGGTTTGCAATAAACCCATTTCCCAACATAGCTCTCCGGGTTTCTTGGATTTTAAACTTTAATTGATGGGGAGTACAAGTCTGCTTCCACTATTTGTTGGCGCAGTTGTTCTGGTTCCTTGATGATAATGTCTGCATTCTTATCACTTCAGCTGGCATTAGAACGTGCACCCCTATCATTTCTTCAGCAGTGCGCTTAGATCTGGTCTTCCATACCTTCATCCCCATAATAGCAGCCATTCCTAAAATCACACAACCTGCTATTACTTTGAGGCCGTCTGATAGCCAAGATGGCATCCACAACCAGATGTATGAGGACCAGCTGCCGTCCTTCGTCACTCCCTTTGCTTCATCTTCCATCTTGGCATGCATCTGGGCAAGCTGCGATACTGCTTCCGATAGTGTACCATTATCTTCATTATCGACAGGATCAATGTGCAACACAAACTTCCAATGTTTGCGCAAACACCTCCTTCCATTGCTGTTAACAGGTCCAGTACATACCTATTTTGTAGTGCTACCATCCTGATTGCTCTTAATTCTTCTTTTATTGCATTAAATCCATTCACAGTAGAGTTGATGGTCAGCATGAGCTCCCTCCTGGTGATCTGCAACCATTTTGCATTTGCGTGAGCTTGCACTCCTGGATGTATGATGGATCAGAAGAACATTGCTGCTCTGCTAAATAATCTGTGCGCTGGTGGGATGTCACTCAGGGCTATCTCAAATTTCCCCCACAGGTAGTTCCCTGTCAATGGTTCTCCTTGTCTCTTCACTCTCGACAAGTGTACTGTGTTGTTCCCTTGTTTCCTTTCTACCATTCTCAGTGATCTTTTCCTTCTTTTATTTCCTTCATCCATTTTCGGGAAATTTTCCAAGTTAACATGCTTCTGTGGCACCACTAGTGATGGTACATTGATGTGTACCATAGTACATACTCCATCCCACATTGGCGGCAGGCTGTTGTATGCCCTTGCTCCACAGGCCCAATAGTGGTCCATTAGTGCAGCTGTTCCTGCACCCCCCTCAGGAAGCTTCACTACTCTCTTGCATCCTTCATTTGTTCCAACGTCTATTTCTCTGTCATGCTGGTAACACAGTGTTGATGCTGACAGGGGGAGTATTGTTATCGGTTCCTCTTCTTTATCTAACCACGTCACCAGTGCTGCACTCTTCGTCCATTCTTTATAGCACTTGTCATTTTCTTCTTGCACTCTCATCACGGGTGACTTTGCCAATGTCAGCATCTTGCTTCCCAAAACTTCGTCCACCCATCCATCCTTCCCATATATCAGTATCAGTAGACTTTCCCAGCATCCTTGTTCACCAACAACCTCTTTTGCATACCACTCGCATGGTGGATAATCCAGTGTGAGCTCTTGTGTATCTCCTTTTTCTGATCCTTCTGCTATATACTTAAGTCCTTTAATCTGCTGCCACGAATCATCATACATGGGGAGTGTTTTGATGAAGTTATTCTCATATGGGTACGTCGATCTTGATTTCCACCGTAGTGTCGCCCTTTTTCCTTGGAATCTTCCTCTCATTTGGAATAATGCTAAGTATAACAAGCTTTCAGCAGTTGTTGCAGGCACCTCTGTGGCAACAAAAGTTCTGGAAGTGCTCATGGTGTAGGGAATCAATGAACACACATAGCAGTTGTCCTTTGTCATATCGTTACCAATCTTTGACATGTGTTTATACCACATGTTGTTAGAGACGTGTGCGGATTCTGTGAGATATGTGTCCACCCCATTTACATCACTTGATATGCTACGATTGTTCCTCTTAATGTTTTGCCCCGTACTAGTTGTACCACCTGACACAGTGCTCTTTGCGGGCAAAAATTAGTAATAGGAACTGCAGCCACATAGAAAGCGTAGTATGCCTGCCAGACAGCAGCAGTACGCAGGCCAGTGGTGAAAAATATAGCGAGCATTTTAATTACAGGTGCTAATACCACTGGCATTCCCACTCTTACCTTTGCTGCGGTCCTGCAGCTGCGTTAATTTAGATGATATAATCGTGCTGGGATATAATGATATAATCGTGCTCTGCTATGAATCGTGCTGGGTTTACATTAGTGCATCTTGCTTCTGTCAATTCTGGCCTGGATAAGAGTATCTCATACCGTGAGGCTCTTTCTTTTGGTAGTGTTGACTTTGGTTTTGTCAATATTGCAAAGAGGGCATGTTCTACATACAAAATAATTTGGCATCCTATGGTGATGGAAGATGATTTTTCCACTGCAAATGCTGAGGCAGCTAGGCTTTGTTCGCACAGGAAATGTCCCATCATTACAGGGTCTCAATGGCTACTGTAAAAGGCCACTGGCTTGTGTCCCATGCTAGTCTTTTGAGTCAGTACTGCTTTCATTACTGCCGAGTCACAATGTAAAAAGATGTAGAATTCCTTTTGATAATTGGGGGGGCTAGTACTGATGCAGTTGAAATGGCATTCTTCAATTCATTAAACGCATCTGTCATTTCTCTTGTCCATTCCAATTTCCTCTGCCCCCTCTGTGCTTCTCTGAGTGCTTCGAGCAGTGGTCCTATGTATGAGCTGTAATCAAATACCCACGCCCTGCAGTAGTTGCATAAGCCAAGAAACTGCTACAGTTCTCTCACTGTTTGCAGCTGTGGTGTGTTTTGTATTGCTGGTGCCCTTTGTGGTGCAATGTTCCTTCCTTTTTGTGAAATGATCTGTCCAATGTAAAGTACTTGCTCTTGGCAGTACTGCAGTTTCTCCTTGTCCACCTTATATCCTTTCTCAGCTAGTACTGTGAGCACTGAGTCTCTCCTACACTTTTCCTCAGTGGTGCTGTATATTATGATATCATCAACGTATTGCAGCACCGTGTTTTCCATCTCTTTATTGCCCAAATCCATTTGCATTACTCTATTAAAGATTGATGGTGACTCACAGTACCCCTGGGGCAGCCTAGTGTGTTTCCACTTTGTGTTGCGGTATGTGAAACTTGTTAAATCTTGTGAATCAGGGTGCAATGGAATAAGAAGAAGGCGTTTTTGAGGTCGATCACAGTGAACCGTGATGCCTCTGCTGGAATCCGGCACAGTATTGTTGCTGGGTTGGCCGAAACAGGGTACTCTGCTTCCACAATGTGGTTGAGAGGCCTTAAATCTTGGATGAAACACCATGACCCCCCTTTTGCCTTACGCATTGGGTACACTGCAGTGTTTCATGGTGACTCTGGTGGTACTCGTATTCCTCTCTCTACAAGGGTGGATATTGTCTCATATATCTCCTCATCAGCTTCCTTTGATAGTGGGTACTGCTTTACTCTGGGCAGCATTGCCCCTTTCTTTAGCTTTATTTTCACACCTCCAATGCTTTTGATGCAACCCACGTCATAGGGACTAGTAGTCCATAAGGATGCGGGTACTGCAGCTAATTCTCCCTCATAAAATGGTACCTTGGTAGGGCAGGGTACTTCCAGCGCCATTGCCATTTACGTCTTTGAGTGTTACTTTCAGCCAAATGTAAACACTCATGTCAAACACCATTTCCCCATCTCCTTTCTCATAAGAGAACAGTTCCTCATGTGATACCTGTGTAAGTGTGCATCCTTCTGCCAATGCTATCACTGCTCTCCATGCCTTCCCTTCCCATCCTGGGCATGTACTCCAATGTAGTCTCGTTTTGCAACAATACCCTCCACGTCCACTGATATTATTGTCCCTTCATCTTCGTCAGCGGGTGTTTCTGGCCTGAAGAGGTATGCTGCAGGTCTCCTCCATATCTTGCCCTCTATTCCCGGTAGCCACGCTATTGCCATGTCTGTCCCGTATTGGAAGAGTTCCCAGTCCACTGGCTCTGCCCTTATCACCTTCTTTCCACAATATGCCTGTGTGTCGGGCTGTGAGCATGTTTATGCCTGGTTTGGAGCACACTATTCCCTTGTCAGTAAAAGAGATAGGCCCTCATTACGACCCTGGCGGAGATCGTGGTGCAATATGCACCATGGAGCACGGCGGAAAGCTGCCGATACCGCCATGGGGGTTGGCGGATTTACCGCCCCATTCCGACCTTGGCGGGGTGGTAAATCCCCATTCCCCATTTTACCCTTCCCCACTCCCATTTTTGCCCCATAGGGTATAATGGGAATGGGGAAGGCGTTAATTACGCCACCGTAAAATACGGTGGCGTAATTAACAACAAGGTCCCGTAGCGCCATGGATTTCTCCGCCCGGAAAAACCAGGCGGAAACCGCTCCATGGCGCTACGGGAACTCGTAGTAGGGCGGAAGGGTCCGCCGCGAATACCGCTGGCGTAGACCCACTCCGCCAGGGTCGTAATGAGGGCCATAGTCATGTTCAACCTGCTCATGATGTCTCTTCCAAGAATATTTACTGGTGATTGCTTTGAGTATAACAATGGTAGAGATAAGTTGTGCTCCCCAACAGATAAGGGAAAGTTATCAGTAAAAGGAACCAGCCCTTTAGCCCCAGAGAATCCTTGAGTGTGCATGGCATTGCCTGACAAGTTAAACTTCCCTTCCCTGATGCAAGACCTAGTTGCACCTGTGTCTACTAAAAAGGAAAATGTTTTGTCATCTATCGCCACCTTTATGCATGGTTCCTCTGCAGGGTTAGGTGTTACCGACAGGATGGGACACAGCAAGGACGTCTGTGGGCTGTCCTATTGGGGGTACAGTGATTGTCCATTCCCTGTGTATGGGTTGTGACCCAGTATTGTCACTCTTCCCAAATGTGTTTGTTGCATTGGTTCCTCTGTGGGTTGTGAGTTACTATCCTGTATCTGTGTTAGTTGTTGTACTGCCTGAATGTGTTGTTGTTGTGCCGTTGTCATTTGTTGCTGTGCTTGCTGCTGTGCTGGTTGATGATGCTGTGTGTATTGAAGTTGTGGCGATATTGGTTGCTGTTGTATTTGATTTTGTGCCATCTGTTGTTGTTGTGTCTGTTGGTAATATTGCTGTCCCCCATTGTATCCTTGTTGTCCCTGCTCTCCCCATCCAGCTTGTGCCAGTCTTGCCCTGCATGTGCGTGACACGTGCCCTACCACTCCACACGTCCTGCAGGTTGGGGGCTCTTGTGCTTGCCATGGGTACCCCCCCAGTACTTTCTAAGTACCCCTGATGTCCATATGTGTAGTCCCCTCTGAATCCTCCCCATTGTTGTTGTGCTGCTGGCCCAAATCCTCGCCCCCTTGCTGTTCCGTCTCTTCCTCTATAGTTGTTTACGTGTCCATTTCCCATTTGTGTGTATCCGCTCCCCACCTGAGGAGCATAGGAGTGTTGTGCTGTATATGGTGGTGGCGATGGCATTTGTTGTGTTGTTACCTGTGCTGGCTGAATGTGTGCTATTGAGTGCTGTTGTGTCGCGTCTGGAGCTTGTACTGCTTGTTTGGGGCCTGTTTTTAGTGCACCCTCCATTGCATATTTTGACAGTTTCTTTTGTACCAATTTCACCTCCTCTGCTTTCCTATCCTCTTCCTTCTACTTCATCTTCTCCTGCCACAGCCTACAATGGTGCACTATTGTTAGCTGAATTTCTGGCCATGCCTTTGCTTCCATTCCCACTAATTTCTTTAATTGTCTTTGTACTGGCTTTGGGAGGCCCTGCATCAGTATGTGGTAAAAAAATTGCTAGCGTCTTGTCCCACGGTTCCCACGTTTCCAAGCGCCACTTCTCTTGAATTTCTTGGATGTAACTGACAGGGTCCTCATTTTCACGCATCTTACGTGATGTTATTGCTTGTATGTCTGACGTGTCTGGGTATTGTATTCTCAGTGCTTGCCATAATACGTGTCTGCAGTTTGCAAATGGTGCTCCATCATGTAATGTGTCGTTGATTGTCACCCCTGGGAATCCTGCCCTTTTCCAGATGTCATCTACTGCATCACCCAATATGGAAATTAACAGCCCCTTTACATCGCCCACTGCTAACTTTAGTCCAGCAATTTGTTTCCCCATTTCGTATATCCATTTCCCAGCCCCTCCGCTCAATGATGGCAATCTATATTTAATGTTTTCCTTATTTGTGTGCTTCCATGGAACGTATTGCGGCCTTGCTCCCCCTCTCTCTAATAATGGCATTTGTGTGTATTCTCTCACCTCCCCTGGTGTGCGTCTGCGTGGTGTTATATGTGCATATTCGCTATCCTCCTCCATGTCAGAAAGTTCCTTGATGAAGTCAGTAATGTGTTGTGTAAGCATATTCTCTCCTCTGGCCCCAAGTCCCTTCCGCTTACTTACCTGGTCCTTGTTATGTGGTGTTGTCAATCCCTCCATTCTACATCCCGGGAGGTCCCTAAGCCTATCAACATATGGCGTGTGTTGTGCTAGTGGTGTTAGTTGTCACTGTGCCCTTCCTCCTTGTTGTCTCTTGCTCCCCCTTTCTTCCTCTCCCTCTCCCTCTGTCTTGCATTCCCATGACGATCCACAATCTGTGCGTGTTATGTAAAGTTTACTCAGCCCTTCCCCGCTTCCCTCGCTTTGTCCTTCGCAAGATCCTTCTTCCTCACTGCAAAATCCATCTGAGAAGGCCAGCCATGTGGTTATGCTTTTCCCCCACTGTTACTGTTTCTAAATCTATGTCAATGTACTCACCTGTCTTTCCCGCGTCTCCCTGTGTTTGTGCCATCTGCGCTTCCTCTGTGTACCTCGCATGTATCTTACTCCCGTGTGCCTTGCTTGATCCTCCTATTTCGGTGTTCCCTTGTTTGTTCCCCTCACCCATTACCTCCAATCTTGTCCTGCTAAGTTTGTTCAGTATCGCGTCACTTACCTCTTTAAGCGCCCTAATATCTCTATCCTTTTCATACTATGCTCCACCTTCCTTTTCCAATAAGCTCTCTAGTATCCTCCTTTCCTCATACTTACGTGCGCTTTCTGCTATAATTTTCCTTTTCCATAGCGTCATCTCCCTGTCGTTTTCTTCTCGCTCCTCTTCCTTCCTCCGAAGTTCCCGCTGCTCCATGCGTGCTACCCTTTCCGCAATGCCCCTTAAGTGGCCTCCTCCCTCTTCCTCTTTTCTATCTCCTGCTTGTTTAACTCCGCTCTACTACTCGTCCTCTTCCCCTGTCTCTCACGTTCCTCCTGCTCCAGGCACCTGATCAATACACTCTGTGCCTTCCTCAGTTCTGCCAGCTTTTCCTCCAACATCGCCTCCTCTGCCCTTGTCATCCTCCCTTCTTTTGTTGTACCTACCTCGCCCCCTCCTTGCGCTCCTCTGTCCTCCTCCTTTCCTGCCATGATAACTGCTTCTTCCCCCTTTTCTGTTAGTTTCCCCCATAGTTTTAGTAACACTTGGGCAGCTATCCATTTGTCTTGTCCTGCATTTGCAAATTCTACATGCGTCTTCTGTGCACTTCCCGTGTTCACCGGTGCCTGCTGTGCGTCTGCGGCGCTCACCACACCCCTCCCTTTTGGTAACTATCTATTGGTGCTTACGGCGGCGGGCTGAACGTAGGGTTTGAATACCCTTCTGCAGCTGTCAACTGTGATCACGCCACCTCTCTAAGTTCTTTTACTGGGTACAGCCCTTCTGTTTCCTTCTTTAACTCTTTAGTTATGGGCAACTCCCCTTCTCCTTCCTGTTTTACCTCTGCTACTGGGTATGACCCTTCCGATTCTTCCTCACTTTCCTCCGCGCTGGGATGTGCTGTAGGTGCGCTACACCGGCCCTCTTCTTTCACCTTCTCCTCCTTCACCCCCTGCATTGTCAACATTCCCGTCACCCCGGGTGCGCATCCCTGGTTTGTTAGCTTCTTTCCTTTTTATGTGTTATGTAGAGTGAGTGTTGGGTGTACATATCAAAGCTGCCATTGGGTGGCCATGGTATTCTTATCTTGTTATCTGTTCCTTGTGTCCATTCGATACTATATTTTACTATTTTATCTCTATGCGCTGTTAGTGTTGCGCATATGTGTTGAAGCGGTGTTGTTAGTGTGCTGGCCCTATACGCAGCCGCTACTCCATAATACACAGACATTGTTAAAAGCTTTTTACTTTGTCACCAACACCGTTACCTGGCCCCGTAAACTGGGGTCTTACGATTTTCCACTGCAAATGAAGCAATTGTGTTACAATACTGTTTGCTGGACGTCACCGCCCTCCCTTCGTTTTATTGTGTCCCTTCCTTGTCCTGCACTTCCCAGTGCTAGGGCCCCCTCTGGCCCGCTCTACGCGAAGCCCCCTACGACTTTGTGTCCCGCGCGGCATGCTTTTGAGCCACCCCGCCCTTTCCAGCATTGCCGCTACTCAGCGTGCCTTCAGTCATGATGTGAACTCCTCCCCCTTTCCCTTCTCATTCCACCACCAACAGTTTTCCTGTTCTCCCGTTCTCCCTCCCACCATTTTCTTTTTCAGCACCTCTTCATCGAGGCAGGCCGGCGTTCTCCGTGTGCAGCTGCCTCGCTCCTTCCTTTCCCCTGTTACAAACACTGTGTAATCCTATGCAATTCTATGGGTGATGTCACCAGGCGTAGAACTGTTAGATACAGGTATGTACAAATACACACAAAAGTAATATGCGCGCTGTTTTTCAATGTTACTCCCCACAATCCCCACAGCTGCCTTCTCACTACGCCTGGAGTGAAGTATTCATCAATCACTTTGTTATTATAGTAGACTGCACACGCTGCGTCGCCTCGCGTGTGATACGCTCCCACGCCGGGGAACTTAACCAGCCCACTATCTTCTGCACCGAGAACAATCAAGCTACCTCAGCCAGGAATACATCATCTATTTACTGAGCTATAACACTCAACCAATAGGAATCCTTGTCTACGCATCGATCAAAAATGTCAACTCGAAGGAATACCACACCCCCCCTGCACAGGTGCCCACGATCAAAACCAATCGGCACGATTCACCAGTCACATGTGGGTGCCTTAAGCCCCACCCTACTCACTTTGCAATACTATATGAGGCGGCCTTCGTGCCTGCCCCCTCAATACTTTTCGCATCAACCGCCACTCAATTGCCAAATCCTTCTGGACACCCTTTAAAGCCACCAGCCACCCTCGTTACAGTTCCTCCCGCCACCCGCACAATTTTGCATTGCTGGTTGCGTGTGCTATACTCACATCGGCTTTCGCCTGCCGCTGCCGCTCGGCAGGGGGTACCCCTCCCAATCTGCTCGCCACCTCCCCTCATCTGGACCACATCTGGACACTCGGCAACCCCAGGCGGGATACTTCTCAAGTCGGCTTCCGACGGTCACTCTCCGGATTGCGCTGTCTGGTAGTCTCGCAGTTCCGCGATGGTCCTGTAGTCCTCCAAAAGGGGCAACGGCAGAGGGAGCCGCTGTGCCGGGCTACCTTGGCGCAAGCTGCGCTGCCTCTTGCCTATCTCAGCAGTGCCTCCAACTTGTCGGGATGATATCCCGGGGGTCGGCAGTCCCGTCCGTGGACCTCCAGGGGAAGGGAGGCCCCAAATACTCCCGTAGTCCCCAATGAGTATGAGACACACGTAAGAGCAAGGCGTTACTGCTGTTTATTAGATGAAACAGCAGGGATAGGTTCTGGAATCACAGGTCATCCGGGAACACTTCTCAGCAAGAGTGGGCTCGCAGGCCCTTTTTCTGCATGCGTGACGCCTCATCGTGCGTCACTTGGGAAAACTTCCCCCATAACCTAACGCCACCTTGGGTTGGCTCCCCGAGTAATAGGGTCAGTATAGACACATATAGATGAGTTAGTGGTTGGTAGCGAAGAGATCAGGTGGTGCGCTTGGGTCATCCCTAGAAATTGTTACACTAAAACGGCTACATGGAGGAGGTTGGTGATTGGCTAGGTTGTGGTGCCGTCAGTGGTTAGCCCCCCATGCCCTGATTGGTTCATCTGCGAGCCCCCAAGGCTGGGACCATCGTCGTTCCCAGCTCGCAGTGTAGAAACAATGTGTGACTATGTGTCAGCGGTGGACAATGGACAGGTCTGCCATTTGCTGCAGGAGCGCTTCTTTCTCACCGCCGTCAGTGTCCAATGTGTCACTTCATTGTTGCAGTCTGTGTCCCAAACGTGAGACCCCCAGAGTTTCCCTGGTCCTTGGTACTTGGCACCGCATCAGGTCGGCCGGGTCACGTGTGGTGAGACCGTAGCTGGAGCAGAATTATGAGCATTTGATTTGTATTTCAGCTCTGAGGGGCAGTTAGCCGCTGCAGTTGTAACCTTGGCTCAGGGCGCGCGGCGTGTAAGTTGCAACTTCGTGGCCTTGGCTGTGAGGCCCTCATCGGGGTTTGTTCTGCATGATCAGCACCTTGCAGCTCCGTCCAAGCTGCTCTGGGCCTTTGGCTTCTGAGTTTGCAGGCTACTCTGGTGCTAAGGCCGACTCTGTCCTGGTCCATGGGTGGCAGCATATGGTTCACAACACGGGAGTCGTGGTAGGCGACAGGGGTTCTTATACATAAGTGCCTCATGTTGCCGTGGTTTTAGTAGCGATGAAGCATTTGGAATTTGCAAGCTTGTACAAGCTCTTCTTGCGTCTTGCGTTTCTGCGGTGCTGTAGCTTAGCCTATGTGAAAAATAACGATGCATCAGTGTGTGTAAACCGTCCTTTACATCATGGTATTGAGTATGTTCTTCGTGTGAGATTGGTGTGGGTATGACCAGTGTGCATGGTGGCACATGTGTTACCGTCCGTCGGCTATGTCGTCATGGCATCTCTAACAATGGTGGCTTTTCAATGATGCTGTGTCAGTCGAGTTGATCCATATGGTCTATGTCAGCTTTGCCAGAGGTTCCAGCATGTGGCTTGATTGACGGGCAGTTTCCCTGACCGTGTGGGGCGTGGCCACGGTAGATGTTGACGACTGGGGCATCTGTGAGTGGGTCGAATTCCTCTTGTGGTGGGTGCTTAGGCCGTGACGATCTAGGCCATGGTCTGGCTGAGAATCGGGGGAAGGGAACGTCCCATTTTCCCTCTTCAGTAGCTTTACTATTATGCCTAGAAAACTTAATGGAAGGCCCGACGCAGCCAATTTGTTCATTAGTCTTGTCCTGTTTACAAAATCGAATGCTGGAGACAAGTCTATAGTTGCCACAAACATGTTATTTGCCTTTTTCTGCCATGCTTTGTTTTAGAGGCACGACATAATAAAGCCATTCAGCTGGGTCTCAATGGCTTTTTTAAAACCTGTTTGAAATGTCTCAATTCTGCCAGTTTTGGCCACCCAAACTTCCAATTCATGCAGGAGTAATGAGGTAAAATACCACAAGAATAAAACAGCACAATTGGATGGTAGTTCGAAGGCAGAAGTCTGTTGCCTTTCTTGCATGAAGACACTATCAAGGTTTCAGATCAGGCGTGTGGGAATTGTTTAGATCGTACTATGTTAGAAAATAAAGTGCCACAAATATTGGACCACACCCCAGGGTCATTCTTCATAATCAAATTAGGAATGCCATCGGGTCTAGCTGCCCTAGAATCTTTTGGTTTAACAATGAGTAGCTCAATCGATTCTACATCTCCCGGCATGGACCACTTCATGGACGTTGGTATCTGAACAGTGGCCACATTATCAGAATGGAGGCCATACAATTGAGAAAAATGAAGACACCAAGAATCTTCAGAAATGTGGTTGACCTGCGTTGTTTGCTGTGTTCCAGTCTCGAGATTTGTTGATTGCTAGGAATTCGGTGGGCTTATTAGATTCCAGCGAGTAGAGCATAAATTGGCTGCCTTTATTGTAGAGATAAACTCTATGATGTCTTAGCCATTTTATATACTTTTGTGTTAGACAGTGTTTAGATTGTAGGTACCCAGTAGCACGCACACTGACAGAGGATCTCAGTCTCCTTAGAGAGGCCCGCAAAGTTATTTTTGTATGCTTTATACAAGAATCGTATTGGTGCAGTCTCTTTTCTATTGTAGTTAATGCATCACCACAACCATTATTTGAGGATATCAATGGTCCAGAATTATCTTTAATTAATTGATGAAATTGGGACAGATGTTAAAGAGTATCAGCCACTGTTTCATAATCCACATCCAAAGAAGAGCTCAACCTTGTACAAAAATCTAGGACATTTCTATAATTCCATACCAACCTACTACCCTGAACAGCAACTTGAAAGGTATTTGATGTGTTAATGGCTCTTATGGGCAAGTGAGCATATTTAATTTGGCTCAGAAGGAAATTATGATCACTCAATGCCATATGGCTTATGCAAAAGCGAGTACATAAATCATAGATACTTGAGGAAACCAAGACATAATCTATATATGAGTAGGAAGATTGATTGTGCCAGGTAGGGGCTGGAGCAATGTCTCCTCACATATTGCCATTCATTTTAATCAGTGCCCAGGGTTCAAAGAAGTGTGCCCAGTTGCAACCATTAGCCATTAGACCCCTTAAATTACTAGATAGCAGTTTGGATTTCCCCATCTACGGTATCGGCCTGCGGTTCTGAACAATCACTGTTAAGATCACCTCCAACAAAAAGGTTGTCAGGATTCCCTCCTTCATTCCATAGTGACAATATATCAGAAATATCATCAAAGAAGTCGTCCAGTTCCTGTCGAGCTGGGTTACAATATATGTTTATTATTAAGAACTTTTGAGAGGGACCTAAACTAGCAGACTTGGCATTTATCGCCAGGCTGCCGGAATTACTGGATGGCAGTCTTTCAAAATGATTAAACAGAGCATTTCCAGACAAGGTCAAGAGGCCACCAGTCGGTCTACCCACCAAACCAGCCTTAGCAAACTGGAGAAAGGAAGAGAAGCCATTCGGCAGAGGGCAGATATTAAGCCAAACCTTTTGTAGCAATATATTGCCACAAGAAGTAAACTCAGATTATAGTATGCTAGATGAAAAAAGATTATTGTGCCCCGTGAATTCCAGGTATTTACCAATACGTCACGTGTGTTAAAGATATTTATAGGATGGTCGCAAGATTGTACTCGTCTAAGGGTACTACTCCTGTCTTGGAACACTGCTCAAAATGAACCCGCCGACATATTAGTAACACAAGAAATTCACAGATTTGACTGCTTCAATTGAGCTAAGGTAGCATTTGGTTTCTTTGGGTTTCCTCCAAAAGACTTTCTCTCATTGAGGTTAAATAAATCATAACCCAATGTTAAAAGTCGTTCCCTTTCCTCCAACAGTAAAGAAACCACTATTCAACACTTAAAATGTGAACAAACACTATCAGTGCGTTCATCATAAGAAAGCGATTGCACCAATATTCTTAGATTTGAGATTTCGCAGTCCTGGGATCTCATGGAATAAAGATAATACATTAGATTAATCAAGTAACACAGATTCAGAAGCTGACAATAGTGATTCTAAACCTAGGGAATTAGAGAAAGAGCAGCATCTGTTTGTGCAAGATTAGTCATTTTAGGGGACTCTACTACCATAACTGTGGTTTCACTAGAGTGGATATCATCCCAATCCTCATATGGCTCCTCTACAAAGATCACATCCAATGCCAAATTAGAATGTACAGATATACTCCACGTCTTAGGTGGAGCAACCAAAAGATTCATCTAAACTTTTAGACACAGTGGTGGGGTTTAAATAATGCATGATTCCACCCCCTGGCAACAGTGGACTTTACAGACAGAACTTGGTCGGCTGACATTTTAGCCAGGATCATATTTCTTTTCATTTTCTTAGGCTTGTTGCCTATAGCAGGTATATCATCCCTGACGTCAATAGAGAGTAGGTCCTACTGAAAACAATCATCAGAGGAAATACTGTTGACAATAGATTCTTTGCATTTGTCCAATTTCCTCTTCTTAGCCCGTTTTTTTTAATTTGGCACCGACCTTTGGGGCTTCTAATATCAACCACAGTCAGTGAGTCACAGTTTGCGTATATGTCTAAATATTCTGGTATAACAGGACCAGAAACAGAAGAAGATTGAATAGTGTGCTCAGGTGGAACAGTAACAGGCACTTCCGAGTTATGGTCACCAGAACAAAGAGTTACTACATGTTATAATGGTTCAGGCATGGTCTTCATCTTCCCAAGGCACTCCTCAATCCTTGTCATCATTATGGAGTTCCCCCTAACCTCAGAGAAGATATTGTCGCACAACTTGGCCAATGAGGACAGCACCATACTCAGAGCTGAAAACGAATTGGGACCCGGTTTCAAAGAATCACGCATGGGTTCCAGCATTTCGCACAGTGAAATATCCTTTAGGTGTAGAGAATTGTTAGATGATTCCTGATGCTCAGCGACAGTGATAGTGACAGAGAACAGGTAGTGGAGGGGAGTGGACCAGAGGCAGCGTTTACCTCTTTCATCAAATTTACCTCCTCTTCACAATCAACCAGTTATGTAATAGAGAGAGAATTGGGAATAGAGCCACCACAATGTTCAGACAAGTTGGAAGTTTTGGGAGAACCAGGAGCACCAGCATTCATAAGCAGGCAGACATGGCAGAACCATGCCTGGCAATTATCTTCATGGTACTGGCTCTTTTGAAGTTTTCTCAAAACCTTCTGTCCTTCATTACTCAGGAAGCATATCCCTTACAGTTTCCTAGCTCTTCCATGCACCCCAACTATGGGCTTTCCTTTTTCCTGCTTGCCTGCCATATTTTCGTGCACACTCTGTGAATACCTTTCTCTGCAGCCTAGCCCATGCTGTCCTATTCCTCACCACAGTACATGCTTGCAGACCCTTCCCTCAGTTCACAGTGGTCTTTCCAAGTCCCTCCTAGGAAGCCCAGCATTGGGATTATCTCTTCCTGCAAGTTTATACTAGGATGTTTCCCTCTGTCTTTTTCTCCTTGGACTGAAGGAGTTTTGGCAGCAGTTCCCAGCACAAACACTGCAACCAGGGACCATGCAGGACTCAATGGAGCGTCATGACCAGCAAGTCCGCACAGGGTAAGGTAAAATGCCTTGTTTTTGGGGAACAGAGCAATCCACCAGAGCAAGAAAGATTAGTAGTAATTTGAGTCTTTTGTGTCATTACAGGTGTTCCCACAAGAAGCAGGGACCTGGCTCCCCAGTGATTGTCCCCACTTCTGTCTAGGCAGTTCAGTCTGGCTTTGGTTAGTTCATTTCTATGTCATGTGCATGGCAGATAGGAATGGGAGGATTAGAGTCTGTCTTTACAACATTCTACTGAGCGTGACAACTAACAAAGCAGAGGCTTTGCTAGGGAGGGGGGGGACTGAGAGGGCTTGAGCCCCGGGTCGTTTGGATGTAGCCTGGATAAAAGCTCAGGGGCTACAACCAATAGGCTGGGTGGCTCCAAGTCCCGACAGTCCTGACATTAGCGTAGCCCTGGATCGTTTGCAGACCTAGCAACACCCCTGTAAAAAAGGTAACTTTTTCAGATTGTTAGAACTTTTCTCTCTCCTGCTTGCGTTCGTGTTAGTATCATGCCATCTTTAAAACACTGTAAAGATTTTAATATGGGTTTTATTGAAAAGATTCAAGGCCTTAATCCTGACTTTTAGCTTTGAAACTGCTTCTACGTCCGAGATACCTGACCTACTCAAAACCTAACAGTCCACTTTCACTTCAGAAAATATAGTAAAAGACAAACTAATCACCAAAACACATGCAAACATGCTTGCCTCCACGGAAAGTGAATTTGTACATCTCTAATTGTCACAGAGTGGAATTAAGTGATGCTAAAACAGTCTGTTCTCACCCCACTACAGAAGTGACTTTTACTCGATCCTTCAGGCCTCTGTAGCTATCGACCCATCGCTGGTCGAACCTGGTTTTCAAAGATGTTCGAGAAGGTGGTCACATCTGAGCTATAGAAGTTGGTAGAAGATAATAACATCCTGGATCAGCAACAGCCAGGTTTACTCCCACAACATGGAATGGAGCCAACACTGGTGGTGATCTTGGATGAACTTCTGTGGGCAGCAGATGAGGGCGCTCTCCCACTTCTTGTGATGTTCAACTTCTCAACAGCATTCAACACTGTGGATCACAATCTACTGGTCTGATTCACATGAGTACTTCTACTCTTTTCTTTATGGAACCGTGAGCAGAGAATAAATGTGGGCATGTTCACCTCAAGTACAGTTCTGCTGGATTGTGATGTTCCTCAGCATCCCTCTCATTTCTTCTTCTTTTTAACATATATCTCTGTCCACAACTGAACCTTCTTAAGGATCATGGCCTTTCATTTCATGCAGATTTATTTACGTGTCCAAAGCCTTAACAAAGCCCTCAAGAGCCCTCACAATGGTATCTTAGGCTTTGTTAAAGGTCTGCTTGTGGCTTCAATCCAGTGGGTTTAATCCTAATGGGGCAAAAGTTAAGGTACTGCTGCTGTGATCTAACCATTTGCTAAACCAGTCAGAGAAAATTCCATCCCCTCCAAATCTGTTTTGCTTAGACATAACCTTTCCCTCCAGTGTTAGAAATGTGGGTGTTGATTGGGAGTTGGGTTTTAGTCTCTAAACTCGAAACAGTGCAGTTACAAATCCACCCTCTGTGTCAAACTACCTGGCTGCATTCAGAATGCTGCAGTTCTTCTGGTGTTTGTTAAAAGCAAAGGAGACTCTGGTACCAAGCTGCACCATTCCCCTCTCTCCGGCTGCCCATGAGATGCCAAGTGCCTTTCAAGATTCTTTGGCAGGCCTTCAAGTGCAGACATGGTTTGGTGCATTCCTCTTTAATGGGGAAAATCATATCTTACACTCCTGGACGGGACTTAGAATCCACTGGCCTGCACCTCCTACCTGTAGCCAATTCTCATGTCATCAGAAGGTTTATTGAATTTGACCAAGTCTTTCATATTTTAGAAAGTAGTCATCACTTTGCTTTAGTCTATTTCTCTGTTCCCTGCATCGCCAGACTATGATTTAGTTTGTGATGTTACGCAAAAACCAATCAATCAAACAAAACTCAAAATCGCCACAAAGGTTTTGTATGTGGTGACATGCAATAGTCAATAGTCTGCTCAATGGCAGTCACAGTGTCCACTCCACTGCCTCTGTTCAGACCTCAGCTCAGGACTACTCCACTTAGTACATATGTCCTGTTCCCCTGGAATGCCAAATGCAATGTGTCTGGGGATTACCAAAGGGTCCTGTACCTCATGGGAATTGTAATCAGTTATTATTTCACCTCTGAACTGCTCCCACTAATAGCTGCAGTTACCCACCAATTCCAAACACAAATCATCTACCACCAATCATGACATTGTTCAGATGTGCAGGTACACTTCACCTCCTGGCACTTAGTTAGTCAATTAAAGCCTGGCACTGATTACTGCCAGTGACAGCTTCCTCTGCATTCTTATGTTTTTAGTGGATAAGTCTGGGTGGACGAATCCCTCTCTGTCCTTAACTCATGCCACAGCATTACATTATTGATTTAAAAAGTAACAAGTTAACACTGTCTGGCAATGTATCTGAAAAATGATAGGAAATGTTAAAGAGATAAAATAAACTGATAATTAAGACCATTTTCAATCATCCACAAAGTGATACTCTAAATGTGTTCTCTTTTTGAGATAATATTCTAAATCCCCTCTGCATTTTAACAGTTTCATTTTCTCAATTACCACCAGCAACTTCAGGTATGGGTCTGAGCGGCCTGTATCTAAGAAATGTGTCAACCAATTTGGTCCGTAAAGTCCTTATCTGAATCCTGGAGCGGAGATTGCCAATTCTGGCGAATACCTTTTACATGATGCCATGCTTACATACAAGGGTTGATAGGGGCATATGATCACTTTAAGCGCTTTGGCTTAAAGCGCTATATAAATTCAATAAACATAAACATCACATATTATTCATTTGACAATGTGTGTGATCATATAGCATCCAGACCTTACCCAAGAAATGAAACTCCTTGCATAATAATGATAGGAGACAAGAAAGTACCACATTTGAACTGACCGTCAATGGCCGGCATCCCCCATGTACTCATGATACTATTTTCTTGGGGTTTACCATACTTATGGATGAGGTTTTGCAGACTTCACCGGATGCCAATTCTTCGTCATTAGTTGGTGTACTTGATTGCTGACTTTGCCATATATAAAAACCCACTTAATGCTGTCTCGTTTGATGTTGTATACAGTCTGTTAGTATACTCTCCCACCAGTCAGTTAAGTGTGCTATTTTCAAAACGTGTTCAACATATCTTTTGGGCACTCTTTACCCAATAGTCTGTCTTTCAGTACCAAAGTATGCATTATGTAATTCAGTACACATAAACAGTTGTGTTGGATGCACACGAACTCTCCATAGTGTAAGATTTTTCGGCACTCTTTGAGTGTGAAAACTAGTTAAGTGGAGAAAGGTAGTTTAGCTTATTTGTCTGGTATTAATCCACATCTGAATGGTCTTCTAACCATAGATAATATGGTCCAAGAAAGGAATCTCTTCATTATTTAGGATCATTGTGAATGTCAAATTTGGGAAGCAAGTGTTAATCCAAGATACACATTACAATATAATTCACTGTATATCAAAACCTATCATTAGTATATCAATGCCACTTTGGATGGATATTTGTAGGGGTTCTCAATAGATAACAATTTTTAAAAAATGTCACTGTGTACACATGTGCAACATTGGAGGCAAATATGCCCCCCATGCCTATGCCCTTCAATTGTGCATACATCTGTGGCCTAGAAATGAAAGACCAAGTGAAAAGCCAAAAAGAGGTGCCTGGCTGGTGTGCAGTAGCAAGCCATTTGTTGAAGATACTTAAAACCTTTTTTCAAGTATTTTTGTGCATGAAGCTAAGTGTCCTGAATGTGATGCTCATTTCAATTTAACGTAATACAACAGATGTTCCCAAAGAGTCAAACAGTCAACACATCTAATTAAGTATTCATAAGGACAGTTTAAATATAAACAACAAACACCTTTACGGAATACAGACATGTAATAGGGTGGCAGCCGCCGCCCTATAGTTAAGGTAAACCTGTTTACATAGACTTTTCCCAAAATTATAATACTAATAACTTGTGACTTGCTGGGTGGATTTTGATGAAATATTCCAAAGGAAACGTTTGTCCCACGCCCCTCCAAACATTTTGTCAAATATGTGTTAAAAGGTGGAAACTTGATTAAGAAAACAAAAAATGCTGTTTCAGCCTAGTCCTTTTTATCTTCCCTCAGAGTAAAAGTCTTTGATTGTACACTTCTACTGCAACATCCATTGGACAGATTTTCACCAAATAAAAAACCAACTCGGGGACAAAGCATTGCAGATGTGCCTTTTGGTGGTTTGGAGTAAATCAAGTCGTTTTTAAAATATTCGACAGAGTGCCCCCTGTTCTGGAATTCTATGTATGTATCTGCCACAGTGTTTTGTAGTTGAGAGGCTTAGAGGCGTATCAGGAATGAAAACCTGCCATTTTTATTTTGCTCAATGCGAGTGATTCCCAAGGTAACACAGAGGAAAAACAGAAAATTAAGACTGCTCAAAATTATATTTGAAGGCTGAAAGGGGGTATATTCATATCAGGCTGCACGTGGGGAGGGGATAGCAGACCACAGTGCAGTGGGAGAGTTTGAGGTGGGCTGAGCAGCCTGTTTAGGGGTGAAAACATTAAGCTTATTGGGGGAATCCCACTAGAATCTCGTGAGATTACTGCAGTAATATCACAAGATAAGCTTAGAAAAGAAAATATGTCGCTCAAACCAAAGAGTGAAAGGTGATAATGGGAGAGGGTCAGGAAGGGAAAATTCAAGAGGGAGGAGTAGGGCAGCCAAGAAAATAGGAGGGAGATGCACGGTGTGTGTCAGTGGGGACAGGAAGACTTTTTGTTCATTTTCAGGTTGCTGCGGAAATCAGCAGATTTAAGGTTAGCGTGGGAATCGGCAAACATTACGTTACTGCAGGAATGATTACTGGGAATGGTTTCCATGGAACTAGAGGATGACAGTAAAGGACTTAGTGTGAGAAACTATCGTACATATAGAAAAAAGGGGAACATGGGATATATTAAATAGCCTATGGATGATTGGGACTTGGCGATAATCTTTTAAGCGTGCAGAGAGGTGAGATCACATTTACTAGACAAAGGGATATGGGGCTTTTGTAATAGTTGGTGCAACATGCAGAGTGGAATCAGAGCCTACCGGCTGAGTTTTTAATATTTGGGGCAATGTGGACAGGTGGCATCTTACTAAAAACCAATCCCAGCCATTCTCCTGGGTCTGGGCTGCATTCTCCTGCTGTTTCTATGAAGGTAGGACTTCCATTTATTTCTCTGCTCTTTATAATTTGAATGTGAGTTGGGTGTGGAGGATGAATGTAGGTGCCACTGACACAACACATATGTATGTATATATGTATATATCTATTAACTGTATATAAAATAAGGACACAAGTATATAGATCACATACTCAGCGATAAATACCAAATATCATACAGTACACAAATTAATCTACACAGGATGTACCATCACAAACACGTAACAACACAATCCAAAAAAACAACAATAAACCACAAATTATTCCATTTCCTTTTAAGTGCACAAGGTAAATTGACTAACACCTGTAAAGTTAATCAATTGATATAAAGCCTCCAACAAAAACAAACGTCTGTTTCTATTTTATGAGACCAACACTTAAAATGTCTATAGGATCGGGGTTGGCTCTAGGTATGGAAACAGCCTGTGCTAGGCTCCGCTATTGTCCGAAACTAATAAATTGTTCTGGCGTTACAAGATCACAGGAGCTGTTGGGGTTTAGCCAGTACCCCAAGTTGTTTAGTAGATAAAGGAAGTTTTTCTTCTGGCTATCTTGCTTCAGTGGTTGAAATAATCGTTTTAACACTGTAGTTAATGTGATACAGGATTCGCTTTTATTAGTGATAGTGTTGGATTGTTTATTACATTACATTGATAAGCGTCATATACACTTAAAGGCAATTGCGCACCTTGTTTGCCAGGCTGACAAGGCGCGCAATTGCCTTTAAGTGTATATGACGCTTATCAATGTAATGTGAAAAACAATCCAACACTATTACTAATAAAAGCGAATCCTGTATCGCATTAACTACAGTGTTAAAACGATTATTTCAACCACTGAAGCAAGATAGCCAGGAGAAAAACCTCCTTTAGCCACTTAAAATGTCTACATTCATGTCTGCTTAACTCAAATTTTGACAGATGGGTTTATAATTAATTACCCAGCATTATTCATGTCTACCATCTTTATCTGTCATGTTCCTATTTCCAGTGGTTCATTTTCAATTCAAATGTGGCCTTGTGCCTCATGAATCAAGGAACATGTTTGTTTTAATTAACACAGTATTCGTTTTTTATAACCACACATCCCAGTGTCACAATCAGTGTGATAACTATGGTCTTGGCCAATATCAGTGTCACCAAACCGAATCCAGCCTCACTTGATGCTCTGAAATAATTCCAAACAATGTACACAAGGGCGTGATGCTTAGGGAGAATGACCACGTTGGGAGAACAGCACATGCACATCAGTGCATGGTACCTTATGCTCAGAAAGTCCTGTGGCAGCCATGCGAGTGCTTTTAGGGCTAGTCTCAAGCTGTCCCATTGCAACCAAGTTCTGACACATTCTAGTAGCATGGTTTTATCTTGTAGTCCATAGAACCTCTTGGTGAGCTTTTTATGCAGACCCACATAGATTACATTGCCATAATTAAGAGTTGTCATTATCAAGGCACTCAACTGCTCCACTCTGCGATCCACTTAAGCCGAGAAAGGGTTTCCTGGAGCATAGAACGCTGCAGGTTCATGCTCTTGACCACCACAATAATCTGGAGAGCAAATCTCTGGTTTGTGGCTACAATGATTCCAGGGTGCTTTGCTTTTTACTAATTGATCAGAGGAGTTTCCAGACTAGTGAGAGCCTTTTGGCATGTGTTTCCTCATTATGAGAATCTATGTTTTAGCTCTGTTCAATTACAACTCTCTTTCCCACGATCATAGATGTTTACTTCTCGTGAAGCAATGTTAGTTTATCTTGTCAGATCGTTTTCATACCAGCTGTGAATTTGAATATTATAAGCATACTTTAACGAGTGTACCTGATTTTGTTCCAACACTTTAGTCAATAAACGCATGACGATGTCAAACAGGTGAGGTTACGCCTTTGCGGTGCTGCAAATGTCACTCTTTGCGTGGATGACTCCATGAATTCAGGGCAAACCTGTCTGAAGTGCAAGAAGAAGGAGTGGATCTTTTCTGAGGCATATCCAAATACTCTTGCCAGCCTATTCAGCCTTTTTAGCAGAACAGTGTGGCGCAATGTGTCGTAAGCGGAGGAGAAATTGAGAAGCATCATTTGGGTTCAATGACCTTTTCCGAGGGCAGAGATTCTCTCCTGCCTTCACAAATAAGATTTCAGTGTCATTCACAGCACCGAAGCCCTATTTTGATGATCTTGCTTTTAAAAAATTAAGATCCATTTTGCCTCGCACGTCTTTGCTACCAAACCATAATTCTCACCAGCATTTTCGGCCCACTTTGCAACCTATAGAAAACATCCTCAGGTTTTTGGTATGTGATGTTAGTGGGATTTAT
The DNA here is from genome assembly GCF_040938575.1 of Ambystoma mexicanum. NCBI lineage: Eukaryota > Metazoa > Chordata > Amphibia > Caudata > Ambystomatidae > Ambystoma > Ambystoma mexicanum. The sequence goes on from NC_090933.1 coordinate 343,707,324, forward strand.
ACCCTGCACTGGCGGATCTGAATATAAGAAAGGGGTTTCTGCGTGTTAGTAGTTTCAGTTCAGAAAAAAATGGTCGCTGTCTGTGGGTTTGCTTCTAGGTAGTCTGGACTGCTGCGCGTGCAAGGTGTGCAACCATATCAACGGGTTTGTGTGCCCATGGAGTAATGATGCATTGCTTGTGTGAGTTGTTGGAGGAGGTGTGAAGTTCTGCTCTTTGGTGTCAGTGTGGTGGGGTTTTGGGTGTAATGTGGCGTGGCACAGTTGGTTTGCATGTGGCATGTTTGGAGGCATATGGAAGATTTTAGCATGGGTTAGTGAGAAAGAGAGTGCAATCCCCATGACATCGGGATAAGCCGCCATTACGCAGCTAGCTTCTTGGGTAACTGAAATCCAGTATGCAGTGGTCAGCTATGTTTCGTTTCTCTTTGACAATGATTTATGGCTTGCGAGTTAGCTCACCATTTTAAACAGCCATGTTTTCACTTCTTTCCTGAAGGTCAGGTGTTCCTCTATTTTGCGTATTCCTTTGGGGCGGAAGTTCCAGAGTTTTGTTGAGATGCTTCAAAATGCTGATCCACCATATTTCATTTTCGATTAACGTTTGGGTTCAAGGCATATGTCATTACTAGAGCTCAGGGTTCTGTTAGGTCTGTAAATGTAGATTTTTCTTTCCAGGAATTCTGCTCCTTGGCTATGATTGCTCTGTGTAGAATGCAGAGTGTTATAAAATAGATAATTTTCTGGACTGAAAGCCAGTGTAGTGATCTTAGTGCTGGTGTGATGAGTATTAGAAGAAGTCTTGCTGCTGCTTTTTGGATAAGTTGTAGTTATTGATGAGGTAGTCGGCATGCTAATCCAGATGCTGTTGGCATAGACTAGTCTTAACATGGCAAGTGAGATAGCGGTGAGTGTTCTGAGTGTAAATGTGAGAAAGGGTAATATCCGTCTGATAGCTCGTAGGTAGAAAAAGCATTTCTTTACTTCTGCATTAACTTGAGTTTCCAGTGTTAGCTCATTGTCCATCAGGTTTCCAAACTTTATAACCACTTTGGAGGCTTCTGGTCTGGTTCCCATTTCTGTAGTCCATGGTGTGGGCGGTTGGATAGAAGTTCTGTTGGGTGCGATCATGATTTCAGTTTTATATGAGATTAAGGTTATTGTTGCTTATCCCTTAATTGATTTGTGAGAGGAAATTGATGAGGGTGTGGCCTATGTCCTTAGTGGCAGCGATTTTTTGGATGATTTGAATGTCCTCTATTATATAGCATGTAAGCCCTTATCTTTTTTTTTTGTAAGATCTATCTCATAGGTTTCAACAAAGTACAACAATAAAAGCCAATACAATAATGATATCATATCAATAACATTATTAATCTATATCTAGAATCCCAGTACACCCTCATCGAAATACATTAATATACTATCACCCTATGCGAACAGCAAAAAGAAAGCAATTACAAAAATTTACACCAACACAAATTTTGGGGGGGTGATTTCAATGTGGTGATGGATAGCAAGCTAGATCGGAGATCAGATTGTAGGTATAATAATGAAAAAGTTAGTTAAGAATTATGAGCTTTTGCATTCAAATATGGACTAGTTGATGTATGGCGGGAACTTCATCATGGAGAAAAAGAATATTCATTCTATTTTCCAGTCCATAACTCATACGCAAGGATTGATTATTATCTTATTAGTATTCAACTGGATAGACACACATCGAGTTTGAATATTAATGAGCAAGGTATTTCAGATCATGCACTGCTTGACATGCAGCTTATATGAAGGGCATGGGTGAGAATCCAAAAGGTGGAGGATGCAAGCAAATATATTTGGTTTATATTTGAAACCTTTCATCTTTGTTTAAAACATATTTCATATCTAATAAGAGCACTAATGATTGTGTTTAAGAAAGTTGTTTCTTAGCTGCCTTTTTCTTCTAAAATTGTCTTTAGGAAATATACAATCGTGAAAATCTCTTTTTTGTTTCGCCCCGAAGGAACTTTGCCCATCGATCTTCAGGATTCAATTGAACTGTTGCTGATAGATACATATCTCTAATACGGGTCTTAGTGTCGGTCAGGGCCGAGCAAGATATGATGATATGTTTCAAAGTTTCTGTTTCATTTTCTTTTCCGCAGAATCTACAAAAGGCCATGTCCTTTGCTAAGAGTTTCCTCGATGATAGAGATTCCCTTGTTGGCAACAAGTTCAATCGAAACCGAAGAAAAAAGTCTCTGACTTGGGTAGATGGAAATTATTGGAGGTAGGGCGGCAGACAGTTAACTAGATGTTTGTCAAATTTGCAGTCTTGGTTAATTTTGTATTTTCTTTTGGCTTCAATGGTCAATATCCAATCGTTTTGAGTGATTTTTTTCTTTTGCTTTTCCTGGTCGCTGTGTTAGTAGTTCGATTGAGATGTTTGCCGACTTTCTTATGTCTCCCATGTGGTTTTTCCAAGCCCGAAGAATAGTAGCTTGTGTTGCGATTTCTTTTGTTTGAAATATTTGTATCGCTGGAATATGTTGGTCGGACAAGATCTTCCTATATAGGTCTAATTTTCTCCATGTATGTAATGATGATAATGATTGAAGTGTCAATTCATATCTGATTCGAACCACGGGAAGTGACTGGGGTAAAGCTAACACTTTCCTCCAGAAAAGGCCTTCCAGATGTGCCCATATCATGCCGTCCAGGTGGATAAAAGATTCACTGCCGTACAGGAGGATAGCCACCACCTTTTGTCTGTAAAATGTTATGATCGGTTGTAATGTACATTTTTCATATTTGCGGTGGAGAAAAAGACCTTGGTGTGCTAGTGACAAAGTTTTGGTTTTCAGGAATTAAGTCCAGTTAACTTCTGTTGCAGATTGATTCACCCATATCCCCAAGTATTTTGCAGTTGATACTTGAACTATGGGTCGTTGATTTAGGTACATTGTTTTAATTTTCTGATTATTGTTTTTAGTCGGTGCCAGCATCATAATTTGCGATTTTTGCATGTTTATTTCAAGGCCATTTGCCTTCATGTACACTTCTAGTTTTGACAGAGCTATTTGAAGCCCTCTGGATGTTTGAGAGCAAATAACGATGTGTTCAGCATACATCATACAGGGGATGGGTGTTCCATTTAACTTTGGAGGGTTGGCTGTCTCAGTGTTTGTCTCATTTTCATAATCAGCTGCAAATAAGTTGAATAATGTAGCTGATACTGGACAACCTTGTTTGAGGCGGTTAAAGGTTTGGATAAAGTCTGAATCTGTTCCGTCCTTTGAAAGTCTGGTTCTGATTGATGTATTTTCATATAATAATTTCAAAGGTTCCAGTATGTGATCTGGACATCCCCATTGATGTAGTTTAGACCATAGTTTTGTTCTATTCACTAGGTCGAAGGCCAATTTAAGGTCAATAAATACTGCATATAGTTGTCGTTTAGTGTGGATTGCCTCTTGTTTCATCAGATTTGAAAGGAATAACTTGATATTTGTTCCGATGTGCTTTACAAAACCCGTTTGTCTTTTTGCAAATATGTGGTTTGCTTTTGCCCAGCTGTTTAACTTTTCTAACAGTACATTTGAGAACATGTTCCCCAGTGGATCCAAAAGGGTGATAGCTCTGTAATTACCTGGATCTTTTGAATCGCCTTTTTTATAAATTGGCAGCAGACCGCTTTTTGCCAAGATGGTGGGATGGCTTTGATTTTGTCGATTGCTGTGAAGATGAGGGAGCAAATCTGTGTCCAGGTAGATTTGTTGGCTTTAATGATTTCATTAGAGAGACCATCGAGACCTGGTGCCCGTGACGGATTTAGTTTGGAGATGGCCCTCTCAATATCTTGAGTCTCCCAAAGGAAGGACCAAGTCACTTTTGGTTGTTTATTAGATTGCTTCCCTTCATTTGTGGTTTCCTTATAAAGGTTAGAAAAATGCAATTTCCAGCTCTGTTCGTCCACATTAGATGACATTGGGTTTACTGCTGCCTTTTGTGGGCTTAGTAGCCTCCATAGGTCTCTGTTGTTACGCTTTTGTAAGGCAGACAGCATTGTTTCAGTGTCATTCTGATTTTGCATAACACGATTGCTCTTTAGCCAGTTTTTGTAGTGTTGTTTTAATTGTCTTTTTTTCGTGATTTATTTCTGGCAGCCGTTTTATCTTCTTGATTTGACGTCTCAGCTCCTTTTTTTTACTCACGATTATGTTTGAGTATGCATGTACATGGAGTTTGGTCGATTGGTTTGGTAATATTCGGGGTCTTTCGAGATTATTCAATAGTTGAGGGTAATTCAATCGTTGTCTGTCAGACAGAGTATCACTATTTAAGCAGTCAGATCATTTTCTCAGAGTGGAGCTTTTGATTCTCAGTCTAGTTACACTTCTCTTTATGGTCAATTCTGGAAGTTGCAATTTTTCTTTTGATGGATTGTGCATTTGCCATGCGATTGTCAATAGTGAATGATCACTCTTATCAGATTTCACAATCCCTGCTTGGATTAATTTGGAGTGGATCTGTTCAGGCAGAAATATATAGTCAACAGTGGCACCCGAGGAGCCTCGGGACCAGGTGTGCTGTGGCTTTGCCGTTATTTGGTCCAAAAATGGTACTCTGGAGAGGCCTCTTGTTGACATTTCTTTTAACCATTGTTGGGCACGTGGAGCAATGTTACTGATTTTTAAGGGTAGGCCCACTTTGTCAAACTGATGAAGGTTCAGGTCTCCACATAATATTATGTTGATCTTTGGGAATCGTAGGGAAATATCGTCTAAACCAGAGCACACTCTGTCAATGAATGAAAATTTTGTCGGTAATAGCCACTGGGTTCCAGTAGTTGTTGACTATGCTGAATGTGTCCAGATTATATGTTGGGTCTGTCTTGCTTACCCTTAATATGATTATTTGAATCCATTCGTTGACACTAACGTATTCAACAATTTGGAAATTACTGCTCATTTTGATTAAGGTAAGCAGTCCAGCTTTCCTTTTTTGTTTTTTATAGCCGCGTCATCACCACGGTGTAGTTGTCACAAATTGTAATCCAAGATTCTTGAATACATATAATATCATAAATTGTCAGGTCATGATCCTGATTATAGAAGAGGTGGCTGTTTCCTTGTGTGTTCCAGGATCATAAAGAGACTTTAGACTGAGATTGTTGCAATAATGGTTATTGATTTATGTTTCTTTGCTCCGAATATGTTGTTTGGGACCAATCCATTACTCGCCTTATTTGATGATCATTTTGATCAATATATTTTTGATGGTACTTGTGTAATTCCCGCTAATTATTTTCCTCAGTCCAGGTGTTTCTTTGGCTTTGTTCAGTTCTTGTCGATCTTTGTTGATTTTCAAAGTTGTTTGATTGAATAAAGAAAGAGTTATTTTTTTTAAGGATTTTTTCATTTCTGCTTCATCTTGTGGCTTTGCATTATCCACTTCAAATCCAAGTGAGGATAATGTCTCCTTATGATTGATAATAAAGTTTTGTTCTGGTGGAGTTAAGGAGTAATTGGATCCTGTCCAAATGTCTCTCGTCTGTGAAGTTTACTGTCAAAATATCTTGCGTTGGGATGTTTTTTAAGTCCGGAATGGCTTTGAATAACCTCAGAACATTTGTTCGATTAAGAATCAATTCCTCAGTGTTGTTTTGTATTCTTTTTAAAACAATTGCACATGATTTGGTGGTTTTTGGTGGGTTGACAAATATAGGTTGCAGTGTTCCAGATTTTGGTGTTTGATTTGAACCTGGCGAAGAATAGATATTCGAGACATCAATTCTGGAGTGGTTTGAATGTACTTTATCTGAGGCAAATGTGGAGTTGGGTATATCTTCACATGATAAAGTTAATTGTGATTTCTGTGATGACCGTGTATTCTAATATTCATCTACAATCACAAGAGAAGCATCACTTGGTTGAATCTGGGCTTCTTCTGAGTTGTATGGTTCTTCATCAGGATGCTGAGACAAGTTGATCAGCAGATCTAGTTGCGCTTCCTCAGTTAATTCTTCCGTTTGGCTGTTTTCTCATGACGTTAACAAGCCATTTCCTATCGCACTTGGTAGTTGAGATGGAGGAACACTTGATCCAGTGACTGCCACTGGTGGGGCAGTATGCGTTGTTTCATTCGGCACAGTGAGATTTCTCAGAAAGGCTCTAGAGCCAACTTCTTTGTTTCTTTTTTTTTGTTTTTAAGTTCTTTTGTATCTTTATATTAGTGGTCATAGGACTGAAGATGGCACAGTTACTTGCTATTGTGTTAGAGTTATTTTCTTTATTTTTATTTTGCATGTTTATGTTTGGTGTGCCAGCACTTGTTCCGAGATCTTGAGACAATTGAGTGGGGTTGTGCAAGCAAATATACTTAATGATCCATTGGTTAGAGGACTTTATTAAGAAATACTTCAAGGAGAATGAAGTTTTAGTTGATGTTACGATTGTTTGGGACTGTTTTAAAGCAGTGTTACGAGGTGAATTGATAAGCAGAACAACGCATACTAAAAAGAAAAATCAGGAAATAATAAAAAAAATAGAAGGGGAGTTTAAGGAGTTACAAAAGACTTGTGTGATTGCAGATACAGAATCGAATAGGATAACATTGAAAAAATTAGAAAGCGAGATGAAGAACCATATACAAACATTAGTGGAAAAGGGTTATTTTATACGAGGCAAAGGTTTTAGGAATTCAGTGATAAGAATGGTAAATTACTGGCCAATAAACTTAAAGTGATGATGACAGATATATGTGTTTCTTCCATACAAACTGAAGAAGAAGACACTTTGCATAGGAACATAGAGATTTGCGAGTATTTTTGAGATTTCTATATGCGGTTATATAGGGAAGTACTCTCTCCTAGTGAAGAAGATTTAGGTACATTCTTTGATAAAATTAATGTTTCAGAGTTATCTACTAAGAAGAAAATTAAACTTGACTCTGTGATTGATGTTGCTGAAGTTTATAATGCAATATTACAGCTGAAGGAGGGAAAGTCACCAGGGTCAGATGGTATTGTTTCGGAATTTTATAAGGTGTTTGCAAATCAGTTGTCACCAATCTTATGTGAGATCTTTAATCATTTTATATTGTCAGGGATATTGTGTGACTCGATGAAGGATGCATTGATCATTGTTAATCCAAACCCAGATAAACATCATAAGAAATGTGGAAACTATAGGCCAATCTCTTTGTTGAATGTGGATCTTAAAATCTTTACCAAAATATGGGTGAATCCACCGGTGACCTGTATGGGAGATCTGATTGATGAATCTCAGGTATGTTTTACTCCAGGAAGGTTTGGTTATGATAACATAAGGACTGTGTTGAATGTTATTGGAGTGCATTATGGAAAAGAGTCGAATGGGATTTTAGTTTTTTTTTTATGCTGAAACGGCCTTTGATAGGGTTAATTGGAAGTTCCCGGAATATGCATTGTTGAAGATGGGGTTTGGTCCAGTATTTATGAGAATGATTGATTGTATTCATCATGAATTTCGGGCAAGGGTATTTGCTAATGGATTGATTTCTGGATCTTTTGCTCTATCCAAAGGCACGCAGCCAGGGTGCCCCTTGTCGCCATTTCTGTTTACCAGGTGGTTTTAGAACCGTTAGCAGCAGACATCAGACAATGCGAGGAGATTAAGGGACATTGTGTCGGGAATACAGAAGTCAAAGTACTGTTTTATGGGGATGATATGATGATTCTTCTGTCAAATCCAGAAGTATGCGGGTCCATGTTGAAACAAATGTAACACAAAGTAAATTGGGACAAAACTGAAATTTTTCCTCTGTCTCGGACATGTGATAATGGAATTTTTAAGTCATGGGATTGTAGACGGTCTCCTGGGGGTGTCAAATATTTGGGTATGCTGTCACGACCACTGCCCCAAGGACACAGGTGCCCTAAATTTGGCCATGTAAGCCCTTTAAAGGCAAATATACACAGGGGGTCCAGCTGGGCTCAGTCCTGACGCCTCTGGCACCAGACTTTTATGCAGAAGTAAAAGGGACTACTTTATTTTATTTTGGACCAGTTATCCATGGGCCAGACTCATGTGCAGGCTACTAGGCATGGCAGGGTGTGTAAGGTAGGCCAGGCTGATGGGAGGAGCCTAGAAGTCCAGCTATATAAGGTGCTCTGTTCACAAGGCACGTGCTTCGCGTTACTTTGCTCTCTGATGCAACGAGAAGCTCACCGCCGCGTGAACCTTCTGACACTCACTTTTCATCCGGCAATCCTGCTCCTGACTTACTTCTGCTACGGTCCTCTTGCTGCTACTCACCTTCGGAATCTGCATCATTTATCATTTCTGACTTCGCTCCGCAGTGATCCTTTTCCTGGCATCTTCAACCGCTGCAAGCAACCGCTGCAAGAGAAGAACAAGACAAGTTTAGGGCATTTCTGAGAAGACTGCGCCGCATCTTCAGCACGCACGGTGCTCAGCGAGACAATTTACCATCCACCAGCGGTGTCGGATCCCGTTCTCCTTCACTGCTCCAGCAGTCGCCTCGACCTCAGCAGCTCCACAGGTCTGCATTGCCTCTCCTGCAAGAAAAAGAGCAAGAACGGTGTATGAATAGAGCGGGCAACATAGAACAGAACGAGCATTGCTACAAGAAAGCTAATCAGTAGCAGGACTATACAGGAGACCAAATCTAGACTAAAATATTGCTAATTACCAAAGGAACAGTGAAGAAACTTGGCCCTTTACAGTCAACATCTCCTATCACGCAGGACCAGCGCAGGAACTCGGTCCTCCTCCATCAAGCGTCCCTGCTCAACATAGCAGGACGGAGAGCCCACACACCCAATACACCAGGTGAGCGCCTCGCAACAGGGCAATGGAATCCACACCACGGGAAGAACGGGAGGGGGGAGCAAGAACCCTAAACTAGCATACTCACGTTCAATATTCCACGCAGGTGCGGCCCTTAAGAAGCACCTTCTCTGCATCACTAGAAGCACAGAGGGAGGATTCCAAGATCCCCCACATCCCTGGGGGATGCAACCATGTCCCAACGCCCCCGCAAAGACCAGGTGAGTGTAACAGAACGCAAAGCCTTCCAAAAATCTCTGCCTGGGAGTGATGGGAATTTCAGAAACTGATCAGTTGGTCACTTTGTTGGGGGAATCACAGGTGGAAGTGCATGCCTCAAGACAGGAAACCAACGCTCTGAGGCGGGAATTGATTGTGAATCGGGAACGCACAGATGGCCTTGGAAGACAGATACTACAGTCACAGGCTGGGCAGACGGCGTTGCCCGGCCCCGCACCGTCTGTTGCGGGGTTACAACCTGCACCAGTACAAGTAGTTCTCCCTCGGGCAGTTCCTCTGGCCCCACCAGAGCGCTTCACAGGCGACCCCAACAAGTATGCCATCTTTATGAACCAATGCCGCCTGCACTTTTTGTGTCGACCTGGATCTTTTCCCAATGAACAATCAAGAGTGGCGTTTGTACTCTCGTATCTAGGAGGTAGTGCAGCGGACTGGTCAATACCTTTGGTGAACCGTGATGATCCATTGCTTTAGGACTTTGGGGGTTTTCAGAGCGAGATGGAGAAGTTGTTTACTCGACACACTTGAGGGCAGGCCCTTGACAAGGAATTGCTATCACTCCAGCAGGGTAATCAAGATCTATTGACGTACATTGCCTCTTTCAATCGCCTTCAAGTCGAAGCAAATTGGCCAGAGGAGAAGAGGACGACACTATTCTATCAGGGCTTGTGAGGAGAACTACAAGATGTGTTAGCCCATGTTGTAAATCCCCCCGAGGGCTGTGCAGAATACAACGATCTAACAGTGCAGTTAGACCAGAGACTAGAACTTCTGAAAACTGACCGAGCAAGGTCAGAGGGGCGGTCTGTCTACCGCTGGCCCCGTGAAACACAAACCAAACCACATGATCAGTCAGAACCCATGCAGATCGAAGGACTGCGGAGTCTTCTCACCAAGGCCGAAAGAGAGAAAAGGAGGCAGAAAGAACTCTGTCTATAATTTGGCAAGGCTGGACATTTTCTCTGAGATTGCCCGGTGAAACCACCCAGAAAGACAGTTGGGACGACCGAAAAAGCTGAAGAAATGCAACCCTCGGAAAACTCCAGCACCCGACAAGTGTAGGGGCCCACTTGTCAAACGGTACAAAAGAACCTTTACAGACCTTGCACCTAGTCATACTTGTACTTTTGGTTAGTCACAAGCAACCGTCAAAGATACATGCCTTGGAGGCGTACATAGACAGTGCCACTGTGGGTAAATATATTGTCCAGGATCTAGCCAACGGGATTGGTCATCCTCTTCGTCAGAAGCGGATGTTGTAAAATGTCACGGCAGTGGATGGGTCCCAGCTATCTTCAGGTCCAGTGACGCACTACACCAAGGTTGTCACGCTTCTGTGTCAAGATGGCCACCGGGAGGATCTTACCTTCGACCTCATCAGCGCCCCTCAATTCCAAATGATTTTGGGGATGCCCTGGTTAGAGACCCACAATCCTAAGATTGACTGGCATGCACGAGTTCTAACATTCCCTCAGGATTGTACCAGCACCTGTTGCAGCAAGAAATCTCCTCTACATGGTTTAATGAAACCAGGATTGAAGGAAAGAATTATACTGGGGTTAACCTGCTCCCTATCACCTGAATACACGGACTACATGGATGTCTTACAGAAGGAGCAGGCGAGCACTCTACCCCCACACAGGCCATACGACTGCCAGATAGACCTAGTACCCAGAGAACATGTTCCCTGTAGTCAAATATATGCCTTAATAGAACAAGAGAACCAACATCTATGAACCTACCTAGACCAGTACTTAGCAAACCGCTTTATATGCCCATCCAAGTCTCCTACATCCTCTCCCCTCTTCTTTGTACCCAAGAAAGAGGGAGACTTAAGAACTTGTATTGATTATCGCTCACTCAACCAAATCACGGTGAAAAACCGGTATCCGTTGCCACTCCTCCCGGAACTTTTAGATCAAGTTAAAGATGCCCAAATATACACAAAACTGGACCTAAGAGGGGCTTATCATTTAGTACAAATTAAAAAGGGTGACGAGTGGAAGACAGCTTTCCGTACATAATATGACCTGTATGAATACCAAGTAATGCCCTTTGGGCTCTGTAATGCCCCTGCGGCATTTCAATTTTTTATGAACGGCATATTCTGCAAGTTATTAGACGTCTGTGCACTAGTCTACATTGATGACATCCTGATTTACTCTGCAATAAAAAAAGACCATGTTCAGGACGTCTGAGCAGTACTGGAGAAACTACGGCAACATCAGCTATTCGCCAAGTTAGAAAAATGTTCTTTCGATATGACAGAAGTAGAATTCCTCGGTTTTGTGCTTACCCCTCATGGTGTACCCCATCCTCAACTGGCCTTCGCCAACTTCCACAAAAGGGGTCCAGTGTGTGCTCGGGTTCGCCAATTTCTATCGCCGTTTCATCCCAGGGTTCTCTCAAATCGCCCACCCCATCACCTCACTGCTGAAGAAGAATAAAAAGTTCAACTGGTTTGCAGAGGGTGAAGAAGCTTTCCAAAACCAGAAAACAGCATTCACTACAGTGACAATTTTGCGACACCCCCGACCAGAACTACGTATGTGGTTGAAACCGATGCCTCCAACATAGCAATGGGAGCGGTTCTGTCACAACGGGATCCCGACACTGGGCAACTACATCCCGTAGCCTTCTGGTCATGCAAGTTCTCAACCGCCGAACCAAATTACGCAATCACAGATAAAGAACGACTGGCTATCAAGGCAGCATTCAAAGCCTGGCGACATTACCTTCTAGGAGCAAGACACACTGTCACCGTAATCACAGATCACCGCAACCTGCAATTCCTGAAAAGTGCCAAAGCTCAATCCTCACGCCAATTCTGATGGGCTCTTTTTTTTGCCGAATATGATTTCGTTATCACCTACAGACCTGGGGTTCGCAATGGAAAAGCAGATGCGCTTTCTCGAATGAGTGAGGATGAAAATGCGTTCGCCACACCTGACTCAGTGGCCATCATAAAAGAAGAGTGAATCTTGAGTGCAATTGCATCAACCACCATGCTGGACAATTTGAAATCAGACCTGCAACACCTTATGGATCCATCAACACAGCAAAAATGGTTAGAAAAGGGAGACAAGCATACTATCGTGGACAATATGCCGTACTACCAAGGACGACTCGACGTCCCAGATAAGAATCGGCAGAATCAAATCATGACAAGTTATCATGACACATTAGTGCAAGGCCATCTGGGAACAACTCCATCAATCGCCCCTGCTCGACGTAGCAAGACGGAGAGCCCACACACTCAATACACCAGGTGAGCTACTCGCAGCAGGGCAACGGAATCCACACCACGGGAAGAACGGGAGGGGGGAACAACGACCCTAAGCTAGCATGCTCACGTTCAATATTCCACTCAGCGGCGGCCCTTAAGAAGCACCTTCTCGGCATCGCTAGAAGCACAGAGGGAGGATTCAAAGATCACCCAAATACCTGGAAGAGCTGCAACCGTGCCCCAACGCCACCGCAAAGACCAGGTGAGCGTAACATATACATATAATTGGTGATTTGAATAAAATTATTCAATATAATATTGACAAAATTACATCATATACTAAAAGATGGTAACAGTTGAACTTGAATTTATGGGCAAAAATTAATGTGATTAAAATGGTTCTTTTGCCTAAGGTATTATATGTTATACAAACAGTACCTTTATTAATTTATAAGAAACAGTTACTGAAGATTGACAAACTTTTTCAATCCTTTTTATGGGGAGTTGGTAAAAGACCTGGCATTCCGAAATATATATTGATGCAAAAAGTTGAAGAGGGTGGATTTGGCTATTCGGATTTGGTAAAATACTATAGGCCTTTTTACTCAAGAAGAGTTTGTATTATTTTAAAGAAGAGAATGCTAAAGGACCGATTTGGCTATGTATGGAAAGAGAGATGTGTGCTCCTTATCACTTGGATAGCCTCCATACTATGGGAAAGCTGTTAAATAAGAAGCTAAAATTACAACCAATAGTTGCCACAAGACAGGCTTTGTGGTCATGGTTTAGAGAAAATGGACAAACTTTTGGTTTCAGTCATGATGCGTCTATGTGGCATAATGAGACATTACAGCTCAATAATAGGTGTTTGCATTGGCAGAGATTGAGTAAACAAGGTATATTGAATCTAACTGATTTGCTAGATGGAAATAGACTACTGCAATTTGAGGAACTGCAAGGTAAGTATAATTTAGGAAGTAGAGAACGGAGTAAATATCTAAATTTGATTTCATGAATTAATCAAAGAAAGAGTATGGCTGGTGACTCATTGGGGAAGAAACCAGAGATTTGTAAACTGTTGATTGGGCAGGAATACAATGTGCGTACCTATATGCATTTCATGCCCATGGAGATAGGACATTTAGTTGCTTGGAATGAGCTAAAGAATACATGGTTAGTTGATGTCAATGTGGTCATTTTGGAAGAAGATTGAAGAGATGTTCTTAGGGTAAGCATAAATTTGGGGAAAGGTATGAATCTATGTTTAATTAGACAGAAAATAGTTGATAGGGTTTATTGGACACCAGTTGGGATGTTCAAATTGAAGTCGAGGACGGATGAGTTGTGATGGAGTGATGGAAGAGATAGAGGTACCCTTTTGTACCAGCTTTGGGACTGCTCGAGAGTGCAGGATTTTTGGAAAGAAGTACTTGATAGAATCAATATGGTTTTTAGTATAGTCTTGCAAAGATCGACAGCAAATGTAATTTGCTTCTACATAAAGGGAGATGTGTAAGCACTAGGAAACATAATATCTGTATAGATAAAGCTGTGATAGTGGCAATTAAGTTAATCCTTAGGGTCTGGAAGACTAGAAAGAAACCTACTGTTGAGGACTGGTTGGAGGAGTTACAGATTTTATCTAAGTATGAAAAGATTTCAATGAAAGATAAACGTAAAGAGGGAGACTATCTTTCATTATGGGGACCATTCAATGCCTTATACGAGTGATGCAGTAGAGAGATGGTGAGAAGGTGGGAGAGAGGAGTGAGAGGACAGCCCTTGTCTTATGATGAGTTTCATTAGAAGAGCCATGTAGCTGTTGAGGAGTAGTGATGGGAGGGATGAGCCTTGTGGAACACATCTGATTATGTGTGTCGCTAAACTGAAAGGGTGTAGGTAGCCAGGTGGTTTCCATTCTTTTTGTCAGGGAGGATTTCATCCATTGTAGTGTGATGTTGCTTACCCCTGTTTCTTCAATTCTTTGGCTGAGGCTCGCGTGTTTGACTGTGTAAAAAGCAGCTGAAAGTTCTTATAGTATCAGTGCAGAGGTATTGTTGGAGTCTGAGTTCATTTTCAGGTCGCACCAGATGGAGAGTAGTGCTGATTTAATTCATCTCATAGTCCTAAAACCACTGGTGCCTGTTCCAGTAGCTGGTTGGTTTCCACGTGTCTTTCACTTGTCCACATACATACTTTTACTAGGAGTTTGTGAGGGTGAAAGATGTTTGATATTGCTATTGATATTGCTTAAGAAACTTGCATCCAATGGCTGCTATCATTTTTGTTCGGTCTATAACTAGTACCATTTTTCTCCATCGTTCTTTACACAGAATATGCTTGGCTACCCCTGTGATTTTAATCTGGCGAATGTAAGAGTGTTCTGAGAATGGGCACATTTGCACTTTACATTGTGGGGAATATTAATTTACTAATTATTTGCATATTAACAACCTACATGATCAGGATTTTACATTTCAAATAATGTTATTACAAACTAGTGAACAAATGCTACTGGAGTTTTACCAGAAAATGCAGTGTCGAGAGAGGCTGGTTCAACCCCATGCTCTCTGGGCACCATGCCCAGAAAATACCTTGAACCATGCTGAAAGCCCATTGCCCCCACTTACTTATTAATCTCACTGCTACTATACCCATAGACAGTGGCCATAGCAGCAACTATTGCCAAGCACATTTCTCCCACTAATCCTACTGCTACTATTAAACTCAGCTCACGTGTGAGAACTCTTGGTCTATCAAATGTAAAACACCATTTACCTCTTTGTATAATGTAATATTCCCTTACTTTCTCTTCTGTCCTTCTCCTCTATTGATAGCTTACTTGGTAAATTACTAAATGTTATTAAAGGGATCTCCAGGTGTACAAGCTGTCCAGAGCACATTTTCTCTTGCCTGTGAGTCTGTGTTGGGGCATATTCGGTTATGTTTTCATCCCTTTCTCTCCACTTGGGCTAGCTGGCTGGCTGGCTAGCACCTGGCTGGCTGATGGGCCGCTCAGTGCAATCTTTGAGTGCACTGGTGTGCAGGTTTGTTGACGTAAAACCAGACATTCTCCCCTCCCTGTTCCTATATTCTGTGGTGGGTCCTTACTTTGGCTTAAAGCACTGTACAGAGCATGTCATAGCCTCATGCTAACAGTCAAAGCATAGTAACATAACACGAGAGAAGGGTACCAGACTGTCACTGCATACAGAAGGGCAGACATCTAGCAATTCTCTCCCTACCTACCTTGTTTGATGGTTCATCCACCTGCGCCTTTCACACAGTCTAATGAACACATCCTGCACAGGGAGCTCAGGCTATATCTTCTCTCCATAGAAGGATCTGTATTGCTGTACTTCGATGGGCCACTACTACATGAGGCACCACCCTGTCTCACTGCAATTTAAAACAAAGTTTAGTATGACATAGCATGGAAGAAACTCCTAATAATAACCTTTTCGACATCAAGGTGCCTGGCCTTTGTTTTCCACTCCATTCCCTTAGCTTCCATTACTAAGAACATTTATACACAGCCTATTCTTGACTATGCCACTCTCGGCTCAGGCTTTACAGTTACAGAATTAACATTTTGGATTTTGACCTGAGGGTAAAAAGTAGAGAGATGTCTAGGCAAATAAATCACCACACCTCAAGGATTTTCCGAAAACACTTTCAAGCCCTTTAGGCATCCAACATTACACTGTGTACTAGCTTACAATTTTCCAAATCTGCCTCGAAGCACAACCCAACTATCACAATACTTCAGGGCATATGACCCTCTTCCCTTTTACAGAACCATGGTCTACCTAACAGGACTGACACACACCCATGCTATCACAAAACATTCGTCCCCACTGCATCCCTCTCTTCCTGTGTTCACAGCATCTATTTCCTGCTTTACCATCCTCCTATCTTCCTCTCCCTCTTTTTCACTCTTCCAGGAGTGTAAGCTCTGGAAACCCTGCCGGTTGCACAGTACGCCATTCCACGGACAAGCCTAGGCTCTTGATACTACTTTAGTGGTAATTGTGTCACACTATAAAAGCATAATTTTCTTTTATTTTTATTTTTTATTATTTGTTTGGCTGAAATTAATCAACCTTTCAAATATAAAACTGTTCATCCTTACAATCATTGAAAAAGCAAACAGGAACAATTCAACATGCTAAAAACAACAACAACAAAAAATGACAAAAGACAATTACATGTCATTCATAAAAGTCAATTTTTAGACTATTAGGCCTAACAAAGTGCAGATTCAAGCGTCAAGCAATTCAAAAAATTGACAGTGGCAATTTGTAGTGCTGTACAAGACGAGTTTAGAATAGTTGCCCAGCAGTCTTGAGGATCCAAGTTACCTAAATATTTGCAATATTTTGAGAAGTGTGTTTCTCGTTGACCACTAAGAGGCACACATTCAATGACCAAATGGATTAATGTTTCGCGAGCATCAGAAGTCATACATGAACGACAGAAATTACTTGTGGGTGGTAAGAGATTGCGTCTGGCTTTTATATCTCTTGTGATCCATAAATTAAACCTCAGACGGAGGATACCAAGACTATATTTTGGGGTGGGTGAAAGCATCAAATAAGGTGCTAAGGTTCGAGATTTTTTATGTGGAAACCTTAGACCGTTGTTAAGACGGATTTCTGAACTCTATCCTGGTGGCGCAGAAGTTCAGAAGGCCAACCTAATTACTTGGAACAGGGTAACCTCTGGACGAGCCAGACCAATCAAGGTAGCGATCGCGGCGGTCAAGACTAGGTCTCAAGAGGGGTGAGGGTGACTGAAAGCCCGCAATGAGCACACAAAGCAAGATCACTTACAAACTACTCCAAACAGTTGTTATATTAAAAATATATACACATTTATTTCAAGGCCTTTAAAACAATGACCGTAGCGAGAAAATCACAATATAACGATAGTAAACCAACACATACCCTATCAACACAATATATATACAAATACAACAAGTCTCAAGCGTTATATGCACAAAATGTGTAGTCCACCTAAAAGGGAGGGAAAACAGGCAGTGCGCAATAATGCTTAGACCCAGTTCGCCTTCAGAGGCACCTAACTAGATGGAAGTCCGAGCCCTGCGAAGAGTGGAGCCTTGTGCTCAAAAGTACCTGCACGCGCTGGTGCCAAGGGGCAAAAGGAGAAGCTCTTCGAGGGAAATCAGGCAGTTCAGTTTAGTGCACAAAAGAAGAAGAACAAGTTCCGCGACTCAAGCGCAGCCTCCACAGTGGGCAGAAGCAGAGCGCAAGTACGGAAAAGGGTGCTGTTGGACACAGCGGGGAAAAGCAATGGGCTCCTGCAGGAGGGCGACCAGATCCTAGCTATGCTACTCACCGGTCCCCGATGCAAGCAGACCCAGGCTTCTCCGCGTCAGTTTCAGCAGCTGGCAGGTTCAGAAGAGCAGGGAACGCCTCGTCGTCGTGTTGAGTAAAAAGACGTCCCAATCGAAGAAACCCGCACAGTTTGTTACCACAGCAGGGCAACGGAGCGGCCGTGTGTATCTGAGCCAAATGTACACTACTCACTTCAGACCTGGGAACGCCAAGTGTACGAAGCGTGTGAGAGTGACAAGGACTCGAAATACTACACAACCTGGCGGCGGTTACAGAGCAAGACTCCCGTGTAAGCTGGTCAGTCAGCTGGATGGCCCAGAGACGCTTCCGAAGGCTTACTGGCGGGAGATGGTGAAGATGCCGAGAATAGCTGTTCCCGCTATTCCAAGGGTGGAAGTACCAGTACAGGCCTTCTGGTTCGATCAAAGGTGAAAAGGGTTTCACAAGACGACAGCAGTGCAGAGGAGAAGTCCTTCAGCGGGTCCCCAGCGATTCTTCGGTTCAGCCTCTTGGCTGCAGGATACTTGGCTCCTGTATTCCTTCGTTCGTGAGAACTCAGGAGATCGACATGGTAGTGGTGTTTCCAGCCCCCTCTTATCCATGTTTCCCTTCGCGCCAAAACGGAGGGGACCCAATGGGAGATCCGCTCGTCAACACTCACACCATTCGTGGACCAATCACGGACCACGGTGGTCCCAGGCATTCACACCACCCTAGACTCTCTGGCACCCAGGATGTGTATTGGGACCAGACATCCCAGCCCACATCCTGGAGGCACACACAAGACATGTAGAAGCCCGCGAAAGCATCTGTGTTTCGCGGGAAAGTACATGCCCAAATAAGGAAGGGGGTCGGCTCGACCTGGGGAAGGTGAAGGGAGCAAGACGGTCAGCGGACAGGACAAAGGAGCCACGTGGTCTGGCCATTTTGGGAGCCAGGCCACCATTTTGGGTTAAGCGCGAGAAACGCGCTTAGAACGCCAAAAGGAGCTCAAAACACAAGAAACGATCGCTGCCACCATTCCCGTCCCTGAATCTCTTGCACCGATCAGATACAATCCTAAACGAGTATCTAGGGCCTTTAGAAGGCTAGAGACCCAAGAGAGCTGTAACTTAGCTTACAGTGCCCTCTTGTGTCATGTTGCACGAAAGCCGCAACATGATAAAAGAAACTACGGGAAACAGCGTTCCCCGGTACTGACTGTCTTGAGGGCATGTCAGTTTCCCTGTAAGAAAGGAGCGAAAGCCCAGAGGAGTGCGGCAGAAGGCTGCACTTCTCTGGCAAAGTCGAGAACAAGGTGAAAAACAACAGCAAAAAGTTTAGGGGTTGCCACATGGAAGGAAAATTACCTACAATTACGAAATCTTTCCTAACACTCGCCCCTCCCAGACTATGGACAGGGGGAACTAATCCACCCCTGGATGAGTCTCTTGTTCAGGTCGGTTAAACATTCTGGACAACCCATCAGCATTGCTATGTTGGACACCTGGCCTATGCTCAATAGTGAAGTCGAAGCCTTGTAGACTTATGGACCACCTAAGCAACTTTGGATTCTCCCCCTTCATGTTCATTAGCCACTTTAAGGGCTTATGGTCAGTTTGCACAGTGAAGTGGGTCACATAGAGGTAGGGCCTCAGCTTCCTTAGGGCCCACACAACAGAGAAACATTTTTTCTCTACCGTGGACCATCTGAGCTCTCTGTCCTTAAGCTGGCGGCTAATAAAACCAATAGGGTGTTCCTTACCCTTCTCATCTACTTGTGATAGTACAGCTCCTATCCCAGTGTCAGAGGCGTCCGTCTGCACGATAAAAGGTCTTTGATAATCAGGGGCCCTGAGGACAGGGGCCTGGCACAAGGAGTCTTTTAAGCCATTGAAGGCCTTCTCACACTCGTCGGTCCAAGTTACCTTCTTGGGTTTCTTCGGAGTTGTGAGGGCAGTCAGAGGGGCAGCTATGGTGCCATAGTCTGCCACAAAATTGCGGTAATACCCCGTGAGTCCTAAGAAGGCTCTCACTTGGGTTTGCGTAGTGGGGGTAGGCCAGTCTTGTACTGCTTGTACTTTACTGGGAAGAGGCTGTATCCTCCCTCCACCTACTTCATGTCCAAGCTAAACCACTGAGCCTTGTCCAATCTGGCATTTACTAGCCTTTATGGTCAGGTGTGCTTTCTGAAGAGCCTGGAGCACAATCCCGAGGTGTTTCACATGGTCTTCCCAGGTGGCACTGAAAACTGCTATATCGTCCAGATATGCAAGACAGAATTCGTCCAACCCATTCAACACATGATTCACAAGCCTCTGGAAAGTGGCAGGTGCATTCTTCAACCCGAACGGCATTACCCGGAATTGGTAAAGGCCGTCTGGAGTAGAAAATGCTGTCTTCTCCTTGGCATGTTCTGCTAAAGCTATTTGCCAATAGCCAGCAGTGAGGTCAAACGTGCTGAGGTACTTGGAGGCACCCAAAGTATCCACCAGCTCATCTGTTCGAAGCAAGGTGTGTGCATCTGTCTTGGTGACAGCATTCAGAGCTCTGTAATCCACGCAGAACCTCAATTCAGAAGTGCCTGCCTTTGGAACCAAAACCACAGGGCTGGACCAAGGACTACTAGAGGGTTCAGTCACCCCAAGGTCTAACATCTTGTTGACCTCGGTCTTAATATAAGACCGTACTTTGTCTGACCTCCTGTATCCCCTACCTTTAGTAGGTACACTGTCTCCTGTGTCAATGTTATGTTTGCACCAAGGTGTCAAACCAGGCGACTGTGAAAACAGGGGGGAAAACTGCCTAAGCAAACTTTTCACCTCAGCCTGCTGATCAGAAGTCAGGTGAGGGGCCACTCAGACACCCTCAAAGGAGCTATCTGAAGGACCGCTTTGGAACAGGTCGGGGAGAGGTTCAGACTCCTCTTCCTCAACATCTGAAGCCAGTAGCAGTGCTGCGATTTCGACTCTTGGGACGAAAGCCTTCAGCCTATTCACGTGAAACACTTTTGGAGCCTGTCCAGGCCTTCCAAGGTCCACTAAATAGTTAACCTCACCCAGGGGCTCCACCACTGTGTAAGGGCCTGACCATGTGTCCTGTAAAGCTGGAGGCCTTATGGGATTCATGATCAGGACTTGCTGACCAGGTGTAAAGTTGATGAGGGAAGCTTTCTGGTCGTACCAATGTTTCACCAGCGCTTGTCCTGCCTTCAATTTATTACTAGCCAAGCCCATCAGAAGTACCATCCGTTTTCTGAGCCCTAGCAAATAATCAACTATGTTGGTAGTAACAGGGGGAGTGGGCATCTCCCATCCCTCTTTGACGATAGCTAAGGGTCCCCGTACGGGCTGACCGAACAGAAGTTCGAAGGGGCTGAAGCCAACACCCTCCTGAGGTACCTCTCAGTAGGCAAACAGTAAGCATGGTAAAAGAAGATCCCATTTTCTTCTCTGAGGTTCCTCCAGAGCCCCAATCATGCTCGTTAACGTTCTGTTGAAACGTTCCACCAGACCATTGGTCTGGGGGTGGCATGCAGAAGAGAACTTGTAGGTGACCCCACATTCTTTCCACATAGCCTGCATATACTTCGACATAAAGTTGCTGCCACGATCCGACACAACTTCTTTAGGGAAGCCAACCCTAGTAAATATGCCAAGTAAAGCTTTTGCAACTGACTTGGCAGTTACAGTTTTCAATGGGATGGCCTCAGGATATCTGGTTGCATGGTCGAACAGCACCAGGATAAACCTATTGCCCGGGGATGTTTGCGGGTCAAGGGGACCAACGATGTCGATCCCTACCCTTTCAAATGGTACCCCCACAACTGGGAGCGGTACCAACGGAGCTTGGGTTGTCGCGCCAACCTTGCCAGACAACTGGCAGGAGGCACAACTCCTGCAGTGACTTTCTACTTGCACCCCCATCTTGGCCCAGTAGAAGTGCATGGATAACCTTTGCTTGGTCCTCTTCATACCAAGGTGACCAGCAAGGGGAACTTCATGCGCCAACTGCAGCAGGAAGGGCCTAACAGCAAGGGGAACCACCAACCTCCTATGGTCTCCTTCTGTAGACTCTGTGGGCTCACTATACAGGAGTCCACCTTCCCAATAAATCCTATGCGTCCCAGGAGGTTCACCCTCAAGCTGGGAGCAGGCCTGTCTCCTTAGGCCTTCCAGAGATGGGCACTCACGTTGGCCTTTACTGAATTCGTCCCTATCAGGACCTCCTTCAACTAACAAGTCTTTTAGTTCAGGATGATCGTTGGGGTCAAATACTTCAGGCATCGCCACCTCCTCGTCAGGCCCGGGCGATTGACCAACTTCCTCCACCGCAGTGGTAGGCGAGCTCGGGGGAATATTCTCTTTCCCTCGTCTTGACTTGTCGACTCCTTTCGCCTTGGGTTTCCCCTTCGGCTGGGGCAGCATATTGGTCTTGGCCAATGCTGCCCGTGCTTGAGACCGTGTGTAGGGTCTTTCGGCAGTGTCTCCTACGAGCCCTAAGGCTCTGAGATCATTACCTAACAAGACCTTTCCCGGGACGTTTCTCTGAATGCTCACTGGAATCCTGACTGCTGTACCATTTAAAGTAAGATTTACAGGTATTACTGGGAACATACGGAGTGGGCCGTCAGCCAACTTAGTGGGCATCAGAGAAGCTCTGGCAACTTCCTCTGAGTCTACCAAGGTAGAATCCACTACAGTGTGACTGCACCCACTATCCCTAAGAGCTGGAGTATCTACTCCATTGATCAGCACACTGTCTTTAAAGTAGTGCTTGGTATTATCCGGAATCCTAGCATAAGCCTCTGCGACTTTAGGCTCCCAGGAACCCAGGGAAACTAAAACTACCTCAGCCTCTATCCCGCTGGGAAATAAGTCTGAGGAGAAGGATGCTCCTGTAATCTCTTCTTCCTCGTAGGAGGAGAAGGCCAGATTAGCGGAGTGGACCCCCAAAGGTCTAACCTTACACCGGGGATCCCCCTTCACGTGGTCAGTTGCTCCACAAGCAAAACAAGATCCATTGGGTCTGTTTACATAGGGAGGCTTATTGTAACCAGAGTTCTGTTTCGGAGACTGACCTCCACTACCCTGTGAGTTCTCTTGTGCCTTACCCTTATTTTTCTTTTTGTGGCCCTTATGAGAAGAAGATTTATCAGATTCTCCACCCTCCTTATCTTTGGACTTTTTCCCTTCCTCCTGCTTACCAGGATGAGTTTTGTCCTTATGGGACACTAGATGTGACACCCATAAGTCGGCTGCAATGGCCAGCTTCTTAGGATCTATCTCCTTCGAATCGGCCAAATGCTGCTTAAGCTCCGGGGAAGAAGATGCAAAAATGTGTTCCAGCATGACAAGATTTATCATGCCTTCGAAGGTAGAAACCTTATAACCTTTGACCCAGCCAGTTAAGTTTTTCAAGGATTCAGTGACATAAGATACCCAAGTACCACCTTCCTTTTTCTTATACTCTCTGAAACGTTTCAAATATTGGGCCAGAGTCTTCCCAAACTTTAAAATGAGAGTTTGCTTTAACATTGCGAAATCAGCTCGCTCAGCCTTTGACATTTCCATAATGGCACTACAGCCAGAATGGGGCAGTCTGCTGAGTAACCAGGCAATCTTATCAGCATTGTCAACTTGTTGAACTTCGCATGCATACTCAAACGCATTCAGCCAGTCCATAATGTCATTCCTTTCCTCATACACACTGAGCAGATCTTTCGGAAACCGTGGATGAGAGGAGGCCCCAGACCCATGTCCAGGACCCTTGGACCCATTTGCAACCTGAAGCTTGGCCAGTTCCAACTGGTGATCCCTGTCTTTTTGTTTTTCTGCCTGTTCGATTTTTAGTTTGGCTATGCTGAATTCAAGCTCCTGCTGCCTAAACCGCAGCTCTTGCTTCTTGAATTCAAGCATAGCCTCCCCATCAGCACTGGCAGAGGAAACATTAGACATCTCGTCCTCCCTGTCCTCGTGGTCGCGATGGATCAGTGCAGCGGCAGAACCGTCGGTTCTACCAGTGAGAGCAGCCCCACCTCCTTCCGCACTGTCCTCAGACATTATAGCCTCAAGCTGCGCTTCTTGCCACGCCACGATTCTTTGGATCATTTCCAATTTCGTGCCTTGAGAGGAAACACCTCTCTCGGCACACATCTTTTTCAATGTTTCTGATTTGGAAGCATTTAAAGTTAACAAGGTATTTGTTTCTATACTGTTAGATAGGACTATGGCCTTTTTAAAGTTATACTACAACAATTCACTATGTGTCCTGGTTGGAATAACCTGAAATGCCTTAGTTCGTGCGCAACACTGGATACCTTCAGTCGTATCCCACCGCTGTACACCAATTTGTTAAGACGGATTTCTGAACTCTGTCCTGGTGGCGCAGAAGTTCAGAAGGCCAACCTAATTACTTGGAACAGGGTAACCTCTGGACGAGCCAGACCAATCAAGGTAGCGATCGCGGCGGTCAAGACTAGGTCTCAAGAGGGGTGAGGGTGACTGAAAGCCCGCAATGAGCACACAAAGCAAGATCACTTACAAACTACTCCAAACAGTTGTTATATTAAAAATATATACACATTTATTTCAAGGCCTTTAAAACAATGACCGTAGCGAGAAAATCACAATATAACGATAGTAAACCAACACATACCCTATCAACACAATATATATACAAATACAACAAGTCTCAAGCGCTATATGCACGAAATGTGTAGTCCACCTAAAAGGGAGGGAAAACAGGCAGTGCGCAATAATGCTTAGACCCAGTTCGCCTTCAGAGGCACCTAACTAGATGGAAGTCCGAGCCCTGCGAAGAGTTGAGCCTTGTGCTCAAAAGTACCTGCACGCGCTGGTGCCAACGGGCAAAAGAAGAAGCTCTTCGAGGGAAATCAGGCAGTTCAGTTTAGTGCACAAAAGAAGAAGAACAAGTTCCGCGACTCAAGCGCAGCCTCCACAGTGGGCAGAAGCAGAGCGCGAGTACGGAAAAGGGTGCTGTTGGACACAGCGGGGAAAAGCAATGGGCTCCTGCAGGAGGGCGACCAGATCCTAGCTATGCTACTCACCGGTCCCCCATGCAAGCAGACCCAGGCTTCTCCGCGTCAGTTTCAGCAGCTGGCAGGTTCAGAAGAGCAGGGAACGCCTCGTCGTCGTGTTGAGTAAAAAGACGTCCCAATCGAAGAAACCCGCACAGTTTGTTACCACAGCAGGGCAACGGAGCGGCCGTGTGTATCTGAGCCAAATGTACACTACTCACTTCAGACCTGGGAACGCCAAGTGTACGAAGCGTGTGAGAGTGACAAGGACTCGAAATACTACACAACCTGGCGGCGGTTACAGAGCAAGACTCCCGTGTAAGCTGGTCAGTCAGCTGGATGGCCCAGAGACGCTTCCGAAGGCTTACTGGCGGGAGATGGTGAAGATGCCGAGAATAGCTGTTCCCGCTATTCCAAGGGTCGAAGTACCAGTAAAGGCCTTCTGGTTCGATCAAAGGTGAAAAGGGTTTCACAAGACGACAGCAGTGCAGAGGAGAAGTCCTTCAGCGGGTCCCCAGCGATTCCTCGGTTCAGCTTCTTGGCTGCAGGATACTTGGCTCATGTATTCCTTCGTTCGTGAGAACCCAGGAGATCGACATGGTAGTGGTGTTTCCAGCCCCCTCTTATCCACGGTTCCCTTTGCGCCAAAACGGAGGGGACCCAATGGGAGATCCGCTCATCAACACTCACACCATTCGTGGACCAATCACGGACCACGGTGGTCCCAGGCATTCACACCACCCTAGACTCTCTGGCACCCAGGATGTGTATTGGGACCAGACATCCCAGCCCACATCCTGGAGGCACACACAAGACATGTAGAAGCCCGCGAAAGCATCCGTGTTTCGCGGGAAAGTACATGCCCAAATAAGGAAGGCCCCGGGTCGGCTCGACCTGGGGAAGGTGAAGGGAGCAAGACGGTCAGCGGACAGGACAAAGGAGCCTCGTGGTCTGGCCATTTTGGGAGCCAGGCCACCATTTTGGGTTAAGCGCGAGAAACGCGCTTAGAACGCCAAAAGGAGCTCAAAACACAAGAAACGATCGCTGCCACCATTCCCGTCCCTGAATCTCTTGCACCGATCAGCTACAATCCTAAACGAGTATCTAGGGCCTGTAGAAGGCTAGAGACCCAAGAGAGCTGTAACTCAGCTTACAGTGCCCTCTTGTGTCATGTTGCACGAAAGCCGCAACATGATAATAGAAACTACGGGAAACAGCGTTCCCCGGTACTGACTGTCTTAAGGGCATGTCAGTTTCCCCGTAAGAAAGGAGCGAAAGCCCAGAGGAGTGCGGCAGAAGGCTGCACTTCTCTGGCAAAGTCGAGAACAAGGTGAAAAACAACAGCAAAAAGTTTAGGGGTTGCCACATGGAAGGAAAATTACCTACAATTACGAAATCTTTCCTAACAACCGTCACCATCTTTGTACCACAAACAAAGTTCTCTTGTAAGGATCCAGTCAGTTTGATACATTTTAAATTTAGCTCTGTCTGGGTTTGTCATTAAAGTTTCAACTGATACCTCCGCGATAGCCAAAATAGAGTAAGCTTTTGTTAACCAGGTATGTATGAAGGCATGTGTGACAGAGAACATATAATTGGATAACAATTTCAAAATTGAATTATGGTTGGTCGAGAGTAGGCATTTCCTAAAGAGAGCACAGACTCGCCAATTGTAAAGTGCTTGTAGCAAGACTAAGCCCAACTCATACCTGAGCCAGGGGCAGGGAGTACATTGAGGCAAACGTAAGATGTGCCTCCAAAATTTAGCTTCCCATTGCACAAATAGGGATGAGAGGTCTTCATGAGTGGTTTGTAGTCCATATAGTAAAGTGGACACAACTTTCATGTTCCAGAAATGTAATGCAGGATTAACTGAAAATGTGCCATACTTGGACAGTACAATAGAGGCCCGCGAGATGGCTGTGTTCAATTTATTACCCAGGTGTGCAACATGACCAGATGCGTGTAACTTGCCCTCGAAAATCATCCCAAGATAAGTGTAGTGAGAAACCACATATAAAGGAAGCTGGTTGATATGCCACAAATGTGTCATTAGTCTGAATTTCCTTGGGGAAAACAATACAATTTGAGTTTTGGTGGTGTTTACCTTTAATTCATTGCAATGAATGTAATTATGAAAGGCATTCAAGAGGTTCTGTAAGCCAGAATGGGTTTTGGAGAGCATAATGACATAACATAAATATAATACTCAGCCACATTAGACAGCGTGATGGTATAAACATATTAAATGACAACTTATAACTTTTCCCCTTCATGAATGAAAGCCAGTACCCATAACAAGACACATTCCCAAACTTATTTCACCCACTACTACTATTCCCAGCTCACAGTTTAAAAAAGAAAAAATGTAATTTAAAAAAATATATTAAAATATATGTCCTTATTATTACATTGCAATACAATTATTTTCTACCATATCATTCTCCACAATGGCTTCAATGGGAAATCAGAAACTGGCATGAACCAGGGCAGCAGTGGCTGTCTCCTACCAAAAGGAGGCCCTTCTGCACTCACCCTTCAAGAAGGAGGGCCTACCACCCTCACTTCTAAAATGACAGCCTATCCTGAACACCTGCACAATGCCTATTCCACATAAACTGAAATTCTTCCCAGCGTACTCAGCCTGACATTCATTCTTACTCTTTTGCCTCACTACTATTGGGTTTGCAGTATTCCGTAGCTCCTCACCCCTCCACCCTCCCCGCGTTCATGCTTATACTCTAGTACAGCTCAAGAAGGCCTTTTACTTTATAATGATTACTGTAAACATTGTCTTACTAATTGAGGGTAAACATATGATATCTTACTTATTTTGGGGGTGTTCAAGCAAAGCATCCTGGTACTTTGTAAGGTTAAATAGATGTAGCTTTTTAGTTAATATCTCTGGCTAAGCACCTGGGCCGAGTAGACTCTGGACCCTACGGAACTGAACAGAAACAAATTGGCCTACAGGTGGCACCATTACATCTCACATAATCGCTTTCCATTCAAACCCCTGGCTATATATACACCCGTATCAGTATATACAGGTGTTTGAACATCTAGCCAACATACAGAACGTATCTAAGCACCTGGGTGAGTAGACTCTGGGCTCTACGAAACTGAACAGACTCAAATTGGCCCAGATCAGTCCCAATTACACCTCCCAGAATCCCTTTGCATTCAACCCTGTTGCAGTATAAGTACCTTCATTATATGCAGATATTTGAACATCTAGTCAACATAAACCATATCTACTCTATGTATAAGGCTACTGTAATCAGCCATCAAGTTGGGGCCCATAGTTTTTTCTTCCTATACAAGCTCCGTAGGGCACTGTGTCTCTGAGTCTTTTTTCTTGCTCTGTGTGCTCTGTGTTCTATATTCATTAGCCAGCTTACTGTCACAGCCTGAGGAAACCCGTAGCTCTCTTCCAGGGGTGGCGACCACCTCCTGGTTGATGCTGCTAGTGCCATGTTCTCTGCTGCAACCAACTTCCCAGCAGGGTGCCACCCTCAATGCTGCAGCTCAGATATAGAGTTCTATATCGACAGTGCCCTGATGGCTGGGAGGCCCTTTCATTCACACACAACCCATGTCAGGAGTGGCACCGCCCACACATTCACCTCTGCAGCCCGGGAGGAGATCTTCAGTGTGGCACTTCATGCCCCAGGAGGCACCACACACACAATCAGCACCACCGGTCTGGGTCATTGTGCCCCGTGGCAGGCACTTCATTGTCTTCTCTGCCTGATCCTCACACTGCACATCTGCGATACATAGGGCCCGCCCCATTGCCCCAGCAAGACAGCCCTTCAGCTTCCTCAGCCATGCACCAGACTGATTCCCACCAGGCCACCTTTACTTTGCCTTGTCACACGGCGGACACAGACCAGAATACAATCTTCACTGGCCCATCGTATCTGTTCCGGAGGGGGACACCATGCATAGCAGGGTGCATCTTTTGCCCGATCACCCCGCTCATGTAGATCGATCACAGGATTCTTCTGGGACTTTCCTGGGTGGCACTGGGGTGGACCAACATGCCCCTTCAGCCGCATCTTCACCCAGACAGCTAGCCAAGAGAGGGGAAGGAGTATAAAAGGGACCACAGGAAGCAGGAAGTGTGGGTTATTCGGGTGAGGTCAGTGGTGGAGGAGGTGGAAGACCAAGAAACCAGCAGGTGGGAGGAAGGATAGATGGGTATAGGAGGTGATTTCTGGCAAATGGGAGGTCTTGGCTACTGAGTGAAAGCAGTACTGCAGTGCAAGTGTGTGTGTTAGTGTGGCAAGTGGGGCTTGGAGAGATGGTGCAAAGGGTGACTGTGAAGTGTATGGTACTGAGTGAAAGAAGAGTGTCTGAATAGTAATAATGTCGAGTAGGGAGTAGCAGTGTGGCGTAGGGAGTAGTAGTATGGATAAGATGTTGTGGTGTGGAAGAGGGGGTAGTAGTGGGGAGCAGAGAGTAGTAGTGTGGAGGAGGTGGTAGTTAGGAGGAGGGAGTAGTGGAGTGGAGGGGTAGTAGTGTTGTGTAGTAGGGACTAGTAGTGGTGGAGGAATGAATAGTGACATTGGAGGGCAGGTATTAACATGAAAGGGTGGAGATAAGTGACAGAGGTCACAGGGACGAGAGGGAGGATTGAGAAGAAAGGTGCGAGTTTAGCAGAACACAAGACAGAAGAAGGAGAGAAAAGCGTGAGCGGGAATGAAGAAGACAGAAACAGGCACATATCCCTTTAGACCACTAACAACTGGTTAGAGTAGGGAAAGTAAGGAAGTCCCTGAGGGAGTTTAATGAGATAATGTCAAGTGCTTTAAGGTCAACATCTCAGTCTATACAGCGATTAGCATACTGAGGATGAAACAATCACTATTTACTAACCTGGGGCTAAGGACACCTGGGTTAGGGAGGAGATGCTCAAGTTTATACCTGTAATGTCAGAGGAGATGATTAACGTCCTGGCAGCCATGAAGCCCACTTCATGTGCTGAAAACATCATCCCACCAAGAATAATTCTGGACAATAAGGAGATTTTTGCGCCAGTACTAAGCAAGATAGTAAATGCCTCGTTCAGAGACTGAACCATTCCCAAGAGCATCAAATCAGTCACCATTACGCCACTGCTAAAAAAAACAGGGTTAGCTCACAAAGAATCAGGGAATATGTGACCGATCACGAATTGCAACTTCCTACTCATAGTGCTGGACAAAGTTGCTACAGCAAAACTACAGCAAAACTACAAAAGCAAGTAAATCACATATTGCATGATCAACAATCCGGCTTCCAAGCTGCACACAGCACGGAGATGGCAATGTTAGATCTACAGACTCACAGGCTTAGTCTGTTAAATAAGGGCAAGGCAGGGTTATTAGTAGTCCTGGATTTGAGTGCGGCTTTCGACCTAGTCGACCACCAGCTACTCCAAATGGCATTGGAGAAAGTGACACATTGCTCTAAAGAGGCCTCTGCATGGCTAGCATCCTTCTTTGCGGACAGAGCAGCCCAAAATATTCACATAATTTGGTTCCCAGAACTGCATGTGCAGTCTAGTCTTTTGGGTGTGGTTCAGCCCAGAGACACCTGGGATACCCAGAGACTATTTAAGCCACGCCCAGGCTGAGAAACATGCTTTGTGTTTTCTGCACCTGCAGCGTGACACTCACCGTGTTTGGATCGGTCTCCAGTAGGCCTGCATCTTTCTTCTGCGCTCAGCTCCTGCAAAAACAAGAACACTGTTAGGAACAGCCTTACCTTGCGGCGTTTCTGCCCATCATTCATCGCTCCTTCTGTTCTGTGGGCATCTTCAGCGGTGTCATTCCGATCCCAGCACGCTGCTTCCTAAGGAAAAGGGAAAAGAACAGTAAAAAGGCATTAGTAAGCATTCAGCAAATCTTCGCTTATTTTTAAAGACTGTACGAGCTTCAAACGCTTACCTGAATCCCAGCTGCTCTGGGGGAACTCTGTCTCCGGAACTTCTCATCCATCTGCAAGAGGGAAAAGACACTCCAGGTTAGCGTGGAAACATCTAGAGGCGCTGCATACCGCGCTTACTCACCGAATTTCTTCTTCATAACCGGCATCCACACTGAAAACGTTGCGGCACCTAAAAGACACAGAAAAAGAACTCAGTTCAATACAAATACGAAAGGGTCGCATTGCGCATCGCGCTCTCACTCACCTTCAGCGCTACTCATCTCAGCAGCACTTTGCCATCTCCGGGCGCCAGCCATCATCCAAGGAAGGAAAGGAACGAAGTTAGAGAACTGTTCAAAAGACTCATTATACTTACCTGTCGGACTCGTGCCAGTGAAGTAACTAGGCAGCAATAAGCCTGCATCAATCAACGCGCCCGTGCACTGAAAGCAGGACGGAGAGCACACTTTCCAAGAAAACAAGGCCCAATCTCCAGTCGAGTAGACTCCAGGGAAGGGTTTGAGGTCATAAGAGGTCAGAACAGGCTGAGTGACGTCCCCGTGGACACCAGGTGAGCGTTACAGGTACCCACCGGGCTCGGGCCAAACTGGAGCCATAATACGAGGCCATTTACATCAAAGACGCTTGCATACAGGTATCTGGGAAGGTGAAAACTATTGGGCTTGTTCTGCAAGCCTTAATGGGAGCAGAGGCTCAGGTTCAACACCTCCACAAGAGCAATATATACCACCTACGCCTCCTCAGAGCTATACAACCATTCCTGAATGAAGAGAATTGTGCCACCATAGCGAGGGCCACCATTTGGTGCCACCTAGATTATGGGAACGCGCTACTGCTTGGTGCTAGCGAAAGGTGCGTAGCTAAATGCCAGGTTATGGAAAAGAACGTGGTCAGAATAATAAAAAAGAAGAAGAAAAGTAATTACTTCACCACTGATAGAAGAGCCCTACATTGATTGAAAGTTGAGGACATGATTCAGTTCAAATCCCTAACATTGGTTCACAGATGTCTGCATGGTAATGTACCAGCATACCTCAAGGAGAAAATTGTCCAATACGTACCCAATCGTGCCCTGAGATCGGTGGCACTTGGCATGATTACAGTACCAGCCCACAATCGAGCAAATGGTCTGGGAAGGGCTTTTCCTGTGCTGTCGCAAAAAAATGGAATAGCCTTCCGCTAAGCATCAGACTGGAACCCAGCTATAGGGCTTTCAGGAAAAGCCTAAAAACATATCTTTTCAAGTGAGGAGTAGGTCTACCCATATTGGGAGGATAATGCAGGAAAGGTCCTTTGTCGCGTACCTTTTTCTGTCGTAACTCCGTGTTTATGTATTTGCGCCCAGATTCCTGTGGGCTTTCGCCGTTTTATAAATTTATAAATAAATAATAAATGCTTTAAGTCAAGAGAGGAAAGGCCATATGCCCCATTGATATTTCAGTAAAAACCTTTGATCCGTCTATGACATCTGCAATGATGTGTGTGCCATCTGTGACGTAACTTAGAAACGTGAGTTAGTGAATATGTTAGCCGAAAAATGTTGCATTTCAGAACAAAATACATAAGGTTGTTTTTTTATTCCCTCAGAATGGTTTTCTAGTTTTTCAGACACACATTTGTGTGTGTCAACATTTCCTTTAGAGTATGTTTCAGTCCAATCGATGAAGGACAGCATGGGTTGTAAGCCCCAATTAACCCCTTTATCGTGCAAACACTGAACTGCATAATCATAGGTAGGTGCAGCATGCTACCCTTAGTAGATCAAAGATCAGTTGAGAAACCTTCTTGTAAATAGTGTAATAATATTTCCCATCTTGAGAATTTGTGAATATATAACAACAGAATAATATTCACCATTCACTTTAAGGCATTACTGTCTACACCAATTCTAAATGAGAAGCAAAACTGAAATTGCCAAAGTCACCTATAGTCTGCACTTGCTTTAAAAATGTTTTTTTTACATTCTAAATGGGGCTCCAGAACCACAGGTCTGCTGAAAGGAGCGGTAAAGACTGGAAGGTGTGCATGTAGGGGCTGGCCATGGGTGGAGTATCTAATCCTTACATCTTTTATTTTTCACCTCCTTTTTTGCATCTGAAAGCCATCAGTGACTTAGTGGTTAGTGGCAGTGGTAAGATATCTTTCTCTCACTGCCTATACTTAACACAGCAAGCTACAGATGTCTTTGGAGTGCTCGACATATTTCATGTCCACTTAAGTGCCACTACAGGAGCGAGACTTCTTCATGCCCGTCTGGAGGCGTGGTGGGCTTTATTTCACTTCAGCGCTAGAGCACAATGGCAATCACAGACAGTGGGTTCTTAAGACCCTTTCTTAGAAAGGAGAATGGGGCATCAGAGGTGGGCTCTTGCGTGGCGCTCCACTCTTGAGAAAGGGGAGCGCTGTGGGACACTGGCGGCTGGTTTTCCCTCCTTGCAAGGGGAGCTGCTAAGCAGGTAGGGGGCAATGCAGGACACTGCACTCTATTTTTAAGCCAGAGCAAAGAAACGAAGACCCCCTTCAAAGGAAGCAACGAAGCTGTTTTTCTTAGGTTCCTTCATGGTAAAGCATGGTCCAAAGTGCCAGTGACACCAGACCCCACTTTGGGCATGGGTACTCCGTTTACAGCTCCTGAGTGTTTCTTTTTCCTCGCAGTCGAGGGCACTCCCAGGCAGATGGAGAGCTCTTGATGGTCCATGGAGCTCCCCTATATACAGTGTGTGGTGATGAGCAGACACATAGCTAGAATGGACTTCACTTGGAGAGGGGACGCAAGAAGGTTGGCAGCAGATTGGCGCACACATCGGTTTGCAGGCCTAGACAAGCCTGTTAACCCCATGACAGCTCCGTCAGAGGCAGCAGTCCTCTGTAAGGAACATGTCAGCACAGGCTTGCATCAACAAGGAAGAACATTTTCTTTTGCTACGTCTGTGACTGAATGGCATCTGGTGAGTGTGGGGTGGCCTGAGCTTTTTTGATTTTTATTGAATCAAATAATGTGTAATTCTATTTCTGAGAGGAGGGTCTGCTAATTAGACTCTCCCTTTCATAAATGCTCCGTGCCAAAATTATAGTACAGACCTGTGTGTTTGCTGAAATAGTCTACAGGCACCATCAGTTCCAGCCAATCACTGGCACAGGGCAGGTTCATAGGTCATGTGTGCATTTCCTGACAGCGGCTGAAACACAAAGTGACAGCAGACTGAGGTCGCTTTTAAACTATCT
The DNA here is from genome assembly GCF_040938575.1 of Ambystoma mexicanum. Classification (NCBI taxonomy): domain Eukaryota; kingdom Metazoa; phylum Chordata; class Amphibia; order Caudata; family Ambystomatidae; genus Ambystoma; species Ambystoma mexicanum. The sequence continues at coordinate 343,741,131 of NC_090933.1, forward strand.
TTACCTCTGACACAAATATAATGATTGGGGAATCTAGTCCGTGGGGTGAGGCAGCATGTTCAACTGCAAAAATAAGCCATCGCTGGTTGTGGCATGATGGCTACTAGAGTCATGCAAATATACAGTCAGAGCAATTTGATATCATACTAGTGTCAGCTTTGTGACCAGGTCTCGGCAATGGCAGGGCAATGTGTTTGAGCTGTCTGACCTGGCCGTCTCCCCAGCTGCCATGACAATGACCAAGAAGCCACCTCTTTGGTGCTCCTGCTGCAAGGGGAGCACCTTCCTAAAAGAACACAGGAACCCTTCCCAGCAGATCACCTGGGAGTTCGATTTAATGAGGCAAAGGGCCCTAGTCACAACAGCCTAGACTGGAACCTTTAAAGCAGTCTTGTGTTTGGCCTAGACCTCAGTGGTATTTTGCCTAATGCTGGATGTGAAGGATCCCCTATGGGTGCAAGCCACCTTCCTGGAGTGGGAGCACAGAACTGAGGCACTCACCTTGTATTAGAGACCCTGGAGTAGGCCTCATAGCAACCCAGAATTACAGAAGCAACTTGGAACCTGTTTCATCAACTGGAGACATCTTCCAGCAGGACAGACTGTGCTCAAGGCTCTTCCAGTAGCCACAGGACCCGTGGTGTTGCTTTTGGCACTGTAAGCAACTCCGGACCACTGGCTGCACTCCGAGCCATCCAGACCCATTAAAGAAAAATGACTTGTCTCGACGTGATTAGGTGCCCAACATTGTGAGAGCAACTGATTTGAGTGCCAACTCAAGATCTGGAAGCCATGAGCTTACGCCCCTCGAACATCGTATTGACTCAGCGAAGCCATGTATTTGTCACCCACTTGTCTACTGCCCTGCCAAGTTGGAAGCCATTTTCTCGACTGCCTTGAACCCCAAATTGACCCAAAGGGAGCCCACATTTTCAAATGAACTCAAACCAACTCTACGCCAACCATTAGTGTGATTGCATCAACTGGAATGTCTCAAAGTCTGCTCAACCGCTGCAAACGTGCCTATAAGCCTGGTTTGAAACTGTTGAGCACCAAAGACATGACTGGTACTGTGTAGAGCTCCTGTGCCCGGCCCATTTTTTGGGACCATAGTGATTTTTAAGCCCCCTTCCGTACCTTTTTCTACAAGAACATATCCTTGAACATTGGAGTTTGCAGAAATCCTTGCCATGAACACCCCTGTTTGTCAAACCAGGGTGCCCTTTCACATCAAGTTCTGCATTCTCTGTATCTAGTATTTGCATCGAATGCCAAAGCATTGAATGCCTTACCATAGAAAAAAACGCATTGAAAAAAAGCATTGAATGCATTTTTTCAATGGTAAAGGGTTTATTTTTGAAATTATAATGGGTTTTTGAGGTGGTTAAAAAGGGGGGGGGGCTAGTGGGCCCCTGCATTAAAATGAAATGGACAAAAGAAATGCATTTGATGCTTTTCTTTCACAGCTTTTTTTTCTATGGTAAGGCATTCGATGCAATGACTATAAACCGCCTTCTCTGTGTTTCTTTTACAGGGGTGGGTTTTTTGTGTTTTTAGTTAGTTGATTGTGCTTGATTGTTTTATAGTTCCCGTATAGAACCTTGACTGGACAATCTTTTATGTTGGAACCATTGTAGTAACTCTGTTTGGTTTGCTACTGTTATGAGCTCACATCATTCCCAAAGATATAGCTTGTCCTCGGCTTGTGCTACCAAAAGAGCTGAAAGAGGTTTACCTGTTAGGCTGTGCCTGTTTCACCTTTATGATTGGGATCACTGCTAGTCTAATCATAGCATGGGGCTGAGTAATCGGTTTAGCCGTTAGCACCAGACTATCACACCCTTATCCCTGCACTCCTGCAGAGCAGTAGCAATTTTGTCACAATGTCCACTCCGGCTGGTCCATTAATTAGGGTCACCTTGGAGGTGCAAGACATAAGGAGAGCAAGTCCCGGTGTCCCCTGTGAGAGGACAGTTCCAAGTCCAGCCATTTTATGCAATGGCCATCCAGGTATGCCCATTTCGTATGAAATGGAGCAGTTTCGTTTTTTTGAATAGGCATTTTCTCTTCATAACAGCAGAGTAGCACATGTAAGATATATGTACTAAAAGAACAATAAGCAAACTGAACTAAAGCAAAAGATGAGCACACAGACAATGCAATACATTTATGTTAGAGCTTTGTTTTGAAAGCAAATTTGAAAAAGGTTCCTAAATCTGTATGTACAAATTGCACACTGAATAGTAACGCAATGGTGGATTTAAGGTGCTTAGATGCTCTACTTTTCAATACCTACCTCCTTGAGGGTACAATTCAGAGTGATGGAAAATGGGTGATGGCACTCTTCCACAGCTGTCAGGGGTCCATAAGACCTGGATGCAACAGGAAATCTTCATCACGTCCCACCAATGCTGAATGGGTAGAATGAGGAATTGCCGACCGGTGAGAGTGTGAAAGCCCTCGTTTTTTTTATTTTGATTAAATATTACAATTATGCAGGGAATCCTTCCACAGAAAGGCTGGTCTACTAATCAGACCCCCCTTTAGAAAGCTCCATGCCAAATCCATAGTGAGCACAAGTGCTCTGTTGCATCAGTCTTCTGATCTGTAGCCCATGCTCTTCAGTGGCACAGAGAAAGTTCAAAGGTTGCAGGTTCCCCCGTTTGACAGCTGCTGTGACACCAAAGTCACTGCAGACAAAGGTTGCGTTTAAATCTGCACCTCGAATCCAGAACCATATTAATTATGAAGAACTATCCTTTTGGTGGCAGGGTAATTTCTAATAATAAGCCAAACCTCGGTGTTGGTATGATGACTGCTAGTTCACATGATTATTAAAGCCACATTGGATTTGTATCATGCTTATGCCAACCCCCTAAGGGCAGGCCAGCAGTGGAAAGGCTATGTTGATTCTAACCAGACTTCCTGTCTCTAACTTAGCCAACAAGACAACAGGCAGAAAAGCTATGTCTCTTTGATCTCATGGGAAGTTGGGTACCACCTGTCCAGGCTACCAAAGTCCCAGCAGGAGGACTCCTGGAGACCATGCTTCAAAGAGGCCCACCCACATCAAATGTGCCAGCCTCACACAAGGGTGTTGTATACCAATGGGCCTTTGAAGCTGCATGCTTAGGAAGGGGAAGTGGTAGAACAGTCAGACAGAGCTACAGGGACTAGAGGAAGGGTCCCTCCATCTTAGTTTTCAGTGGACTTCTCTTTCCATCCTGTCTCCTACACTTCCTGTCGTTATGATGCAAGAAGGCTAAAGTCACTTGGCACCTTGATAAGGATTGGAGCCCATAAAGCAGTCTTGGCTTTATCAAATCCACAGCGATCTTTTACCATTAAAAGGAAGAGGCCTGCATCTCCTTCCTTGTTTAATCTGGGACTCTTAAGGACATAAAAAGTCATTTTGACATTGTTGGAAGAGCAGCCCTTTCCAAAAGCCCTTTGCCGGAGGAGAAGACAGGTGCTCTGAGGCAGAGGAAAGCACTGCACCATCCTGAACTGCAGGGAACATTGCAGCTCACTGCTGTTGGACCAAGACCTGAACAGTCTGCCAGCTGCAGTGATACCCAGACTCCTCATTTGAGGTGGACTACTGGAGGTGCCAGCTTGCCTCCCCGGAATGGGAGGGAAAAGCAGAAGAATTCATCTTGTCCCTGAGCCCCTGGATCGCCACTTACAGCACCAGAAAAAGCCAGAGCAGCTCAATGTGTGTATTCTGCCACATTGAACTGTCCTTAAATCACAGTTGACTGCTTTCAAATGCCTTCAAACCATCAGGCCCCACGGTTCTGCTGTTGTCACTCTGTTCAAACTTCTTCAAACTGCTGTACTACATTCATCGAACTGACTCGATGCTGTATCTCACCAGCAGAGCACGGCATCTGTTTGGGGTGAACACCAACTCGCCGATGTGGAAGAATTTGAACTGCTGCCTCTTTCAACAGTGCATTGCAATATTGGGATCACTGCATCTCACCGCTCCAGACCGTGACTCGAACCGCTAGAAGCACCATACCAATCGTTGACTCTGCCCAGAAGTAAACATCATCTTGAACCGGCCTGACATTTTAACCGATGCTGGTGAGCCCATGGAACTGCATCCCATGACCGCTGCCTTTGAACCACACAGAACTCTGCTTCAAATCCAACTATGGATCAGTACAGCTCACCACCTCCGGACTTGGTTCTACCTGCAAAGACAGCATCCCAAAACCTAGTTGGATATCATCAAACTGCCGAAGAACAGATTAAGGCTCGTTTGAGAGGTCCTGCCTCCTTGGGCCACTTTTGGGACCTTATAGACTCATAAGACACCAATTTTCACCTTTTTATACCAAGACATCATTTTAAGTAACATTGTTGCAATGTCCTGCCTTTCAAACCTACAACAGTACCCAAAGTGCTTGCTACATCTACATTCTGCATTTTCTGTGTTCTTTCCAGAAAGGTATGTTTTTGCTAGTGTTTTGTAGTCAGTTATTAATACATATTGATTTGTTTATTCAAATATATGTATTTTTACAGAACATTGATTGGACATTCCTTTATTTTGGACTATTGATGTTTGGGTTGCTATTGTTATCACATTCACACCCGTCTTAAGAGTATACGCTGCACTCGGCCCACGTAACCACAATCGACGAAGGAGACATATCTCTTGACTGTGCGGGCTTCCCCCTTTATGATTGAGCTCACGGTTGGTATGTAGTATTGTGTGTGCTACTCATGTGTGTACTCCTGCAAGACAGTAGTCATGTCCTCACAGAGGGTCTGGAGGGTACAGCACCTGCTGTTACTTCGAAGTGTACCCCAGAAACTTCTTTGCAAAGGATTATGCTATCCCATAGGGATCCTGGTGATGTGCTGCCATGTTCTCTTGTTTCTCTTGCATGGGGTCCCAATTCATTTGTTGACAGATTGCTGCTGCTAAGGGTTTATTTTGAGACATTTTAAGGGTCAGGAGGGTCAGCAGTTATACTCCTGTATATATTTCAAGACACAGAGGGAGCGCCCTGAGGACAAACAGGAGCAGTAAAATGGGGAGTTGAATATAAAGGTATCAAAGGGGTGCTGGTTACAGTGTACCCCTGTTTGGTCGATGTAATGAAATGTGTAGTATGATAGTGATTGTACTACTTATTGGTGTACACCACCACAAGATTCTCAAGCTCATTTTAAATGAGGCCGTGCGTTAAATCCTTTTACTCCTTTGCTTAGAAGAGAGAAGAGCGGCACAGAGGTGAAATAATAAGATATCTGCCGTGCTCACCTCCTCCGTCGCGCGAGCATGCTCAGTTGTACAACGAACAGATTTCTATGAAATCCGGCCACGGTTTTGCACCTGGTCAAGACCAGAAAGGCATATTTGCAGGAGGCGTTTACATTTTCCATGGACACATTTCAAAATGTGGGTTCTGTCTTTTTCCAAAGGTTCCCCATCACACCTGCCCCGCCTCCCGCTAGGGTTACACACTATGGGCATCATTACACGTAGTGCGGTAAACCATGGTGCTATTATTCATGCCGGTAATTTACCGGTACCGCCTTGGAGGAAAGGGGAATTACCGCCCTATTCCAAGGTTGGGAAGGCGGTAATCCCGCCTTCCTCCATTGCCCTTCCCCATTCCCATTTTTACCCCTTAGGGCTCTATGTGAATGGGGAAGGTGCTAATTACGGTACCGCAAATTGCGGTACCGTAAATTAACACCCTGGTCCCTTTGCGGGTTGGTTTTTAACGCCTGCTAAAAAGCAGGCGTTAAAGTACCAAGCCGCAAAGGGACCTTGTAGTAAGGCGGTAAGGGTTTACCGGTACCCTTGCCGCACTACGTGTAATGAGGCCCATATATGAGCCGATTAGAGCTATGAAGGGGCTACGGTTTGAATGCAATTACGGTCATTAAAGCTATTCCTTGTTACACTTCGATACACCAAGTTCCCAGCTGGGCTCACGGTGAGCACATCTCTGTGTTTCCTAACTATTACCCTATTGCAATTTTTATGAGCACTGAAAAAATGAGGGTGTTTTTATTATTGTTATCACATGTTTGGAGTGAGATAAGATTGCTAATAGGCAATGCATTTTATAGGCTTGTGTCATTTTGTTTATGAGCAAAGTGCACATTGAGTTACATTCCTGCTTAATATGCTCGGTTTTGCCAGCCACGCCTGACACAGTGTTTTGTGTTTCCCCAAAGTCCCTGTAACTTTTTTCCTCTATTTCATCGTTCGGCCTTGTATTGTGCCAGTGGACTGATTTCCGTGGACTGGGGGGATCTGTCTGGCAGTGTCTGATGTTTACTGGAGCGCTGCCTCGGAGCAAGCAGATTTAAGCTCCGACTTTGCCTGGGGGGTGGCCGTGTCCTACTTTCCTGTGAGATGATTCTGGCGTTTGTGCAGCCGAGGCGATAACGCTTCAAATTATCCAGTCTAGGGAGCCCAGGCCAAAACAGCAGGGCACAGAGGCAAACCTGCACGTTGACTGGCTTAGTCCAGCAGGCACGCCATTTTGTTTTCCTGATAGCGACTACGAACTTCGGTGGGGTTGGGCAACAGAAAAAGAAAGGTGGCAAACTCCCAGTTGCTTTACAAGAAAAATAAGTGTTTCAAGTTGGCATGTGTAACATAGCACACACACGTGGAACGATTTACTTCATTTCTGCTGTGTGACTGTTTAAATGTTTGCAATTTGGTTGCTAAGGAGATCTGCACCAAATGGCCTATTTCCATAAGCATCTGCAAAAGAGATGTGTGTGGCATTCAAACGAAGCAGAAAACGGAGGACGGATCTACAGGCAATATTCTTTCATCAAAAAGTATACCTGGAAGTGGGAGGGAGTGTGTGTTTGTGTTAGTAGTTTCAAAGCGCTGATACCACAAAGACTTCCTATTATGCGCAACTCGGTTATGCTTTCAATAAAACCAATGCAGACAGGAGACAAATAAAGACGGGACACATGATGTTCGCTTGTTAGGCAGAATCACCTGCAGTACCCTTTGGGAACACTACAGGCAATTAGGACTACAAGTGTAAGCACAATTTCACCTTTGGTACAAGCCCATACTACACAGTAAAGTGGTAGCGATGGCTGAGCAGCCAGACTTATCTCAAGAGTTTAAGTGAGCTGTAGAACCAGTTACACAAAGGACTAACCAGTACAGTGATTCAAGTAAACACACAAGGTTTCTTGGTAAAAGAATATACATTTATTTACTCAGTCATTTAGAAACTCTAGCATAAGCAATTCAATATCACACACTAATACAGCACAAACATTCAACCGGTAAGTAAATGAACAAGCTTAGCTCCAAAATGAAGTGGGAGCAAAATGGCACTTCAGATATTTAATAAAGGAGGGAAAAGACAAGGTTATACGAATAGACAGCCCAAATACATTCATAGGCAGGGCAAAGGGTTTCAGTTAAATACAACCAGCATTTCTTCTCAATAGGCCTGGGCCAAAGTCAATGGTTCAGAGACTTTGTATAGGATAGCACAGTTCTGGTATGTAACGGTTAAGTCTTTGCCACGGATTCTTAAAGGATTTGGCTAGGCGAAAAGTTTGAATGTTAAGGGAAGGACAAGCCTTCATAGTTGAGGAAAGTTTCACACACTTTCTTGATGGCCGAAAATATTTCCGGACAGCGTTTGCACAGTACCTTGTCAATGAAGCAAGCTGTAGCTGAGGCAGTTTTTCCTGGCAGTTCGAGCAGATCTCACTGTTCCTGAGCTTCAGTCATGCGGACAAGAAGGAGGACGTTGGGAGGTTCCTGCACTGCCAAGGGAAGAGGCCAAAAGCTGTACCAAGACGTTGGTTTAAGGTGTAAGTGCCTTAAATTCCACAAGTTGGTTTCCTTCCCTCTGGCTATCTGGTTTTCAACAGCACTCTGATGAAAATTAGACCAGAATAGGATGGTGTCCAGGTGGCTTGCGAGTTGGTTGTTCCCACCAAACTCAAGGGAAGAAGTTAACCTTGAAGGGCTTCTCTGTCGTCAGAGTTTCAGGCAATTGGAACCTGTAGCAGGGCTTCACCGGTCATCCAGGAGTTGCAGCAGTCCTCTTCCTTCCTCTCCTCTTCGGTTCTTTCATTCCAGTGGTGGACTCTGCTTTCCAAGTCCCAGAGACCTGCTTTTAAACAGTTTTCCCCATTCATTCCAGCCTGGCTGTCACTAACACAGCAGGGTGGTTGTCCTTGCCGGACAGCCAGCTGGCCAATCACGCCAGAGTGCATTCAGGTCTCGTAGGAGACTAAGCACAGGGAGTTTCGGGCACCTCCCTCACATCCTATCCACCCCAGACACCCTGGCGCCAGAGGAGGGCTTCAGCACTGGAGCCCGCCAAAGGCCAACAAACAAAGGAACCAAACCTGGTTTGGCGCGCAGATACAAACACAAGAAGGACCTTTCCTAAAAGAAATGTCGAAAAAAGATGTCCGAAGTCTGTTTATACAGATAGGTCTTGGGCGCCATATTGAAAAACATGGCTGACAAGATTTTTAGCTACCGTTGATAGAGGTCGGGAAAAATCCTGGTAGTTGATCTAAACCACTGCCACCAGCCATTTAAAGTAGGAAAGGGTAACATTTTACTGTTACATGAGTGTTTTCACTCAGGGGAAGCTAGGCAAGCCCTCTAGCACTCTATAGTAAGATAGGGTGTGCTGGTTCAGTACATTTAAAGAGTCTAGTAAAGTCAATTTAACTTTACATGCTCTGGGAGACGGTAGTGAGTCCCAGAGAAGGTATTTAAACCTTGGGAAGTCTGAAAGACAACCCTGTGCCACTGCACTGAAGGTGCTGTGTGACACATAGAAAAAGACTATACCTATGGAGTTGTGTTAAAATTCCATAACCAAAGAACACAAAAGTAAAACACATTGAAAATGAAAAGTTCAAAGCCCCAAAATATAGCAAAAGAGCTGGAGGGCTCCAAGGTAGAGGGAATGAAGCACTTGTGTGAGAAATCTCCCTAACATCGCTGCAATCTTCTTTAATCTGTAACATCAGACTGTTCCCCTTGGCAGTAACCCTGTCTACCCACGTGACCACAATCCCCGTGCCTAAGGCTGTTGGTTAAACATGAAAATGGGACAATGCAGAGACCCCGTTCCCCATGAACATAAACATAGGACATTACATCTCCCCTCCACATTTACTGACACATGCCCACACTACTCCATTTCTTCAGTCCATCTTGTAGGCCTTCGGACAGTTCTCTTAGACGGGCTCAGAGACACCAGAAAGCGACCTTCACTCTCACCCTCACTGTCATCAGTGTCCACATCACCGTCCATGAAGTCAGAGCAGCTTTCTGATGAACCCACAATGCTGGCATGCTCCCCACCATCACACACTTCACTTCCTATCCTTTTGAAGAAGGAAGACCTTCTGGTGATGTTGGCGCTCGGGCTCACAGCCCACACCATGGACCCTTAGATGTCAGTCACAGTTAAAGGTTCAGAGTTGAAAGCAGGCACCTCTTTTGACCCTTGCGGTTGGCACACTAGAACTGAATCTCCTACTGGCAATTCCGGCTGTCTGGCCCTCCTCTTATTGTCAGCATAGTTCTTCATTTTTGTCTTGCTTGCCTCATCTTTGCTTCAAGCTCTTGATTCTGCATCCGCAGTGGACACAGACCTCAAGTCCTGCGGAAGTGTAGTTTTTATAATCCTTCCAAACAACAGCTCTGAGGGACATACTCCTGTTGAGCTGAGCAGTGTGTTTCGATAGCCCCTTCATAGATTACAAATGGCTTGCATGAATTACCCTTTTGTTATGGAGCATACTTAGAAGGCGAGCTGCAAGTTGGCCATACCTCATTCGACAGTGCCATTGGTCTGAGGCTACAAGGGTTTGACTCTCCAATGTTGAAAGCCAATGTGTACAGCAAACATTCACAAAGTCATGTCCACTGAAAGGTGGACCATTGTCAGATATTACTGTTGTTGGAATTCCAGAGTATGCAAATGTCTTATCAAGTGCTGGGATGATGGCATGATCCGCTGTTGAATGCACCAAATGTACTTCTGGAAACCGAGACATTTCATCCATGATGACCATTACATGTTTCCTGTTTGCTAGAGGCCCAAACATGTCAACTGCTACCTCATCCCATACTTTCCGTGGCATGGGCATCATCTTCAGCGATTCAGGTAATGTGTGTGGTGCTACTGCCTTGCATGGGATGCAGTTCTCTAGTGCCTTTTGTATTTTGGTGTTCATTTGGGGAAACCATACCTTGGTTTGGAATTGTCTTTTGATGGAGACAACTTGTTGATGACCTATGTGTGCTAGATTGCTTATTTTATCCTCGCGTGCCTCAGGGATGACAATTCGATTTTTCTTTACCAGAAGAACATGTGGTGCGACAGACAGTACCTGCTACAATATATGGAACGTTTTTAAAACCTTTTGTTTGCCTTCCAACAGGGTCTCTTCACCTTTGTGGGGTTCATGCCATCTCCCTGATGACACCATGTCCTTGGCTCGTATCATCATTGAGTCTTGGTGCATGCTTTTGAGGATTTCGGGAATGGTTATCGACTTGGGTAGGGCATTGCTTACAATATGGTTGATGTATTGATCTGCCTTGGCTGACTGTGTTTCTTCTTTCGCAGGCAGGGGATATCTGGATAGGAAGTCAGCTAGATCATTGTCTTTTCCAGGCTGATGAATGATGTGAAAAGACGATACTTGTAGCTGGAGTCCCCAGCGTGCAATACAATGAGGCATCTTGGCATTTGACTTGCCGCAATGGTTGTGAGTGTCTGGTGGTCCGTGAAGATGGTACATTTGCAGCCATAGAGAAATAAGTGTTAGTGTTCACATGCCCAGACTATTGCCAGGCTTTCCTTTTCCGGTAGGGAATATGCACATTCTGTGGCTGACAGGCTGTAGCTTGCATACGCTACTATCCGGCGGGGCAAGGAGGAGCCCGGCTTGAATTGTGCCAAAATAGCAACTAGACCCACACGGCTCACATCCACTGTTAGCTCTGTCTCCAGATCCGGGTCATAATAGGCCATGCAAGATGCAGACGAAATACGTGCTTTGATTTCATGAAACGCTTCTTCACACTCATCCCACCATATAAACTCTTGCCCTTTTCTGGTGAGAAAGCGTAAAGGTGTGCTCACAGATGCAAAATCCTGGATATATCTGTTACAATAACTGGCCATGCCCAGAAAAGACCTTACTGCCGACACTGACGCAGGTGTTGGTGTGGCGATGAGAGCTTGTACCTTGTCAGGGTCAGATTGTTGGCCCTCTGTGAAAATATATGTCTGAAAAATGTTAGTGTTCACTTGCTGAATTTGCATTTTTCTGCGTTTAACGTTAAATTGGCGTCTTCCAGTGCCATGCACATTCGATGCAATGTGTCATCATGCGCCTCCTGTATAGCCTCAAAAACTAGGATGTCATCACTGTAGTTTAGACATTGTGTTATATGCTTTATCACTTCTTGTATTTCATTCTGGAAGATCTCAGCTGCAGAAGAAATCCCAAAGCTGAGCCTCTTATACCGAAATAATCCTAGATGTGTGGAGAATGTAGTAACATATTGGGATTCTGGATGCAATTAAAGTTGGTGATACCCTTTTTTGCAATCTAATTTGGAAAAGACCTTTGCCCCATGTAGTAAATGCATCATGTCTGTCATTCTGGGGGAAAGATGTCCCTCTCTCTCTCGATGGCCACGTTTGGAGCCCTCATGTCCACACAAATGCAAATGCTTCTTCCGTTTTCTTTCTTGTGAACCGGGACGATAGAAGACACCCATAGTGTGGATCCTGTCTTGTGTTCAATGAAGTCTTGACTGAGGAGCGACTGAAGTTCATCTTCTACCTGTTTTTTAATATTTAGCGCAATTCCACTATAATGTTGTGCAACAGGTTTAATGTCTGGGTTGATGTGAAGTTTTATCTGGTTTCTTTTGAGCTTTCCCATCCCTTTGAACAGCGCAGGAAACATTTTGACTATTATGTCCCTGGGATCCATAGTGTATGCCGTCATAATCTGGTACATTATGTGAACCAGCCCCATTTGCATGGCTGATTGGAAACAAAGAATACTGCCTCCAGCTACGTCACCTTTCACCACATATATGGTCAGCTTAGCTGCTTTGTCTTTGTAGGAGCATGTCGCTCTGAACATGCCCTTGCATTCTAGTGGTGTGTCAGCCCCATAGGGGTAGATGTCAGTATCAGCTGGTTGTAGTGTTTCATTGTTTCTGGGCCCTCTATACGTTTCCTCATTGACCACATTGACGGTAGCTCCAGTGTTGATTAAAAATTTGCAGGCATTACTATTAACATGCTGTAATATTGTCAGGCTATATTCAGCAGCCATTTTTTTCTTATCGCATGGATGTACCCTCTTTTACACTCGCCGCTTGATGATGAGGAATCAGAATCATTGTGGTATCTTGGCACAGCCTCAATGTACCTCAATTTGTGACGTGTCAGCATTCTTCTTGTATCCTCAGGCTTGGCCGCTCTGTGGTTGTTAACCCTCCTCTCCCGCTGTGGTCTGGTTCTATGAGGGGACCCACATCGCTTACTCATTGAGCATTTTCCTCGTGCTGGTGGGGGATCTCCAACTTCTGGGCTAAAACCCTTCGGTATTCCTGCTTGGCTCCATTCGTTCAGCCGTTCAATGAAGGTACTTTGCATTTTTGCATGCTGTTTGGAAGTGATTCTTGCCACCACACCCATCGCAGGAATGACCAATGGCCGAACATGGGCCTACATGAGGAAAAGTATAACCAGAACGATAGCATTTGCATTGTTCTTTGTTGGTGGGCTTCTCTGATAACTGCAGTTGACAGATGGGCTCTGTGGATGGTGACTGTGTGATCTTAATGTTGACCAAAGACTCTGCTTGCAGCAAGAGTGCCATGACAGCTTTAGCGGCCTGTTTTTTTGCAACAGTTTTTTACGATATTCCGCCGACTCACAGCCAGCATTTACCTGTGACTTTAGAGCTTTATCTGTTGAATAGTGTTCAAAATCGCAGTATTTGACACTTTTACATAATCTCATGACAAAACTGTCAAAAGTTTCACCCTTTCTTGAGTGGAAGTGTGGAAGGTATGGCTTTTTTAATCAACATTCCTTCATCGGCGCAAAGTAGTTGTTCAATTAGTCAATAATGCCTTGGAAGATGTCTGGCCCTCTCAGGCATTTCAAATACAATGGCCCTCATTACGACCCTGGCGGAATTCGGAAAACGATGGCGGAAATGCAATACCGCCATCGAATAGCGCTCGGTGCGACTATGACCCGTCACCGCAAAGTACGAAGCCATTAGCGACACCGTAGTGAACGCCAACGCGAACTGCACCAAGCACGCGCGCGCCATGCCAAACCGTAAACACCACCATGGCGCAAGGGTACGCTAATTCCGACCCTAGCGGACATGTACCTAACGCCATCAAGCATGGCGGAATGTACCATTCCGCCATGGTGAGAAGTACGGCATCGCGAATCAACCGTAAACGGCCCCACTGAGTGCCTGTACACCGCTCCCTGCCCACAAAGTACAACTCCCCGTAGTTGCAATGAAGTCATGCAACCAGTGAAATGTACAAGTCACCCATGCATGCCAACGAACAAAAGAAACACAAGAGGGGCAAATGGGAGCTGCAGGGCACAGATGGCACGAATACAGAAGCCAATCCAATGGACATGACCACAGTCCCCCCCCCCCGAAACGCACGCAAACACAGGCACCTGTGACCAGCAATATTCCGAAAATCACATCATTCCACCAGTCCACCTGGCTGACCGGCATCTGTTACACAAAACCCAATCCCCCGCCCCTGAGCATGACAACATTCAAACAGTCATATTGGCAGCCCCCATCCCTGACCTCACTGGGCTTCGTAGGCAAACGCGCCCAGTACAGTACCACTCAACTAAACTCCGAAGCTGGAACCCAATGCAGATCTCCTCACAATACATCGCTCCCCAAATAGGAATATGCCACATCACTTGCAAAGAAGAACGCTACACGGGCCAAATCAGAATAGAAATTTAATGCACAACAAAATCACCAAGCCCATACAGCCATTAGGCCATGAACTCCAAAACACATTTCACCATTGTGGGCTGCATCCGCAAGAAATGACCAGCCACTACTTGTGTGACGCCCTGTTCCATCATGGTACACAGAGCCACATTCACGTACGAAAAGGCAACATGGAAGCGCACAGAACCGCAGGGCCGTCCCAATGGGGAGGCACTAGTCCAGCTGAAAGGCCGAAATGTTGCTCCGAGCCACCAGTACTGCGTAAGGGCATGTGGCCCATTGGCGATCGTCCCATAAGATCGTAATGCTGCTCCACTGATTAACACGAAGCAGCAGGTGTCGGGAGTAAAAGCCATCTGCAGGAGTGGCATACAGATGGCAGTGGCAAAAGGGGAGGAGATACCTGTCAACCAAAAGAAAAGAAAAAGAATAGAATGGCCATCAGAACTACATTCGAACAACTCACTTCAATGATCACACTAAATCCACAGCCATATGCATGCTAGCCCACTCCAAAGGATCATCACCACCCAAAAACCACTTGCGACTCATAACTATCTATATCGAGGTGTAAACACCATCACAAACGAGTGTACCTGTGCATGCGTCTGTCAAAACAGAATCCATCAGATGGGATTGGTAACGTGCATGGACACAAGTGTCTGAGGGCGCGTCGAGACAGGGAGGGCTCAACAAGGCCAGATAGATGATGGTCCCACTATGGCAGCCCTGCATCACATAGCGCAGGGGAGGCGGATAGATTCCAAGAAGCCCTGTACATGGCAAACTCTGTATCAAATCACCTGCCCATGCATCCATTCATCATTCCCTCATCCCGGGATTAAAACGCCTGAATATTTACTCACATAACATTAGAAATATCCATTGAGTCTGTGCGTTATGCAGCCTGCAAAATCCACAGTGCCCCAGCCCGTAATTCCAGTGTAGTGAAGTAACATGTATTTGGGAACGTCCGGCCTCATCGCCCACGTCGCTATTGCGCATCCCAAACCATTCATATCAATCATTGCATCCTCGCCATGGCCCCTGTCTCAAGGACATTGAACAATAGAACGTTATATTTGCAGTCAGACCTGTGGGCATTTCCTCGCCGCTAGCTGAAAACCGAAAGCGCCGCCCTTCGAATTCCTCATTTGCAACATCACGTCGAAGAGGCATCTGTGGCCGTTTGAAATCACAAATTAATCCATCTAGTGCGGCTGTGTGTGAAAATGGCAACTGCCTTCACCCACAAATGGGACGCCCCGCCCGTCGTTGCAACTCGGTACAGTGATGCATGAGGGCCCACCGTTACTCGAGTACTACGTACCACTGACCCTTCACAAGTCTGTTCGCGACTGCACAGATAGTATGTGAAACAATGGGACCACAGCAGAATGAACATATCAACCAATGTTACACGGCCATCGGGTACAAATACATGATTGCAATAGCAAGATGCCATTCCTCGAATTGCAGCGTTGTGTGCGGGACGTGCTCGGCCAAAGGGGAGAGCAGTTTGCACAGGTGGAATGAATCACCACAGGTGGAGGCCATACAGCCTGAAAACACATAAATTGCACACCCAGTCTCCTCCCACAACCACACCCACTCCGAAATGCTACCGGCAGGACTCGCGATGTTGGCCCTGGGGGACCTGATAGCACTGCAAGTACTCCAACTCCAAGAAGAAGACGAACACCAACTACAACCGGCCGCACGGAGGAGACGCAGGAGGAGGAGGAGGGCAAGGCAGGGCCAGCAAGGGCCGCCAGCACAGCCACTACCACCACGCAGGCAGCCCGCAATCCCACGCCTCCGAGCACATCCGTTCAACCTCACTGATGAGCAGATCCACACCCTCTACCGTCTGGACCGGGACACCATAGCCGCCATTGTGGTCATGACACAGGCTGACCTTGTCAGCATGATAGATAGCCCAACCGCCATCCCACCCCTACTGAAGGTGGTGTCTGTACTCCACTTCCTGGCCACAGGCACCTACCAGCACACAGTCGGACAGTTGCATGGCATTTCTCAGCCACTGTTCTCACGGACACTATTGCAAGTGCTCGATGCCCTCCTGCAGCACGCAGACGACTACATCTCTCTACCACGCTCGGAGCAGGAAATTACCAACACAAAAGTGGGATTCCATGCACTTGCCGGCATACCGGGTTGCATTGGTGCCATCGACTGCACCCATGTGGAATTGGTCGTCCCACATGCCATGGAGGCCCAGTACCGCAACCGAAAACAATTTCATTCCCTGAATGTACAAATGGTGTGTGACTCCAACAGGATCATTACACATTGTTGTGCCCGATTCCCTGGATCAACCCATGATTCTATGGTCTTGAGGAACTCTACAATACCACGCTACATGGAGCGACACGCAGGGAACAGATCCTGGCTACTCGGTGAGTCTCATTACATGCATGATAATGTGGGGTATGTGATTCGGCAATGACCTGGCAGGAAGGGGGGGGGTGTGCGTACGTAGCAATGGCATTCCACATCATACGTTTATCGTCCACATACAGGTGATGCTGGATATCCACTGAAGAGATGGCTCCTCACACCAGTCCGGAACCCACGGGACCAGCATGAGGAGGACTACAACCATGCCCACTCACGTACCCGTGTAGTCATTGAACAGGCATTCGGCCTACTGAAGGGTCGTTTCCGCTGCCTCAGCAGGTCTGGCGGGGCACTCCTGTACCGCCATGAGAAGGTTGCAAAGATGGTGATGGCATGTGTCATGCTCCACAACATGTGCGTACGTAGAAATGTGCCCATGCCCCCTGACGCAGAACTGCAAGCACCTGATGATGGTCATGATGAGGGTGGGGATGTGGCAGCACCTCAAGGAGTCTGCGAGGCACCGGAGGGCCGTGACATTCGTCAGCATCTCATTGATGCATGCTTCTAGCACTCACGCCTGGTGGCTGATACATGGACACGGGACTCGTGGCACTGTGTGTGTCTGGGACATGCACAATATGGACTGTACGCCTATGATGGCCTAGTACACAAAGATCAATGTCCACACATCTCATTGGTTGATCGTGCACTGTTTATGGCATATGTGATATCATGTTGAACACCCTATCGACCCGCCACCCAAGTGAGCCCAACACACCCCCTCCACCCTCCTACCTCCCCCCCGAACACCAGTGTCCAAAGATGCTCATTGTCAGTGGGCAGTCGCTATTGCAAGCCCCCTCTGCGGGTGTCAGGGGCACCCCTGCCTGTGGAGCGCAGGTTCCTCCCAGATCTACGTTGGGGGCTGCCCTGGACGGAACTTGCAACGGATGATGTCTCTGCCTGCTCACGTCCATGCATGTCCCTGAGGGTTTGCGAGAGCTCAGTGAGCACACGGCGCACTGCGGCAAGTTCGGCACATACGTCTTTGGACGTCGCATGCAGTTCCCCCCTCAGGCTCTCGGTGCTTCTCTCCATTTGTGCCCTTAGTGTCTCTGTACCTCTCTCCATTTCTGCCCTAAGTGTCTCAGTTGATGTTTCTATGTCTGCCTTAGTGCCCCCACATTCATCGGCATGGTCCTTGAGGAGCGTGGCCAGTTGCTGCTGTTGCACGATTAACTGGTCGAGGGACTGTTGCCTCTGCTGGGCCATGGCCATTTGCGGGGGTGTCACAGAGGGGCTGTGGACTTCATGTTGCCTTGCCACAGGGCTTGTGGGGGATGGCCAGTCGTCGTCTTGTGGGTGCCCCTGCGTGGCATCCTCATGTTGTACGGGATGGGACAGACAGGGGGATTGGGACAGGTCATGGATGGATCTGACTTCGACATCCCCGTCTTCTGTGTCGGAGCATGCTGCCATCAATGGGGTGTCACCTATGGTGCTGCTGCCACCAGAGGCAGTGCCTTCTGTGGCATCCGTTGGGGGGACCTGTGGTGGTGGTGTTGTGGGCATGCTGGCTGCTGGGGTGCCTGTTGATGTTCCCTCCTCTGTGCTGCCACCTGATTTGTGCTGCTGCCGTGTCTTGATGCGTGCAGCTGAGGTGGAGGGTCTTTGGCCGTTGGTCTTGGCCCTCTTTGCAGGTGTGCTGGTAGGGGTGTCCTGATGCTCGTCGTTTGGATCGGACCCTGTGGTGGAGTAAAGGAGGGCGAGGGTTATTGATGGGTCTGTGGGAATTGGAATGGCATTGTATCACATGCATTGGGGTGGTACCTGAGGGTGATTTGGGTCGGGGCCTTGGAGGTGCTTTCATTTGTGTGTGGAGTGAGGGTGCAGTTGTTTGGCAGCCTGCAGTTAGGGTGTGCCTGCTGCACGTGTAGTGCGTGTTTTAGGGGTTTTTAATTAATTATGTATTTATTGTGGGTTTTAACGTGCGCTATCAGGCCGATGTGTGTGGACGTTCTCCTGGACATGTGTTTCTGTTGCACTATGTGGACACATGGTACTTCACATGAATGGACTTTGTGGATTTGGCATTGTTTTATCTGGCCCACCTACCTGAATCTTCGGATGTCTGCACTCCTTTCTCCATCCCTCCGACTCCCTCTATGCTCTCCATTCCGATGGTGGAGGCACAGATTTCTTCCCAGGGGGTCAACTTGATGGGTGATTCAGGACCTCCCCCGGTGGCTGTGGCAATGTTGCGGTTGGCAGAGAGTATGCTGCGGACGCGTATCCGCAGGTCGTCCCATCGCTTTCTGCATTGCTGTGGGTTGCGGGGTGCGGTCCCCACCGCACTTACCCGCTGTGCCACCAGAGCCCATATGGCCTTCTTGTTTGCAAGTGCCGTCCTGGTCATTTGCGTGGAGAAGACGACGGCTGCATTCTCCTGGAGGGTCTCTGTTAGCACGGTGAGTTCCTCACGGGAGAAGTGGACCTGCCGCTTGCGGTCGCACGCTTTCTTCGCTACTTTTCCCATTTTTCTTGGTTTCGCTAGGGTGGATGACGGGTTGGGGTGTGTCTCAGGGTAGTGTTTTTGGTGGTTGTGTGGTTTTAGTGGTTTTATAGGTGTACGGCGGGATGTTTCCCGTTCCGGGCCCATGTTTTTACTTCCGTTTCCGTATATTTCCGGTCACCGTACTTTCCGGTAGGCGCACACTGCGGTGTCCGCTGTGATGGGTGGCGGTATTGCACCTAGGGCGCCGTACGGCGGCGGTGTGGGCCGTTTTGGGGTCATTTCCGCCATCGCGGACTTTGCACTTCCGCCATGCCGTGGTGCTCGTGCCCGATGGGTCGGAATGGGCCGCACTTTGCTCCTTCGTGCAATGGCGGAAACGCTATTTACGCTGTGGCGGTCCGGTCAGTCACTTTCCGCCAGGGTCGTAATGAGGGCCAATGTCCCTTACTACTGCTTCTAGTGAGTGCATTAATATCCCTCTTAGATGGCATTCTTCACGAACCCCTGTAGCATCAATGTAGATGTTAAGCTCTTTGAGCCATCTGTTCCATCTTGGTGCTAGACTGGTGGTGTTGGATATGTCAAAAGGCGGAACCGACTGCAATTGTAAAGATTCATGGCTCCCATCTTCTCTCGGGGGCAGACCATGGGAGGGGGACGATGTGGACTAAGCAGTGGAGCTGCTGACACCCTCCTCCTCAGACATGCTGGCAATGTTTTAATGTAATTTCATGTTAGCTCTCACATTAGTTTGCTAAGATGTGGTTGAGCCTTTCTGATTAGCACGCACATGATGTGGTCGAGACGCGAAGAGCAGACCTGGCAAGCAGCCACTGTGCTGGTAGAATATATGAGAAGTCAGAGCAAGCAGATCACCCGTGAAATGTCAGTTTTTAAGAAGTGACACGCTTCTAATATGGCGGCGTTCAGTATAGAAAGATGCGACGGGTTTTGCAGAGTTGGAGGCCTCTGGCGATACAGGCGGTCAGCGCTGCCCCCATTGTATAACCGTTGAGGGGTCCCAATTCAGGTGCAGGGATGAGGCTGTCTGATGTGCGCGATGTGAGCTAGCCCTTTGCAGCTTGCGGTGCTGCCGATCCGCCAGAAGGGGCACTGCGTGTGTACCCAGTGAGTGTTGTTGGTTGCAGAAGACAGAGGAGGTCTCTTACTGCGGTACAAGTCCTTGTCTCTATTGTTATGCTTTCCATAAAACCAATGCAGACAGGAGACAAATAAATACGGGCGCGTAATGATTGCTGCAATCTTCTTTAATCTGTGACATTAGACTGTTCCCCTTGGCGGTAAACCCGCGTACCTGTGTGACCACAATTCCCTGTGCCTAAGGCTGTTGGTTAAACATGAAAAAGGGACAAGGCAGAGACCTCATTCCCCATGAGCATTAACATAGGACATTACAAAATCTGTTTTCATTTATCTAAAAGAAGCAAGAGAGAAATACTTTTTTCTTTAATATGTGATCTGCAGCGCCAATGAGTCCCTCTGTTACACTGGCTCAAACTCTACCTCGTTGAAACATCTAACCATCCTGAACCAACTACTTATTCTGTTTTCTTGTTGCTCCCATTGCTCATGGGTAACTCTCACTCAATTTGAAAAAGTGATTGTTTAATTTGCATATTTATATTTGTAACTTTAGTCTTCATTAAGTGTGCTATTGTGCTCGCTGGTTTTGCTGCTCCGATTTGGGGATCTAATGCATCCATGTTTCCGTTTCTTTCTCAATTCTCTGGAGCAGGGACAGTGCAAAAGGGAGGCCCTTTTGGGAATGTCCCTTAGCCCCTCCACGGCGTTCAGGAAACTCCAGCTCCCGATCCTAGATGGAGCTCAGTTTCGGGAGAGAGATGCAGGCTCCACATCTATACCATCCTTGAACTCTCCTGGACAAAACTCCCTGGTAGTCTTACAGGCTTTTCTATCGTCATCTGAGAAGGAATCCTACCCCATTCTGACACTAGTGGAATGTGAGGCCATGGGAATATTCATAGATCAGGAATGGGTCCTTAAACACCATATTCCTTATGAATCCCGTAATGTCCAGCAAATAGTGGAAGCAATTGACGGAAGACCTCTTTCTTCTGGACCCATAACCCTTCAGACTAAGGAAATTGAGCTTGCTATAAACCATCATCGAGAAAGGATAAAGTTTGACATCATAAAATCTGCCCATTACCCAATGGTTTTGGGAATGCCCTGGCTACAGAAACACAACCCATACATCAATTGGACAGCTGGTTCCCTGTTCTTAGGTTCCGAGTTTTGTATGTCCCATTGTCTGCTCCAGGATCCTTCACCGACTACATCAGAAGAACATTCAACAACTCAGCAAGATCCTCTTATGGTCTCCAACATCATCCAGGTTCCTAAAACCTACCAGGAATACACCTATGTGTTCTCTTCTGCTATTGTCCAAGCCTGCCACCCGATAGGCCGGAGGACTGTGCTATTGAGACTGAACCTTCAGCCGTGATTCCCTTTGGCAGGATGTTCATCCTGTCTGAACCAGAGAAAAAGGCCCTTCATGAATACCTAGATACTAACCTAAAAAATGGCACCATATGCCCATCCAAGTCTCCGGCTGGAGCTTCATTATTCTTTGTTCCTAAAAAAGACACCAAGGAACTCAGACCTTGTCTTCATTATTGAGGTCTTAATCAGTGCACCCTTAAGGATCTTTATCCATTACCCTTGATCTCGGATATCCTGGAAGCCGTAAGAGGAGCCGTAATATTCACCAAATTGGATCTTAGGGGTGCTTATCACTTGATTCGTATTAGAGAAGGTGACGAATGGAAGACAGCCTTCAGAACACCCTTTGGTCATTACGAATACTTGGTCATGCCCTTTGGACTCTCTAATGCTCCGGCAATTTTCCAACGCTTCATGGACCGGGTGTTTTCGGATATGCTATTCCTTTTCGTCATCGTCTACTTGGACGATATTTTGAGATTCTCTAAGGATCCACTCAAGCATGAAGAACATGTTAAATCAGTGTTACAACGGCTACGTGAACACAAGCTTATAGCAAAACCCGAGAAATGCCTTTTTCATGTTTCCACTGTTCACTATCTAGGATTTGTCCTTAGTCCAGATGGCATAGGCATGGATCAATCCAAGGTTAAAGCCATACTATCCTGGCCAACTCTGACCTCCATAAAACAGATCCAATCTTTCCTGGGCTTGGCCAATTTCTTTCGGAAGTTTATACCATCCTTCTCCGAGATTGTTCAACCGATCATCTCCTTGTTGAAAAAAGATACTCCCTATCGATGGACCCCAGCCCAGGAGAAGGCTTTCCAAGCCTAAAAACAGAATTTACACAAGCCCCCATCTTGGTTCAACCTGATATAAATCGACCATTCTTAGTGGAAACAGATGCCTCTAACTATGCCATCGGAGTAGTTCTGAAACCGGAACTAGATGACGGGCTGGAACATCCTATTGCCTATCTTTCATGGACATTGACTTCCAGTGAAACTCATTACTCAGTCTTAGAAAAGGAACTTCTAGCCATCCGCCAAGCCTTCACCGAGTGGCGTCATTTACTTCTAGGAGCTAAACATCCTGTCCAGGTTCGGACGGACCATCGAAATCTCCAAGTGTTACAGGCCCTGAAATGCAGGAACAGCCGTCAGGCCCGTTGGGCGTTCTTCTTTGCTCAATACCAGTTCCAAATTCACCATGTTCCGGGAACACAAAACGTAATTGCTGACGCCTTGTCTCGGCACCCTGACTATGAACCTCCTGATGACCGAGCATTTCCCAAGATGTTTCCCCACACAATAATTGTAGCTCAGGCGACCAGCTTCCTAGATGAAGTCCGCAGTCAGACTCAATCCTCGGAACTCTGGAAAGGTATCTCGGACAGGAACCAGTGGAAACTGAAGACCAAAGATGGATACTTGTTCAAAGACAATGCCTTGGTCATCCCAACACAAAAACTACAGCAAAGGATAATAAATCTCTGTCACGATACTCTTTACTCCGGGCACCGTGGTATTACCAATACCCTTCGATTAATACAAAGGCAATTCTGGTGGCCTGGACTGAAAACTGATGTACAAAAGTATATCCAGGCATGCTCTGTCTGTAATCAAAACAAACATGACAATAAGAGACCAACAAGGTCTTGGGAATTCATAGCAACAGATTTCAATGTGGAATTACCACCTTCCAGGGGATACACAACCATCATGGTCACCATTGATTTGTTCACCCATGCGGCCCATTTTACACCTCTGTTTAAACTACCATCCTCGTCAGAACTTGCTGGAATTTTCCTGGAACACATTTTCCGACTGCATGGACTCCCTTCCAAGATCATATCAGACAGAGGGCCCCAATACATTTCCCAGTTCTGGAAACATCTTTGCCAAATACTAGGAATCCAACGCGCTCTTTCCTCGGGATATCATCCCCAAACCAACGGAGCCACAGAGCGCGTAAACCAAACCTTGGAACAATACCTCTGTTGCTTCGCTACCAAGGTCCAGGACGATTGGTCCCTCTTAATACCAGTGGCAGAATTCGCCTATAATAATTCGGACCACTCTGCTATTAAGACCAGTCCTTTTTTCTGTAGCCAAGGATTCCACCCTTCGGTTCTACCCTACATCCTTCCTCATCCTACGCCAGTTCCAACAGTCGATTCCTGGATTGAAATGCTCATTAATGTCCAAAGAGAAGCCAAAGAACAATTAGAAAAGGCCAGGACCCAGACCAAACTGTATGCGGATTCCAAACGAAGACCTAGCCCCTCCTACACAATAGGGGATAAGGTTTGGCTGTCCTCGAAAATACTACCACGGCATTTGCGACCAAATAAATTGGCTCCTCTATATTATGGGCCATTCCTTATAAAGGAAATCATCAACCCAGTGGCCTACCGACTCAAGCTTCCAGACTCCTGGAAGAAAATCCACCCAGTCTTTCACACGTCCTTAATAAAGCCATGTGTTCAGACCTCTCGAACTAACCTTCGGCCCAAACCAGTAATTTTTTTTTATTTTTTTATTTTTTATTGGTTTACATTAAACCTTTAAAATGTTTGCCTGAGGTAACACGAAACCCTTCGTTACATCATTACATCATTACATTGACTACTACTTCTTTCATCAATTACCTCCTCCCTTCCCGTTCCAAGGCATGTCCTGTTTTGCTTCTAATCTTTCTTCAATAGCGGCAAGGAAGGAGGTCAGAGGTAGAATCAGTTTCATATCTGAACCATTCCACATATGCTTCCACCATTCATCAGCACACACCGACTGGTGGGCACTGTACCAACCACCTAAGTGGATTGATCGTGAGTCTTTCAATGTTGTGCAGAAAAGCACCAGGTGTTTTATAGATTCTGGGTCCTTGCCACACAACCGGCACATCGTCGATTTATCCACATTTTTCGCCCAATGACTGGTTCTATCTTTTGTTTTCATTGCATTGAGGCGGAACAACATAAACGCTCTTCTTGATTTCGTGGATGGAAAACGCCTGAGGTAAGGTTGAAGGGTTCCGTAGCTTCTTGCTTCTCCCGGTGAATGATTCATTGCGTGGGCTTCCTTGCGCTCGTCACATGTGTGTATCCAATCAAGGCGCCATATTGCAACCTTGGCAGCTGAAGGATTTGTCAGGAGAGTTTCCATCGTGATATTATAGTCCTTTAACAGGTTTTCACATCGTTTTACCCATTGTGCGAGCAACGTTGAACCTTTGGATGAGGCGTTGTGTAAGAGTTCAAATTGAAGTATTCCAACTTCTGGCCTTGTTTTCCGATACAAGCTGATTTGATTCCAGATTATCCTTGCATGTAAAGAGATCAGGGCCAGTTCGTATCTTATGCATACTGTTGCAATGCCTGGAGGCAAGCTTAAGGTCTTTGACCAAAACATATGTTCCAGTGACGACCAGTGTGATGACGAGCATCCAAAGGCATTTTCTGCATTGTAGGACAGAATCGGAACCACTTTTTGTTCATAAAAATTTCGTAAAGGCTGAACAGAAAAGTTCCCAAATTTCCTATGTATCTTCAGCCCTTGGCATGCTAATTGGGCACATTTTCGTTTTGAGTCCGCCACCCATGGTTCGTCACATAAGCTCGAATTTAACAGCATGCCAAGATATTTAGTGCTTTTAGAAATTTTCAATTTTTCGTGGTTCAGCAGCCACACCTGTCTTGGGCTGTTATGTATTCGTTTCGTTTTTAGATTTTCAAAAATAAGTATTTCCGACTTCTTAGTGTTTATCTTTAGGTTATTCTGGTCCACATATTTTTGGACGGCGTCTAATTTACGCTGAAGACCGATTGGCGTTAGATCTATAATCACCAAATCATCGGCATAGAGTAACCAACTTATCTTTGATGCGTTGAGTGTCGGCGGGAAAGCTCTAACCGACTGAATAGAGTCTCCAATGTCAGAAATAAAGAGGCTAAAGATTGCTGCTGCCAAGGGGCATCCCTGTTTAACGCCTTTGAATGTTTTTATTTGTCTTGTAAGCAGTCCCGATTGATCCAACCGGACAGAAATAGACGTGTCATTGTGTAGTTCTTTTACTGCCGCTAGTAGGCCCGCGGGACATCCCCACGAAACCAACTTCTGCCACAATAGATCACGATCAATTCTGTCAAAAGCCATGGAGAAATCTATAAAAGCTAAGAACACTCTCGATTTCGTTCTCAGGGCGTCCATTTTCAACAAATTTAGGATCAAAAGATTCAGCGAGCAACCAACAGATTTTACAAAGCCTGCCTGTCTTACGTCGACTCTGTTTACAGAGTTTGCCCATAAAGTCAATTGTTTTTGGAGCAGAGCAGCAAAAATTTTTCCCAATACATCTAGTAAGGCTACCGGCCGATAATTTGCAGGATCTAAACGGTTGCCTTTCTTGAATATAGGTATTATAATTCCTGTTTTCCATGATGCAGGGATTTGTTTTTGTTCATTGATCCGTCTAAATAACTCTGCGCATAACGTTGTCCATAAGTCTGGGCACTGTTTAAGCGTCACATTTGACAGACCATCTGGGCCAGGCGCCCGCGAATTTTTTGCTCTCATTATTGTGTCGTATATTTCATCTTCTGCGAAATTTAAGTCCCAAGCAGTTGTGTTAGCCGTTGATTGAAGAGGTGGCAAGTCATTCTGGTACAGAGCTGAGAAATAAGTCACCCATTCTTTTTCAGGAACTGGGCATATCTGCAAAGCAGCTTGCGGAGCTTCAAGGGCATTAAGTATGAGCCAGAAGTCTCTGCTGTTTTTGTTTGCCAGAAACTTCATCATGCTTTCTGCATCGTTTTGCATCAGTATGGCTCGATGACCTTTCATCCAGTTTTTGTAGGATTGTCTTGCAGATTTGTTTTTCGCCACTATATCGCCAACTGGACCTTGTTTATTTCTGCGAATTTCGGCTCTCATTTCACGTTTTCGTTGTCTTATAAGTAAGTCGAAATTGTGCTTATTTTGAAATGATTTATTTTTCATTCCAATATCTTTTGTTTTGAATTGCCACAGAAATGGGACATAGTCGATGGCATTCTCAGATGCTATGAACTGTTTCTGAATCTCTAGGACCTCTTTATCGACTAGTTTTAGCCGCAGCCTATTGGGTGCCACTTCAACCCTTGATTGCCATTTTTCTCTCGGATTGTAATTCCAATCTTGGAATGTAAATTCAAGTCTTTCGTGGTCACTGTTACTCATTGGACAAATTGTCATCGATTTTGTTTTCTTATGTATGTTGTTGGACACAAAAATATAATCAATGGTGGAACTTTGATCATCACGTCGCCACGTTGGTTTGGCAGGTATATCTCCTTGTGTGCAACCATTTAACCTCAACAAGCCTCTTACTTCCATTTCGTCGTTCCATGCTTGGGCTAGCTTGGTTTTTAGGACGGTCTGTGGATTAAAAAGATCGATGTTTAAGTCCCCACAGACTATTATCTCAGTTCCATGGCCGGATTCTAATACATTGTCAAGTACTTTCGTAACTTGGTCGATGAATTCATAGGATCCGGTTCGCTGGTGGTTCCAATACAAATTAATGATAAGTAACTCATCATTCTTATTGTTAACAGCTGCGGATTTACTTATCTCAGTGGCTTGGATATAAGGCGAGTAGTTGACTGATCTTACTACCCGGTATCCAGAAGATCGATTTATCATCGTCAATAGGCCGGCTATTGGCCGACCTTTATCGGGTTTAATAGCGGGATTTAATCTGCATTCAAAATTTGCCACTATAGGTGATTCACTCATCCAGGTCTCTTGTAGGCAAATCAAATGTAAGTTGGTGGCCCAGTTAATGGTCAACAAATGACTAAAACCACGTGTGTTCCAAGAACTAAACGTGAGGTCTTGTTGCAACTCATTCTTTAAACATTAACTAGTTTCTTTCCTGTTCAGGACATTCGCCATCCAGGTCCAATCTTCTTCTGCAGGTGACTGTCGTTGCTTGGTAGAGCGTTCTAAACTTATGATCTCATTTAGATTCTCGTTACTTATTGTAATTTCGATTTTTCCCTTTA
This sequence comes from Ambystoma mexicanum, assembly GCF_040938575.1. Lineage (NCBI taxonomy): Eukaryota > Metazoa > Chordata > Amphibia > Caudata > Ambystomatidae > Ambystoma > Ambystoma mexicanum. Next base: position 343,768,580 of record NC_090933.1, read on the forward strand.
ACAAGGGAAAATTCTGAGTTCCAACTCTCAGTTCGTGCGATTGGGCTCCGGCTTGGATATTTTTAGAGACCGTTTCGTTCTTCTCAAGATGTAGGTTTTGTGTTACCGGTGAAAATATCGGCGATCTCCTGGCTCTCTCGACTCTTTGGTCATTGTGTTCATGCTCAGCAACATCCCCTTTGCGACCCTTATTTTCGTCCTTAGGACTTCTTCGCTCACGGTCAGTCATTGTGTAGGCATCAAAACCTAGAGTGTGCAATTCTTCATTTGCCTCAAGTATTACGTTTGCGATTAAGGTTGAATTTAAGTGTAAGATCACTCTATCTGTTCGCAATTCGTCAGGAAATTCGATTATTTTTAAATCTTTTGAGTCCAACGACCGAAGATGTGGAACATGATGTAAGAGTCTTAGTACATTTGTGCGGTTCAAGATTAAATTTTCATATCCTTGGAGACATTCTAGCACTAATTTAGTCTGGGCCTCCGGGTCAGTTGGCTTCTGCTGTCTTGTTTTCGAATTTTGTCCAAGTGATTGTGATAACTGGGGGTCCACCTTCCGATGTTTCAATGGAATAAGTGAAGGCTTTAGTGCGGGAGACGCATCTTTACTATCTTTCAGTGGATTCGTGAGCTCATCTGTCGGGCTTGGTTCATTGTGGCTCGTTAGTTGTTCCTTATTCCTTCTCGTTTGTCTGTCTCTTTTTTCTTGGAGTGTGACAAACTTAGGGCTCATTGGTGCTTTCTTATCCATATTGCTTTCAACCGATGGATATATTTTTACACGCCTTTGACCTTTAGCGTCGCTAAATGGTTTGTCCGGACGAACGTGGGAATTTATTTCTGCTCTCACATCCACTACTTCATTATCTAAATTGAGCTTCTCCGTGCTAACAACAAGTCTAGGTTTGGGTACAAGATCTTCAGTACCACCGCCAGTGCTCACTTCATCTGAGGAGTACTCCTCATAAACGGATAGTTCCATTAAATCGGCCGTTGAGGACTCCTCCTCTACAGTTTGTTTATTCACATTCTTTTTTTTTCATTGCGACCTCTCCGGGTTGAGACTCCGTCTCTTGATCTTTTGCCTTTATTGCTTCCTCATCAGGATGCGCCAGCTTGCCTTCTTTACAAGAGATGCCTGTTTTTAATTGTGAGCTAATTGCTTTATCCACTAAGTGGAACACGTTTAAATTTCGCAGAAACTTTCGTGTACCTGTTTGCTGTGTTCTTTTTAGCCCCAGCTTATTTTTTTGTTTTTTTCTAGATGACATATTTTTCGAATTGTCACGTGCATGCTTTGGGCTCGCTTCTGTCTTTGAATGACCAAAAATCGGGAACAAGCCTGGCTGTTTTAGTGTCGCGTCTTGTTCCCTTTGCGGGTCAACTACCAAATCTATGACATTATGTGTCAAAGCAGAGCCGGAGGCAATTTGAACGTCCCCTAATGCTTGGTTCATTGCGTTTTGTGCGTGTTTAAACGCTGAATTGAAAGAGAGGTCGAGCGGATTTCTATCACTCTCCATGGTTCTACTCTTTTTGTTAGCGATAGCTCGCAAGTCTTCCTCCTGCGTTATCTGTTCCACTTCCACTCGGTCTCCTTCGGTCATTACGGCATTCGAGACGATCTGTGGTGGTTCCGTGGGCATCGTACGGTGTAATGAGGCTTTATTTGAAGACTCTATACTCCGGTGGCGGGGGACATTCAATGGTGAAGTCAATAAATTTACTTTATCGCTATGATGACCTGTGTTAGGTGTCAAGCCTGCATCGTTCTCTTGAAGAGCAGTTTCCATTGTTTCCCCATTATGGATCCCGTGTGGTTTGCGAAATAACGACAAAGCTTCCCTTGCTACCTCAGCAAATAGCTTCTTGTCCATCCTGTCATTTTGTTTGGATATATTCGTGTCTTGTATACCTGACAGCAACTGTTGGATCATCTCGGTTTGTTTAAGGCTTCCCAAGCCCTGCGTTACCTCTACTTGCACCAGTTTCGAGTGCATCAGTGCCAACAGGGTTGACATGTCCTTCACATTGTCATTTAATGATTCATAGAGTTTTGTAAATGGTGCAAGAGAAATTGCCATAGCCGCCGTTAAGGCCGTTAATATATCGTTTAGAGGAGCCTGACTGTATGATACTCGTTTCATATTTTCATTTCTCTCAGTTGATTTTTCTAGTTTGGTGTTGTATAACCTTCTCTCTCTTCTTATTTTTGGGAAGGGGCGTTCCCCAATCGAAGAGTCTGAAGTATCCTCATCATCTGAGGAAGCCTCGAGCGTCGAGTTTGATCGACTAGATTCATGTAGTATTACACGTTTTCTCTGTGCATCATGGACCTGCTTAGAGGCCCTTTTCTGAGAGGTGGGCACATAGCTCTCCTGCAATTGCCCACCCCTCATAGGCGATACCACCTCTGGAGTCGTGATGTCCTTCATTCTATCTGCACCTCCACTACAATAACTAAGTGCCTTATCGTATTTGCTTGGTTTTGTAGTTAATATTGCCGTTCTCGAGACGGTTCTTGGTGTCAGTGGAAATTGATTGTCACAAGGCCTAGTTTTGTTTAGGTTAAATACACTTTTCAACACTGTGGAGGCCATCTCTAGTGAGTTTCTTTTTTCGCCAGGAATGTTGACAGGAGTATTGCCATTTGGCTCAGATATAATTCTTGCGCTGTGCTCTTTCAATGCACTTCCATGATTTTGCAACTCTAATTTTAGTTCCTCATTGTGTTGGTCATCTACATTTGCCTTATTATGCTCAGGCATAACATAAGGCTCCGTGCCGTTAAATAACACATTGTCATTTCTTGTCAGGTTGACATTGTATAGATCAGCCATCATTGAGAGATCACTTACCGCTTTTGTCTGAGGCTCCGATTTCTCCGACGAATTTGCCGGCCTAATGACTGCCTTATGATCGTCTTTTTGGGCAGTCGCCTGGCAGTCGTCTGTTCTACTCCGCTCACCCACTTCCAGCCGTGACACCGTGCTAGCTGTTACATCGCTCAAACTTTGCGATCTGAGCGTTCCGCCGGCTCGCTTCCGGGAGGCCACGTCATCAACGTGCGTCGGACTTGGCCTCTCCTCGAACAGCGCCTCCTCAGGATCTCTCCTCATGCTCGGCTCCGACACCGCGACCTCACATGGGAAGCCACGACTTTCTGCACTTGGTAAGTGGAACGCCGACTCTGACACAGCCGAATATGTGAGTGTGTCCGCTGTAACTGATGCGTTGTCACTCACTCGCGAAGCGTTACTCTTCGTCTCCTCGGCAATTGCTGCTGATGCAAGCTCAAAGCTTTTACAGCCGCTCGCATTACGAGACACATCCAGCTTTGTAATAAGGGTTCCAACATTTGGTTCCGCATTGAACTGGGGATGTAATTCTGACTCTTTACCAGTATCACTGATCTCAAAATCGATGAATACGCTCTCCAAGACTTCTGTTGTTAAGTCTACATTACAGAACGCAGCCTGGTCGATATCTTCTGCTGTTTCGGTTACCGAGTTGCAAGATACATAGATACTTTGTTGTTTTTTTCTTGATCGTTTTACATGTTCCTGTATCTCATCCGTGGATGCCGCCCTTTTTAGGTGGGATCTTGTTCTCGGGATTATGGATTTCTCAGTGAGATTTAACTGTTCCATTTTTCTAGCGCGTAGGTTCGCCTATCGCCGCACGCCAAACAGCAAACAGCAGAAACAACAGCCCTTTGCACACAGGGCTTAGCGCCGCAAGGGCGAGAGAGGCGGCCTTAAGTACCCAAGGGACTGGGTCAGGTGACACAACCAGTCAGTTGTTTAAAGGCACGGGTACACGGCACACGCACCTCTCTTTGTCTTCCTTCCTTCTCCTTCTCCACGCCACAGCAAACAGCAGAAACAACAGCCCTTTGCACACAGGGCTTAGCGCCGCAAGGGCGAGAGAGGCGGCCTTAAGTACCCAAGGGACTGGGTCAGGTGACACAACCAGTCAGTTGTTTAAAGGCACGGGTACACGGCACACGCACCTCTCTTTGTCTTCCTTCCTTCTCCTTCTCCACGCCACAGCAAACAGCAGAAACAACAGCCCTTTGCACACAGGGCTTAGCTTGATTTGTTCACCCATGCGGCCCATTTTACACCTCTGTTTAAACTACCATCCTCGTCAGAACTTGCTGGAATTTTCCTGGAACACATTTTCCGACTGCATGGACTCCCTTCCAAGATCATATCAGACAGAGGGCCCCAATACATTTCCCAGTTCTGGAAACATCTTTGCCAAATACTAGGAATCCAACGCGCTCTTTCCTCGGGATATCATCCCCAAACCAACGGAGCCACAGAGCGCGTAAACCAAACCTTGGAACAATACCTCTGTTGCTTCGCTACCAAGGTCCAGGACGATTGGTCCCTCTTAATACCAGTGGCAGAATTCGCCTATAATAATTCGGACCACTCTGCTATTAAGACCAGTCCTTTTTTCTGTAGCCAAGGATTCCACCCTTCGGTTCTACCCTACATCCTTCCTCATCCTACGCCAGTTCCAACAGTCGATTCCTGGATTGAAATGCTCATTAATGTCCAAAGAGAAGCCAAAGAACAATTAGAAAAGGCCAGGACCCAGACCAAACTGTATGCGGATTCCAAACGAAGACCTAGCCCCTCCTACACAGTGGCCTACCGACTCAAGCTTCCAGACTCCTGGAAGAAAATCCACCCAGTCTTTCACACGTCCTTAATAAAGCCATGTGTTCAGACCTCTCGAACTAACCTTCGGCCCAAACCAGTAATCATCAATGACCAACTGGAGTATGAGGTCTCAAGGATTTGCGATTCTAGATATAGACGTGGCAATCTCCAGTACCTAGTGGAGTGGAAAGGATATCCCCCTAGTGAATGCACTTGGTAACCTATCTCAAATCTAAATACCCCCAGACTACTCAGAAGGTTCCATCTCATACACCTGGGCAAACCCGGTGGAACGATTTTCTGGAGGAAGCATGCTGTCATGAACCATCGAACTCGCCCCTTCTGGGCTTCCTGGTCCCTGTCACGCCGGGCCTTACACTCCATAATACTACCAACATGGCGACAAGCTCAGCATGCTGCTCGCCAGTCTTCACGTTCTACGCAGCGTCCTCTATAAAGAAGCCACACCCCCGCGGCCCCGCGCATCTCAACGCAGCTGCTAGCTGTGATTGGACGTGTGTTCCCAACTCCTCTAGCGCTACTTGCTATTCCCTGGCTCCTGGATTCCCTTCTTTCGACTTCTTCCTTCTTTCTACTTCCCAGAATCTCTGTGCCGCTTCCGCGCGCCCCCAATACCTTCTTCTCCTGGAGTTTGCCGTGATCCTGGACATCAAAGCTGAACGTAATCTGGAAGCCGAGGATGACCGAGTGGGCTTATTTAAGTCCCGAACCATACGAAAGAAGACTCCACCCAAGGAGGACATCAGGCAACATAGACAGGTGAGAAGGGGGGAAACCTGTGACAGATGTGTGCGGAGAAGGAAAGTGTGGAGTTAAAGATGACCCTGAGGTTCTTAGCCTCGCAGGTATGGGCAGGAGGAGGGCCAAGGGAGGCCAGCCAGGGAGTGAGGGGAAAGGTTGGTGAAGGTGTACGAATGAGGAGGATCTCAGTCTTGTTAGCATTTAAACAAAGATTGTTGGCAGCATACCAATGTTGAATGGTAATTAGGCAATGAGAGATGAGGGAAGGAAAGGAGGTGGCTGAAGGAAGCCTGAAAATGAGTTGGTGTCATCAGCATAGCACTGGAAATTTGAGCAGAAAATGGAGATGCAGTAGGCGAGAGTTGCCAGGTATTGGTTGAAAAGCGAGGGCGAGAGGTTAGACCCCTGGGGAATACCACAGGTAGAGAGGGAGATAGAAGATAGGAAGGCCCCAAGTTGTACTTGAGAGGGTCGATAAGAGAGGAAAGAGGTCAGCCAGGCCAGAGCCTGATCGGTGATGCCCAGCTTGTCATGGAGATGATTGAGCAGGGTGGTATGGTTGACTGTGTGGAAAGCAGAGGAGAGATCAAGTAGTATGAGGACAGAGGGAATGCTAGAGTTAAGGTTGGAGAGCAGGTCTTCATGGATGTTCAGGAGAGCAGTTTCCGTGCTTCTGGCAGCTCTGAAGCCAGAATGATGGTCATGGAAAGAGCCAACAGAATCAGAATGAAGGTTAAGCTGAGAGATGGCAAACTTTTCCAGGAGTTTAACCAAAAACGGAGCAATGGAAATTGGGTGATAGTTAGCCAGACAAGAAGGATCAGCTCTGGGTTTCTTGAGAGGATGCATAAGGGAGTGCTTTAGAGGGGAGGGGAAAGATCCAGAGGCAAAAGAGAGGTTGCAGAAATCGGCAATGGCCAGAGCGAGGGTTTCAATGTGGTCCTTAATGGTTTTAGAGGAACAGGGATGGACCTGTTTTGATGGGGCTTTCATAGATTGGACTTGTCTAGCGACCTCATCAGGGGAGAAAAGAGGAAAGGAGGAGAAAGCAGGTACGTCATTTAGGGGTCGCCAGAGGTCGCAACTGTGACCTCTGAGGTCTCCCTTGCGACCTCTGTGGTCACCCTTGCGACCTCTAGAAAAAAAAAGAAAAAAAAGTTTTTGGGGGTTTTTTTTTAATGCAAGCTCATGGGCTGTGGCCAGTACCATGTGGCTCTTTAGTTCTGGGGTGGCTGGCTTTCTTGTTAAAGCCCCTTAAAAAAAAGAAAAAGAAGAAAAGGAGTGACACAAGTCGAGCACTTTCAGCACTGACCCTAAATAAGAACGATTAGGAATACCAAATAATGTGTCTTTCTGGAATTCAATACAATAATTGCTAGACTCATTAAAGGTTTATTTCAGGCACACTTCAGGGGGTGAGTCACTGTTTTAGTCTGTTCTTAAATGCCTCAACTCCTTCTGAGGTCGATAAATGAGTACCGACACAGGTTGGGTGATATTGGGTGTATATTTTTTCTATATAAAGCGCTTAAGCATAAGTGCTATATAATAACACATCATTATCATTTGGTCATGGACGTCTGCTTGCATTTACAGTAATTTGGTAATATGGGCCTATACACACTGATCCTAACGATACATATGACGATGCATTTTTGTATGAAATGTACATCACATTATAGCGATATCGTAACCATAGTTTTTGTAGTGTACAATGCTATGTGATAGCACTTCCTGTTTTGTCAACGGGTGAAAGGTCGCGTTCCATCGCATCACGCGATATCACTTTGGGGTGGGATCAAATTACATCACTTCCTGTGATGTCACCAGGGGGTCAAGGGTCCTGTGATGTCACTTCTGCTACCCCTGGCATTTTGGTGAAATGACGTCCCTGGGAGAAAGAGGGAGGGGGGTAGCTGAAGGTGGGTCAGCAAGCAGAGAAGGAGAGGGAGTGGAGGAGAAGGTGGAAAAGATGTCCTGGGTTTTAGAGATAAAGTATAAGGCAAGGGAATTGCAAAGAGCCTGGGAGGTGAGAGGAGGAGTGGAGACAGCAGCAGGGTTGGCCAGCTCCTAGCAGATTTTAAAGACTTTGGCCGAGTTGTTAGATGCCGCAGAGACAAAGGCTTGAATGTGTACTCGCTTCTTGGTGTGGACAGAGAGTCGGTATTGCCTTTGGAGCAGGCAGCAGGCCAGTTTGTCAGAGGAAGAGCAAGAAGCCCTCCATTTCCTCTCAGCCGCCCTACACTTACGTTTAAGTGTAGCTAGGTCAGAGTCATACCAAGAATTACACTTGGCTTTGGACTTTGTAGGCCAGCTTTGGCTTTGTGGGACAGTTCTGGGTAGCTCATGTTCGACCCCCTCCTCCATCTCCCATCCCTACCTCAGGGAATGTAGCCTGCTACCTCACATTGGATTATATGCAGAATCCATTTTGAAGAATAAAATAGTGACTCTTGCATGAGGAGCAAAACAAATGCTGAATGCTCTAGACCTACCCTTGATAACATGCCAGTCACTTCCTACCACTGACCTAAAAATAGATATATTTTTTCTAGATATGATATGGACATAACTAAGGGGATTGATAAAGTTGGGTTCTCCTGCTAAGACAAGATCTTTAACACTGCAGCCTATATAAAATATTACTTTTGGCAGAGGAGGCCAATTTTGTAGCAGACACATCTTGAGAAATTAAGTGAGTGGGTTCAATATGTATCTGATTTTTGCTGGATGCTTAAGAATTCAAGTCTGAAGATTATTTCCAGGCAGTGAGGTGTGGCCCAATGCAGAGTTTCTTATTCAATTATGAACCTTTTCAGGATTTATTTTGTCAACAAACTGGGCAAATGTGTCAAGACATTTACATCTCTAGATGATGCAATCCTTGGTGAGAGACATATCTGCACAAAGGGTTACCTCTCATGCTGGCTGAGATAGGGGCCAGTTCACTCATTTCTGGCTTCCCGTGTCCACATGGATCCCATGGAAACAAGGGTAGCAGTGGCAGAGCTGGATTTTTCCGTGGTAAAAATTCTGCCCTTTTAGTAACATATTGTTTACCTCTAGGTGGCACGATTTGCATTTCTTTATAGAATTTGTGTCTCTTGTATTGTGATCATTGTGTGCTTCAGATGTTTCAAGGGTGTGCACTAGAGTTCACCCAGACTCCTTTACGACATTCCCCCAGGAGACAGCATCAGTTTTCCAAGAACAATCATAATTTGCTCTATACGCAGGCGGGATACTTACTATTCAACGGGATGCTAGAACGGGTTTCTACTTATCGTGGTAAATATAACAGCAACATATTTCTGGTTACGAAGAATGGCTGGGGTCACTGTCCAGTCATCCAATGTCAGAGAACTTGATGGTTACATTGTGTATTGTGACTTCAAGAAGGGGAAGATTCCACCGTTGAGAGAGATGTTGAGCTAGAAGCTTGTGTTTCTGTGCCAACTTTTGGGCCCCACTGATGCTTCCTGCAATTTTGTTGGAAGAGGCTTGTTTTATCCATTTTCAACTATCATGTTCCGTTCATCACCACCCATGGGTGTTTTGACATGTATACCCACATTTCACAGAATACAATTTAACGATTTGACCGAATTTATTTCCCCAAAAAATGTAGCTAAAGTGGCATATGTATAGTGCATAATAGGTGGGGTGTGGGGTAAAGGAATAAGTTAGGGTGGGGAGGGGTGAGTGGGGTAGCGGGCAATGTTCCCCACAATTATTTTTTTTTAAAGTAGAAAAGGTAAAAAGTGAGTTTCGTTTTTCAGTGAAATAAATTCAGTCAAATCTCCATTAGGTACAATCATAATAATAAAATGTAGCACTTATACCCTCAGGCATCTGAGCGCTGCTTATTATGTTTATGTTTATGTTTATTGAATTTATATGGCGCTTTACAATATAACAACAGGTACAAAGTGAGAGAAGAATATTTACAAACATGAACAGGTCATTAGAATAATAAGTAGAACTATTTACAAGGGGGGGAGAGGGTGGCGGGAGGGTAGAGGAGGGGGTAGGTCATGGGAGTTACGGTGTAGGATTTGAGGTAGGGGGAGAGGGAGGGAGGAGGGAGGGGAAGGGAAGTGGGAGTGGTCTGGTGTCCTTATTGACCTTAAGTAGTATTTGTTACCAATTTAAGGTCAGGGGGAAGGGGAGAGGATGGGGGAAACGATGGGGGGCAAGAGTAGGAAGGGAAGTCAGGGGGGAGCGAAGGAGATGGGCTTTCAGGGAGTGGCAGAAGGATGAGTAGGTAGGGGTTATTATTACCCACAGTGTGTGGTGCTCATTTATCGACGTCAGAAGGATGAAAGGCTGAGTTTGGCTCTGCCGAGATTTGAACCTGCGTCAGCAGGCTCTGCACAGATGTCAAACCAAGCCCTCTACTTGCTGTGCTATCAGACCATGATTTGTTGTTGAATAAATCACATGCATCCAGTTCAACAAGATACTTCAACCAACAGCAGCCTTTCTGACAGTACACCTTTTGATATACTTGGAAGGCATTATGATCATGGTCCATTCTCAAGAGGGGTTGTGCTGGCCAGTGAACCTTTTGCAGTCACTTAGGCTCATTACGAATTGGGAAAAGTCAGATCTGGTCCCTTCCGAAAACACACAGTTTTTGTGATTTGTGATAAAATGCTAATGAAACCTAATCTTTCTTATTCAAAGATAATATCTATCAGAAAGGACTTGAAACAGGCATTACACCCAAGGTGAAATCTTTCAGGGGGTTGTACGTTATCATAGGCCTTCTCTCTTCAGCAATAGGGCACGTTTCCCCAGTAATTTCTACAGTAGGGAACCTCCAATGCCTAAAGATCGGGGCTGTCAGAAAGGGTTAGGTTATGAAAATTGGGTGCTCATTTCCATAAAAGCAAAATGAATATTCCTTCAGCCGAGCCAACCTATCGCCACCTGAAAAGGCAGATCCGTTTTCACTACATCCCCAGATCCTCTGTTGGAATCTGACACAAGTATTTGGGGTCGCTGTGCTAGATGTGGTCCCCTCTTGACCAGCTTGCCTTGGTCTCCTGAGGAGTCTCTATGGCATAACAATTGTTTAGTGGTTTTTGCAGGCTGCTTGGCAGTCTAAAACTCACAACACAGTATTCAGACTGTGTGGCCTGTTTGCCCATGGACAACCATCACATAAACAAGCTTGGAGACAAGATACAAATGACTTTCAGATCTGGGCAGTAGCTCTTGGGAATTGTATTCAGTACCGCTTAAAGGTTTTGGCAGAAATTGTACTGGGCACTCAGAATTTAGTACCAAATTGGTACTCGCATCACTGAGAGTACCTAAACGATTGGTATCTACACAATTAGATCTTTATACTTCTTTCAGCTCTGTGTAGTCCCTTCCAGTTGAACCTCTTTGCATACTGTATGAAACCCCACATCACAGATTTGTTTTCCTGAAGGATAGACCCAATGCTTGTGCCACTGAGTTTTTTTTTTACCGTGAGGCAGAGTGAATCATTATGCATTGCATCCTTTTTCCAGGTTCTGCTTCATCCCTTCTTATACATGCCATCATTGGTGCTGTTCACTCTATTTTTGCCTTCTCTGGCACGGTATCCTCTGACCCTGGTGTTACCCATAGAGAGCCCAGGTTTTCACCTGGTTTAGGGACCACCTTTTGGGCCACAGTGGCCTCCCTTGTCCTCTAGTTCTCACGGGTGTTGCAGATGGCTTCAATATTTCACAGATAGAGGGAGTAGATTTTTGGTGCTTTATTACATTTGAAGATAAATGGTAGGGGAAGGCTGAATGCTTGAAAGTAAGGGGGTCCCTCCAGTTCTCTCCACCTCCATGTGGGCTCCTTCCATCCTAGCTCAGGCATCCCAAACCATGAACATGTCCCCAACCAATTCTTAAACCTGGTAACCCTTACATTTTAGGTCTTTTTAGTTAATCTTAAAGTAGAATTCTTAAGGCTGTGGCCTTTTCAATCTATCTCCCCCTGGTATTTTCCAAGGGATACTTCAGATCGGTTTGTCTCCCTCTATCTCTATCTCCTCTCACCTCCATCCACTCTCTTCCTCATCTCCTTTTATCTCTCTAGCAGTGCCCCTTTTCTTTTCCTCTCACTACTTGCCCCTTCTCTTTTTAACTGTGTCCACAATGACCCCTGTCTGCTCCTCTGTCCCCTGATCTTCCACACTCTCTCTGCATGTCTCTACACACTACCTCTTCCACTTCCATCCCTATATCTCTCCACCTTCCACTATCACCCACACTAGTACCTTTCACTCTCTTCTCCACACTCCTGTCACACACCTTCCATCACTCTCACACCCTCACAAAATCCCCCTACAATTCTCCCCTCGCTCTCTGCCTTCCCTTCTCTCTCACTTTTAACCCCCCCCCTTCACTTCACTACAGCCAACTGGTACCACTCTCTCTTACACACAATACCTTACCTGCACTCTCTCAGATTACTCCCACAGTGTCTGCAGCAGCCTGTTGCATTATCCACCCTCTGCCTGGTCTCTCCATCCATCAGAGCTCCACTTGACCGCACCTGAACACCTTCTAATCTTCTCAGTGCTCCTCCAGGCTCCCATTGGTGTCAGTGGTCACATGCCCCGTTGCCCAATCTCTAGCTAAACTATCACTCTGCGGGTTGGGACTTTCCATGGAAATCTTTAAGAAAGCTTGTATGCCAATCACCTTTCCAATCTCCATTTGCAGTGTTGCAGCCAAGTGCTCAGGCTGTTTGTTTTCCTTGTGGGTTTCGTCATGTGCCAGTGAGTTTTGTTTCCAACTGGGTTTGGGTAGGATTTCTGTGGCTCCCCTAGCCCCCTGCAGTCCCTTCTCCATTTCAGTTCATTTTAAGTTGCTCCACCACTCCCTTGAGGTCCGTCTGGCTTTTGTAGGTTGGATGTTGGGTTTCTAGTCTCTGGCAGAAAAATCCCAGTCCATTCCATTGCTGTTCTTGATTCCATTTCCCTGAATACAGTCCAAATTCTCTTGGTTGCACCCAGGTGTATGTTGGGATTTGTGGTTCTAACAAAAAAGCATTCTTGCCAGGTGAAAGAGTAACAGGCATTGTATAAGGGACAGTGATGCTAGCAGTTACATACAATGTACACTTAGGGGGGCATGGACTGCCCTCAATTAACTCACACTGCCACGGGGGTAGGAGCTGATCTCGCATACACCCTGGTAGGCTGCCTACCCCAAGTCAGGAAGGGTCAGTAAGGTCCCCTGATATGGTCATGACCCTGGGACTCATCACGAGTTGGGCGGTATCCCGGCAGTAAATTCACCGGGATACCACCCAATACTATCAATGTTACTGCAACACGGTCCGGCGGAATTTGCAACGGATCCTGAGTTGAGGTGGTGCTGTTAATCCCCATTTATTTTGAATCCATAGGGCTCTATGGGGCCTTTTGGTGCTATTACCACCGGCCGCAATAGCGTCAGCGGATATAGCGGCGAAAATGGGCAGAAAGCTGGAGATTTACCTCCAGCTTAAACCTGGAGGTAAATCTCAAACTTTCAGCACAAACTTGGGATTGGGCAGAGCGGTAATGCAATGTTAATAGCGTTACTGCCACATTTTTACCGTTCCGCCCAACCAGTGATGAGGCCATCACGCTGGTTTCCCATTCAATTTATAGCTTAACGGATAGCAGGGGCAGATGGTCCCCGAGGATGTTTCATCAGGGCTGCAGGGCTGATACATCATAAGTCTTGGCCTTCGGTACTATCACAGCCTACTCTTCTGCTTGGAAAATCTGGGTTCATTGATGTATGAAAAGATCTTTGGATGCCTTGAGAGCAGGATCAATCCAGAGATAAACCTTTTATCAGATTTGGCCACCTCCTTCTCGTCCCACACTGAGAACAAGTACTGATCAGTTATTTCTTCCAATCATTCTGTTGGGGCCAGTTTGACTTTGGTGTTCAGGCATCTTAATTTCTATACCCTATGGATCTATATATTCTTGCATTTGGGATAGCAACAGGGGCATTAAACCTTTCAAGCATAGGGCCGATAATGAGGAATTATACCTTCAAGCTCTTTCTGCCAAACTAGTCTTGTTGATGTGCTTGTCTTTCTTCATGAGAGTTGATAGTGTTCGGTCTCTGAATTTGTTGGGTTATACCCTTTCTCCTGAGGGGTTTCGTTCCATGTTTCCTGTAGAACTAAGTCTGGTTCTAGGGTTATTGATCCCCCATATTTTCCGGATATTTCTTTACTGTTTATTGCTGGTTGTTTGAGACACGATGATGCCCATGACAATTGTCTCTCTCCTTTGTTATTATTATTAGGGTATTTATTGAGCATGGACCTAGCTTTGGGAAGCAACAGAGCACTTTACAAATCAGGTCAAAAGGACACAGTGTGGGAAGCAGAGTAGAGATACAAGGGATCGGGGTGCTAACAACAGGGGGCGGGGGAGGCAGAAAATTTGGAAGCAAGGGATCTACAAGCAACCAGGGTAGGAAACAGAGTATACAAATACTTTTAGCACTTCTCACGTAACCACAAAATAATAGTCTACTTCTCTGAACTCTCCAATAGAGTATTGGTAATAGTGGACATTGAGTTCTAAGCACAGTTACATTAGTATAAAAGTCTCAAGAAATTTCCTGAAGTTGTCCATATATTTTTACTATTGGTTTCTCCACTTGAACAGCCAACACGTGTTTCGACTTCCATCTTTCCCAAGGCAGATATGATCATGTGGATATCACAGATAATTCTGCAGTTTTAACTAAATCTCATCTCCTTCCTTTAATTCCTGGGATGTGTTTGCTGTTTCACAGTCTTTGGGCCTTAATGTCGGTAGAAGTGGTATAATCAGGAACAATGTTAATTCATGTCTTATTAGTTATGGCGTTCTGTCTGGAATCACCACGGCGGTCCAGGTGGAGCAGATCACCCAGTCTCAAGTTGTGTGGACCTAGGTGTTAGGAAGGAGCCATTCCTTGAAGTGTAAGCCCTGCCATCCTACCATCCTGTTTCCTACCGTACTTTGCCCAGATGGGTCAAATGCAGCAAGCATGCATTGAGGTTTCCTTTTATGGGGCACAATACTCTAGAGGTGCCATGGCATCCAAGCCATTTTGATCTGGTGCCAGGAAGGAGACCTTTTTCGGCTGTGGTAAAATATAGCAGAGTCGGATTCTACTAATGGCAGAGAAGAGAGTACTATCCCTCCCTGCCTTCCCTTCTAATTGGGTTCTCTTTTTGTGTCTTGCGTCAGCCACAGAAGTCTTTACCAATCAACCATTTTCCGGAGCCAATGTTGTGATAAGTTTCTTTCTACATGTTGGTTCATATTTGTGGTCACCTTGTTTCTTTTCTTTCCAAAACGTCTACTTGGGATATGGATGAGGCTCAATGTCAAAAAGAGGTAGAGAGGTTGGCGCAGGAAGGCTATATACATTGCATGGAAGAGGTGGATTGGACAAGGGGACTAGGACGGAGCCAATGTAAAAGACGGAATTATGGGAGCTGTAGTTCAAATATTAAATATGTGTTTCTATCTAGCTGTTAAGTAATTGAAATTAAATGAATACATAATACTACCTCTGTGGCATTAATGCAAAGCAGACTCTGAGTTGTAGTTTACTAGAAATAGTCAACTTTATATCGGGACATCACAAGTTTTTGATTCAAACTGCCGATGACAATTGAATGAAATAATCTTTATTTAAGTCGTAAAAGCCATTACAAAAGATAAAGCAGCTGAATTGTAGTTCAGTATTTTAAGATGTCTTTGGTTTATTTTCAAATTAAACACAGACCGCAAAATACATTGCTGCAGGGTGCACTGTAAATTTAAAGAGGCTACAACACAGACCATAAAACATGGAAAGAGAATGGATTAGATTTGTGGTGCATACAGTACACTACACATAGTCTGTGGCATTGGCCTACTGTGCCCAAGAATAGGGTAGATAGCTTGTGGCCAAAATTGCAGGTTTGAATACTGGCAGAGCCAACCCAGGACTTCGGGGGTCTAAAAAGTGAGCACAATAACATTGGGTCATGATAAAAGCTTGTGGGAAGCATCAAACCTGGAGCACTGAATACAAACCTGATATTGTTAAAGTAGTGATTCACGGTGTCCCACAGAGCAATATTTCATTGGTTTCACCTAGTTTGTTCATTTTTGACCATATCAGGTGTCTGTGTATGCTAACTATATTGACACAGTCTATGGAACAAAAAAATATATAAAATAAAAAAGCAGCGCACTGTCTGGGAGTTTGAAGCTTGCTCCCATGGATTCTCCCATTTCACAGTGGAGCATCCTAACCTCTACACCACCAATGCTTTAGCTATGATGTCTACACAAGCACAAGCATATGTGAACTTAATAACAGACAAGGGTGGCTCTCAGGGCCTACCCTGCAGGACAGAAACTACAGCGACATTTTGGGTGTGGCCATCCAGCCTCACATGGGCTATTTTATCTCCATCTGGAACCACACTAGGAAGAGTGCCGTCGCGCAGACATTTTTCGTTTATGCATATCCATGATAGGGAGAAAAGAAGTAAACATGTTACGGTTGGTTCATTGAGGTACGGGATATTATATCACAGCAATGGCACATCCCTTTTTACGATAGATTACAAATGTCTGGTTACATGTCTTCATACCGAAGTATTTTATAACAAATGCCTATATATCGAATCTTTTATCTTGAAACATTTTATAGTGAATGTACTTTTTTTTTCTTCTTTTTTTGGGTGGGGGGGTCCTCCAGACCCCAGTTTCCCACCCCTAAAAACCCATCCTGACTGTTTCCCAAAATATTTAACCCTTTACCCCACCCTAAATACATTCACTATAAAGGTTTTCAATATAAAGTATTGAATATATGGGCATTCTATATAGAATATTTGATATAAACACTGTTTACCAAATGCCCATGGCATGTTAGCTTGGGGCTACGTCTGGCAGCATTATTTTAATTCAATTCCCAAAATCATTTTACAAAATCGTATCCACTGGAAAACAACATCAAGATTCTGTAAAAATGTACCAGATGAAATAATCCGAATTCCAGCACCGTGGGTTGGTGGAAAGGATGAACATGGCCTGTGGCCATCATTCGAGCTTGAGGAATATAAATCTCCTGCACTACTGACTTTGGCTTTCCCTCGCAAACATGTGCTCTCTCAGTGGGAAACGCTCCATGTTATTTAACAATTGAAGTAAGTTCCTGCTGGCGCAGGTACTGCGCAATCCCTGCTATTGAAATAGGTTCCAAAGCACATCTGGATCGAGTCCCTGGAACGGGCAACCCATAAATCCTAAATAAAGCAACACGCCAGGTGGATACTTAGCCCCATGTCTACTGGGTCACCTAACTCAAATATCACTCTTCAGCTTTCCTGGGCTTGGCAATTATGTAACTCACAACGCGATCACCCCGTGTAGAAGCATCTTAAATCATCGCCATTTTACTAAATCCAACTCTCCTTTTCGAAAGACGTGCATATATTCTCCAGAGGAATATGTTGGAAGACAAATTCTCAGAATCAGCATAACTGTTTTAGGCTCTGTGCGCTCCGTTAATCATTCTCGTCACATGCAAACTTCCTCACTGGAGTCAATGGGGCATACCGAATCTTAAAGAATATTGTTGAGCAATACTGAAATATATTGCCCTTAGAAACCACTTTTCACAACAGTCCTATAGCCATTTATTGAAAAAACCTCCAGCCATTCTTATCTGTAATTATTCCCATTCCCAGGAATGCAGAGCAATCCGCATATGACAGAGGTAAAAACATACTTCCTAAAGGCTTGATCTTTCACGTAGAATACCTTTGCTCTGCTTGTTTCTGTATACAAACAAGGTTGAACCAGTCCCGCAGAAGCTTTGTTGAACTCAAGTACAACTGAAGATAGAACTGGTCTGGACAGTGGCAACGCCCTACTCACTGGAGTTCCCGATGCCACCTTGGCCCCTCTGAAAGCCCTCCAGAATGCTGCAGCACTCCACATCCCTGCACTAAGAACATTCTATTAGATCACCCCATCCCCAGGGAGATGCACTGGCCAAACCTTCAAGCCTGCATTCAGTTCAAGACAGCCTGCATCACCTACAAAGCAGTCACAACCATACAACCATGCCACCTGGTCGGGAAACTCACCAACTCCAGAGGCCAATGGACCAGCAGAAGCCACAACAGTGCCAGGCTGGAAAGGAAGAAACTGCAAGAGGGAAACAAACTGGCAACCAGGCATTTTCCTGCTATGTCTCTATAACAAGTTGCCAAGGCAAAGAAGGATGACCTCCTCCTTATCCATCCTACCCTGGACCTGAAGACTATACTCTTCTACGATCATTTTGCCAATCGCTGATCCCTCCACTCAACCTTATTTCTCTGCCCTGGGCTCGCCAACGCCTCGTACTATCGCTGCTACCCCCCCACCGCCTATCTGTAACCCCATGGGGGCGTTACCTATGTGCACTGCACAATTGCTTCCTAGCTATTTTTGCACTTTGTAAAGCACATACACACATGCATAGATGCACGAGGTGAAAAGCACTGAATCTAGCAAACCACTCATTGATAGATCGGAAAACACTTTTCTGGCAGGCCACGTTTTACCAGACACACTTTCCAAAGAACAGTCTGAGAACAAATGCTTGTAACCCTTCAGAATTACCTTCAGCCACGCACTGTGTGAACTACTGAGATTACTGAGATTACAGAATACAAGGTCAGCACTATACAGCT
Source organism: Ambystoma mexicanum (assembly GCF_040938575.1). Classification (NCBI taxonomy): domain Eukaryota; kingdom Metazoa; phylum Chordata; class Amphibia; order Caudata; family Ambystomatidae; genus Ambystoma; species Ambystoma mexicanum. Next base: position 343,786,753 of record NC_090933.1, read on the forward strand.
GTAAACAATGGGGAGGGCATGTCTCCGGTACTGTCAGTGCATTGGGTGCAGCCTTGCACTGTATGTAGTGGGTGGTACTAAGTGGGCAGGAAACACAAGACAGGGCAAATATCACACGTTCAATGTTACCTGTCTGGGTTCTTTCAAAGCTTTTAACCACATCTACAGAGCAAATCTGTTTTCATGTTTATACTGTGGTGTGCAGGGTGCACATAGCCCAATAAAGAAGTAGGTAGCGCTATTTATCAATGTTTTGTTCGGTGCACCTCTGTTACTACCTCCCACAAGCTTTTTCATTGTGTGTGACAGAAATTGGCATTATGAAGAGTGATCTGGCAGAGGACACTCAGTTGTGCATAGTTGATGTACATGGATTGGAGTTGGAAGCCCGTTGCTGAAATGCTTGAGGGAGAAAAGACCGAAAGTAATTTTTCCCAAAACTTTTGGTCTTTTCTCCCCTGAACATTGCAGCCACAGGCTTCCAACCCCACCAACGCCCACACCCTCAACCCCCTACTTACCTTGTGGCGGCACACTTCGCTGTGTGCTGCCGGCTTGTTGTGTCCCTGCACCGCCTGTCCCGTTTCACTTCCGTGATCTGGAACTGGCGCTGCAGGGTCCTTTCCTTTATTTTGTTACTTTGTTTGGGATCAGCTGTGGGGGACACCCCGCAACCCTCATTCACTGTATATTGAAAAAGGGTGCAGGGGGACAACCCTGCAACCTTTGCCACCGAATGGGGGATTTGGTCAAACTTTTCGGCCATTCCGAATTCCCATTCAGGCTTTTCTCCTGGCTTTTTGGATGATTCCGATGTACATATGGTGTTTATACATCACTTGAGAAAGCACAATAGCGCAATCGTTGCCACAGCTCATTGGAATTACTATTCCCAACTAGATATAGCAACACCATTTACCACAATGCTCATGGGCAGCCTCCGATAAACATTACAGGAAGGGCGTAACCATCGTGAAGAGACGTTGACATCGCCACGAATCACAGCGGAAACTGTATATTCCAAGGACGAGCGTTTGCGCGGATGTCCATTCGAAAGGAGGGCTATGACGCTGCAAGATCCAGATCATATATGAGGTAAATCCATTAATGTATAATGGATGTGGGAGGTAAACTCGCCTTAGTCTGTGCGCAACGAGCAATTTAATGTGCACACTCCACAGCTCTTGTTTCCACAGTACATGGAAACATAACGTTCAGAACAAGTGAATCTACCACGGCTGAACTCCGAACAATTGTATCCTTGGTAAGTCTTCCACCAGGGCACACAATTGGATGGATTTAGTGTATAAACTAAACATCTAAATGAGTAATGGAGCTGTTGATAACAGAATGATGTTCCGTTTCTTGTTAGAGGACTGACTGAATAACGGGAGCAATTTGTCCTGTGTCTGGAAAGAAAAGGTTCTCGTTTTTTGTATCCACATCCTCATGAGAACTCTGAAACAGAGTATCTGAGTAGGAAAGCACCCATTCACGTTGCACACAAGAAGGAGCATGTTCACAGAATCTGTTGGAATGGTGTTGGCCTACTCAAAGTAGGTGTTCACTGGGGCACTCTGTGGTCGCGGTCAGTGCATGTGGGAACATCTGATTGAAAGGGTTGGAACCCACTGAATTGCCATGCAAGCTGCACATAGGTTGCATTGCATGGCATTGAATGATACATATGATTAGCGTTATTAGAAAACTCATCTGAACAATGGCATATGGTTGTGTGTTTACAGAGATTTGGTGGAGCCTCTCTTTCAAGTTTCAGAAGTGGAAGCCTCCAAAGATCATATAGAAGCATGGCACCAAGATACATCTGCAGCACGTGGAAACGGAAGCATTTATACGAATGAATTGTTGCTGTTTTGCAAATAAGACGTTATCATACACTGATGGTACTCTTTAGTGATAAAAACAAAGTATATTGGGAATCATGTTGTGTAATATAGGTATATATGAGCCCCTGATGACGTTCCTTAGATGGTTCACTTAGCCAATTGGGAAGGAAACATGTAGGGCAGGTCTAGAGGAAATTTGTATACCTACTTTTTTCTAAACTATTTCCTAATGTTTTTATGTTTTAGCAGGTAGGACATCCCTTTGTGACATAGTCATGTTTCTGAATTCTTTCTGTGTATTGTGCCACAAAGAATTTCCTGTCTGGATTGTGGATGCTTCAGACATCCTTAGAATCAATGTATGATTACACTAGAAAATGTAATAAGGAATGTATGAGCGTCAATGAGTAGACGTAGAGTGCATTTTTATTACATTTGTAGTGAATAGATGTTTTGTCATTGAAATTGTATTATTAACAATAGTAAATGCTTTCTGTGTATATACTTGTTTATGCTTTACACATAGGGTTGATGAATTGGTGATGTTCCTATGCAACCATCTAATGAAATTCGATTCTATTGTATTAGAATATTATTAATAATTAAAATGTTGTGTTAATAACTGAGTAGTTTCCAATTACGTGTGTGGATTTTTTGTTGTTAGAGTATAACATACCAGGGGTACCCACTTGGGTTTAACCCTGAGGTCTCTTTCAAATGTTTTTGTGAATGCTGCTAGAGCATGGGCATGTACAGTTGATGAGTGGAGCCCGTGAACAAAAGGGAGAATCATTTGACATGACCAACGACCCATGGGGACGACCACAGACCATTGCTGATGCGGCTTAGATTGTGAACAGCTGTCAGCCACATGTCAGATAAATCACACTAGGTAGAGAGTGGACCATTACAGAATCAGGCGCCTGCCAAAAACGGTCCATCTTATTCCAAGATGGCGGCCCAGTCAGTTCTATCACGGTCCATAATTGGGGATTAGAGACTCCTTGCCAACATCTGGGGTGGGGTATGGGTCTGGCATAACAAAGTGAGACAATCCCGCAGCCCAATAACGGAGCACCCACTCAATCACTTATCAGCGCCATTAGTCCATGACCCAAGGATATAAATGGTATAAAAAAGAGACTTCAGGGTTGGTTTGGGAGTTTGGAGATGGACAGCAAGAGAGCAGAGAGAGGAATCTGTGCACGGAGGCAAGCGGAGAACAGGAAAGTTAAAAGGAAGGAAACAGTAAAACATCAGGAGGACAAGAGAAAGAACACCATCCTGCGGAATGTGAGAGACAAGAACAGCGACAGGGTGTTGTTGGAGAAGGGAGAAACTAGTAGGAGGAAGGAATCCAGAAATACAGAGGAGAGGAGGGCTAACCCTAAATAAGAAACAATGCAATCTGGAGGAGTTGAGGAGATGGACAGTGAGTGGACAGTGAGGTCCAGCAAACCAACCCAGCATTGGCAAACCAAGAAGAACCGCAAAATGAATGGGAGTTAGGGGAAGTGGAAGACGGAGTGAGTGGGCCTTAGACAAACAGCTGGACTGAGTCAATTGCAAGCCTTGTTGACCTGGGACAGGAAGCTTGCAGGGTCCAGACATCAATACCCTTAAAAAAGCAAACGAGATGGACGAGGGCATATAAAACCTCTCAATGCATGGCAATCAAGGAATTGGCCTATAAACTGTGCTACCGATGGTACATGTCCCCCAATAGACTACATAAGATAAATCCAATATATCTCCAAACCTGCTGGAGGGAATGTGGGGGAAGGGGAGACCTTTATCACATCTGGTGGACTTGTCCAAAAGCAGTGATATTCTGGAAAGATGTGCTGGGGCACATAAAAGCAGTGACAGGAATCACTATACCATATGAACCAAAAGTCATCTTGATGGGAGCGGTAGCTGAAAACGTATACGCAGCATCGGGGCACAAGGCCGCCCTTATCACACACCTATTGTCGGCCGCAAGATTAACAGTGGCCCAAGGATGGAAAACTGTACAGGGCCCAATAATTGCTTGGTGGTGGTTAACAATATGGGGGATTATGGCAATGGAAAAGATTTGTGCACTGCAGTCTGGCAGATACTTAAAATTCCTGGCGGTGTGGGAACCCTTCCAAGAACTGGTAAAGGACAGAGAGCCCCAATATTACAGACCCAAGATACTTAGGAATGTTAACTTCTGCTAAAGTCCTGAACTAGAACAAACTTTAGTGACTAAGAATACTTGCAAGCCTTTTTTAAAGGCCGAACTCGGAACTGTTTCAGTTGGGGGGAAAAGGGGGTGAGGGACGTTGGGGAGGGGTACCTGAATGTTTACAAACCTGCAGAGATATTACATGAGGCCTCAAAGGGAATGTTGAAATGCTATGAAATGTAACTGCTCATGAATACTTCCTAATTGTTGTTCTCTGTACGATTCTGCAGAATAAAGAAACTATGTTTAAAAAAAAAGCAAATCAGAGTGTGACTACCTGATAGCCACAGATCACACCTGGTGGAATTGTCAGCTTCACAAATGACACAAAGGAGCACTTGCTCAAAGAAGAGAAACTGAAATCAGAAGACGAGAACAAGCACATCGGTACCAAAGACTGAAAGTGGTGGATTTAGCAAGTCCACCAGGGACACTCAAGAACACCTTCTTGGAGGTCCAGAGCCATAGACCGCTAACCTTGAGGCTTGCTTGGGTATCTGAGGCAAGAAGCTATCCCAGGGGAATACCATGAATCCTAAAGACAAAGAAGAAAATGCAAGCGTATAGCATTCCCCCAAAAGATCAAGAGGTATGTTACAAAATATGTCCCTTGGTGTGGGCTATGATGATGACAGCCTGAAAGTTCACTCAGAACAGACTGAGAAGAAATAGCCTATCAATGGGGGAGGCACTTATATGGTCAAGGAATGGCATCCTTTGCCCAGGCACTAGCAAAGGAGAAAGGGTCATGGGACAAACCCTGAGGGATTGGGCTTGACATACAACCCAGCCTCTCAAACCAATGATGGCACGCCATAAATAAGGGACATTCTTACAGTCCAGAGTTTCATCAAATCAAACCACAAAGCACTGTGAAAGTTTTTGCTCTCTTTGTGTTGCTATGGAAAGGTCAAATTGGCCCAGATACGTGACCAACTTTGTTCTGAACACCTTACCTACTAATCATGTTTGAATATTAACAGGGATTGGCCCTGAGTGGCATGAACATTGCCCTTCACTAATTAGTGCCACTGCCATCACTGCGTTTACATAGATACATCCTACCTGGGTTTCACTGTTGCTCCTACCCTGGTATGTACAGCACAATAAAACGTGTTTGTTACCCCTTTATTGCCGCTCAAGTGCAATATTGTCTCCCTTCACTATAAGACCTGCTAGATTTCTACTCAATTCTGTTGTGTTGTCTAGGATCAGTATCAAAATTGTGTTTCCATAGTTTTGAAGCTGGTTCCAAAACTGGAATCACATATGATTTGACCAGGTAGGCACCTTGGGCCTCATTATAACCCTACCGGTCGGTAATAAAGTGCTAGCATTTACATACTTTACCAGCAGAGTACAATTACAAAATAAATCGGGTATTTTCAGAACTGTTATTGTCGGTGGCAAAAATACCAGCAAATCCCCCCATGGGACTCCATGCAGTAGGGATTACCCCCCTTTCTAACACCTGTATTATCCCGGTAAAACCGGGATATCAGGCGGTGGAAATAGTAGGTACATTTGCCGGTATCCTGGCGGATTTTCCAGCAGGATACTGGCAAACTTCTAATGAGACCCATTGTGCCATAATCCTCATGCACAAATATGTCACAAGTTCACATTGAGAAATTCGGTTGGCATTTTGCAGCTTTTGTGTCTTACGAATGCCATTTAGCCAATTTACCTCTTGCCCCCACATGTGGGGTGAATTTAGTTTGTATTTGAGTTTGAATTCAGCATCAAATTCCCTAAATTAATTTTGTCGTTCTGACCTATTTAGAGGGAGTTGATATTTTTATATCTCTGTCTCCTCGTTAACCTCACTTTTAAGGTGTCATTCTTCACCAATATACTTTGCTGAAACTGAGTGAATACATTTGGACCTCTAAAATGTCATGTTATAGAACCGGGGTCTGCAATCTTTGTCTCTTGAGTTATTTTGGTCTTCACCTTGCATCAAGCCTAGCTGGCATTTTCACTGTAAGGTATCATGGGAGCCATAGCCAAAACCTCTTGAAAGCAGTGGATTGCTGACCCCTGTTATTAAGATTTGTGAGCTTCATAATAGTCTGATTTATCTTTTGTAACAATACAAAATACTAGTAGCAACGAGTCAAGAGAAGTCATGGAATTGCTAGGAAGCAGGTGATAATATTCAGAGACTTAAGTACCTTTTGGTGATGAGACGAAATACTAGTAGCAACTAGTGAAGAGAAATCCTAACATCGATTGGAAGCTAGAGAACACATTCAGTGGATGTAATTTAGGGTGGCCATTATTTTGGTGATGAGACAAAATACTAATATTAACTAGCAAAGAGAAAATAAATCACACAGTAGTTTCTAGGCAGGGGAAAACAATTGGATGATGTAACAGAGTACATTTTCATTTTGTGTAGTGTCAAAATACATGTAGGAACTACTGAAGAGAGAATTCGCAGAATATCTCGCCAGTGGGGCAAGACATTCACTGGATGTCACTGAGTATGTCATCATTTTGGGATGAGACAGCATACTAGTAGCTATTAGCGAGGAGAGAAAATCATAAAATGTTTTGAGGGCAGGTGACTACATTCAGTTACTTTGACTAAGTGTGCCATCATGTTCTGATGAGGCAAAGTACATGTAGACAAATGAAAACAATAGAATTGTTTGGAAGCAGGAGATTACAGTCGATGGCTGGAAATGAGTATGCAACAGACCTACCATCGTCTAGTAGTTAGTATTAATAGGAGAGAACCTCAGAATCATCTTGTGTGGCATAAACACATGTAGCATTTTTTGTGAGTGGAGGAGAAATAAACATCTTGAGTACCAACATGCCTGGGGCATCTATATGCACCGGGCGGGCTTTGTGGCGACATGTCGCTAGAGGGAGATTTTGAACAGCCACCGCTGCTGCAATGTGAAACGAAGTTGACAGAGTTGTGCGCAGCAAATTAAATGCATAAAGTGGCATTTGGCAGTAACTTCAGCACAAGAAGCTGAAGTGCCTGCTCAGGTATTGTTGTCAGAGGAGGAGAAGGTTCAATCCACTGTTTATGGGGCAGAAAGAGGAAAAGTGCAGATTGCATCTACTGATGAGCCAGATGAAATGACACACCTTGGGCCTCATCATAAGGTTGGCGCTAAAAATCAGCCCGTACCGGCATGGCGGTAATAACATGTCCGGCTTGGCACCAACCCGCAAATAGCGGGAGATCAAGAGTGCAAGAGCACACGCACCTCTGCATGCTGGTAACAGCCGTACCGGCATGCTGTTAATGACCCTCAAACCCCCAGATAGCGGCATCGACCAATACGCACATAACGCCTTCGGCCTCGGCAACCCCTAAATAGCGCTACCATTATGAACATAGTGCTAATAACGGGTCCGTTAATACCGGACCCGGAAGTAACGTCATCGCGCCGGAATGGGAAATGCCATGGCGGCCATCTTCAAAAACACAATCCATTGCCATCCTCCACCTACAGGACCTTCTACACCACAACTCCTAGGCCAACACGGACAACATGTCGAAGGCCACCAGGAAAGGCACGGCCTGCCTGCGCAAACCAAGTTTCACAGACGATGAGCTCAACATGTTAGCTGACACCCTAGTGTCAAATGCTGAAGTGGTGTTCTGCAATGACCTCAGGCGTCCAGCCCAGCTAAAGAAGAAGGCCATCTGGGAAGAAGTTGCCCAGAAAGTAAGTGCAGTCGGCACCACCGCACGCACAGTGCGCGATTGTAAAAAATGGTGGGACGACCTCAGGCTGAGAGTCCGGCACATATTGTCGGCCAATCGGAGTCAGGGGCTGGCAACAGGAGGAGGACCACACTCACCACTGAAATTGGCCAGATGGGAGGAGACCTGCAGCTCCGTCATAGACGTGGAGTCAATCGAAGGAGTTGGTGGAGCAGAGTTTGGCGTGCCAACATCGGCAGATGAAGGTGAGTGTCCCTACAAAAACACGATAACCAATCAAAATCATTGTCCCCCAAATGTGGCAGCATCGCCAGCCGATACATGACCCATCATACATACGTACACATATCCATATACACATGCCGGGTCCACCACTATCCCATCCCAATGCATGTTGCGCCCATACACTAATACACACCCGACACACATATTACGGGCATGTGTCACCCAGGACGACACTCCCAACGCACATCAAGGCCCAACAGCAGCCAACATGGTGTACATGTGAACACGACTACGCTTTCAAAATGCACCCTCCAACATTGCATGCACACAGTCCCCTACAAAGCCAGGAATGCAACTGATCAGATGGCGCCACATGCCCAAAGACCAATGCATGCATAATGCAAGCGCCACAATCACTGATGCCCTGCCACTCTCTGTCCCCCACAGGTACGGATGCAGACAGTGATGAAGCACATGGGAGTGCACAATGCACAACAGCAGCCAAAAGGCCTAGGAGGCAAGCTGATGGCACAGGACCATCAACCTCAAGTGGACCAAGGATGGGCCAAGCGGGAAACGGATCAACAACCGGTGCCAATACAGCCACACAGACAACCACACAGGATGAGCAGACACCTGCCCCTGCACCCCTGGTCACACCATCCACAATGGCTGAGGACACAGCAGGCATGGAGGAAGGCACATGTGGGCCTCATTACACGGACGGCAGTAAAGGTTAACGGTCACCGTTACTGGTACCGGTGACCGTTAACCCTTACCGCCTTACTACGAGGTCCCTTTGCGGGTTTTAGAATTTAACACCTGCTTTTTGTAAGTACTTTAAGTAAGTAATTGCTGCCTGGGCCTGGTCTTGTCCCGCCATGCGCACCACCATGCACCAGTTTATTTTCTTGACGCTGGAGTGCTGGGTCAACTGAGCCAGGTGACTGGGGTCACCCAACATGTGTCATGCCGTGGCCCGTGCGTGCCAATCAGACAGGGCTGTGCAGACTCAGTGAGTCTGTAGACACACCCTGGCTGGTGCGCACAGGCAGGCAGTGGGTGACACAGAGGCGGTCGGCAGCAAAGTGGGCAAGCAGCCTTTTTTTGGTCCCAGGTAACGTTATTATCGACGCATTTACCGCTCTGCCCAATCTCTAGTTGCGCAGAATATTTGAGTTTTGCCTCCAGCTGTCTGCTGGAGGTAACATTTGCCACTTTCTGCATGTTTTCGGCCCTATTAGCGCAGCACTAATTGTGCCTAATTGTACAGTGCAATAAATGTGCTGCGCCAAAAGCAGACGCGCCACAATTTCCCACAGCACAATGAGAGGATCGGAAATGCCGCCTGATGGAATTCGACTTTGCACTTCTCCGACCAGCTGAACGAACAGCGCTTTGCCATCCCCTGTCACTGCACAAGTCACAGCCAAGCATTGAATGGACCTTTCTTTATGACAAGGCAGTGGCAGCTGTTGTCTGATGTCTGTTATGTGCTACAGCCATTTGTGGAGGCCACCAAGTGTACTAGCAGCCATGGTGCATCACTCTTAGGGACTGCCTTGGGCGAAACTGCTCGATCTCAACCTGTCCAAGATTATATGGGACCAGGATTTGAGCACAGTTGGTAAGGGATTGTGTTTACAACTTCGGGTGGGGATTCAGACCTACAGTAAATAACCAAATACTTGTCTCATGAGTAGCTGAGAAAGTAGTGGTCAACCGGGACATATAGTGTGAGCACCTGCGCAATCAATAGCAAAAGCTGACCAATGATGTAGCTGAGATTATGATGACGATATCTGGCTCATGGTGTGAATGCCTGGGCATATGATGCCACCACCTCTAAATGGTGTGAGTACCTGGGCACATGATGACAGCAGCTGATCAATGGTGTGACCAACCAGGCATGTGATGTCAATATCTAGCAACACAGCCCACACAATTGGCGTTCCTCCATGTTTGTTTAGCATGCATTGCTGGCGGTTCACCACGGCCCCCCATCCCCATTTTGGCAAAGAAGAGCAAAAACTGATTTAACAGAACCACACATGCTTGATCTCCAAGAAATATCAGGAGTAAAACTTAAGTCGCCCGGTTCTACAGTCTGCAGCATAGCAACTAGACCACATCTCCATCCGGGCGCACAAGGTCATTCATGGTCGTATATGCATACTACTATGTAGGTGTGCTGTGGGGGCTGCAGCTCAGACATTATCACATAGGTGTTGCTAGGTCGGTCAAAGATCTGGGGCTATGCTAATGTCGGGACTGTCGGGACTCTGGGCTAGCTAGCATTTTGGCTGTAGCCCTTGAGAGTCTATCCAGGGCTACAACCAAAAGACCAGGGGATATAGCCCCCTAAGCCGCCCCCCCTTAGCAACGCCTCTGCATAATCACCAAATAGACTACACGGCGCAGGCGACAAGGACACGTGATGGATACTTTTAGGCTCCTTTAATTTCACATGAAGCACAAAGTATTAGTAGGACAGGAGGGTCTTAACCAGAGGACTACGTTCAAGGCACGCCAGTGGCTAGGCATGTTTCTTCATCACCCGTGACGTCATACAGAAGAGACACTATGAAGCATTTGTTTTCAATCTTTTCTGATGGACAAGATGACTCCCCTGGAAAGGTTCAGTGCTTGTCCATTGCAGGAGATTTAGGGGTGCACACTTGTCCATCTGACTACTCGCAGGGGAGACCGGCCTCATTTCTTGGCATCCGGCCTTGCCGGCATCAGTGATTGTGGCTCTGTTGTTCGCTGGCAGACTCCGCTGTGCAAGCCGGAGGCTAGCAGAAGAAAGTGTTCTGGCATCAGACATAAAAGACAAAATCCCCAAACAGGTTTAGTGGGAATCAAACTGTTGTTTCAAGAAGTTCATATTTTAGAAAACTGGACTGGCTCCCAGAAGCATCCTTGGAAACTTGTGGAAGGGAAGGAAACGCGTTCTCCCTCGAGCAGCTGCTGCTATTGAGGCACGCTTTCTTACCAAATTGAAAAAAATACCATAGAAAAATAAAATTAACAAAAGCAGCTTTTTCATCACGAGGAAAGGCAATGGACGGGCCCCAAACACTGGCTGACAGGGCCTTGATGTCTGCACAATGGAAGTCCTAGCTTAAACCCGAGGAAACAAAACACAAGTGGAGAGGGAATACAGTGGAAGGCCCCAGGCCCTTCCAGACTTGCCCCTATTAAGCATGCTTTCCACTTCCTGGTGCATTCAGCAGTCAGTCTCTGGCCGGGGTTGGCTGCCACACTGGAGGGGAGGACACGTGAAGAGAAGGAACAGAACCCTGGCACGCTGCACCGCCGAAGCAGGTGCCGCTCACCGTGGCTGTACCCTCTCCCCAGCTACTCTCAACTGTCGCCCCATAGATCTTAAAGGAAGCACTCTTCCGGGATTCGCCACTAAATGAAGCAAATGCATTACTGCACCGGTTTTGCTGCTTGAGTCTATGGAATGGAGCTCTGAGATTGTGCAGCGGTCCACATCGCATGCCGTGCTTGCACCAGGGTGAACAGGAAGCTAGCTGGCCTGGATTTGCTTCTGCATAAAAGCAAGGGAACCAGCGAACACGTGCAGTCACATCTTCTGCATTTTGTGTAACCAAGCAATGCTTATTTGCCTAACTCTTGAATGTGAAAAAGTGAAATAAACGGTAAGGGCCAGTTTCTCTAAACTTTTTTTTTTTGCAAGTGTTGAGAGATGCAGCTACCACCTGATCACTTACGCCAACAAAAGGCACGGGCCAATCCCCAAAGACCATCTGAACGTGCACAGTGTAGAGTGTAGATGCACACATTCAGATGCCCTTTATCACCCCTTTTGTGCATTTTCGCATATAAGGGGGCCTTTCTGCACATTTCAATGCGCACCTTCAATCCACAAATAGGATGAACTTTGAAATGCACAGAATGAAATCACATCCTGCTGCGCTTTATCTTTACAGGCGCAAGGGAATGGGCAAGTCAAGGCAGGGGTCATTCCTGACATGGTCAAGTATTTCTCTTAAAGTGTGACAGCAGCGGCTAGAACCGCTGTTGTCAAACTTCAATTTCTATCCCACAAACAGGGATAGGAATATTTTTTTCTCTGTTTACATTTCACTTTGCAGGCCCTTTAAGCACCCATCACTGTGAAATATGCTCCCAGCAAACACGTGTGTTCTGGGAGCATGTAATATATTAGTGTGGGGAGCACACTCCCGACAATAATATATTTAAAGGGGGAGCACAGCGTACCTTTTGAGCTGCTGCCTAGCACCACAGAAATGAACAGGACACCTTTGCAAATAAGATGACCTGCGCATTTCTGAAACAAGCACAAAAATAAAAGGAGCAATCTCTGTCATGTCGCGAGCATGCGTGACATGGAGCCCTCCAACATCGTTGTGGAGAACGGCCCATATTTGGGCTAAGACACCATGGAAGTGACGTTGGTGTTAGGGAAGGGGGCGCTGGGTGGCAACAGGATGTGACGGTGTACCAACAAGTTAGTTTACGCCTGTGAGGGAATAAAGCAGGTTGTGTTACGAACCACATTCCGTGTCCGTGTCGTCTTTGCCTCCCGAAGTGAGGCGAGCTTCCCCCCAGGAACTCGGAGCCTAGAGTTCACAATGGCGACGAGGTGCCAGACGTGACACCTCGCGTCTCCCAGCACTTACCGTTGGCCGAGGCAGGCACAGGCGCGACCTGCGCGCACACATGACTGGGATAGCCACGCCCGGGCACCACCAGCAGCACGCTACTGGAGGATCCCGTCAGGCTCGAGAGGATAGCTCAGGGGCAACGTGCTCGCCTTGGAAGCAAGACGACAAGGAGCAACACAGGTTCGATCCCCGGGTCCGTGCTTAAAAACCTCTGGGTATTAGCGCATTACAAATAACCTATTATATCATATCATATTATATCATGTCAAACGAGTATAGGTGCACCTCCTGCTTTTAGGCCTGCCCCACACCCCCAGGCACGCAGTTGAGATGGCAGGGGCCTCCAGCTGCCAAGCACCACACCGGCACGCAGCCAGAACAGTAGGGGTAAGAATAGCCCCTCAGTCCTCCACAGACACACAGCACAGTCAGCAACAACACCCAGTGCATGAGGGCTGATAAAAAGCCATAAATAGACTCCCAGGCTCCGCAGGTGGCCCCTGCCAGGAGAGTCAAGACCCAAAACATAATAAGGACGGAAGGAAGGAAGGCCTAGCACAAAAAAAAGGCCTAGCACCAAGTAACGGCTTTTAACCCTACACCGAAGGTTGCCACATCCCTACACACTTACAGTGGACACCCCAATGAACAACAATCCACGCTCACTACAGGGAGACTGCACCCACATCTTTATGGCAAAGAGTTGCCCAAGGAGCCAGTGAACACCCATCATGTCTGATCAGGATGTCTCATCCACGTCCGCAGGGGGCACTTCAGGACCCGCCACACCCTACGGGAGTGCCTTGCAAGTACTACACCTGCCCCACGCATTTGACCTCTGTGATACTAGTAACCTAGGGCCTCGATGGGCGACCTGGTTAAGGGACTTCAAATTCTATGTCAGAGCCATAGGGCTCACTGATGACGAACGACTAAAGAACACCCTGTCCAGGTGGTGTGGGGTGGGAACGGGATGTGACAGGGTACCAACAAGTTAGTTTACACCTGTGAGTGAATAAAGCAGGTTGTGTTACGAACCACATCCCGTGTCCATGTCGTTTTTGCCTCCTGAAGTGTGCTTCTTTTATTTGTGCTTGTTCATGAGAATCTTGCCCCTAGTTTGCTCAAATGGCCTTTTTCTGGTTCAAAAGCTTATTTGAAATGGTCCAAACCAAGCGAGGTGCAAACCCTGTTTGCTCAATTCCCTGTAACAAAAGCAGAATAACATGGCTTCACTTGTGCCCTACCGCAAACCTCTTTATGTATTGTGGATTGAAGTACTACATGTTTGCTCAATTCTTTATCACGCAAAAACATGGTGCTAAATGGCTTTGCTTAATTTTTAGCACCACTGAACCATTGATGAACCAATAATGCAACCCAGACCCCAAAAAATGATGATAAAGGATTCCCCTTGCAATGCAAAAATAGCATGTTTCCCTATAGAGACCCAAGCTACTCCTCACTGATGAGGCCCAATGAGGCCGAACATGTCCGGGGAAGCTTGCAGCCTTCTGCAGAAGGGATGTGATCAGGCAGTTCAGGTTGGACTGTGCCTATTGGGGTGGGACCAAGCCTGATTTGCAATGGCAGAGGTTAAGATTAATTCTACACCTTGCATCGCCCCTTTTGATTCGATGACTCCATTTAGTGGCAGATACAATATCACACCTTCCAGGTTTATGTGCAATGACATATTTCCGGTAAATTCAGTTCAATATCCAAGCATGCTCATGTTTCCACGCCATTTTCATGCATTTTATTCTGTGCACAAACGTGCACTACACGTGTTCACCAATGTGCACAGCCACTTCTGTGACATCAAGGTAAACATTCGCTTTCGCATGTGCATGCGAACCACAGTTTTGCAGCCTACACTGAGTGCAACAATGTCCTTTCTGAGTGTTGCACCGGCCACAAAACGAACTGATTTCTCTCTAGGGTTGCCAGATGGCGCCGTGTCAGTCGAGGCACCACGTCCCAGCACTGGGCGTCCACTTTCCCATCACTTCACTGCTGGGAATTGTAGTGATGGGTCACGTCAACTAAATAAAATAGACTGAAGTTGAAGTAAGGTAAAAGCAAAACCAAGGAGTGGAGTAGGGTGTACCTCATGACAAGGAGTCACCTGGAAACCCCAACTATCCCCCTTCATGAGCTGTGTTTCTAATCCCATATTCCTGTGATGAGTAGACTAGTCCTTTTTGTAGTTCAGCTCAGCCGCGAGTAGGGAAGGATGCCATAAACATCACTGCAATCTGTTCTTTGAAGTAGTCTACTAAATGGTAAACTATATCTGCACCACATTTTAAATTAACAACAATTCATGCCATAAAAAAGGTGATTGATTACCCCCCTCTTTTATATGATTATGTAAAACATTGTGTAGTTCCCAGAAGCTAGTGCTAAAGGCAGTAGGATGCGCACAAAATAATGAAGGCGTTCATCTGCCTGACTCGTGCCAAGTGTTGCTCAAAAGCACTAACGAACATCACAGTGTAACACAGAAAATGGGAACCAACTGGCAGGAAAAAGCCCAATTAGGAGAGTGAGAGAGGTAGAGGAGGAGTGTGAAGAAGGCTGAAGACTGCCAAAGGTTAGCGGAAGTTGCTGTAGAGCAGGAGAACCCGCTTGTTGGGTTTGGGTGCCTCCTATAAATGAAACACAGACACAGCCTGTGTGGAAACTCCTGTATCCGACATCTTGAAGCAACTGTGAACTTAAACTGGTCGTTCCGCACGCCGTCCCGGTTCCAACCCTACTTATCCCAGTGCGTGTCACCTGCATTTACAGTATGCGCCGTTCTCATTTACGTTTGCTTCTAACATGCATCCCTCACCACAGATCCGAGCCGATTCGGCCCTTGAAGGGTACTGTTTTTGTCTGTATTTCCTTTCTCCTCTTGGGTCCCCCTCCACATTCGCCTACACATGGTCAGCCCTTGGTTTCGGCACTTCTGTCAGTTTGGCTCGGTACCTCCAGATAGTCTATACCTGTAAGAGGTGGGGCTTTTTTATAAACACCATCTGGAAAAGCCGGCTGTCTTCAAGGGTCACTCAAGCAAATCTTGAGTCCATCACACAACCAGGCCCTGTCTTCTCTCTGGTACCACTCTCCAATGTTCTGGATTGCACCTTCACCGATGAGCCTCAACTTGGAGATCAGGCTTAAATTGTTTTTTTTTTTCTTCTACGCAGCCCTTTGTTTGATATCTTATATGGTTATTCATGCACATCTACATAAACAAACCCATTGCCCCTTTCCTGCTGTACATGCCATTTTTTGCCAGGTGTGTGTCGTCTTCTTCCTTTTCTCTTTTTCTTTACACGCTCCTTCCTTGGTCTAAAGACCACAGTCTGGTCTCGTCTGCTCCAGTGGGGTCCCAAAACACCAACCCTTCAGATAAGCATCAGCCTGTAAGATCGCACGGTGGTGAGGGGCGCAGTATAAATATTCAATAACATATAACATGTTATCACTGATCCTACCTTATAGTTGTTCCTCCCACACAACGACCTGGACAGGAGACAAAATCCCCCAGAACTTAAACATTAACATAAAGCTTTCTCCAATAGTTCAAACTGTCAGATCTTTTGATACTGTGTTGTGATTGTCTGGGAGGCGAAGATGCACTAGGTAATGAGGGAGGGCATGTGCATGATACCTACATCCGCATCAATGACAGGGCATTCAGAGACTGTGGGCCTCATTACACGGACGGCGGTAAGGGTTTACCGGTAAGGGCACCGGTACCGGTAAACCCTTACCGCCTTACTACGAGGTCCCTTTGCGGGTTGGTACTTTTAACGCCTGCTGTTTAGCAGGCGTTAAAAACCAACCCACAAAGGGACCATGGAGCTAATTACGGTACCGCAATTTGCGGCACAGTAATTAGCACCTTCCCCATTCCCATAGAGCCCTATGGGGCAAAAATGGGAATGGGGAAGGGTAATCTATTCCAAGGTTAGCGGGGCGGTAATTCCCCTTTCCTCCAAGGCGGTGCCGGCATTTTACCGGCATGGACCAACGTGCTAATAGCACCTTGGTCCTCCGCCTACTGTGTAAGGAGGCCCTGTGTATTTAGACCCCGACGAAACAGAGGTAATAGAACCATTCAACCTTTCAAGTGGGGCAAATGGTTATATGTGATTGTATTGCTGACAAAACATCTAAATACATTTATAAAGACACATTAATAACTTCCCAAAAAATAATGACATACCTATTACATCGCCTATATTATCTCCAGATTATCTTTGTCAGAAACAGCTCCAGACCGTGTTTGCCCGTGTTCACCTGAGAAGCCAGTAGCCAGCTGTCAACCAGTAGCGACTGACAAGATAAGCCTGGTCTGGGTGGAGAGTACAGCAATCACTGCACTCCAAAACGCACTGCCTCTCTTATTACCTACACAACATAGCATATCAAAATCAGCCAGCTGGTAAAGAATACCCCATCACTTCTGTGTACCAACAGTTCAGTGGTGTTATTTACTGTTGTGTCCCATACTTAGGTGTTCTCCCTCTATCCAGATACCTCAAATCTAGGTGTTTTGCACTTACTGTTGTGCATCCAATTTAGGCATTCACACTCTGTCCAGGTGAAGGTTAGCCAGGCACCACACTCAGAGAGAATAATTATGGAGATTAGTCACTTGTCACATCAGATAGGACTGTGTAGATTAACCACATAGAAGAATTTAGCCTGTAGCAAGTAGGCAAAGCACTAACCACCCACTTCTACCTCCTCAAACACTCCACCCAAACACTATACAACCCCACTGGTCTAGCAAACCTATACCCTAACACAAACCCAGCACAAGCAACACACACTTACAACAAACTAACCCAAACACTGGACCTTACCCATTCGGATGCAACAAGCCAGTGCACTCAACCTTAAAATCCTGCCAATCTACCCATAAAACACACATAACACCTAGATTGTGGAAGGTGTTTGTCTGGTTAAGTCTCGAGGAGACGTTTTATTTGCAAGGCGATGATGCAGGTACAGATTGTACACAATGAATAAACAGAGAGCCACACAGAAAACGCCCAAGGCATTGGACCTTACCTCTATGGATACAACAAGCCAGTGCGCACAACCCACCATCTGCAAGCCAACACACACAGATTCCGGTTTCTCTAGGTTCTGGACCTATCCTATCATTCCTCCCTCACTAACCACAGTGGTCGAAGTGAGCGGGACTCCTCTATTTTTTTAAATTACCTTTTACAGCTCCTATACTCTTATTTTAAAAAGAAACCTTTCCAAAATGGTTTCATTTTCAAATAAAAGTGGAGGAAGAAGTTGAAACTTGCCCTTTCAATGCACTGCACTGAACGTTCCCTTAAACAGCAGGTGCAAGTGTTTGGTGGTGTGTATTGTGTGTGTGAGGGGATATGATTATGGGGTTTGTGGGGAGTGGGTGCAGGCCAGCAGGGAACATAGTTCCACTACTTCTTTTCGTACACTTCGACCACTGACTAACCATCCTCGTCCTCTTTCTTGCAGAGCCATGTGAGCACCTGGAGACGGCCCTTGGCTGGTATCGGTGCGTGGTATAAATCAACATGCCCCAAATCCTGAACCAGCTTTGGGATAGACTCAAAGGAGTATTTTGGAGGAAGGTGCTGCGGCTTCCACAATCTGCACCGATCTGCTTAATTAGGCAAGAGCTTTACCTAACTTCTTTGAAGGGGATTGTGATAAGGAATACCAGGATGCTCTTCAGAAAAATCATCATGGAACCCACAGCGAAAATCTTTCAGATCTTAAACAACGAATTGTCCAGTGGTAAGAACAAAATACTAGCAACTTCGGCTGAAGGCTGTGTAAACCTCCTTGAGGAACTAGCACTGATGAGGGAAACACTTATATGCAACCCAGTGAAGGTGGTGAAAAAGCTGACTGAACTCGACTGGATAAAAACGCAAGAAAAAGCAGCGTATTACAAACTAACCAACAACGCACCTACCCAGTTAATGAAAATCAACGAGGTGAGAGGCTACTTGAAAAAATCCCCAGACAAGCAACTGGGTCGTACTTTTGTGGGAATTAGATTGAACCAATTAAGGATTAATGAGATTTTGGCCATCAAAGGAGAATCTCCCTCAAATGAATGCAGGTATTGCAAGTCCAAACAGGTTGAGTCAATCTGACATCTGTTGCTGATATGTATAGGAACTCAAGGAGCAATTTCTGGGAAATACAAGCACAGTAGATGAAGAGGCGTGGTGGATACGCCTGATGAGCGGTGAGAAATCAACCTGGGCTCTGGTATTATTCTTCAAGCAAACTGGCCTTGTACAAGAGACCAAGACGGTCGGAATAGGCACATGATTATGTTTATGGACTTAACGCAGCGTGGAAATAGGACACTGGACAGATTGTAAACGGAAGTGTTGACAAGTTCGGTTTTGTAAACAATTGTATTACAATTAAATCAAATTTTAAAAAAATTAAAAAACAACATAACAAAGCTTAACATAACAGGGGCTCAGCTAGCTTTGCAACCACAAAACTGCCCCACCTCTCCCCTATCTTATTACCACCAAATAGAAGGTAACATGCTTGTTCCCACTTCAATCCTGCAACTGTCACCCCACATAGACTCACTGAGTTGTGGACTGTGTTACCCAACAATCTCTCACATCAAGATAACTATTAGTGAGCAATATCTCACAACTAGGTAGACCATACTCTGTGTTAGCTAGTCCAGGTAAAATTGCATATATGAGCTAGCGTCACAATCAGAATTGTGAAGATTAGCATTACATCATATCTAGACAGAACTGTATTACTAGCTTGTGTCCTATCTAGACAGAATTGTGAAGATTACCGTGCGTCATATCTGGGCAGAACTGTAATACTAGCTTGCGTCATATCCAGACAGAATTGTGAAGATTAGCCTCCATCACATCTAGACAGCATTGTGACGATTAGCTTGGGTCATACCTAGACAGAACTGTAATCCTAGCTTGCATCATATTTACACAGAATTGTGAATATCAGCTTGCGTCACATCTAGACAGATTTGTGAACGTCAGCTTGCACCACATCTAGACAGGATTGTAAAGATTAGCTTGCATTGCATCTAGACAGATTTGTGAATGTCAGCGTGCACCACATCTAGACAGAATTGTGAAAATTAGCATTGCATCATATCTAGACAGAACTGTAATACTAGCCTGCGTCATATCCAGACAGAATTGTGAAGATTAGCATTGTGTCACATCTAGACATGTTAAGATTAGCATTGACACATCAAGACAGAATTGTGAATATTAGCCTCCATCACATCTAGACAGAATTGTGAAGATTAGCCTTCGTCACATCTAGACAGAATTGTGAATATTAGCCTCCATCACATCTAGACAGAATTGTGAAGATTAGCCTTCGTCACATCTAGACAGAATTGTGAAAATTAGCATTGCGTCACATCTAGACCGAATTGTGAAGATTAGCATTGCATCACATCTAGACAGAACTGCAAAGATTAGCATTGCATCACATCTAGACAGAATTGTGAGGATTAGAATTGCGTCATATGTAGACAACTGTAATACTAGCTTGCGTCATATCTAGACAGAATTGTGAAGATTAGCCTCCATCACATCTTGACAGAATTGTGAAGATTAGCTTGCATCACATCTAGAGAGAATTGTAATACCAGCTTGCGTCACATCTAAACAGATTTGTGAAGACTAGCATTGCGTCACATCCAACAGAGCTGCAAAGATTAGCATTGCATCACATCTAGACAGAATTATGAAGAGTAGCATTGCATCATATCTAAACCACTGTAATACTAGGTTGTGTCATATCTAGACAGAATTGTGAAGATTAGCTTGTGTCACATCCAGAGAGAATTGTGAATGTCAGCTTGCACCACACCTAGACAGGATTGTAAAAATTAGCTTGCATCACATCTAGACAGATTTGTGAAGATTAGCATGCTTCACTTCTAAACAGTGATGCCACTAACCAACCCCAATAAACAACCTCACTCCTCTGCATACACATCTCAAACTCTAACTAGCCACAATCCTACCTCTAATGTACAACAAACAGCACACACTTCACCACACTGCAACAACAAATTTCACTACACATACCCTCACACAACAGCACACGCCGACTCCCAACCGAAAACCACACCTAAGCTCAGCGAACGGTGCAAATCGAACTGAGGCTTCCAATAGCACATCACCGCTCTCTTGCCTTTCGCCTGCTCAATCCTACTAAACTTCCTACCCTCTTCCTCGGTGCGTGGTACAAATACCTTTAACATTATAATTAACATTAAATGCAGATGTATATAACTACTATTTCTATAGTCTGTGACTGCCATCTTGTGGACCTAATAAGAATTACAATCCTGCTATCCAGGTTTGGGCTTTTTAAATACCTTTTCACTTTTACCATATTACTTTCTGCCTATTTTTGCCTTGCTAATACCCTTTACGTGGTGACATCCCGTCTTTCGTGTCCACTTATACCTGTCTTTCATGCCCACTTATATCTGTCTTTCCTCTTTTTCGTCCACCCCTATATACTTTTTTTAACTGAAGTCTATTTGTTTTTTTCCCCACTTAAACCCAACTCTGCAATACTATAATATTGGCAATATTTCGATATTTTTCCATCCTGGCACTATTTTTTACCCTCTTCATTTTTGTATTTCATTATTTTTACCCCTGTATTTATTGTGTCTCTATTCTTTCCTGCAAATTAATCACTGGTTACCGGGACAAATTCCTGGTACTGTATTTGTGTGGCATGATCAAGAGTTCTTTCACTTCCCTGCAGGCAATGGTTGAGGATCAAACAGGCTAACAGCCTTGTGCGTCATGGACAAGTGCACTAAATCATTGTCTCCTATTTTCAAACCTGCTGGTATGACCCTCCATCTGTGATCTACATTCTACTTTGTCTTCTGCTCTGGTAGTGTATCATGCTTTCCCAACTCAGGAGCAACCGTCACATAGGTGCCATGATGTGGAAAGCTTTTATTTATCATTCTTCCC
This sequence comes from Ambystoma mexicanum, assembly GCF_040938575.1. Classification (NCBI taxonomy): domain Eukaryota; kingdom Metazoa; phylum Chordata; class Amphibia; order Caudata; family Ambystomatidae; genus Ambystoma; species Ambystoma mexicanum. The sequence goes on from NC_090933.1 coordinate 343,808,415, forward strand.
ACCATTATTTCTGCTGGGCACCACTTGGTAATGCCAGCAGGTGCATTCCTGTAATCCCTTAAGACATGACAGAGAACTAAAGAGAGTTCACCACTCGTCAGTTTAATTATCTGGACAGTTCTCATGAAATGTTCAATTGGCCGGAGGCCATAAAGTTTCGACCTTGTGGTGCTAACAATCAAAGAAATATAAAAACATATTTTTTTCCATTAAGCGGTGGCCCATTATCAGGTTTGAGAACAGATGATGTTCCTCAGGCTTAGAATATCTTTTCGGTAGCAGGGATCATTGAAGCTGCAGTATTGAACGAAATAATGTGTATCCCAGGACACTTGAAAATACATCCATTATATCTAGTCAGTGCTGCGTAAGTGGCCAAGGAAGTCAACCACCAGTTCATGCCAAATAGTCTCTGCCAATTGTGACATGCACAATGGCAAAGGTGCGTGTGTTTTGGTGAAGCTTTGGCAGTTCATTAAAGTGTCCTCTAGTACATTTTCAAGAGCAGAGAACCAGACCATTTGCCTCATTACACACTTGGAAGAAGTAATACGGCTCGGACCCACACAGCCGCTATCACAACCCTATTCCCTTGAAAAAGAATACCATCACTAACAACAGAAAGTTCAACTTCAATTAGTCACAATGTTTTCATGTCGTCTGCATTGAGCCCCACCGCAGTTCCAGCATATGATCATTGCGACGGCATTGTAGTGAGTCGATACGGTTCATAATCAATGGCCATGCAGAATCAGTATGAGATCAGTGAGCAAAGTCACTTAGAGGAACTACAACTGGTTTGATATTCTGCACAACATCATTGACATACTCCTTTGCCTTTGATGGATCACTGGATGTGGATGGATTGAGGTTTGAGAAAGAGAAGTCAGCCGGGTTGTTATCGTTGCCTGTTTTATGCACAGTTTTAAAGTGATAGTGCTGTAAACAGAGACCCTGATGTTCAATACTGGGAGGGATTTTCCTTTTTGTATTGCCATTTATTACAAGAAGAACCTGATGATCTGTCATGATGGTGAATTTCTTGCCATATTAGAAAAAATTATGGTGCTTGCACGGCCACGCCACTGGCAATCTTTCATTTGCTGCTTGCGAGTAGCATCTTTCCGCTGCCGTCAAGCTTCTAATTGTGCATTACATTTTCCTTCCTCGTGGTTCACCGCCTAGTTTATGTTGTATCAAAATTGATCCCAGGCCAGCTGGACTGGCATCTACAGTGATTGTTTTGCATAGATCAGGATAAAAATATTGCATGCAGTCTGCTCTGGCAAAGTGGGACTTGATGTTCTGTTCGGCATCCTGACACTAGGCCTTCAAGGGTCTGCAACCTTTGGCTCTCCATATGTTTTGGACTACAACTCCCATCAGACTTAGCGAGCAAAGTCGATAGTGAGAGTTCATGGGAAATGTAATCCAAGACACCTGGAGAGCCAAGGGTTGCAGACCCCATGCACTAGGGAGACCAAATGATCTTTAGAATTGGCTGATGGAACTAGCCTTTGGCTGGACTGAAAGTTAGTAGAGTTTCATTCAGAGCAATAAACACCGTTCTAAGTGTGCTATTTTAAACATCTTGAACTTTACAAAATTCGAAAATGTCCTCCCTTTAGTTAATGGAATTAAGTTAATGGAATTTGGAATGTGTTGTATGACTTTGTGGATTACACTCTTGACTTCCAAGCTGAGGGGCTTCTATTTGTATAAGCATAGATTTCTCACAGAGGTCATAGAATGCATGTGGATTCTGAATGCAATGGTAACATTATTGTGGTCCAGCTTAGAAACAACACTGGTTAGATTTATAAGGGGTATCACGTCACTTATTCGTAGTCAGATATGTTCTTCACGTTGTGGAGCCAGATTAGATTGCTGCATGTCCACACTGAGACACATCTCGTGTCCATCACCTTTCTTGGGTGTGGGATTTATGGTGGAGACCCCTGCAGTCAGTCCAGACACAGGCTCACAAGTATCTTGTTGCATCAACAATAGGTTCTCTGCCTCAACCTGCCTCTGCCCATTGAAAGGCACTCACCAAGAATGGTGTACCACTTGCCTTAGAGTTTCATTGATGTGGAGTCTTATTTGGAGTCCTTTCCCCAACCCCAGCAGCTTTCCAAAGTCCTTGAATGGTGATGGGAATAAGAGTCTCAGTGAATGTCGTCTTTTTCCCCTCCACACATTATCCAATATAGAATGTATGTAAAGACATAAGGCAATCGCAGACTTGAAGCTCACGATGGAGTGTCTAGAACTGAGCCTTCATGATCCTTGTATTTTTAGTAACGTCTGAAAAGCCAGATTCAAGACATACATATAGATGTTTGTCACAGCTGCCGGGTGCTGAGGTCTGTATTTAATCTGTAGGTCAATGTCATCACCCATCACAATCACAGCAGCAAGAAATAAGGGATTGCATCGATTGGCCATTTACCTGCAACAATAAAGTAGTATTATGTCCAATGGTTGTGCCATTTTCTAGTCCAGAAACTGTAGCCACTTGGGGAAAGCTCATCGGGAATGGATCGTGCTGCAGTCTCTTCTCGAAATCTGTCAGCCGAACAGTGTATTCTTTGTGGGCTCATAGCATCATTGCTGGGGGGACCAGTGAGGCCTTCATACCAATGCTTGTTCCCGCAGGGGACAACCATTTTGACCGTTGGAGCTTGACAGACTGACTAGATGTCGTCACTCCTTCCACATGCACTGCACATTGGTGTAGCTACCAGACGTTGTACATCATAACAGTCTTTGTAACCACAGGGGAAGCACTGTTGCTTGCCAGATTTGGATGCCTTTCTGGGCTCCCACAGTGTATGTTCTATTTTAGGTAGAGATTGTGAGGATGTGGATTCGTCCAGAGTTTTGGCTAACATATCTGCTGAACACTCAGCGCCTGCCAGGGCTAGTATATTGCCCGGTGACCTAGGATTACGAAGTGATTTGTTTTGGAAAATGAGTATTCACACTCAGATATGACCTGAGATTTAAGTACTTCATCACTGTAATGCTTTATTCTTGCCCTGAGTCACATTAGAAAAGTGTCCAAGGTTTTGTCCTCTTTCTGTATCGCTGAGTGGAACAAGTGACGCTCACGGTACACTTTTTCCTTTGGGGTAAAGTATGTTGCCAACATGCCCTAATGGCCCTCAAACATGTAAATTCTGTCACCAGGATAGTCAAATAGAATATTACATGCATTAAGGTCTACTCAGCGCGTTATTAGACCCCTTTTTCTCTTTCCGTCCATGAGGCTCATTGCAGCAATGGGCACGTCAACATCATGCATCGAAATCACCCACCAGGAACCAAGATTCCCAGACTGAGAAATGTCCAAGTGAAAAGGTAATTGTAGAGCTAGAGCAGCAAGAGCAGAGCCTTCTTGCAGTGGTGGAGGCGAAGATGGCTACTGAGCAGTGGAGTTATTATTTAGATGTAAAACTATATGTTCAAGACAACCAACCAAGACAACCAACTTCAAACGTCTATCTACACAAAACCCACAGATCGTAACAACTTATTAATGGGCAATAGCTTTCATCTGGTAAACTTGAAGAAAGGTATACCCTACAGCCAACTTATATGACATACGAGGATTATATCTGACTGAAGATAATGATCTTTGCCTAAAAAAACAAGATTTAAAAATGAAATTTAAGAGAAGAAACTATGATGAAGGTACCTTGATTCGAGCAGAAGAGAAGGTAGATAGAATTTCTAGACAAGAATTGTTGGAAGATAAAGTTCCGAAAGACACCCCTAATTTAAAATGTATAACAACTTTTTCACAACAGAGTAAACAAATTAAGAACTGCATAACACAAAGCTGGAAAATTGTACATTCTGATCCAGAGTTACAAAAGTCTTTCAGTGAACTACCTGCCTTGCCTATACAAAAGCAATTCGCTCAAAAATTATTTCGTACATGCAATATTTAATCTTGAAATTACAGGTAAGAAGGAATACAAAGGAACGATTCCTTGTATGAATCACATAACTTGTAAGAAACATCATAAAACGCAACCTAATGCAACATCCTTACACTGTGAAGAATATATCACTACACCACACTTTAACCTATGACACAAAAAATGCCACATATGGCATGAAATGACATTGGGGACTGTTTAATGGTGGTATGACTACCAGAAAGGCAAAAATCAGATGGTGTGAACATTAATCAAATATTTGCACAAACAATTGTTCGTCATCGGTTACAGTAGATTTTTTAGAGAAGGGATACGTTTCGCAGTTGTGTTTTGTTATATTGGAACACGTCACAATCTCTAAGAGAGGAGGCAATTTAAACCAAAGGCTTTTACAGAGAGAAATATTTTGGATTCAAGGATTAGACTCTATGATACCTAGAGGTGTGAAACAAGATTGCGATTTGTCATTTTTTGTATACCTTTTGGTCAACCTTAACTTCTATATGCCTTCAGTATCCATCAGACTTGCCACCAGACACCAGGGCGGCAAAAAACATGTCAAGCAGTGCCCAAATAAATTATGAGGCAAGCAATGTGGAGCCTGGCTGACAAATAAGTCAGGTAATATAATTTGCTGCTGCAGGGGTATCCGCAGACTAGGATGTGTAAAGAAGGTAGAGTTCACATGATAAGAATACACTACATGTTGATTAGTGTTATGAATGGATAATACATCTTGTTTGGTTCCCTACAGAAGTAAAAAGGGTAGCACTCCTGTGGCTGAAGGGTAGGGTGAGGGAGCCACAACATCAGCCGCTGAAGCTCAATGGTCTCACCAACTTACAAAAGTGGAATCGCAGCAGGAGACCGCCCACTCACTGAAGGATGCTGTCACTGGTTAGCAAGTGGGAGAATGGGCACCCATTCCCCAGGCTCACTGGCACCCACGGGAGGACTACACTGACAGAGACACACAGCTGAGTGGACGTATTGGTGTTCGACAGTGCCACGCACCCATCCACTTAGGCACGATTAGGAGACACTTCTCCAGTGAGGACGGCTGCAGTAGGCCAGGGCAGCACAGCAAAGGCACACTGCCCCAAGGATCAGCAGTGCCCAATGCGACTGTGCAGTAGAGTGCCTGCCTATTGCCAGTTGTGATGTCTGGCAGCCTCCTTTAAATGAAGCACAGTATCCTGAAGTAACTGCACACTTTATCTTTCCACGCCATTTCCTGTCCCTCCCTAACCCAGCACATGTCACATCCTGTTACTGATCCTAATAGCTTCCCTCCAACACAATAATGTGAACGGGGCACAACACCTCTGGATCTGTAATATTTCCATGTGACCCTAGAGAGGCAACATCTCTGATTGATAAGTTCTTTCCAGTTGAAAACCATCCGATCACGAACTAAAGAGTGCAGCTGCCCAGGCAGCGTAAATACAGGGTTCGGGAACTTGTGCTATGTGCCAAAAGAACAGACCAATAAACTGGGTTTATATGACAATATGCTCTGCATTTGCAATCCACGATAATGTACAGAAAAAGCACAAATAGCAGCACAAAATACTGGCAATCTATCATGCACGCAGGGAACAAGGAAACCATCGACAACTCAGGCTGCATTGGCTCCACAGTGCCATAGCCAAAGTAGTCTTGCAGGAAAGGTACCCAGACTGTTGTGGTGGATGGACACAGAGACCAGCACAACACTCAGAGGCCAAATATCATAGAATGAATTTAAATCTCCGGATGGGAAGGTGTATGTTGGAGCAGCCCACCCCGACCTACACGGCATATGTCCAAGGCAGTGCTGCAAAACGCCTACCTAAAGGGGCCATTGGGTCAAGGACCAGAGCTAGAGACAAGGATATCCAACAGTCGCCTCCACTCTGCCCTGCTAGTTTTGCTTGGGCATACCTTTTCACCAACAGAGGCCGAGGATAGGTACTTCCACATTTAATGTTGAGGTTACTTAGTTAGGCAGTCCTCCTCATTATGTTATAGGACCTCCTTGTTATGTTATAGGAGAGGCTGCAATTCGTATCAAGGAAAGACTTGACATCATGGGGGTAGGTACGGCAGTAAGTCATAAAAAGGATTAAAGGACGTAGTCGAAAATTGACCTCCTGGTGTCTGCACTTTATTTGCCTACACACACAAGCGCTTTAATAATATCATACACAACATTGGCGACGAAGGAGGAAAGGCCTGTGCGAGGTGATCGCACTCACATTATCATTGGCTTCGACCCGTCGAGTGGTTTTGTTTAGCTTAAGAAGATATGATCACCCTGCACATGATGCTGGGGATACCCCAAGTGGAAGGCTGCCATGCTGGATCATGGGGTAAACAAACACTGCTATGCTGGGTGCAGGCAGAGGGAGTAGGGGCGTAGACAGAGTAGGGCCTGAGCGGGCAAGGCCCACCCAAAATCTGTAAATGCCCACTCAGCAGCACTGTGTGGGCATTTACAAATGTTAATGTCACTGCAGTGGGCCCACCTACATTAGCTACAGGCCCTGCTTGTTTAACAATCCTGACTACACCTTTGAGAGGGATCCAGTGCCCTACTGTGCTGCTGGCATATTGTGCCCAAAATCATGCCTAGAAGCCTGGCACACCATGAAACACATGAATCGGGTGCAATTCTTGGAAAAGAACTGCCTGAGTACAAAGTGTTATTATTTATATGTATATATTACTGAACCTTACTCTATATAAATAAGCTTTGTTATCACCTAACATAGTGTGTAGACATTCCTTTGTGAGGTCTTGGGGACTCACTGTACTTAAGAGGCAGCCTTCATCACCTCCTGAGTGCTTAAGCCTTGGTTGCCCGTCCAACCTACGATATAAAGAACCTTGGCTGGGGTACTCGGTGCCTTTGTCCGAACCAAATAGAGGAGAGAAGTACATATAACCCCCCTCCAGTATTTACAATCATCAGAAGAAGGGATACGTCTTTGCACTTTGAAATCAATTGGTGCTCAATCGTAGTTCCACCATACTACTCCAAGTGGGTGACATCACCACAGAATGTTTAGTGGCCACAGGAGCAACAGTCAATGTAATTAGTGAAATTGTATATGAACATTTACGAAGATCTCAAGTCTCACTCTGCACACATTCAACTACATGTTCTAAAGGCTGCCGGTGACAGTGGATGCATTCTTAGTTTAAAAACGGCATTGCACATGGGATTAGTACACATGTTTTACAGATTGATGGCCTACAAATACGCAACCATGACTGAGAACATTGAACAAGTATATCTTTCCTTTTTCAAGGATTTGGGAAGCTAAAAAACTGTCAAATACGACTACATATTTATGAACCATCGAACCATTAAACTACACTTTAGTCAAGTGGAGAAGGAACTACGCAAACTCTTGGATCAGGATATAATAGAACCAGTTACAAGACCTACGCTGTGGATGTTCACTATTGTCCCAGAAGAAGAGCATCGATAAATCTATCTGCCTGTGTGTTGATATGAGGCACCCAAAACAGCCATGCAAAGGGTTCTAAATCAAGGACTATGATTCACGGACATATTCATCTTATGAACAGAGCAGCAAAGTTCTCCAAACTAGACCTAAACAAGAGTTACCATCAGAGCCCATTCTGGAATCAAATTACATCGCAACATTCATAATTCACTTAGGACTCTACAGATACAAACACCTCAGCTTCGGTGTTTCCTCTGCAGAAACATTTTTTCAATAGGATATTCATAAGGCCATCCGCTACATACCTAATTGAATGAATTACTGTGATGACATTTGAGCTTTTGACACATTGCTGGAACGACACGATGAAAAGCTTTACCGGGCGTGTATGGCGCTGCAGGATGAATATAAAGCTAGAATCTTGTGATGACTTCTATTGAAGACCAGCAAGCATTGTAATGAGGTTTGGGCAATCATTAGGGTACAGTTTCATATATTCTTACCTCCCCATCAACACGTTATATTGAGTTTGTTGAATCCCCTTCACTTTTTGCAGAATTTGCATTGTTTTGAATTACAAAATTGGTTGAAATTGGAAAGCAGTTGCGCACATTTTAGATGTAAATGATCAGGTTAGCAGGAGGAGATGGCAGTCTGATAGAGACTCCTTATTTAATTGATATTATACTAAATTATTATTATTAAATTGTAGAAAATCTGATGGATAACTTCCCAGATGAAGAATAGGTTTGTATTCCAAACGCATCGGACTAATAATACAGATTCCATCTGGATTGGCGAACATTCATTAGAAGAATGAAATATGTATAAATGAATTATGTTTGTGAATATTTTCGTTGAATCAATTTTTCAGAACCAAATTGGTCAAAAATCTTTTCTTTGAATAAACATATGTTAACTATAATATATGTATTCTCTTGTTATATTTTTGAAATGATTGTAAAATATAATTGCAGTTAATATACATTGAACTTTTTTTCAAAGTATCATTTGTAGTGCAATTAATGTGTTAAAAAGAGCTTTATCTGAAGCTCGTTTAGATTGTGGGGATCAACTCCTGAGCTAGCAGTTGATTCTTTGTCTGTTTGTTGAGTTCATGGGGTGGCTAGACCCCTTATTTCCTCCCAGCACCATAAGTCAATTAATAATTGAATGCCTTATTTAAATTTGTGTAACCTGGAATGCACCAACATCCATGATATGGTGCAGGAGGATGCCCATCTCAAATTGAACAAAGAAAAATGTGAATTTAGGAAAGGGACACTAACATTCTTCTGTCACATATTCTCAGATCAAGACATGCGATTGGACCCAGAGAAGGTGACTGCGTGCAATGACTCAGTTATTCGCTCTTCGACAGTCAGCGCACCACTGGGCCAACTTATCAAAGAACAGTCATAGTGTGTGTGTGAACCCCACATGGTCAGGAGGTGTTTGAATCCATACAATGCAGGATAGCATCAGCAGAATGCATGGTATATTTTGAATCTGATCAATCCACTGAGTTAACGGTGGACGCCAATCTGGTGGGTTTGGGAGCATTACTGGCATAATATGATCCAGAATCACCAAGACAAAAACACATTTGTGGGGGGGTTGTCGGTGCTATGGGCCTGTGAGCACTATCATTTGTTCCTATACGGAAAGGCATTCACCATAGCGATGGACCATCAAGCTTTCCTAGCAATATATGGGAGTCTGAAGGCACGAATGCCACCGGGATTTGCTCTTTGGGGTCTGAGACGCCAAGATTATGATTTCAACATCATTCACAGACCAGGCAAAGAAGATGGCCCAGCAGATTATTTCTCCTGCCACACCACAGGATCATTAAGAGTGGAGCCCTCCATTGTGGGGTGACGTCATTGTGGCCACAGGCAAATGGAACTGTTGAGTGAGTCATGGCTAACATGGAGAGAGCTCTTAAAAGTTCTCATCTAACTTATCACCCACGGGAGGAATAATGTATAAGTTACTGAGCAATTACCAAAATATGCTGCATAGCACCATGGGTAACTGTCTATTGGAGATAATGTTGGACAAATGATCTGGACCCGTGTGCCACATGCAAGATAAGAGGACGGCCGATATGAAGAGGATCTGCAGTTGTGAGAAAAGGATGCACAAAGTAAGATGAAAGAGCATGCTGACAGACGAATGAAAGAGAGGGAGCACGACATCCAAGTAGCAGATAAAGTGGGGATACAGTAACCTCAGAGAAGGAAAGAGATTATCCTTTTTCATCCTGAACAACTGACAATAACAACCAAAAATGTAACACGGATGACTGTGGTTGACCATGAGAGAGAAATTACCATGCACGTGCCCCATTTCAAACTATGTGTAGGGCAAATGAACAACTCTAATGCAAGAGACAATAGGGACATGGGTGGAATGGACTCGGATGCATCTTATCTAGGTGGCTGTTGGGTGGAGAACAGAACAGGATCACAATGACAACATCTTGACAAACATGGAACAGTCTTGTGAGTCACAACCTACTCACACCCAGATCAGACGACATGGTTAATTGAGTGAGTTGGGTGATTGGACTGTTTTGTTATAAAGGGCAGAAGTTGTAATGTTGGGTTTACTTAGTTAGGCAGTCCTCCTCGTTATGCGATTAGTATCAGAAAAAAGGAAATGACGTTATGGGGCTGGGTACAGGGGTAAGGAGTAAGGAGGATTAAAGGAACCAGTTGGAAATTGACCTCCTAAACACTGCAATTTCTTTGCCTACGTGCGCAAGCACAATTATGATATCATACACAACACCCCAGGAGGTTTAGTGTGCTCAGAAGACTTGGTTTGTGTTCTTCCAGACTGGCATTGATCTTGTCTTTCCTACTTTCCATCTGAATTTCAAAGGCAAGTTGGCGCCATGCCGGAAAGATCACATGAGGCCGATTGACCTCAGACAGAGAAGCTGTTAATCTGTCCAATAGATATCCAGCCTCCATAAGAGGGGTCTAGTGCGAGTGGGACCTCCATGGGAGGTGGAAAAATGCAAGCTCTGCGGTTAGAAATAGAGATGACCCATAAACTAAAAATAACATAAAGACACTATTTTGAGTGTGTGAATTATTCATGTTGATGAAGATATCCAAAAATGTTATTTCTTACTTCAAACTTGCCAATCCTGCAAATTTATTTTGGCAACTTTGGCAAGTTCCACAGAAACAGTCATGAGAAATTCCTCAGTCTATAGCCCAACCGTTGCATTATTCCCAGGACATTCAGAACACAGGGAACAAATTAGAATGACCATATCCATGCAGCAAATCTTTATCTCTGAACCTGTGTGCATATTATACAGGCGGTGCACATTGTACACACGTGTGCAGAAACATTGCTTTCATCTCAACTTGATATATGCCCCGAGCATGCGCACAGCAGCCATTATGAATCGGAGACACCATTTTATCCCAACATCCCTGTCGTCAGTTGTGGGATTGAGTCTGGTGTGAGTTTATGCCGCATGATCGGCCACAGCTGGCACAATTGGACAGATCTCAATCCGCTTGGTTACTCCATGCATTACCATAAGCAGCGGCACTGCAGAGGTGTGGCGGGTGTTGATGCATGCAGAATTCTGCATGCAATACATAGACTATCCAAGAATTGGTAAATATCCAGTTAAGGTCTTTTCAGCCGGATATCTACTCTCTTAAATGAGGATGTAAGCGGTGGTCTGGCAGAGGTCTGTTTTCCCTCACACATCTAGCACCGGTGCCAAAGTTGAACTCCTGTACCTTCATCTTGGCCACTAAGAGCAATATGTGTCTTTGTCATTGAGCAAGAAAGCAATTCGTGAAAACTGTTTGAAATGTGCATCGTTATACATCTAGCAGGAGAATGGAAACTAGAGAAGTAAAGGCAAGCGTTGAATGAGGAGGAGTTGGCGTTCGATACTTTGAAGAACTTCGCTCGCCGTTGACAAGCAGGGTGCAGAATATGCAAAAGAGACACAATGTGCTCATAAAGTATCTGATTCGATAATTCTTCCCCAAGCTGTTCATACTTCATCGAACTGCAAAGCATTCGCTGCCATTTCCGAGGCACAGACGTTTCCACCGTCTGCCAATTTAGATTAGTTTAGTAGTTTAGTCTGGTGTGCCAGGAGAAGTCTACTGGAATTGTGGGATGGCTGGAGCTCATGCAATGTGGAAATTCCAAAGCAATGTGCAACATGTAATGCTATGTTATGTTATTCTAAGTTATACTTAGCTGAGTTCTGTTACAACATGCAATGCTGTCCCTTGCTATGTTTTGGTATGCAACGTTCGGTTATGCTATGTTATTATTTTGTTATGTTATGTATGATACTCTGTGCTTTTTATGTCATACTATAGAACGTGATATCATTTTACACAACTCTGCAATATGCTAAAGTATGGTTTGCTAAAGTATCTCTTGCTTTAAGGTATGTCATATGCTGTGCTGCTGTTCTTTTATGCTGTGCTCTGCAATATTACATTACATGGTCCCCTGGTGTGCTTGTCTATGTTATGTTTTGCTACTTTGTACTGCACTGTGCACGTTTATGTTCTGCTATATTATGTATGTCATGTTATACTACGCTTAATACAAAAGTGTATCCCTACCAGAAAGTTATTTCTGAATGGAGTTGAATCACTTATGCAATAACAGAGGTGTGCTAGTCCAAGGCGTTTTGTAAATTTGCCGCCTATCTCATGGAGCCCAAATTCTCTGAAAATAAGTTTGCAAGGGCTGGTATATCTAATTCATTGTTTTCCATCAAACAATTCGGTTATTTTTTAAATTAAATTCGTTTTTATTGTGTGCAGATTATACAAATTATTAGTCAAACCAATGTGTTAATGTTACAAACGTAATAGATTCAAACATTCAAGGGTAATGCAATGTTATACTAGGCTGCCTATTAATATGATATGCCGTGCTGTACCGTGCAATATTACATGTTAGTTTATCCTACACTGTGATGCCCTATGCTATGCTATGTTACTGTCTACTATGTTAGGTTTGTGTATGCTATGGTATGTTATTTTGTGCCATCCAATGCAGTAATGCACTACTCTGTGATGTGTTGTGGTATTCTTTGTTGTGTTATGTGGTGCTATGTTATGTTTTGCTATGTTATACTAAACTGTGTAATGCGGTGTTATGCTATGTTGTATGTTGTGTAATGCTGTGCTATGCTAGACAAGGGGACTGCAACCTGCATCTCTCCAGATGTTTTGGACTATCTATGAATTCTGTGATCCGTCGTCACTGACTAGTTAGAGCAGATGCGATCTGTGGTAAAAACAGCTGGAGAGCCGATGGTTGCAAACCCCTGTGCTATACCGAGTTGTATTATGTTGCACTGGGCTATGTGTCATACACTGTACTTCATGAGGATATTGCAGGCCACTGAGGAGTTCTGTGACCACCTTTTTGAACGACTCCAAAGGCCGATTCATTTGATAAAGTTTTGTAAGTCTGTGGTGACTTGTAAATAACCTTTTTACATACTTAGGGTGTATTTTATTCCTTATGATACATGGCCACATACTGACATCGCCTTTAAAAACTGGCTTCTTGCTTTATCTAATGTGAGAGATTTTCCATGTGTTGATACATAGAATCAGTTTAGAATATGTTCGGATTAAAATAACTAATACGCAGCTTCTAATGTGTTGCAGAAAATAGTTTCAGCAGTTTAATAAACTTCATCCAAAAACCCTTTGTTCTTTGAAATAAATAACCTGCAGATACTTTTCTGCTCTCATGTGTTTAACTCCAGCAGTGCACAAAATAAAAATACTTCCATAAACAGGCCCTTATCAATTAATGGCTGGAAAGCTATTATGCGTGAAAAGAATTAGAAAAGTTTGTTATGGCTTACATTTTTGCAGTCACAGCTGGAATTCAGCTCTGTGCTGGCTCAAGCAGCAGGCACTGTTACATCACAACCCAGCTCTATTAACTAATTATGGAGCAGTAGAGAAGTCATTTTCCATATTAGTATCCGGCAGGGGATGTGGCAGCCTCCCAGTTACTATGAGTCTCAAAACAGGGGCTTTGCCACATGGTAAATTCCCCTGCTCCTTGTTATGTTCTTTTCTTCAAGTATGTAAACACGAATCATCACCTTAATAAATGCTCCAAGACGCAGTATAGGTCTTGCCTTGTTTATTGTCTAACTCCAACTAACTCCAGTTCTTTCCCCAGCCCCCCACATTCCACATTCCGCACGCATTCTCTCAGCAGCATTCACATTCCACTCCACCACAACAACCACCCCTTATTATCATTTAAGTTCATCAACTATATATTCAACACGTTCATGTCTACATTTGTTCAATAAGACGTGAGGGCTTGCGTACAACCCTCTGGGGTCAACCAGTTGCAAGCGCTCCTTGGGCTTCAGGGTTCAGTAAATGAGATGAAGAATGCCCCAAAAATAAAGAATGCCCCGAGGAATGCCCCAGCCCTCCAGGTGCACTAATACACAATTCCTCATCAGGATCAGGCATGCAGGTTGAGGAGGAATACCCCGAATTGCCAGAATTGCCAGAAGTACTAGCACCCGGTTCCTCATCTGCATCCCCATCTTGTGCCTGTTCACCCGAATCACCATCGTCCTGAAACATCCCGCGAAAGAACGAGGCGTTTCTAGTCATCTCACCATCACTCCCCACAGCAGTAACAATGCGTCCTTTAACTGTTTTAAGTATTAAAGGCATAGGTTTATATCTAGGATCCAACTTCCTTCGTTGTCTCTACTGAACCAGTACAGTCTCAGCCACTGACACCTGATGTTCTTCAGCTTTCCTCTTGCAATCTGTCCATTCTTTAGCTCTCCTCCTCTTTTCACTCTCCCTTTCCTTGATCTCTTCATCTCCAGGAGGCGTATAATCATCAAGTTGTGGGAGTCTGGTCCTAGGCTTGCATTGTATCATCAGTTCGATAGGAAAATGTTTAAGTGCTTCTGTGTTGTGCCTGTCTGGTTAAGATTCAGTGTACTAACCTCCAGCTCACCTCTTCCTCTTAAGATATTCCTGACTGCTCTGCCACACTACCAAGGTCCCGAGTTAGTACAGACTGATACCAAGAGTTGGGGATATACAAACTACTGGGATAGTTTACTCAAGTCTTACTGCCAGTAGAACTTTGGGAAAACTCCCCCAACACTTAAGTGGGACAGTATCAGGTGGGAAAAGGACATAATACGAGGGGAAGAGGATTTGGGTACAGGGGAATGGGGCCATGATTTGGAGGACAAGTGTTTCACGTGCAGCAATTTTGGTCATTTTGCCTGGACATGCCCTCTAATAGTATCTACAGGGCAGCAACAGTAGGTTTACAAACTGGTGTGGGCACCTCCACAAGTACAAGTGATGCCACAGCATCAGCAGCTATCCCTGGTACCCACACAGACACAGAATATACCAGCACAGGGACACGTACTAGTGCAAAGTGGGGACATGGCGGGAACACAAGGTACAGTCAATATACTTCAGGCACCAGCACAGACACAAGGGCAAGAAACAGTAGCGATATTGGGACTCAATACCGTTCCCCAACACATGGGAGTGACAATGGTGGGGCTAAACCATTTATGTCTGCCGCAAATACACTTTACCAATAGGGGTGCCCACAAAAGGTGCAAGTGTGCCCAGTCCTAGAACAAACTGAAGACCCCCAAGAGGAACCCGAGGTGGCAGTTAAAATAGGACAGAGGGAATTTTCCTTTCTCATAGATACCGAGGCGACCAGATCATGCACAAAAGAAGAGGGATTTCCATTATCCAACAAGAGTTTGGACACACAATGCTTTTCAGGGACCATTTTGAAGGTTTCTTTGACAAAGGATTTACTGTTAACAATAGGGATGCAGCATATTGTAATGCCTTTATTATATTCAAAAGACACCTATCAACATGCTCGGAAGAGATTTGCTCAGCACAGCAAACTGAATGCCACAATTTCATTCACAGAAAAAGGGATGGTGTGCACCACACCTGGGATGTACCCAGAGAGGTTGGCATTATTGATACAGGCATACTATGCACACAGTACAATGAGAGAGATATCCACACACACTAAGGTGTTTCTGTACCGGGTAAAGGTGCTTTTGGGATGAAATTGAAGGAAAGGTGTTTCAATTGCCCAATACATTCTTATTTAGCCCATGGTGCCCTTCCACTGTTACTTCAGGCACACACACACTGCTATAACTGGAGGAGGTAGTGGTACGAAGTGACATGATAATATTGGTTGCTACTGACAATAACAACATGGAGTGGCGATCAGTATTATGTATCAATTCAACACTGATTTTGACAGGAATAACTTACACAGAATTGTTTGCTACTAAAGACGATGAGGAGGGAGACCTAGTGTTCAAGCTCAGCATACCATGTCCAGTGCATATAAAAGAAAGAGCTGTGTCTCTAATGACACAAAAATCAAAGAAAGAAAGAAAATATTTGCAGAACGATATGGAGAAAGTTCCCAACACTCTGTGGAAACAGGGGCCCCATGATGTAGGAATGTGGCAGGGGCAGTACACATTAAACTAAAAGAAGGAGCACTATTAGCACAAGTGAAGCAATACCCCTTCTCCCGAGAAGCAGAGGAGGGTATATATGAGACATTACATGCCCTGTGACAGCAAGGTATAATGCAGGAATCACCTTGCAACACGGCTATCTATGCAATCAAGAATTCTTTGCCCCCTTAAAAATATTATCAAAGCAGAAAATCTGTTGGTTCCAAGCCCCCTGAAAATTATTTGCGCATTCCAGCAGAGGCACACTATTTCATAGTGATGCATTTGAAAAATGCCTTTTTCTCAATTGCCCTACCCCCAGACTTCAGTTATCTCACTGCATTTACCTATCGCGCGACAAGATTCGAACACACAAGAATGCCTCAAGGGACTATGAAGGACCCAGCATATTCAACAGAGTAATACAAATATACTTGAGCAATTTGCAAGTTGAAAGCACAGTTATACAATATGTTGATGATCTTTTGGTCTGTAGCAGAAGAGGAATGTAGGTGGGACTTGGTGACACTACTGACACTGTTAGCTGATAAAGGGAACAAAGTGGAGAAAGAAAAATTGCAGTATTGTCAAAAAGTGGTAGTTTATTTGGGCCAGATCGTTTCAGCAGATGCAAGGAAAATAACACCAGAAAGAGTTGAAGCAATACACAAAACCCACAGACCAAAGACAGTGAAAGAAATGCAACAGTTTCTAGGGCTGTGAATTATTGCAGAGCCTGGGTTTTTGATTATTCCACTTACTTTAGGCCACTGCTGCAGGCACTGAAAGAAGCACAGAAAACAAAAAGTAACATAATATGGACAGCTGAAATGGGTGAAAGGTTTGATGCACTCAAACATGAGTTAGAACACGCACCAGTGTTGGCCACACCCAATTACAAGGAGAAATTCCACTGATTTTCCCATACAGATGGTAAGGTAATGACAGCTGTATTGACACAAAAGAAAGGACAGGGACACAAGTCACTAGCATATTACAGCGGATCACTAGACCCACTAATGCAAGGACATTTTCCATGTGAGTAAGCACCTTCTGCTGCTGCATTCGCAATTGAAAAAGCTTCCACAATTACAATGGGGTGTTCCACAGTTTTGTGCGTGGAGCATGCACTATTTCACTAAATCAACATTAACAACTCTTCATACTTTTCAGGGTATGAAATAATACTGACAAATCCTGCAGTGGAGGTGGTGAGGTGTTATGTTTTGCTATGTTATACTAACAATAACCCAGCCGGGTTGATTCCAGGAGAAATTGAAGAGGGAGATTGTGTACATGATTGCATAGCATGCATAGACAAGAACAATGGCAACCCCCTAGTGAAAGCTGAACTCATTGAGGGAGGGCACATACTTTTCATTGATGGAAGCTCACATGTTGACCAAAGTGAGGGACAAAGGCATTCATTCTCTGCAGTGGTGGGACATAAACAGGAAATACACGAAGGTGAGGAGTTGATAGTGTATTCACAGACATGATTGCCAAATCACTATTCGGAAGACTCATCAACATTAGTACCACTAATTGAGGTGCTAAATATGTCAGAGGGTCAGGCAGTTAACATCTTCTCTGATTCTGCCTATGTTACATCCACAGTGCATTCAGGATTGGCAAGATGGGAAAGGAGAGGGTTCAAAAGAATCAATGGTACATCCGTACAGCATGCAGGATTATTGATCAAGCTAATGGAAGTGTTATCACTCCCAGCAGAAATGGCTTTAATAAAATGTAAAGCTCACACAGGAGGGCAAGACTTTATCTCATTGGGTAACAAAAAAGCAGACAGAGTAGCAAAAGAAGCAGCATATTTGCCAGAAGGGACACATGTGCTGTTCCCTGGCAAAAAATAGAAAATACCTCTTATGACTCTAATAAAAACAAGTAACTCCATGAGTTGCAGGGAGATGCTTCAGACTATGAAAACGTTATGGAATAGAAGAGTTTTTACTTGGTCTCCAACTGACAGCATAGGAAAGGTGGTAATGCCAAAAAAAATTGTTTAAAATTGCACTGGACCAACTTCACTACCCTGCCCATGTATCGAAAGAGTATGTGGCTGCCGGGACTAGTGAAGACTGATTGGTGCTAAATCTATACAAAAATGTCTCAGAAGCCATAAATAACTGCATGATTTGTCAAAAAAGATCTTGCCAGGTCACACCTTGAGAGTTGTACGGGGAACATTGCCATGACCGGAGGGTCCCTTCCGGCACTTGCATGTATGATTATAAAGACATGCAAGAGAGATTTGTCTCTTAAAGAAACATGTTTACAGTGTACGTCCATTTTCACGTTAGCTTGAGGCTGGTCCCTGTGCCCATAATGATGCCTGCTTAGCAATGAAATTCTAAGTGAGGGAGGTGTTCCAGAGTTGGGGAATCCCAGACCAAATTCGTTCTGACAATGGTCAACATTTTGCTAATTACTGAAGTAAAGAGATAACAACCCTTCTAGAGATAAGGCAGAGATTATGCATGATTTATCACCCACATGCCAACGTTTAGGTGGAAACAATTAACGGGCTGCTTAAAACACGCTTAGCAAAGCTTACGTACTGGCTTGGAAAATCCTAGGTGCTCTGCTTGCCACTTGCAGTTTTCGCTTTGCACAAATCGCAACTCGCCTGAAGGAGACCATCACCTTACTCCCCACGAGATTGTTACAAGGCAGAGGATGCATGCGCCTATACCTCCATCACATACAATCTCTGATGTGCAATTTTCCTCTTCTATTCTGGGGGAAATTTGACACGTATCTCACAGCACGTACAAAATCAACTTCAGATGTGTCCTTGCAGACGTGGCCTCAAATGCACAATGAGCTAAAAAGTTAACAAGGACAATTTCCACAAGCAGTACCTCTTTATCCGGGGGACAAAGTATCAGTGAAGAACCACATTCGAAAGTGGAAAGAAGTGCGCTTTACAGGACCTCATACAGTCATCTATTCAACACCAACAGCAGTCAAGTTCAAAGGGCAACAGGGATGGATTCACATCACGGACATACGCAGAGACAAGAGCACTGCTTCCCATTGACAAGAGGAGCAAAGCACAGTACAACGGGAAGTATATATGAAATGTCATTAAGATTTGTTTCAGCGCTTATACTGTATAAAAAAAACAGCGAAGGAAGAAGAAGTGAATACGTTTATAGACAGTGTCGTGAAGAAGAAAAGGCAAACAGTTCGATAATGTTAACAAGTTTTAGTATTGGCTTAATGTATTTGTTTTTCTTTGTTCTAAAAGAAAAAAATGGTATGCAGATAAATAAAAGAAGAGGAAAGAGGAGTTTGGTGGGGTAAGGGAGTTTCCATCATGACACTGACAAAGAGCAAAGGTTATCACCTCGAAACATTTGGTAAGACGAAATGTTCCATGTAGGGAGGGAAAGGACCAATGGCACTTGCTACATATGCTCTCTTATCTCACACATAATTGGAGCGTCCAAAGTTTTCCTACCCCAAGGTGTGCCCTATGAGGAATCAGGATGCCTAATACACCTGGCCCTCTGTAAAACTAGAGGTTTATTTCAAGGAGTAAATGTCGCAGTACAGTGGGAGGATGAAGGGGAAAATGTGTATGCAGATAACTATGTGAAATTAAACAAAATGGCAGAAAATAGAGAAACCCAAAATATGGTAGGAGAATATATAACTGAAGGATCTGACACAAGGGAACTGAAAATAAGTGAACACAAGAGATTGCAGTGCATACATAAAGAGGGGCACACATTCCCTGGTGCCATACAACACCATTGATGAGAATAAAAGGGACAGTATGGTATGAGGGTGAATGGAATGGGTGAATAATGCAATGTCATGCTGTAGGGTTGGTGGGATTTGAACAAAGCGAGGTAGCTAAGGTAAATGACACCTGCAGGACAACATGGGGAAAATATGTACATGCATTGACTGGGTTACATGAAAAGCATCAACGAGTTGACATAAAGAGCTTTACATGATTTCCTCTGTGTTTCAGGTCCAGTGGGTTTATTCATTTGGGGTTTAACACTGCCTGTGCCAAGGTGAGGAGGAGTGCGGCGCTGATGCAGGGGACTGCTGTCATTATGGATGTTTGGTGGGCCTATGGATCGAAGGCCTATGCCCAGCTGTCTCCTGAATGGAGCGGACTTTGTGCAATTGTCACTCTGCATAGCCCCACCCTAGTTGTGCCTCAAAACAGCACTGCCATGGAAATTGCGATGCAGGAAACAAAGAAGCAGCAAATTGAGAGGCAAAGGTCGCTGAGCGTAAAGAAGCAGGGATAACTATTTTTTGGAAGAAAAATGCAAAAACATGACTGCTATTCCTGACGAATTCTGACTCTTCTCAAATGCTGCAACATTTTTCGTATCCTTGTTGCTTCCAGGTGTGCAGGCTGCTGCCAGCACGAAATGGATACAACTCACACGCTATGAGTTGCTGCAGCTTGCCAATCCAACAGCAAAAGAGCTAAACACAATATAGGAAGAGTTGAGGGCGCTATGTTTGGTGGCTGTCCACAATAGGTGTGTCTTGGACAAGTTAACTGCTATCGGAAGAGGCATCTGTGCCAAGTTTGAAACAAGTTGTTGCACAGCAATACCCGATGGAGAGGATTCAAATGGAACATTGACAGCCAAAATAAGTGACATACAGACACTCTGTGAACAAATGACAAGCAAAGCTAGTGGAGTACAATCCGGTCTCTGGCTGGACAGCATTTTCACATGGGTTCCCGTCTGGCTTTCTGGAATATTTTGAGTGACCGTCCCTGCATTGGTCTTCCTGCTTGTCACCTTCTTCATTAGCAACATATATTTTAGACTGTATATTAACAAATAAAGAGGACGATTATTGATGCCATTGAGTGTTGAGATGAACAATTTAAAAGAGAAGAGTACTAATAAACTAATTGGGGGACAGGGTGGAGGATATTATTGGTAGGTGGGTTTGGAAAAAACCTGAGGATTTAGAAAATGATGAACAATTTTGGATATCATGTCTTAAGGATGGCCAGGGGTGTATATGGTTGGGGGACCCAGTGGATAATTGGGAAGAAGATGGGGGTGACATGACAAGATTGCAAAAAATGTGGATTCACAAAGAAGAATTAGAAGAAAGAGAAAGGGGAGGTAAAAAGAAGCTATTGATAAATGATAAAATGGGGGAATAATGTAGTAAAAATGCAAGTTCAGTTCAGTAAAGAGATGCAAACTTACCAGCTGCGAGAGTAGCACTTGACCTCGGAGGGGGTTGTCCCAATAATTTCTTGGCTATTATGACTAAGCTAAAGAAAGCCTTAAAATAACAGTGGGCCTCATTCCGAGTCGGCCGGTAAGGATTAACGGTGACCGGTAACGAGACCGGTGCCGTTAAACCCTTACCGCCCTATTCCGAGTTCCCTTTGCGGGTTGGAACTTAACACCTGCTTTTTGCAGGCGTTAAAAAACCAACCCGCAAAGGGACCTTGGAGCTAATTACGGCACCGTAATTTACGGTGCCGTAATTAGCACCTTCCCATTGAGCCCTATGGGGCAAAAATAGGAATGGGGAAGGGCCCATGGTGAATGGGGAATTACCGCCCCCGCCAACCTTGGAATGGGGCGGTAATTCCGCCATTCACCATGGCGGAGTCGGAGTGATAACGGCGTCAACCAAGGCGCTAATAGCGCCTTGGTTAACGCCAGGGTCGGAATGAGGCCCAGTGTCTCGCGTGTAAGAAACGAAACCTATATAATAAAGATGGATCACAGGTAAGTATGATAGAAGTGAACATTAGGCTGAGGCTTGGTAAAAGGCCTAAAGACATGCTTTCTCTAACACGTGTGTTCAGTTTATTAATCGCCTGGTAGCCGTAGCAGCTGGTAACACACTGTAAGTCTCACGATCCTAGGATGGCATGGTAAGAGGCAAAAACCATGTTTGTTACTTTTGAGGTCATAATGGGAGCTGATTATTTTATAATTTGGCATGTTTATTTACAAAGCCTTGTCTACTGGTGGTTTCAAAAAGCCCACAGCAGTTTGAAATTGTCCATCCAATACACTTCTGCCTGTGAAGAAGTCAAAGAGTTCCTGATGTGTTACCTTAATACGATAACTTGTTCTTAGTTTAAAGCTCTGACCAATGTAATGGTAGAAGGCTTTCTCGTGAGAAGAAAGATCAGATGACCGAGACAGGCGAATATAGTTCTTCTGCTGGTCATCTGAAATGTTTCAATGGTTTGGCAATGTGGGAAAGGGGTGTTGGATTGTGAAATTAAATGGGCAAGTCAGGGGTGATGTGGTATGTTCTGTTTAATCCAATCACAATACAGCAATGTATATTTCTCCATAAGTGTTGATATGATAACAGCCCCCCTGCTAAAACTTGAGGAGAACCATCTCCGGTTCCGGAAGCACCTCAAAACCTTCCTCTTTGCTTCTGCCTTCTCCTCTCCTCTCCCCTGTTGATTCTACTCTCCCTTGGCACCATGCACCTGGCCACCCTCTGTCCTCCGGGCCCAGGTACCTGCTCATCTTGCCACCCTCATGCACTGCCTCCGGGCCACCCCCTGCACTGGGGTCTGTATCTGTACCCATACAGCCCTCCCCTTTTCTTCCTGCACTTTCAGACCTACATGGCCTGCTGCCATAAACCCAGCACTTGCCACTTGCTGGCTGCACGCCCATTGTTTGGTGCCTTTTTATTTATTATTATTTTTGTTTTTTTCCGTCTCGCTCCGCACTCTCCTTTTGTTCCCCCTTCCATGCACTTCTCCCCCTCCCCCCTCTACCCTGCACTTGCACGTTCTCAATGTCACTGGGCCTAGTAAGATCGTTGTTTTTGTTCTCCCCGGTTCCCCTTCCCTTGCCTTGTCGCGCTCTGAAACACTTGTGTATTAGCACGATAGAAATAAAATATCAATATCAATGTTTTTACCAATCAGCTGTGTGCAGAAGTACTTTTTGTGTTGTAAAAGTACTAATGGTAATTAGTTTAGATTATTATTTTAAAAACTTTGATTTCGGGGCGTTACTTTGACAGCGCTTTTTCATGGTTCTGTTCCGTGCTCTGTTTGAAATTGCTGTCCCAGCTGTGTCTGGACCTTGAATAAAACTGTGTTACTTCTTGCTCAGAGTACTCTCCTTATTTGACTACTTTTGTAATTATTAATACCAAGCTTTGCTGTGACCCCCCCACACAGATACACATCAGTGAAATTAATTGATTGTTAGGAAACCGGTATTCTGTTCTGGTTCCACTGCTGGCAGTTCACCATTGTTTAGTTGCAGTTTACTTTGATTAATGATTCTCTGTGTGTTTTTTGGCCTTTTCTGTTACCTTTTATCGTATGGGGTTTGGTTGGATTTTCTTATTTTTGTTTTTATAAATTCTTGATTTGTTGTTTGGATTATTTTGTCTTATTCAACTTGTGTACCTGCAGGGGGTTGAAAGACAGTTGGGTGCTTAGTGTTGTTTTTCCTTTGACTTGCATATTAAGGTGTTCTGGTTTTGGATTTTGTTTTTTATTTTTTGCCTTGCAGATAGGCCCTGATGAAGGATCTTGGAAGATGCATTAGCCTTGCACTCGGTTCTTCTCTGCTTTTTAATTCTTTGTTACACATTACATTCTGAGTTAAGTTGAATTGGATTTGTTATTTACTTGCATATGAATATGTTCCTATGTGGTTGGTTGTGCGTTTTTTCGCAGACATTTTGTGAGCACACAGCATTATAGCCACTCTGCTATAATCTTCTCTGTCCATATTCTCTACCCAGAATGCCATAGGGCTATCTGCAGTGCTCCAATTACACTTTTAAAGTGTTAAAGACTTTATGAGTGAATTATCATTGATTTTGGTGGTGCCCACCCTCCCCTTTCTTTTTCTGTGCATGTTTAACTCCACCCCCAACAGCAAATGTCAAAAATGTTCATGCCTTTAAATGAATCACTTGATGTTGGTGATTGGTGGTTGGTGATGAACTTTTTTATTTGTTTATTCTTGTCTTAACTGTATTAAAACAATTTTTGCAAGATTTCGAAGTTTATTGTCTTGTCGTTTGTTTGAAATGAAATGTGTTTGTTGATACAATTTAATCTAAGCCCGTGTGAGCAAAGGGCGTGGAGAAACCGATGTTGTGCTGTGGCTGTTTTCACTAAGCAGCACTGGAGTGTCTGCATTCGAAATTCACAATTCCTGAGAGGAGCCGTGTGGAAAGGATAAGCGCTGTCGCGCTACTAAGCCCCACCGATTGCTGCTAAGTCCCGCCCCCAGCAGGAAGTGTGCCTTTTAATCATCTTCCCAGGCACCCTTGCGGCGCTAAGCCTGTGTGAGCGAAGGGCATGGAGAATCTGCTGTTGTGCTGTTTGGCTGCTTTGCTGCGGCCGCGGTGGAAAATCCTAGACATATCACGAAGGATTGTTAGTCTGAGGACGAACTTCCATCCCTCTCAATCCTAAAATGTGGTGATTACCATGAGGAGCTGCACTACGAAAACAAAGCCTGTTGTGGAAGAAATGCCGACTTCGGGATTAAGGACACGGCTACAGGTAAGACAAAGATTTAACTCCCTCCCAGAAGTTGAGGGCACTACTGAACAAACAACAAAAGTGCTGTTAAAAGATATCCCTGTGCTAAAACAATCACGCTTACCCTTTCATACAAAGATGCAAAAGAGTCTTTCTGTGGGGGCTGTACTGACCGCTGATAATGATTTAGCCCTGCCTTTGGATTTAGGGATGGACCTACCTAAAGCTTCCCAGCCAGCGGAGGCAGACAGCCTCCTTGAACCTCAATGTGCCCCTCCTACCTCTCTCCAAGCAGGAGTTATTAAACAACGATTATCACCATTAGGATTGATTCAAAGTATTTCGGGATCTATGGTTTATGGGCCACTTGAAGAACACGGAAATAATTTCATAGGGGGAAATGGACCGGAGGATCCTCTCAAAGGGCCCGGGGACTGCTAGCATCAAAGCAATGATGAAATATTTAAAACCCCTATTAGAGCCCAGGGCAGTCCAGTAAAGACAACCACAATGGAGAGTTCAGAGCTCTGGGAAAAATCAAAAGAGGACGAAAGAAAATGCTCTGACCGCTGCCTTTGCGGAGCACCAGAAACCCTGCAAGGGGTTTCAGGGACCGCAGGATGGAGCATCAATCAGAAGTTGAGGCTGGAGAGAGCTGTGCCACTCCAGAACAAGTTGGGACTGCCCTGCCTAACAAACAAAACAGTGGTAACTTACCGGAAAAACAAAATGAAAGCCCTCCACAGAGAGAGATTAACATAATCACAGATGGCCACGTATGGGTAAAGGATCCTGTTGACCAATTTCCTAATCTAAATGACTCGGCAGAGGGCATATGGAAAAACGTTGGCCCCTGGGAATCGGTAGACTTGGAACAATTGGTAGAAGCCCGCCAGGAACTCAGTAAACCTGAAGCTATAGAGTTCGATAAAAAGGAAGCCGTGCAAGGGGAACCCAGAAGAAAAGAAACCCTCATGCCACACATAGGAGAAAATGTATACCAAGGGCCCAAATCTACACCGAGATGGAACATTCTTGAGGAAGACAAGGATGTGATCCAGGATTAGAGGGGCCAAGAGCAAAACGGAACTGGGGAAGAGAGGAGACAACCATTTGGGTGCCTTAGTGGAAGTGAAAGTATAAATATGCCGGCAGTCAACTTGAGTAACTCAAGCTTGGTGAATAAAATTATTCAAGACATAACAATACTGACGGGGAAAATCGAAAGAGAGAAAAGGAAAAGCTTCTCCTTCATAAATTAAAAGATTGCCGCTCTTGACAAAGAGCAGGCAAAAATGGGGGGC
Organism: Ambystoma mexicanum; assembly: GCF_040938575.1. Classification (NCBI taxonomy): domain Eukaryota; kingdom Metazoa; phylum Chordata; class Amphibia; order Caudata; family Ambystomatidae; genus Ambystoma; species Ambystoma mexicanum. The sequence continues at coordinate 343,834,175 of NC_090933.1, forward strand.
TTGGGAGAAAATCAAAACCTAAGGCTAACCCAGCTCTATCAGAAACAAACAGCTACTCAAACGACTCAAACTCCGTCTGCAGTGGAAGAAAGGCCAATCCCAGATGGTTTCACTAAGGAGCAAGCCTCATAGTTAGTCAGTGACACTTGTAAAATCGAAAGGCTAAAGGATACTGCGCACATCCAAAATGTGATCATGGCATCTTTAAACATCACGATCACTGCGTTCCTAAAACTGTATGAAGTGATAAAGGATGCTCTGCAAGAAGTGGCTTGTCAAAACATACAAGTTACAGAAGCGAATATGGAAACGGAAAGTTCCCTGAAGAGGCTAGAAATAAGAATGGATAAGGAAGCAGAGTTAACACAAATCTGGCTAAACCGATTTAGTGATTTAACAAGAAAAGATGCAAATGATAAATCACTATTGATGGAGGCAGTTTTAGAGGATTGCAAATGGATGAGAAGCCAGTGTAAAAAAGAAAATCCGCCTGCCATGTTGGGGAAGAAGATAATGGCTGGAAATGGCCCAATGAAATTAAAACAGGTAGCAGGCGTCCAAGCCAAAGAAACAGGTCACAATATCGAAGCTGTGGTCTTGATTTCTCCACAAAAGCACACTGAGATAAGAGAAGACCCCTCACCTAAATCAAAACTGTCAAACTTTGCAATCTTTGCAGATGCTACCCCAAATGCCCAGGATTTCCAGGAGGGAAACTTGGGGACTAAAAACCTGGAAAAAGGAAAAAAAATCAAAGAATGAAACCCGAAAACGCAAAGCAAATGGCTCCAGTGCTTTTCTGAGAAACATACGAACGCCACCTAAAAGGGAAAGCCTACAATGTGCTAAGAAGCCCAGGAGAGAAATGACACTTAGAGAGTCAGTCCCTCCACCTGATCTTATGGCAATTGATACCACAAAAGCCCCAGAAAAAGAATATGAAGAATGGTCAGAAACGGAGTCAAATGCCGATCTAAGTGACCTCATAGAAATAATGGACAAAAATATTAGTCTATCTGATTGGCAGGCCATAGAAAAATGGGAAAAAGATCCACACGGAGTGCAAGCTTCTGAGCCGGAAATGCAGAGAAAGCAAAGAGACAAATTGACAACGGAGGATAAGACTGAGGACACCCGGGCTGGTTCATTTAAGAATAAACCCAATCGAAAAGAACAGAGAGGTGATACTCTGTTTAAAATGCTGGAACAAAAAAGGAAGATGCATGCAAATTAAGAAAGGAAAGACCCAACTCAGCCAGTAAAGCCTTCTCAAAAATAAAAAAATAAAAATGAGGAACGAAAAATTGAAAAGGATCAAACAAAGAAATATCCTGCTTAAAGTGGAAGGAAAGATAGAGCAACAAAAGGATGATATCTAAAGATGGAAACAACATCAAAAGGCCCTAGAAGGGTAGTATTAAATAGGAGATATGTGTTGACACTTTTCAATTAAATTTCAACCCTACGACATGTCTCATCAGAGGATATAAAAATAGTTCAGTTTGTGACAGAAAAGCGTATGGATGAGGTTATTTTACATCTCAAGTCAAAAAGGATAAAGCATAAATTGTTGGAGGCCAGCGACATCCTCAAAAAAAGGGGCTTCCAATTAGAAGCTCCAGAAGAACAAGTTAAGCGAGTTGGTACAAAAGGAAGTGTGAAGGAAATACACAAAGTGACGAACGACGACGAAAAGATAAGGAGTGAAAAACTCATACAAACTCCAGTGAGCGTAACCAGAAAGGACCAGAGAGAATCTAAAAACTATGCCAAGAAGTCAAAAGGAAAAAATACCTACAATTGAGAAAAGCGATGCTCGGGTTAAAACACTGAGGTTCACAGTGGATAATTCAGGAAACATGAGTAAAAGCAAAAACAACTCCAAGGAAGGCAAAAAGATGATAGATGATTGGACATGGATGGCAAATGCCCCAACTACTATGAAAAAACAATAGATCGACGAGCCCCAAAGAAACGTCCACTGTGCTTCATGGAACACCAGAGGCTTTAAACATCTGTTTACCGGTGGAAGTAACTTCTTGGGCAAATACGATGTCATATGCATGCAGGAATCTTGGCTGCGGACAACCCCAGTATGTGAGGGATATGATGTTTATATAAATCCGGCTAGATAAGGCCCGAAGGGGAGACCATTTGCGGGCCTGTTGACCTTAAAAAAGATAGACAGCCACCTACAAGTTTTGGAGCACCATACACCAAACCCCTTCATGCAAATCTTGACAATAGCATTTAAATTAGACACAAAAGAAGGACTAACCAAGATGCTATTGATTAACACCTATTGGAGTGAAAACATGCCCAATGTTGAAAGCTACCTAAAACATATCACGGAAGCCATTGATAAGTCAATGATGGAGGATAAAGATCAACTCATCTTACTCAATGGCGACTTAAACATCAAACTACTGAATAAAGATTGGAAAAAGAAAGCTGTAGAACAACTTGTGGGTAAAGAAAAAAGATGGATGGAGGAAATGAGAGTTTGCGACACGAAGATGCTTAACAGCCAGACCAGAGGCGATTTGATGGGGGCCAACACATGGTACTGTGGGGAAACGTGAGCCTGTTTGGACTATTGTATTGGAGGAAGCAATACCCTGGAATGGGTAAACTCCTTTACAATAAAGAAGCAAGCAAACAGTGATCACAGTCTACTGGAAATAGAATTATCATGGAAAATAAGTAATGCACCAACAAGGAAGATGGCGGAGGAAACAGAAGTGTCATGGGGAAGAAACCGTCTAAGGATAAAAAAAGAGTTGATACCAAAGTTGGTGGAAAAATATAACAATGCTATAGGAAATGGCCAAGACGTTGTGGAATACACGTGGCTGTTAGAAGCTTTTGAGGTTAAGTATGATCCCAACAGAGTCAAAATAATCAAAAGGAAACATACATATATAATATAATGAACTCTTAGTCATTAAAAGGAAACAATACAGAGCTGACCTGGCACAAATAAAAAAGGGAAACTATTTGGAGAAAGAAGAACAACAGAGGAAGTGTCGGCAAGCCTATAAAAATTGGCTACGCTCCACAAGATGTCAGAGAGCCCAGAACGACGCGGAAAATGTTTTAGCCGCAGTGACAATGAGTAATACAAGAAGCATGTGGGACATAATAAATAATAGGGACCTCTGCCAATCGGCCATAGGTGTAAATCAAGTCTCAGAGGAAAATTGGATTAACCACTACAACTCTTTATATGAAGAAAAAAATTTGATAATGGACATAGAAAATGAACATGATGGCAATTCCTGGGCAATTGAATTTGACCATGAAGACATTTTAGGGATGATAAAAAAACTAAGTTTCTCCAGGGCAGCGGGCCCCGATGGCATCTCAAACAAGATGCTCAAGGATAGCAGTGAAGAATGGACAAATCTCATTTTCACATTGTTTCAACAAATAAGACTATCCAGACAAATCCCAGCTTCTTGGAGAGAAGCTTTCATCGTGCCAATTTACAAAAAAGGGGACAGAGGTAACCCCAGAAATTATAGGCCGATAGTCTTGCTGGACTCAATAGGCAAACTATTTGGGTCAATTTTGCTAAGAGACCTGAAAAATGGGCGCAAAAGGCTGACATCCCGGACAAGAGGCAAACCGCTTTCATTAGTGGTCTAGGGACATCACTAAATCTGTTCTTATTAAATCTCATGAAAGCAAAGTCCATAGAAGAAAAAAAAGCCATCTACTTAGTTTTTATAAATCTCGAACAGGCGTTCGATGGGATAAACCGCGACCGCCAATGGCTAAAGATGAAATGTTGAGGTTGCCCGGTAGACTTATTAGAAGCCATCCAAGCCCTGTATACCAATACCACTATCCAAGTTCAAATAACTGCAAATGGAGCGGTCACAAAAAAGATCAGAACATCTCGAGGGATAAAGCAGGGATGTGCCTTGGCACCCTTCCTTTTTTTTCATATATATGGCCCATTTGAAGACCTCTCAAGGAAGGGTCCGTGCTTTTTCCCCTCCGATCGATGGGATGGAGGTGCCTTGGGTGCTGTATGCCGATGATGTGGTATTTGCTGACCTAACGCCAATTGGTCTTCAGCGACGGATAGAGGCCTTCAAAGAGTTTTTGACAGAGAACGACATGAAAATAAACATTAAAAAATCCATGGTACTAATAATGAAATCCAGTCGTGGAAAAAAAATTGTAAAGAAAAACTTTGGTCATTTGATAATGAAAACTTGGAGGTGGTGGATACAACATTATATCTAGGAGTGAGGATAAATAAAAACAGCAATGAAGAGGGACAGTACACCCTGATACGGGAAAAACTAAAGACGCTGACAAATCAGGCGCTAGTCATAAATCGAAGATATGGAAAATTTTCGCTGACGCCTATCTTAACCTTTTACAAACAAAAGGTGGTAGCCGTAATAACCTATGGAGCATTGGTTGCCCTTCATTGGGAAATCTGCAGCATGTGCGAGGCTTATTTCTGGCGGAAAATTTTGAAGCTGCCTAACTCGCTGCCAGTGGAATTAATAAGAAATGAACTAAGACTGCAATCCCTGGTCTCTATAGTATCATGGAAAACTTTGTCTCTCTACCGAAAATGTATCCTCGATAAACCACCATCACCATTTGACATTTTAGCCCAGACAGAGCTGATGAATAGAGACAAGACACTCCTACACTGGAAGATCGAATGTAAAAGCCTCTTGGAGAACTTAACATCTCGGAGGATGTTTTGAAGTACAATCCTGATAAGGCAAAAAGAACCCTCCAGTAAAAGGATTGGGAACAAACTCAAGTAAAGAAACTGGAGAAAAACCTGTGCCATAATATCATATGGGAGCGGAGAACATTGAATACCCACCCCCTATCTGAGGAAGTTTCCATCATATCATTACAGAGACCTGCTGTTGCGAGGTAGACTGAACATCAGGGCCTCTAGAGAAGTAAAATGGAGGAGAAAGTTATTGGAAAAGAATGAATCGCACTGCAGGTTCTGTGAACACAAAGACGCATTGGAGACGATTTGACATGTCATGTTAAACTGTCCAGCATTGGGGTTGAAACGCCTGATGGAAATGGGAAGCTACATGGCTGAAAATTCTCCTGATGGAGAGGAGGAGTATGGGAGAGATTATTGACAGTGGAAAAGGTGGGGCGAACAATCAATGTCTTGAAATTTGCTGAATCCTTGAAATTGGGCCTGGAGATGAAAGGATCCTGAGAAAGAAGGGAGAAAACTGGATTATGACCCATTTCCATTGAAATGGGGGGAAAGAAGAGCTTCAGTTCACAACAATACGTTCTTGTATATAAGGAAATGTGAAAATGGAAATGTTAAAGGTTTAACTGTTTAAACAATAAAACATAAAAGAATCTCATCTCTGGTACTAAAGTTTTTGTCATGGATCAATTTCCTGAAGGACTGGTGGCCAATGTGTCCAAACCCAAGCTTTGTAGGTATCGTCCAACGGCGATCACACTTTTCGTAGTCTTTCCACTCATCAATTGATTCCACCAGTGTATTTCGTTAAGGGTGTGAGAGTCCTTAAATAGGTGGCCCATATGCGTTTGCCTATTAGTGGTTGTACCCTTTGTTAGGGAGAATTCTCCAGAATGGCTAATTTCCCTTACCTACTGAGTCCCTCAGCAGCTTTGCTGGATTTCTGGGATTTATTTTTTTCACCTGGTAAGAGTGTAGCCTTTTTTCCCACTCTTACATTTGTTTTGCTGTGTGTGTTTAACATTTTCTTGTGTTCATAGACTGTGGAGCCTCACCTACTCCATAGGCATCATCTTTTTACTCTGTGTTACACAGCACCTTCAGTGCAGTAACACAGGGTTGTCTTGTTGACTTCCCAACTCTGACTCCATTTTCTGGGACTGACTCCCAGAACATGTAAAGTTGCCATTGACTTTATTAGTCTCTTTTAAAACTCACAGACCCAGTACAAACTATCTTAAATAGAGTGCTGGAAAGGGTTAATACGTATCCCTTTTTGTCTGTTTCTCTTGGCGCATTGTTTCGCTCCCTTTTCATTAGGACTTGGCTGGTGGCAGTGGTAACTACCCTATATTTCCTACCGCGGTTATCTTAGATAACTTTGGTATTGTTTTAGGCTACCTTGGTATCCTCGAACTTAAACCTGCTAGACCATATATGTATTTATACGGGTCCAGCTGGGTTCAATCGCCATTTCTTTTTGTAAAAGTCTTTCTTGTGTTTTACTTTGCGTGCAAAACCACGTTTGGTTCCTTTGTTCGCCGTCCTTCCGCGGGCTTCTGCACAGAAGCCCTCCTTAGGCGCCTATATGTCTGGGGGGACAGGATGTGAGGGAGGGGTTTAGGACTCCCTGCACAGGGTCTCCTTGGAGATCCATGTCGCACTCTGATCTGATTGGCTGTGGTGACGGTCCTGGCGGCACAGCCACCCTGCTTTGTGATTGACAGCCAGGCTGTGTGAATGGGGGAAAACTGCATTAAAAGCAGGTCTCTGGGGCTAGAAAGGCAGAGTCGCCACTTCAATGAGAGAACCGAAGAGGAGCTGACAGAAGAAGACCCCTACCACGACTGAACCTCCCCATGAAGCCCTGCTGCAGGTCTGAATCTTCATACTCCAACGACAGGGAAGATCTGCAAGAAATCTTCTCCCCTTGAGCTGGTAGGAACAAGCAGTTTACCAAACTGCTTGCCAGGCCTCCCTTCTCTGGTCGAACTTACTGTACATAGCTACAGTGAACTGGATAGCCAGGAGGAACGGACCCTGCTTGCGTTTTAAGGAACGCACCTTTTATTTGTTGCTTTTCTCTGCTGCTGGTTTCTTCCCTGGGCAGTGCAGGAACCTTCAGTCTTCCTACTTCATGTCAGTCTGACAGTCACTTCAGGAACCGTGAGCCTGCAGGACCTGCCAGGAACGTTCGCCTCAGCTACAGCCTTCTTCTCCATTTAAGGTACTGTTCAAATCCGGTTATTCGTTTCGTCCAGCCGCGGTGAAGGTTTGTGAAACCTTTCGCCAATCCGAGGGCTTGTCCTTCTCCATTCATTAAGCTGACTTTTCTGCCGACCAACTTCGTCCTGAACTCTCGTACTTAACCACGAACTACCCTGAACTGTGTGATCTTGAGCAAAGACTTTGGTCCATTGACTTTGGGTCAGGCCCCTTTAATTTGATTTCCTCACTGTAGTTCCTTTTTCTAGATTTCCCTGCTTACTTACTTGTTGGTGGTGCTCAATTCTTGTCTAACTTTGTCTTTCCCTCCCTTTTGAAATTGCTGGAGTGCCATTTTGCTCACACTTCATTTTGAGCCTAACTTGTCCAGAATCTATTAGGGGTGGTGCAGTGTATTAAGAGTGTGATTTTTCAACTGCTTTACTTTATTGAATTGTTTTACAACTGATGTGTAAATAAATGTATATTCTTTTACTCAGAAACCTTGAATCGGTGTTTGTTTGAATCGTAGTAATTGCTGTCCTTTGTGTAACTATTGAGATTGATACTGCTCACTTGCTCTTGAGATAAGTCTGGCTGCTCAGCCATCACTACCACTTTACGGCGTAGTACAGGATTGTACCAAAGATGAATTTGTACTGTCACTTGTAGTCCTAATTGTGTGTGGTGTTCCCAAAGGGAACTGCATATAATTCTGCCTAACAGTGGTGTACAGCGGTGAGGATCAAGTATAGTGATTACACTTAGAGTGCTGCTATTACCTTGGATCAACTAACCACAAGGCTGAATATCACTAAAAAGCAAAATGAATCATGTCTGATATGGAAAGCTACCGCCAGGAGACCCTCCTTAGTTACACTGTGGATTATCTGGAAAATCTGTGTAGAGAAAGGAATCTCTCTGTCAAAGGCAAAAAGTCTGAATTGATTGAAAGGTTGTTAGAGAAACAAAGTCTGGAGGGTGGGTCTGAAATACCTGACCACTCAGCAAATGTGAAAAATAATGAGGATGATAATGTGTCTATTACTGATAAGTTAGAAGAGGCAGAGGTGTCGCATAATATAGGCCTCACTGCACCCTTACCTAATCAGGAACCTCAACCTTTGTCCACTGGTACCCCTACAGGTCCTACACTCAGTCCTGAATGCATTGCTCTAGAAAAGATGAGGCTTGAATTGGAATTTAAATGTTTAAATGCTCAAACTGAACAAAAGCATCGAGAACTTAAGCTCAGGGAAATGGAGATGAACTATGCCATAGAAATGAAGAGGTTGTCTATTGAAAATGCTTCTCTCCCAGAGTCTTCTAGGTCTTCCAGTCCTAAGAGACCCAGTATGCCTAAAGGAATTGTGGGTATGTATGAGGCTAAGCTTGATATTTTGGATTGGCTGGCAATATTTGAATATAACCATGGGATTCAAGGTGTTACAGGGAATCAGTTGCTTCCCTGGCTCTTCTCTAGGCTACTCACTGTTGCATCTGATGTTCTGATGGAGTTGGGGAAGGTGGATAGGATGGATTATGAGTGTGTGAAGCTAGCTTTAATTGCTAGATTTGGGAAGACCCCTTCCCAGTACCTTAAGAGGTTTAGGACCCTCAAAAAGCATGATTGTACCCCTTGGGCTACCTGGGTGTGTGAATGTTTGAACAACTTAGATTGTTGGGTTAAGGGTTACAGAGTAAACACTTATGAAGGTATGAGAAATCTTGTTATGTTGGAGTCAATTTATGATGCCTGCTCTCCTGGGCTTAGACAGCACTTGGATGATTCAAAGGAGATAGATCCCAAGAAGTTAGCTAAGGCTGCTGACTTGTGGGTTGCCAACAGGGCTACTCACAAGGTCTCTGGGGCAACTCAGAAGAAGGAAGAGCGAAAGCAGCCCAAGAAAGATAACAAGGAGAATTCTAATACCTCCAATCCAAATAGGGCCACAAACAGCAACATAAGGATATACCACCAGGGAAACCGAATCAGGCTAGTGCACCACCTGGACCCAAACCAGATGGAGGTCAGAAAACAATCTCCATTCATCATGACATTTGGGAATTTTTATGTTTGTGGGTCAACTGACCATGTGAAAGGGGATCCCAGATGTAAGGGTAAACCTGCAGGGGTCCACACTGTATCCTTAGCCTTCTCCCCAGAGGAAGAAGTACCTATGGCAAGTGGAAACTTTCACCTACTGGCTGATGAACCCATGAGAGTCTCGGCTAGCGTTCCTTTAGTGTCCCTGGGTTTGTGGGAACAACAGAATTTAGATGTCTATAATTCCATCCCAGATAATATTAAAAAGTATTATAAGGATAGTGTTCTTGTGAATGGACAGGAGACTCCTGCCATCAGAGACACTGGAGCCAGCATAACTGTGGTGGAGGAATCATTTTTCAAGGTGGAGGATGTTGTTAAGGCACCCAAACACCTCACCAAGTCAGCTGGTAGCCCTCTGCAAATGCTTCCCCAGTTACCAGCTCTCATCCAGTGCAATGATACGACTGTCAAAATACCTGTTAGTGTGCAGAGTGAAGTGCCTGAGAGAGTCCTGTCGGGTAATAAGAGGCTCCCCAGAGGAGTTGATAGAGGAAACTATCACCCCCACTCCACAGGAGGTGTTCACTGCTATTTCTGGAAAGAAAGAGGCAAAGGGGAAACCCAATACCTCAAGGAAAAACTCAGACAGCACCCACGTGCTACCAACAAGGACATCACCAAGATTGTCCAAGGTCACACTTGTGACTCCTCCACCTGCTGAGGCAGAGTGTGAGGTACAACCATGTGTGGTTGATCCAGTTTCTGAGGAATCAGATATGGAGGAAGACACTGTTTTGGTTGGAGATCTTGACCCTGTTAACCATCCTGAGCTACAGTCGTTACTGGCAGAAGGTGGACCCAACAGGACAGACTTCAGCAGAGGACAAAGAGAGTGTCCTACTCTTGAAGGTCTTCGACAACAGGCTGCTTCTCAACTTGATGGGCAAGAAGTTGGAAAGCATAGGTTAAGCTGGGAAGATGGCCTCTTCTACAGTGAACCGACTGAGTCTATCCCTAGGGACAGCAAAGGAATTGTAGTGCCCCTTGCCAACAGACTCCAGCTCCTACAGTTGGCCCATGAGATACCTTTGGCTGGTCATTTGAGTTTCAAAAAGACCAAGGAAAGGCTCTCCTTATACTTCTACTGGCCTAAGATGGGTTCAGAAGTTGACAAATTCTGTAGGAGCTGTCAAACTTGCCAAACCTCTGGCAAGAGTGGAGGCAAGAATGTGGCACCCCTGGTGCCTCTCCCAGTGGTGGGAGTTCCTTTTGAGAGGGTGGCATCGACATTGTTGGTCCCCTCGACCCTCCCACATCTTCAGGGAACAGGTTTATCCTGGTTGTAGTAGACCATGCTACAAGATACCCAGAAGCAATACCTATGAGGGCTGTTATGGCTCAGGCTGTGGCTAAGGCTCTTCTTTGTATTTTTACCAGAGTAGGGTTTCCTAAGGAAGTGATATCCGACAGGAGATCCAATTTTACGTCCCACTACAAGCGAGCCATGTGGAAAAACTGTGGTGTCACTTACAAGTTCTCTACAGTCTACCATCCACAGACAAATGGACTGGTAGAGAGGTTTAATCGAACTATGAAGAGCATGATAGGTGCTTTAGAGGAACCCCTTAAAAGAAAGCGGGACCTTCTACTGCCATGCCTTCTCTTTTTATTTATACAGAAGTCCCTCAGGAGGGAGTTGGTTACAGTCCCTTTGAACTTCTCTATGGCCATCCAGTCAGAGGCCCATTGCCCCTGATTAAGGAGGGGTTGGAGAGTGCTCCTTCCCCCAAGCCAGTCCAGTCAGAGTGACTGACTATTTGATAGGTCTCCGGAGGAGAATGTCACACATGATGGCAGAAGCTAGTGATAACTTAAAAACAGGTCAGGCTCTGGTCAAACATTGGCATGACCAAAGGCCAGCATGGTTGAGTTTACTCAATACCAGCTTGTATTAGTTATGGTGCCAACTAGACAGAGGGTCTTGCAGGACAAATGGATAGGACCCTTCAAGGTTGTGGGCAAACTTGGAGAGGTGAACTATTTGGTGGACTTAGGCAGACCTAAGGAGGCTCCCAGAGTCTTCCACACCAACAATTTAAAGGCATATGTCTCGAGACCAGAAGTGGGAGCTTTGCTTCTTGCTTCTGGCTTCAGCTAAAGAGGAAGAGGAGCGTGAACCTCTACCTGACCTCCTCAGAGGCCAAACTTTGGATGTGAAAATAGAAGGAGTCAATCTATCTTCTCATCTGAGCAACAGGAGGAGTGCAAAGTTCTGTTAAATCAGTTTGCCTCCCTGTTTTCACTTTCACCAGGCCTGATCCCTTGGGGCCAGCATGATATTCTCACTGGTGACTGTCTACCTGTGAAAAGCAGAGGTTACAGAATGTCAGAACATGTGAGATCCCACATCAAAGGAGAGATCAACAAGATGCTTGATCTCGGGGTTATAGAACCCTCTACGAGTGCATGGTCTAGTCCAGTTGTTCTAGTACCAAAGGCAGGATCCAAGGAGGTGAGATTCTGTGTGGACTATAGAGCTCTAAATGCAGTCACTAAGACTAATGCCCATCCTTTGCCAAGGACAGATGAACTGGTAGACAGACTTGGGTCAGCCAAGTACCTCAGTACATTTGATCTGACGTCAGGCTATTGGCAAATAGCCCTGACAGACCATGCCAAGGAGGAAACTGCATTCTCACCCCCAGCAGGCCTCTACTAGTTTAAGGTTATGCCTTTTAGACTAAAGAATGCACCTGCTACATTCCAAAGGATGGTCAATCAAGTTCTGAATGGGATGGAGGACTTCTGCATGGCATACTTGAATGACATTGCAGTTTTCAGCCCTTCATGGAAAGAACATGTTGATCACTTAGGATATGGTTTGTAGGCTCTGGAGCAGACCCATCTGACCATAAAGGCAAGCAAATGTCAAATTGGTCAGAGCAAAGTGGTCTACCTTGGTCATGAGGTAGGAGGAGGTGAAATAAGGCCATTGCCAAGCAAAGTACAAGCTGTACTAAACTGGGCCACTCCTACTACTCAAACCCAAGGGAGAGCTTTCCTAGGTCTCACTGGGTACTACAGGAATTTCATAGAGAACTATGGGACCATAGCTTCTCCCCTGAATGTGATCTCCTCTACAGAATTCTTTAAAAAGCTTAGATGGAATGAGGAGTGAACTCAAGCCTTTGAAAACCTGAAGAAAGCCCTTTGTGAAGATCCAGTCCTAAGAGCTCCTGATTATCACCAACCCTTAATTTTGCAGACAGATACATCCAATACAGGTATAGGTGCAGTCCCTAATCAATTGGATGAGAAAGGTAGGGAGCACCCCATTTGCTTCATCAGTAGGAAACTGAAGGAACCAGAAACAAGGTGGGCAACCATAGAGCGTGAATGTTTTGCCATTGTGTGGTCTCTGAAGAGGTTTAGGCCATACTTGTATGGATCTACTTTTGTGATTCAGACAGACCACCAACCCTTGAGATGGTTAATGCAAATGAAAGGGGAGAACCCAAAACTTCTGAGGTGGTCAATCTGCCTGTAAGGTTTTGATTTCACCATTGAGCACAGAGCAGGATGTCACCACCAAAATGCTGATGGTCTCTCTAGGATGTTTTTAACCGACTAGAGGTAGAGGTTCATCCAGGACTGGATTAAATCCTCCTGTCCCTTAGTCTGGGGGAGGCGAGTGTTAGGGAGAATTCTCCAGAATGGCTAATTTCCCTTACCTACTGAGTCCCTCAGCAGCTTTGCTGGATTTCTGGGATTCATTTTTTTCACCTGGTAAGAGTGTGAGCCTTTTTACCCACTCTTAGATTTGTTTTGCTGTGTGTGTTTAACATTTTCTTGTGTTCATTGACTGTGGAGCCTCACCTACTCCAAAGGCATCAACTTTTTACTGTGTGTTACACAGCAGCTTCAGTGTAGTAACACAGGGTTGTCTTGTTGACTTCCCAACTCCGACTCTATTTTCTGGGACAGACTACTGTCTCCCAGAACATGTAAAGTTGCCATTGATTTTATTAGTCTCTTTTAAAACTCACAGACCCAGCACACACTATCTTAAATAGAGTGCTGGAAAGGGTTAATACTTATCCCTTTTTGTCTGTTTCTCTTGGGGCATTGTTTCACTCCCTTTTCATTAAGACTTGGCTGGTGGCAGTGGTAACTACGCTATTTTTCCTACCGCGGTTATCTTAGATAACCTTGGTATTGTTTTAGGCTATCTTGGTAGCCTCGAACTTAAAACCGCTAGACTATATACGTTTTTATACAGGTTCGGCTGGGTTTAGTAGCCATTTCATTTAGTAAAAGTCTTTCTTGTGTTTTAATCTGCGTGCCAAACCAGGTTTGGTTCCTTTGTTCACCGCCCTTTTGCGGGCTTCTGCACAGAAGCCCTCCTTAAGCGCCTGTATGTCTGGGGGGGACAGGATGTGAGGGAGGGGCTTAGGACTCCCTGCACAGGGTCTCCTTGGAGACCCATGTAGCACTCTGATCTGATTGGCTGTGGTGACTGTCCCGCGGGACAGCCACCCTGCTGTGTGATTGACAGCCAAACTGTGTGAATGGGGGAAAACTGCATGAAAAAGCAGGTCTCTGGGGCTCGAGTCGCCACTGGAACGAGAGAACCGAAGAGGAGCTGACAGAAGAGGACCCCTACCATGACTGAACCTCCCGGTGAAGCCCTGCTGCAGGTCCGAATCTTCATACTCCAACGACAGGGAAGATCTGCAAGGAATCTTCTCCCCTTGAGATGGTGGGAACAACCAGTTTACGAAGCTGCTCGCCAGGCCTCCCTTCTCTGGTCGAATTTACTGTACAGAGCTACAGTGAACTGGATAGCCAGGAGGGATGGACCCTGCTTGCATTTTAGGGAACGCACCTTTTATTCTTTGCTTTGCTCTGCTGCTTGATTCTTCCCTGGGCAGTGCAGAAACCTCCAGTCTTCCTACTTTGTGTCAGTCCGACAGTCGCTTCAGGAATCGTGAGCCTGCAAGACCTGCCAGGTACGTCCGCCTCAGCAACAGCCTTCTTTTCCATTTAAGGTACTGTTCAAATCCGGTTGTCCGGTTCGTCCAGCCGCGGCGAAGGTGTGCGAAACCTTTCGCCAATTCGAGGGCTTGTCCTTCTCCATTCTTTAAGCTAACTGTCCGCCGACCAACTTCGTCCTGAACTCTCGGCAAAGACTTAACCGCAAACTACCGTGAAATGTGTGATCTTGAGCAAAGACTTTGGTCCATTGACTTTGGGCCAGGCCCCTTTAATTTGACTTCCTCACTGTAGTTCCTTTTTCTAGATTTCCCTGCTTACTTACTTGTTGGTGCTGCTCAATTCTTGTCTAACTTTGTCTTTCCCTCCCTTTTTAAATTGATGGAGTGCCATTTTGCTCACACTTCATTTTGAGCCTAACTTGTCCAGAATCTATTGGGGGTGGTGGAGTGTATTAAGAGTGTGAGTTTTCAACTGCTTTACTTTAGTGAAATGTTTTACAACTGATGTGTAAATAAATGTATATTCTTTTACTCAGATACCTTGAGTCAGTGTTTGTTTGAATCATAGTAATTGTTGTCCTTTGTGTAACTATGTATACTGCTCACATGCTCTTGAGATAAGTCTGGCTGCTCAGCCATCGTTACCACTTTACTGTGTAGTACAGGCTTGTACCAAAGGTGATTTTGTACTGTCACTTGTAGTCCTAATTGTGTGTGGTGTTCCCAAAGGATACTGCATATAATTCTGCCTAACACCCTTACACAACAGCAGTAAGTGCCTTATTGTTTCCACATTATCCTTGCTGTTGCAGAATCGACATGCCTTTGTTGTAGAGCTTCCTCTTATCGCTAGAATCTCATTTGTTTTTAATTGGTTTAAGCAGGCTCTTAAGAATGTTGACCTAATACTCTTGTTTGGAAACTTTGACAAGTATTCAACCATAACGTTTACCCTTTGTGAGTTCGCTGGAAGGTGCGGGGTAAGTCTGTTTTTCGCTGCCTCCTCCAGTGTTTGTATCCAATCTCACTCTTTTAGTCTGTATTTTACTTTTGTGGGGTTTTCCTTTAGCTCCACCTCTGAACTTCCAATCTCATTGAGGAGTGCTCGGTTTTTCTGGATCCACTTTGCCAGCATCTTGTTATTGTCTTTTCTGATTTCTTCTCAAATTATCTCTTAAGATTTTAAGTCTGGAGCTTTGAATCTTCCGGAACAGCATCAAATCATTTAGGTAGCCAGTCACCTTCATTGATACCAGGCTTAATTCCCTCCTGATTGAGGGCATCAGTGTTGAAGGAGATAGGTTAAGAATTTTCCTCCACTAGAAACCCTCTAGTTTTATCCAGATGCTGTCTGGGATAGAGGGCATTGCTTCTGTGCCGTAAGTAATGGAAGGGATGGCTTTTGCATTATAGAAGTTGATAGCTGGTTGCAGGGAGAAACAGCCATATTTTGTAACCCATCATGTGTTGACCTTTCATGCGCATTCTACTGTGCCGGCAGACCAAGATTGTGGAACAAACTATAAAATTGGGGTATTCAGGGGGTCTTCTAAAAACGGAATTGAATCCGGACGCTTCCATTCAAGTAAGATTGAATAATGATGGTAGTTCATGTGCGAAGTTTCAGACCTTTGTAGGTCTTCAAAAGAGTCGCGTTTGCGCACCCTCTATATTTGATCTTTACTTGTCCTACTTGGTTGATGATCTACTAAGCTAGTAGTTTATTCTCCCCTCAAATGTGTCATACTAAGATCCTGACATTGTTATTTGCTAGCAACATTAATCTATTTGGCAGAACCCAGCTTGAGCTGCAAAGAGCCCTAACTTGCTTCAAAACCAGTACCTTAATAACTTAAGGTTAAATGAGTCCAAATCAGCTATTTACATCACCACAAGCTCAATGGCCGAAATCAAGTATAAGTGGTCCATTGAAGCATCTCGCCTGAACTTGAGAACCAAATTGATATACTTGGGTTACCCTATCAATGAGAAATTCAGAATGGGTGATATTTGGATTAGGTTAAAAACCAAGTTAGCTCCTCCTTATGCCCAAATGTGGACAATTCTATACAAATACTGTGAATATACATTAATCCCATAAAAAAGTCAAAGCAATTCTGTCAATGCTTTACAGTTTTGAGATTGTCTGCAGATTGGAAACACCTAGACACTACCAAAGGGTACTTTGGGAAGAGTCCTGGGCCTACCATTGTCATCGCCTTATATGTTAATAATATTAATAAGGCATGAGCTCAGCCTCTTATCTTAGAGGTTCCATGTTAATTGTATACCAGAACATTTTAGACCCCGCCCCCCAAGTTGACTATTTGATTATGGATTTTAATGTAGCTATGGTTAATCAGCTATATCCCTGTCTCAATACTTTTGTATTTGAGTGTAAGAACCTTTTAGCAGAAATCTATTCCACAGGGAAAATGCTATTGTACAAGTTCCAGGCGGATGTTTTTGTCGTATATGCATGAGATTTAATTTTATTTATTGGGCAATCTCCAGAGATGGGGTCTCGTACAAGGCATTTCACCTGAGAATGTAAATTGTCATCTCTGTTTTGAGACGAGGTCGCTTGAGTCTTTAGAAACTCACTTGATTTTCTGCAGCCCCACATTCAGCTTACATTCAAATTCATTTGACAAATGTGTAAATAAAATAGAGTATTTGGTCTGTGAGATGTTTGGGGATATACTGATGAGTGGAAACCAGACATCTCTAATTTGCACTAGATCAGTGTTTAATAGCCATTTCTGCCCTTTTGGGGGAAGCCATCTCTAAGCAGTCATTGACTTACTGTTTCTGTGAATGTTAGAGCTGTGATACTCAGCTATTAGATTAATATTATGAACGTTGATTATTATGAATCCGGATTTGATTTGTTATTTGTTTGATGTAAGTCACTGTTTAAGTTTTAATAAACTATAAACAACAACAAAATATAAAGTTACCATCTGCTGGAGAAAGTTGTGCACATTTTGTATATGCTGACTCAATTGAATACTGTGAACTACAATTTCCAGCAGAATGTTCCCACAAATAAAACTGCGTAAAAGAGCACTGATTTACTAACGTGGACCAAAGTAGGTTAAATTCAGTCATTGTCACTGAGATTTGTAATATTGACCAACACGCAACTCAACCATGGAAGTCAAATAAGACCCTTTGTCATGTTTACTTTTTTTCATCATCACCGATAGACCTAGAGGTAAAGTATCTTCATGGCTCCACTTTCTCCACTGTGTGTTGCTAAACACAAACCAGACTATACATGCGCATGATTTTGGCAATACCTAAATATGTCTCATTATCCATCATTAGAGGTTTGAGCACTCAACTTGGAAAATGACAATGATGAAGCCTTTGACCTGCGTTGGAATCTTGCCTCCAAAGCATTTTTTTCTGGGTTAAAAGGACCTGAATTGGCTTACAATTGTTAAAAGAAAATATGAATAGTTATCTGATCGGTTAAGTAAAGTAAAATGTTGCATCTTAAACTAGGGGGCACTCAAGTGGAGATTGTACTCACAAAAAGTTAAGTCGTAGAAGAGTGCTATCCGAACACTGTCTACTAGTTGAAGGCACTGGAAAGTCAGCAATCATCTTTCTATTTCATGGTAGTGTACCTTTTATTTTTTTGTGGAAAGCAATTAGTCTCATGGCTTTTTAACTGATGAGATATGTCTGTATGAATAGGCAGTCCATCCCAAGATCAATTGCATCTTCCGCTAGATGACCAATGCCATTTCATAAATGTTGTTTTTTTACCTTCAATAACCACTGCCACTATTATATTTTGGAGAACGTGTTATCTCTGTTACATGATTTATTTAAGATTACATGTTGGGGCATCATTTGAGAGCTTCTCGGGAAATCAGTAACACAGACATTATTAAAAAGAATAATCTGTAGAGTCTGGGGAACCATCAATGATTACCTCCAAACATAAAAAAAACACATTTAAAGTTTAATAAGCACAATAAGAAATCATGATGGGACAGTCAATTGGGTCAATGCAGATTTGTTTTTTTTATGGACCCAATTGACTGTGCCATCAGATTGGAAACTGGTTCTTGAATCCCTGGTGCTTTTTCTGGCGAAGACTCCTCTATTATGAGGACATTTGGACATATTGTATAGCTGTGGGTGTGTGAGAAATATAACCATCTGCACGATGGGTGTGAGCTCAGCTGGGCATTTTTGAAACTTTTAAGTAAATGGAATGATGGTAGACCAACCTCAGGATAATGTGTGGGGCTAATCCACACACATTTTCGTATGCTCACTATGACAAACGCATAGACTTGTGTACAGAGCCTAAAGGCACAGTCCGCCCTGTCATATTTAGTTGGGATATGACAGCCAGAAGTACACCATGTCACCTCCAGAAAGGGGAAGGGCCAATCGCCGCCCTGCCATGGCTGGCCTGATTAACTAACAAAAGCTCCATGAATCCACTGTGCTCTTTTTTTCAGCCCTGCAGCTGGTGGCAGCAATTATCATATCAATAGAGTGTACTTCAAACATGCCCACATGGGGCCTGGCTGCAAAGGTTAACAAAGGAAAAAGGAAACCCCAACAACCTTTTATATGTAACTCTGTCAACCTGAAGCCAGCTCCCACTCTCGGTGTCATTGACAGTGAACTATCATGTGAGGGGCTGCGTGTTTACAGTACGCCTCCCCAGTAGGGGGATCCATTCATCAGGTACAAAGATGTGGTTTGCAGGAGTAAGAGAGCCTGGTCTCACTGCAGTTTCAAGGTAGAACTGCTGCTTTACACAGGAACCACAGAGGGGTCCATTAACAAGAGAGAGTTTTACCTTTCCTGTTGCAAAGCACTCTGGTTATGACCTCATAAATACAGGAGATTGTTGGTGGGGCCCCAGTATTGGTTCATTAAGGTGGGCTTAGCTTACACAAATCACTGTGGCCAATTTGGCTTTAAAAAAGGGCTGTGCCCCTCTTTTGCAAGATCATCGGAAGACTTCTCTTGAAGTAACAAAGAAAAAATCAACCTTGGACCCTGGCTGAAGGTACAGTCTGCCTTACATCTTCCGTCAGTGAAGGAAGGCTGGGACATGAAAAGAAGGAAGCAAGATCCCTCCCCTAAACATCTCCCAGGGAACAGAGGAAGATACATAACTCATAGGACCCCCAGCTGCTCCGAAGCTGGTACCCAGCCAGCACACAGTGTGCCCCACTAGGCTCTGCAGCAAACTTCCTAGGTAGAGGTAAAGAACATGTTCGAGTCAGTCAAGTTCCTCGAGCTACAACTGACTGCATCGCTGACCGTTGTCAAACTGTAGTCACTTAAAGACATCCAAGACGTCTCGAACAGTGCTTCAGAACGGCCGACCAGCACTGAGACAACGAATCCTGACCCTGAGCCCCTGTGTATGCCAGCCTGCAGCCACTCATCCAGCTTCATTGGGTGAACCGTCTTGACGCCTGATTGCCACAGCTGACTCCTGCCTTGAATTCTGTCACAGAAGCCTGCAAAGTGCCTTGTAGCCAACTCGACCCTGTCAAGCACCAAGAACATCTACAGCACAAGGTACATTGTGGTTCTGTCCCCATGGTCCTTCACTGAAGGCCCTAGAGACATATTAAGACCCATTGTTCCCTTTGTGCTGAAGTCAAGTAACCTTAAACTGTTGTGATTATTAACTGTACCGACTACCCTCCTGTCAGTATCCAGAGCAGATCCCTTTCCCTTCTTTGAAACTGTCTGTCCTCTGCATTCCTTTACAGAGTGTTGTATTCCATAGTGTTGCAAGAACTGTCTGTTGTGATTTAAATAAAGTAGATATTTTTTAAATGACCTTGACCGGACAGTCCCTTTTATCATTGGGTAATAATTGTATTTTTGCTGTGTTGAAACCAACCAACGATCCACGACCTTTCAGAGATAAGCCTGCCATTCTGTCCACGTTACTAAAATTTGACAAGGAGGTTTATAATTTGTTTGTTATTCCGATATGTTCGGATCTCTTCTGGTGTATTAAAGGTGTGGGGTTGATTAATGGTTTGGAAACTGATATTCACCCCTCGATCACTGGTACCCTGGAAGTCGATTCATCACAGGGTGATCTTGTGAAAACACCTTCACGTGTTTCCTTAGGTGGTTTGATGATCGAAACGCATCAAGCTCGAATTCTTTGTGTATTCTATAAGAGGCCTTGTTGAACATAATGGAACTCTGGTTTCACTGATTGTATTGATTGTTTTGAGTCAATGGCCCTCATTACGACCCTGGCGTTGGACCATGGTGCTAATAGCACCATGGTCCATGCCGGTACATTACCGACTCCGCCATGGTGGAATGGGAAATTACCGCCCCATTCCGAGGTTGGTGGGGCGGTAATTCCCCATGCCGCCATGTCCCTTCCCCATTCCCATTTTTGCCCCATAGGGCTCAATGGGAATGGGGAAGGCGCTAAATACGGTGCCGCAAATTGTGGTACCGTAATTAGCACCCTGGTCCCTTTGCAGGTTGGTTTTTAACGCCTGCTAAAAAGCAGGCGTTAAAGTACCAACCCGCAAAGGGACCTCGTAGTAAGGCGGTAAGGGTTAACGGTCACCGGTAACATTACCGGTGACCGTTAACCCTTACCGCCTTCCGTGCAATGAGGCCCAATATCTTATGAAATTGTAACCTTAATTATTGTGGTCCTCTGGAGTGCATGATTTACAGAATATCCCACGTGTTGATGATGGTTTCACTCTATAATATGCATGATTTCTTTTTGTGCTCATTAAACTATAAATGTAGATTTAATTGTTTGGATTTGAGTATTGATGATCCCCAGATTCTACTGGGCCTTTATTTTTATAGTGTCCCGTCACACGGTTTTGCCTGGGTGTATTTCATCAATAGCTCCTCGCTTAATTGACAAAGGTTCCACATTACAAGTTTGGTGGTATCCAGCCACCCCTCAAGGCAAACATGGAGTTTGCCGGGGCCGAAATGTGCCAGTGAACGCAATTACAGGCATGTTAATTCCACACCGGCAAACTCCAAATGATGCCCAAAAATGTATTACACCAAATCCCATTAATTAAAGGATTTCTTAAATGTATTTTGTGCAGTTGTCCCCCAAATGGATAATACTTAACACAGACAACTCTGATCCTTCTGGCAATTTCTATGTTTCCCCAGTTTAAGGGCCACAGAGGCAATGTCGAACCTTAAGTAAAGCCTCCTCTGTTGAGAGACCTATTTACTTTCAAACGTTCCCACTCCCTCTCCCTTTCACAGTCACTTAACGGCCTCCTGTTGTTTACTATGGTGTTGGAGGAATAACAAGGGCTGGAAATGCCTTTTTCCACCTGGAGTATGTCGGCAAGACGTTACTGATGTTCTGCACGCAAGAAGAGGTGCGAATGGCAACGTAAGAAGATGAAGTGTGGGTCATATGTTAATGGGCCTCATTACAAGTGTGGCGGTCTGGAAATAAGGGTGCCGGTTGCACCGTATCGGCACCCTTTCCAGATCACTGCACTACAACTCTGAAGGCAGGTGCCGTTGTGCCCGACAGGTCTCACCTCTCGACCGTAACAGCATCTGCCCACAGAGTTTTCAGGGAAGCACCAGCACCATTAGGAACGGCGCTGGTGCTTTCGTGTCCCCATTCCAATGGATTCCATAGGAATGGGGACTTACAATTACTGCCACCTGATATCCTGGGCTGCTGGGGCTTGTAATGTCCTGGTGGTACCAGGATCTCAGGCGGTGGAAACAGTGTTACAAGTCCGGCAGCAATGGTTACTGCCGGACTTGTAATGAGGCCCAATGAAGGCAGAGCCCTGCATTTCAGAGTAAAGTAAGAAGGTAAGGGAAAGTGGAGAGCTGGTAAATAGGCAGGGGAGTGAGCAAATAGTCATGGGAGAAAGCATGTATTATTATTATTATTATTATTATTATTATTATTATTATTATTATTAGTGTTTTATTGAGCGTGGACCTAGCTTCAAGAAGCAACAGAGCACTTTACAGAGGTATTCAACAATACAAATACACAATGGTGCACTTTATAGAGGTATACAACAGTACAGATGCATAACGGAGCGCTTTTCAGAGGTAACAACAGAACAGATATACAGGAGGGGGCTACAGAGGGACACAGAGGAGAGGTACAGTTGTACAGGGTGGTGGGGAGGAGAAGGGTGGACGGCATCTAGCAAGTCAGGAGGCGTGGTATCAGACGTGATGTCCTAGGTGTTTAGGAGGAGAGACTCCTTGAAGGTAGGGGTCTTGAGTTCTTTTTGTAGGAGTGTGGGGGCGAGTCTGATGCTGATGGGGAGGAAGTCCTATATTCTTCGGGTATAGGCAGAGAGGCTTGTTTTCTGGTCCTTTCCTTTTTGCCACAGCAGATTTCAAGTCTGCACATGTCCTGTCTTGTGGTGGTGCACTTTCCACCAGAGATGCTGAGTTTCTCCACAAGGTAGCTGGGTGACTTGTGAGTGACTGCCTTATAAGTGATCCTGCAAGCCTTGAATGTGATTTGTGTGTGCAGTGGGAGCCAGTGAAGGTGGATGGGGGCCGTATGATGTGGTTGTATCTGCCAAGACCCTTGATGAGGCGCGTAGGATATTTCTCTGGGGCATTTGGAAGGACAACAGGAGGTCTTCGAGCAGGGCATTGCCCCCATCCAGGTAGGATAGGAACAGTGCTTGAACAGTGGATCTAAAGCTGACCAAAGGGAGGAAGGGCTTGATTTTTCCCTGGAGGGAGAGTTGATACCAAGCTGTCTGAGTTTTCTTAGCTATGTGTTTTTTGAAGGAAAGGTGTTTGTTGATGTGGAACCCGAGGGACTTGGTGCATGAGGTGAGCTCTGATGTGAAACCCTTAGCATTCACGGTTGATAGATAGGTCTGTATGTCTGGGTGTTTGGTGTTGTTGTTGGTGAGTAGGAATTTGGTCTCGGAGGGGTTGAGCTTCAAGTATGCACTGGGCGTCCAAGACTGGATCAGCGACAGGCAGGTTTTGAGCCTGTGGATGTACTTGATGGAGTTGATCTTGAGGTAGGTGTGTCGTCAGCGTTTTGGTGGATGTGGATTTTGTGTGTGGCTAGGAGGGTCTTATGAGTTTTAAATGATGGCAGTAATTGGAACGCTGAGTCGGAATATGGTCACTATGCCAACTATAAAAAGGATTAACTGGAATTAAATGTTAACACTGGGGAATTTGTTGCTGCACATTACATATGGTGATGACGTATATAATGCTTAACAGGCATTAACCAGCAATTCTGGGGAATTTGAGGCTGCACTTGTCATATGGTGACAGTCCCTGGGTTTAAAATGATACAGTGAAATGTGGGCTGTATGTAGCATATAATGACTACAATTGCAACGTGAGGGTAAAATTCGAATAAAATAGAAGAAACAGCCACTTTGGGCTTTTCTGGCATACAAGGCCAATGCCCCTGCCCTATGTTGGTACTGCTGGCTGTCCCCTTGTCATTTAATAAATAAGCGTATAGCATACGAAGGCAGTACCAGAGTTAAAATGTGCTTGTTAAGTAAAAAAGTATTTTGTTTGCTTTAGCAACTATGCATACTTTACTAATGAAGTCTCTGGGTTTAGCTCTCAAGTCATACCTTAACTTTAAGGTTCACATCTCGCCCATATGCCATTCTTGATTCATTCAGTTGACTCTTACCTGGAAGAATAAATCTTGTTTGCTTCCCTCTGATTTTGTACCACCATCCAGGCTCTTGCATTATTTCTTTGGGACGTTGGCAAAGCCATCTTCATGGCTCCGCCAGCTTTGCCTTTGACCCTTCTCAGAACAGTATCATATTCAGCACCCTCATTTGGATGTCTCTTAATTGGCTCCTCATTCACCTGCAAGCCCTTTTCAAAATCTTCTGCGTCACCTATAAGGCAGTGGTAATGGAACGGTTGGCTTACGTGGCCACTAACCTTCAAATTTCCAGAGAGTTGTACTTTAGACATTGTGGGCCTCATCACGAGTTGGGCTGTATTCCCGGCTGTAACACCGCTGACTGTAATAGCCCTAGCACCGACCGGTCGGTGGTATTACCACCAGATCACGGGTTGGGCCTTAACGGTAAATCCTCATTCCTGATTGGGTCCATTGGATCCAATGGGGAATTTTCGTTGCTAATACTGCGGGCTAATACAGCCAGCTGTAATACTGCCGAAAACAGGGATTTTCACCTCCAGAAAAAAGCTGGAGGTAAAACAGCCGGTTTAGCGCACAAATCGGGATAGGGCCAGCCCTTAAATGCGGCGGTAATACCGATACCACCGCATTTAAGGGCTACAGCCCAACTCGTGATGAGGCCCTGTAAGACTAACCATTCCCTACCTAAAACATGCCTTTTATTCTGCCTAGTAATTTTCTGTTGCTGTTCCCTGTGTATGGAATGCCATAACCCCGCCATTTGTTTCCTACCCACTTTTCTGGCTTTTCTTAAAGCCCCTTTTAAGTACTTTTTCCGTTGCTTTTCCTTAAGGGGCCAGACCTGGAGATCGGATTGTATATCTATAACCCTTTTATGATATTATTATTGTTATTATTATTTTGCTTTTAACCACTCTTTACAATTATTATTTTATTGTTGATTTGAGTGGAAGTTGTTGTTCCAATTTCCAAATTCTATATTTGTAACATTACTGTTCAGCACTCCTCTGACTTCTGTTATGGATGCTCTTTATTATTTAAAAAGAAAAATGAATCTTCAATTTATTTATGTTTTCATGCCTCTAATTTTACTTCTGGATATGTCATCAGGGTTAAAGGCCATGTGATAGTAGCTTCTGCAATGAAATTGGGCGTCATAGTTCACGTGACATCACTGATGTCAACTGGCTTGAGGTATCACTTACACTACCTCTGTCAATTCAATTCTGAGAGCCCGGTCTACTGTATTTCTTGTCTGGTAGGATTAGCAATGCATAAACATATATAGATGTACCCTTGCTCGTGAACAATACTCAAGGTAAGATTTGGGGTGGACCAGTTCAAGTATTAAAGCTGGTCCAAAGACTCGCTTTAGTAAAGTGGTTGGTTGCTAAATAGCAGATCCAATCGAGATCCAATCGGTGAAAGACATGTACAAACCATTCACTGTGTTCAGAAATACATAAATGCAAAAAACAGAGATTTATTTTCTCATACGGACTAACATATAGTGCATAGATTTAAAAAACAGTGCTGTAGAGTACAGCATACATGTGCAGAAACAATATTGATTCATCATGACATTACTTAACAAAAGAAAAGTGTAATATATACAACAACCAAAAAACAAAAACAAAAAAAACAAAAAAGCATAAAAAACTGTATGGTTAGTATACAGATAGGTTTCAATAATTTCATTATTGTTTGACAATATACATGTTGATATAAGTGAAGAAGTGTTATTCTAAATCAATCCAGAATAAACAACTAGAAAGAGACAGGAGGGACTAAACAGTTTCCCAAATCTCATTAAATTTCCTAATTTTTGGGTAATTCCTTTTTATGGTTAATATTTCTTCTCTTCCAATTATAAAAATGAATTGTTCCAGTGTCTTGGGGAAAACAAGATATCTTTTAGGCCTGGTAGGATTAGCAATGCCTAGCTGTGAGTAGACAAGACAAGCCCATGGACAACTGTTCAATAAAATTAGCAGAGGTACTGATTGATTGAAATGTGGGGTAGATTATAGGAATTTGCTAAAAGTAAAGTAGCGGAAGTGACCACTTATGTAACAGCCTAAAATTAACCATATAAGCTTTGCTCTAAGCCACCCCCTTGCTTATGTTTTATAAAGCCCGACCATGCCACATGTCATGTGTGATGGGTCTGTGTTGTCTCTGGGCTCAGTGTGTCTGCTGTGATGTGCCTCCTCCTTGCTGTTTGAATTCTGACTGGGACACCTGGGTGCTCTGGAATGATGCACTGAGATCCTGCCTGCCAATGCATTGATGCTCCCTGGCCTTTGAATTCGGTGAGGTGTTTATTTGCATCCTTTCAGATAAGGGATTTATGTCTACTCGGCATGCAAATGCCAATTGGTCCTGACAAGTAAAGCAGCAAACTGATAGCTGTGCTTTGTTCTTTGTTTATTGCGACATATGATGACAAGAGACCCATGACACCAACTGAATCCATCACAACAGCTTGCAAAACTCAGTACTATTCGGAGGGTGCTCATGCACATGTAGTCTTGGCGAGGGAAGATGGACAGTGAAATGAATAGTGGAGAACACATGAGCAAGGGACACAAAAATACAGCTGTGTTCACACTTTATTAAAATCCACAATCTCTCTCACATCCTGCATGCCACCAGCACATCCATGCTGTTGTAAAAAGGCTACTTTTATAGTAGTATTGCTGTACTTCAGGCACAGGTGCACATGTCTACAAAATGCACGTTGGTCTCATTGATTACTCTAAAATAATATGTCACGCTCTGGCACATCAATTACATATGATCTTTAACCTTCTTTAACCATGGAATGTGCTGTCCCTGCTTTTGTGTTTAGGAGCATGCTGTGATGGGTTCATCCTAATACTAAGGATGATTTAAGGTGCATATGATGGTAAGACAATGAGACAATGCTCTGTACCAGCTTTATTTTTATTCACAGTTCTTCGCTGATGTTGTAACAGTTGTAGACGATATGCCAGCACCTGCCAACCCCTCATCATATATTATGCAAAACTTGCTAAATGCCCCTTTTACTTTCATGGAGTGCTAATTCAGTTGTGTACACTTTCTGCTGTCGATATTGTGAGGCGTCAGAAATGTGAGTCGGACAACTTTGTGAAGGGTTCTCAACAAATGCCTTTTTATTATAATATAAGGTTTGATGAACGCCTTGCTATCCCTACCCTGATGAGGATTTCCCTGCCTAAAATAAACTAAAGGAAACACTTC
This sequence comes from Ambystoma mexicanum, assembly GCF_040938575.1. NCBI lineage: Eukaryota > Metazoa > Chordata > Amphibia > Caudata > Ambystomatidae > Ambystoma > Ambystoma mexicanum. The sequence continues at coordinate 343,861,051 of NC_090933.1, forward strand.
TGTCCCTCACACCTACACATACCACAAATAAACAAGGAAATACATGGCAATTCCAAACAAACAATAATGATTGAAATTGTAATGTCACCACAATCTCTCTTTGTAAACTGGGAGAATTGCCCTTCCGCAGGTATAAATGTGATTCTGTTTCACAGTTTTTTAAAAGAAAACAAGGAAATCCCAATTTGCAACAACGTTCAACCACAGTATGATCCCACTTCAACTTGTCAATAGAAAGTTCCAACACAGTTTAGTATAGCTTCAAATTGTCAACAGAAAGTTTCAACTCAGTTTGGTGTAGCTTCAACTTGTCAACAGAAAGTTCCAATTCAATTTGGTGTAACTTCAACTTGTCAACAGAAAGTTACAAATCAGAAAAAAGAACGCTCTTTTCCTTCCACGTTTTCAGTTCCTCAATGGCAACAATAATTGGCTTTTTCAGGATGATTTGCCACATATGCCTTTAGCACCAGAAACAACATAAATAGCTTTTTTCATTATCCCTTTTAAGCATTTACTTCCATGTCAGGCCTACTCCTCAAACGGTTTGCCATTCAGGTATACTCCCCTGCCCGAACAGCGTTTCACAACAGCAAATGCTTTTGGGGTTAATGTCACTTGACAAGAGTTTCACAACTACTTAATAATATTCAACAATTTGCATCTTCAAAACCCCCAAAAACTCTTCATGTAAAACAAGATTTAAATTTGTGTTCTTTGATACTCTTTTGAAAATAATGCTCCCCTCCTTCTGGGTCTCTTTTCTCAGAAGGGATGCCTTTTTTTTGCCACTCTTGTTTCGCCACTACCCAAGTAACCAAAGACTGACATGGAAAGGGTCTTTTACTTCTCCTCCCTTGGCTTGGGCAATGTGAGTTTATACCAGCTTTCACCATATGTTGTACACAATATGGGCAACAGATTTAAATGCTCATGAACCTTCCAGTAGCCCCTTTTCATTGTTGGCAATGTTTACTAGATTATAACTGCTTTGCTTTTACACTCTCTTGGCTTGGGCAATGCTTTTAGGTGTTCACTTTTAACAATGTCGCCCCTTTAGATTGCTGATGTTTCCATAGACTCACACATATATGATTAAAGTGTTTTGGCTTTCTTACAATGGGGGGGGTTTCACTGCTTTTCATTACTTCGGTATTCAATTTTACCTTGGGAGTCAGTTTCGCTTGCAATCGATTGCTGATTTTGCTGCTTTTCAGTAGCACGATATTCAAAAATGCTTTCCTCACTCGCTGAACGCCTGCCTTTCATACACGAGCAGGGAAGGAGCATTATGGGGACATTTACAATCTGTAACCTCACTGAGTAAGACGTGTGCTTCCATTCCTCTCGCCGCTTGCAAGACGTCTCTTCCCGTGGCTCCTTATGACCCGGCCAACCCATTCTTTTAGTCCGCCGACGCCCGCACCACCTGCAAATGGAGTTCTTGTTGCTCCTGAGGTCTTCTGATGTACGCCAGCCACCAGAGACAAGCTTGTTTCCCTTTTTGGTGCATGCCAGCCACATGAGACGGCCTCCGGAAAGGCCGATTAGGTCCAAAAGGACAAGCTTCCCTCTTGAATGGTTCCTGCTGCACTACCTCTGCATGTCAGGATTCGAGAGGCACAGACCCCCTCAGGACTAGCAGCTGCCCTCTGCCAAGCAATGGTCCCAGTGTCTTCTATCTCTTCCAGCTTCTGCATGGGCTGCATGCACAACCCATGCTGCTTCTGCTTTCTGCAGCTTTTCTCGCTCTTCTCTCTCATGGCCTGTTCATGAGGGGGTCTTTTAAACCTTTCTGCCTCCCTCAGGTGTTGGTCATTTATATTAATGATCTGACCACTCCTGCCACACTGCACCTCTTCAGCCATCTTCCACGTTCCAGTACTTAAGGGATTCTGGGACTTGAAGTACCTAATGGCAAAATTAGGTTTTCTTATTTCTGTTGTTTACAATAAGCCATTAGAAAAGAAGGCTATCAGGGAAAGTTGAATAAGGGGTTTCCCATTCCTCCTGATTTGCTTCCCCCTTCATGTGATCCTCCTGCAGAACACCACCCCCAGGGTCAGGATCAGAAAGCGTCTGCCTTTCCCTGGCCACATGACAAAGGTCCCAGGCCAGATTTTCGGGGAGAATCGTTGCTGATTCATCACAATATGCATTGTCTTTTTGCACATGCTACAGCATGTGTAGGCTTAAAAATGCTGTGTACCCATTGATGCTACTTTTGTAGCTGCCAATGAGACACTTGTTAGTACTTCTCACTTGATGTGGAAACACCCACCCATCTACCCACAAGCCACCCCTTCTTCTGCCTCTATGACCACCAGGTGTTTATTACAGATGGAAGATGTATGGTCTTTCTCAATATAGTAGTGTTGGGAGGAGTTTGGTATAAGGGACGGGATGTGGTTGCACTGTACCAAATCTTTACATGTGTAGTAACTCAGCCACTGCGAACAGCAGTTTTATTCAGCCTGTGCCTACCCACATGCTGTGGTCTACAACTCTAATAATCCCCCATATGATTGACATTACTGAGTGGGGCTTTTGGGAGTTGTGGAAGGTGTTTGTATTCCATAATTGTTCTTGCTGATAAGGCAGTGATCTGTTTAAAGGGACGGAGTATGGGAATGGTCTGTATTCTATAACACTCCCTTATTAATAATTTGTATCCACAGGGATACCACCCCATGTAACATCAAGTTATGTAACCTGTTATGCGTTCCCATGGGTCTGATCCCTTACACTCATGCTTACATAGAGAGAGAACACACAGGGCCTCATTACAACTCAGGCGGTAAGGGGTTTACGGCGCCGTAAACAGCGCCGACCCTTACCGCCTGAGTACGAGGTCCCTTAGCGCCATGGCGGATTTAACACCTGCTTTTAGCAGGTTTTAAAATCCATGGCGCTAAGGGACCATGTTGTTAATTACGCCACCGTAACGTAGTTTACGCCATGGTGGTAAAGTCACGGCCCAGGCGGTAACTTACCGCCTGGGTCGTAATGAGGCCCACAGAGTTCTACTGTTTGTGTCATTCACATATATTGACCAATAAAATGAGTGTGCATTTATGTGCAATGATGCAGTCAAGGCACCATTTTGTGGGAGAGTCGTTTAAGATTCAAGGCATAGATGGATGAGGCAGAGATTCACCGAAGAGAGGCGATGGAGGCTGACACTGATGAGGCTGTTGCGACAGTGACCAGGCTTGTCATTGTTACATACTTAAGAATTCATTGATCTTATACTCGCAGTGCTGGGTATGGCAGCCTATAAATCTTAAATGGACAAAGGATTCTTGCTACCCAGATTAAGAGGCATAGCTGCCTTGCTGTCAGGCTCATAAAAGTTAAAGTGAGCATAGAGTTTTTCTTCTCTTTATATTCAGGAGAGAATAAATGCCATTTTATTTTCCACATGTGTGCCTTCCATTGTGTCTGCTGCATGCATGTCCTTTAAGAGGAAGTGTCATCAGAGGGGCAGAGGAGGGCATCTCTGTAGATCCAGTAAACCACCAAAGAGGCAACGTAAAAGGTTGTGTTTTCTTTTACTGTACAGCAACACGGTTACTTAACTGCTAAACCCGCCACACCAATAGAATTAATACCAGAAGGACAAGTGCTACTGTTAATAGTAGTAAATGTACTACTACCAGCAGTAATACCACTGACACTCTCAGCAGTAATATTACGGCTACTGCCAATTTTAGTATTGGTAGGTTTAATAACAGTAGCAATACTACTAGTAGTACTACTACCAGATTTAGAATTACCACTACTACCAGTAGTAAGAGCAGCACTATGAGCAATAGTAGTAGGAGCAGCAGTATTAGCAGTAGTAGCAGTAACACTGCTACGAATACTGCTCCTGCTGCTGCTACTTTTGGAAGTGGTAACACTAATGGTGGTGTTACTACCCCTACTACTACTACTACTACTACCACTGCTGGTGCTAGTAGTATCACTAGTGGTAGGGGTACTACTAGCACAACTACATATATTGTTAGTAGTGGTGCTACCACTACTATTGATAGTAGATCTGCTACTGTTGGTAGTAGTATTACAGCTTCTACTACACATTGCTACTTCCAGCAGTGCTAACAGCAGCAGCAGTATTAGCATTACCAACAGCATCAGAAGAAGTACTACCACCAGTACTATTACTGTGACTAGATATGACAGTAGCAACAGTCACAGTAGTTCTAGTAGGAGTAGAAGTAGTAGCATCAGTGGAAGCAAGACCACTAATACCAGGGGTACCAATAGTAGCATGTGTAGTAATACTACTGTTACAAAAATAACTACTACTGGCATTCGCAGTAATGTTGCTGATACTGATAGTAGTGCCACAACTGCTAGTCATCATTGAAATATTGTTGATTGGAGCACTACAATGAATAGCAACACACTATGGGCCTGATCATGACTTTGGCGGTAATGCCGACGGTATTACAGCCGGCAGTATTAGCCCTACCGCCGAACTCCCCGGCGCTAATGGCGCCGGATCACGAGTTCGGCGGTAATGTAATTCCTCATTCCCCATTGAGCCCACTCGGGAATGCCCCATTCCCCATTAGGCTCAATGGGGAAAATGTGCGCTCTTACCGCCGGCGGATTTCCCGCCCGACGGTAATAACGCAAATTTTCGGCGGATTTCACCCCAGCCAAGATCCGCCGAAGTCCTGATTTGGCGGACCCTTAAATCCGGCAGTAATAGCGCGACCGCCGGATTTAAGGGTTACCACCAAAGTCATGATGAGGCCCTATGTCTGATAACAGAATACTATGTGGTGCTGGAAAGGTAGGTAAGTACCTTTATTGGTGTAAAGTAAAAGAAAATGCAACCTTATACTTTTATCTTTTGGTGCTATAATGGATCTGCAGACTGCACTTCCTCTCCTCCTCTGATATCACTTCATATTTAAACGCTTGAAAGAAGCATACAAAATGGAAGACAACCGTAGCAATAACAATGTGTATACAAATGTTGAAAATAATGGAAATGGAAATGTTTTTTTCTCTGGAAAACAGGAAGACGATGAAACATTAAGTAAGGAACCGTATGCCCCCTTTGAAACTTTTAAAAACGATTCCAGACACTGTTGCAAACTCACTAATTGTTTTTATTTGAATGAGTAGCATCTCACCTGGCGATTGTTTCCAGATGCTAACAATAACTTGCACTGCACTCCTTGGGGCTTTGGATGGGTCGTCACGCAGCGGGTCGCCTGCTCTCATCTTTCTTGGAAGCATGGGGTGAGGTGAAGGATCTGTGCTACCACAGGGAGGGGATTGCAGAGAGGGATAAGAGTTACTGCAGTGTCCAGGCACAGAGCACAGGAGCACAGAAGTGTGAAGACGCTCTCATCTGCATTGCTATAAAAGGGAGAGGTGTCATGAGGTCCGTAAGTCACTTCGGGTAGGTGGGATGTCTACGGGAGGTGGGATGCATTGGGTGGAGAGCTTAAGGTGTGGAGGTGAAGACAGTCTGAGGAGCACGGGAAGTAATATTTGAGGGTGCTGGTGCCGGGACGGAAGGCTAGGGAAAAGGTTATATTTTCCTCATCCTGTGGTTCTTCCTCGACAGCCAGCACATGTCCTAGGAGGGGGCCCTACTGGAGAAAAAAACATTTTTTTTTTCAAAAGAATTTTTTTTCTTTTTAAATTCAGTCTTCATTCATAAAGAAATTATTTCTGTAACATAAATAATTTCTTTATGAAGGCAGAGTGACTACAAAAAAAACATTTCTTTTTTGAAGTCTGAGGGCTCCGCCCTCTCCATGGCATGGAAGACGCTAGGCTTGAGGCCTCCATGTCATGGTATGGGGGTAGCCCTATGACTTAAAAAAGAAATAGTTTATTTTTGAAGTCGCTCTGCCTTCACAAAGAAATTATTTCCGTTATGGTTTGGTCCTTAACGGAAATAATTTCTTTATGAAGTCAGAGGGCCTCATTACGGGTTTGGCGGTAACCGTGCCGGTACTACCGGCAGGTTGCCATCGGACACGTAATGATTTACTGGTGCCCAACTTCCCGGTAACACCAGGGGATTACAACCCCAGCGGTCCGGGAAGTCAGGCGCTGGCAAATGGTAAGTCCCAATTTCCATAGAGTCCTACTGGACTCTATGGGAATGCGGACCACGGAAGCACCGGCACCGTTAATAATGGTGCCGGTGCTTCCATGAAACCTCTGCGGGTGGGGGCCATTCTGCCCGGCAGGTCTGACCTGCCAGGTGGGACGGCAACCGCCCGCAGAGCTGTTATATGCCGGTCTAGAAAAAACAGTGCCGGTAAGCTTACCGGCACCATTGTTTCCAGACTGGCATATTTGTAATGAGGCCCAATTTCATTTTGGAGTATTAGGGCTCCCCTTAACCCCATGATGTGTGCGTGTGTGAGTGTATGGTGAACGGGTGGACACTTAAATGTATGGGTGGGTGCCTCGTTGTGTGTGCCTGTATGGTGAAAGGGTGCACACTTAAATGTACGGGTGGCTGCCTGGGTATGAATGTATGGTGAAAGGGTGCACACTTAAATGTATGTATGGCTGCCTGGGTGTGAGTGTATGGTGAAATAATGCACACTTAAATGTATGGATGGCTGGGTGTGCGTGTGTGTATATGGTGATTGGTGTGTGTGCTTGCGCTCAGGGGCGCAACAAAACCTACATTTCGGGGGGGCTAACCCTTCAAATGTTGGGAGAGGCGCTAAGTTCATGGGCGGTGGGGAAGGGGCAAACTTATTTGTTTGGGGGCATCTAATTTCTTTACTCATTTTAATGAGACTATTCTAGTTCAGCTTCAATGTTACAAGCAGTTAACTGTCTCCTTTAAGGTTGAAAGCACCCACTTATGGACTGCTGTGAGAATGAGTGGTCTCCTGCTCCCTCTCTACCCTCCCAATCACTCCGCTGGCATGCAAGTATTAATCCCACATCACGATTTCAATTGCATAAAACATTTGGCATTAGAAGGCAGGTACTAACAGTGAAATGCTTTATGTTAGTATTAGCTGGGCTCTTGTTAACAGCGAAACCCAGGTGCCATTTAACGTCTGCACCCTGTTCTGCCTGGCAAATGGTCTAAAAGTCAGCCAGGTCGAATCAACAAACATAGCCCAAAGTTTCAGGGGGAGTGCTGAATCCCAGTCAACTCAATGGTGTTGCACCAATAATTGTGTTTAATGTCTTGATTACTCATTACTCCTAGCCCTATTCTTCCTCGTCCCAGTGTGTATGAGAAAGTACTTGTGTATAAGGCACTCTGCCTCCTACACAAGTACTGGGATGAGGTACAGGTACATGGAGTTAATGCCTGACTTAGCTACCTGTACTCTTCATTACTTCTAGTCCACCCTTCCTCATCCCAGTATTTACCTATGAGGCAAAGAGCCTCATACGTAAACTCTGGAACAAGGAAGAGTGACATAGAGGTAATTCTGGGCCAAGGAGATGATTTTGGAGGTTGGGGCAGGGGTGGTAGGGAGAGCGGATGTGTGTGGGGGGCAGGATTGTGCAACAAATCGTAATGCTGTCCATGTCCAGGTTAAGCAGGCATGATATGTGGTATTAGTGGCTAGAGAAGCATTTTGGTGGAGCCAGTCTAGTCATTCCTCAGTTTGGTATGACTTATTTTTAACTGAGCATTTCTGATAAAGCAGTCCTGCTATGTGAATTACCTGGCTAGAATGCCATTTGGGTGCTGCCAGTCTAGCCATTTCTTACAGCGGCATTGTATATTTTCCTGGGAATCTGTAATCAAATGAAATGATATAAGTCATTTATAATGCGCCAGTACATAAGTGTTTCTAGGCGTGACAAGAAAAGGGAGGGAAGATAGAGGGTGGACAAGACAAACAGTCTTACTAAGCCTGTGTCATTCAGATCGTGCAAGTGCGAGAACGAGAAGTGCAAGGGGAAAGGGAGGGGGAAGTGCAAGGGAGAAGGGAGTGAAAAACAGGGCAGCAATGCTCGGAGTAAGTGCAGCCAGGGCAGCGTGGCTCTGGGTATTGCAAGGCAAACAAGGGACTGCAGGGTTACAGTTTCCGCCCCTAAGTGCTTGGTAGGCCCAGAGGCAGTGCAAGGGTGACTGATCAAGAAAGAGTATGGACTCAGTGAGACTCTGAGTGTAGCCAAGCAACCAGTCGTACAGTGGACAGGTAGGTCGGGTAGGCCAGCATGGGAGGGAGAGAGAGAAAGCAGAGGAGAAGAGGAAAGTTTTGAGCTGCTTCCGGAACTTCAGGTGGTCCAGCTCAAGTTTTAGAGGGGTAGTGAGGCTATTCCAGAGGGAGGCACCTGCAGAGGAGAGAGATCTACCACCACTCTCTGTCTGGAGAAGTATTTAACCCTTAGAGAGTTGTAGGTAGCTGAGTGAAGGGCTTGAGAAGGAAGATATTTTGGAAGAGAGCGTTGGATGTAGGGCGGGCCCCAGGCCCAGAAAGCCTTGTGGACAATGCAAAGGGTGTTGAACTTGATCCTTGCAGCAACTGGGAGCCAGTGGAGATATTTCAGGGCTGTAGAGATAAGATCCCTGAGTTTGAGTTCAAGGATAAGTCTTGCAGTCTTGTTCTGGATTAGTTGCAGAGGGTGGAGAGTAGAGGAAGGCAGATTGAGAAAGAGGCTGTTGCAGTAGTCCACCCTAAAGAGAACCAGGGCTCTGGAGACCATAAGCTTCTGGGGGAAAGTTGGAAAGGGAAGAGTTCCTTTGAAGAGGAGCAGCTGGTAGTGGAAATTATTGGCGATGTCCGAGATGTGAGGAGAGAAAGAGAAAGAGAGAGTGGATTCAAAGATGACACCAAGGTTGTTTGCCAAGGCGGGCAGCCAGAGTGAGAGAGGGAAAGCAGGGGCAGAAGTCCAAATGAGAAGGACCGCAATCTTACTGACATTAAAACAGACGATCGTTGGAGGCACACCAATCCTGAATCGCGGATAGACAGTCAGGAATGAGCAAGAGAGTAGAGGAGTCTGACGGGAGCCTGAAGGAAAGCAGAGTGTCAGCTGCATAACACTGATAGTTAGAGGAGAAGGTAGAGTTCAGGTGGGCCAAAGGTGCCAAGTAGAGGTTGAAAAACCATGGTGAGAGTGTCAAAAGAGAAATTATATCGTGCCTCCAATTGCAATAAATATATGTATATTGGCCTACGCCAAGCTGCTCGAAAGTCGCTTGCAAAAGAATCTGTGTTGCAAGGTCCTGACCTTAAAATCAATGTAAGCCGCCATTTTAGGTCAATCCGTCATTTTATGATTCACTTTGTAAAGGTCACCCTGTGAGTTAAAATGGTGGACGATGTCATTCCAAAATACAACATGTCCATCTTGACCTCTGTACATAGCTAATATGTAACTTGCCTGCAGGCCACTTGTTGAGGTCGTGAACTGAGACCTTGTCCTTCGTTGACCTGTGTGTAAAAGGATTACTCGTGCAACGAAACTAATCCACGAGCATATGTTGAAACAATGTATTCAAATACTGAACGTAGAACACTTCTTTAACTACATTGCATTAATGTTTGAGAAGGCCTTCATGGAAAATCTTAGAATACACAGTTATTGCATAGGCTTGTTGATACATGTATTAAAGGCAAACCAGTTATATGCGGTTGTTCGAGACTTGGCACAACCCTAGATCAGTGATGTATTACATGGAATATTAACCCGAAGTGGGACTGGACATTGTGCCCACCAAGTGTATAAAGAGCAAATGCATTCTAATGTACAACTTCTCTCACTGAACCACGCTGGAGTTTGTTGTGTTGTACTGAAGGCCGATAGCTATCTGATTTTGCTCTGTTTTTGTAACTGGATTCAGTATAAAATAAAGTACTTTGCATGTTCCTTTGTAACCCGTGTTCGGTCTATTTCCTTTTGGGGTACTCAGCCTCGATATTTTGATTCTGTTTTCACAAGAGGATGGAGCGGAGAGAAAGGGACCAAGTTGGTCCTGGGAGGGGCTGTCCAAGAGGAGGGAGGTCAGCCACTCAAGGGCCTGATCCGTGATGCCCATGTTCTCATGGAGTCGATTCATCAGGATTGATCTGGATGGCATGGTTGACCGTGGCGAAAGCAGAGGAAAGATCAAGGAGGATGAGGACAGAAGGAATGCTGGAATCAAGGTAAGAAAGCAGATCTTTACAGGTGTTCAGGAGAGCAGTTTCCGTGCCTCTAGCAGATCTGAAGCCAGACTGAAGGTCATGGAGACAACCAACAGATTCTGTGTGGAGTTTAAGCTGGGAGATGGCCAGCCTTTCCAACAGTTTGCCCAAGAAAGGGGTGATGGAGACTGGCCAATAGTTTGCCGGGCAGGCAGGATCGGCAGATGGCTTCTTGAGGAGTGGGTGCATAAGGGAGTGGTTAATGGGAGAGGGTAACGTTCAAGTGGCAAAAGAGTGATTACAGAAATCGGCCAAGGCTGGAGCGAGGTTGTCAATATGGTCCTTGATGGTTTTGGAAGAGCAGGGGAGCACCGGTTTGGATGACACTTTCATAGATCGGACTTGTCTAGAAACCTTGTCAGGTGTTGTCAGAGAGAAAGAGGAGAAAGGAGGAGGAGAGGTAGAGATGGCCAAAGAGGGGCCGAGAGAGGAAGAGGGAGAGGAAGAGGAGATGAAGGGCAGGAGTTTTAGCAGAGAAGTGAGATGACAGAGCCATACAGAGGGCGTGGGAGGGAACAGGAGAGGTAAAGACCGCAACAGAATTGACCAATTCCTTGCAGATTTTAAAGAGTTTGGCCGTGTTGTTGGAGGCCACAGGCTCGAATGTGTGTTCTCTTCTTGATGAGTGTTAATGCTTCGACTGGCATTTTGGCGCAACCAGTCTAGGTATGTCTAAATGTGGCCTGGCATGCTTTACTGTAACGATATTACGTGTCTACACTGGTCTACATTGTGTAGCCAGTTGGACATTGTGGCATGGCATTTTTAATAGCAAAGTATTAATGTTCCTGTGCACTGTTGGTGTCTTGAATCTATTGGATTGGTGTTACCCTACACAACAATTGCAAACACTCTGGCTTTTTAGGCAATTTTTCTCAGAAAGTGTGCTGTATATTGCACTAAAACACATATTTATACATTTCTCATAGTGCAGTGTGCGGCATACCCCTTCAGCAGCACGTTTGTGCGTATTGCGCAAGCGTGATAAATAATCTATGCCGGCTCAGAGTTTGGCACTTCCAGTGATTTGTTGCCGAGTTAGGGGGGCCCCCTTAGCATGGCTCGCAGGGGGGCCCCCACATTTTGTGTTGCACCACTAACTGTGCTCCCCTGCTTGACCTGTGCAGCAAGCTCTCCATGCTCCTTTTGTACAGTCTTTTTTAACAGTTGCACATATATTGCTTATTATGAGCAAATGCTGCTTCTGGCTGCACAGTTTCAGTTTCGATTGTATAACTGCTCGAGCGCGATTGCAATAGTTTCCACTCGCAGCAGATATGAGCTTTGGCCCCCACCGAGCGTTCAAGACACTGCGACCCGCTTCAGCCAGTGTCCCTTTAATATGTCATCTTCTATTATGAGAAGTTTCTCTGGCATATCCCCAGATGCAGTGTTTTTCTGCATTGACGGATTTGACGGTGGGATTCTATCTTCAATACAAACCGGAAACAACACACATGAAAAAAAATCTAACTTTTTGAGACCTTACTTTCAGTACTCTACTGTTGCGGGGAACCACAGACAATCTCAATTGACTCACACAGCGTTGTAGGCTGCTTGAACCTGTCCTGTTCTCGTCCTGAGGAGGGTCAGGCCCATTTTATTGTTAAAAGGAGGTCCCCTTCATTGGCCCGAAATGTAACTTCTTGAGTAAACGACTTACAATCTCTAGGGTCACCCATCCACTCCGCTTGGACAGAGATTTGTACAGTTAAATTGTATTAAACAGAGGCCATTTCTAGATTTCTTGATTTGGTTACACTCTACATTTCAGTTCACTTCTTGAACAATATCGTCCACATTTTCTCAACCATTTGTTCGTTTTTGTAGAGGAGCAGCTTCATGCCTCTTCAGGTAATCCCGCCCCCTACCTCCTGTATGTTCGAAGCCTGAGATTGTGCCATGATTGACACCAGCAGTTGTGACCATACCACAGCGAATATTTGAAAGAAAGTACCCCCTGAGAAAGCCCTATCAAATGTATTCCCGAAGAGATGACAATCTGAGGGAGAAACTCCCCGAAGAAATATGAAAATGAGAGAAGGAGGAGCCGGTGATGTCACAAGAGATGAACGTAACACACGGGGAAGACTGGCTGAACAGAATGCATGAACCCTATGGAAACTGATGACGAAGTAAAGAATCGAGTAAACTTTCATATGCGAAAAGAAGATTGCATGTGTATGAAGCACTGCAGAAAATACAAACCGTTCAATAAATGTACAGATGCTGCAAAGGAAGTAGACAAAGTGAACTTAGAAGCTGGCTATACGTAGTGAATAGACTGCAAGCAGAGCTGCCATTGTATAGAAGCTGGACATCAGTGTCAAGAACTTAGTGAGCCCACACCCATGGAGAAGGCAGGCTGAGAACTGTGTCCCAGCAAGAATTAGCTGTGATCGCGGACTTCAATGGCAAACTTGTCTGGCTGCGTGCCAAGGTTATAGGCAGCCAAGACTGGTTATGTATTCTTGAAGGCGGCAAATGTGAGAAGCTGAATCATCCCTTGTTAAGGTGCAAAGAAAGAACACCATGCCTGCAAAAGTTTTATTCATTTAAGACATTTAATTACTGCAAGATGTATCAAATAATGGTCTCCTGTCACGTGAGTCAAGGATGGAAATAGCGTTGAGCGTGGAGTTCTAAAACAAGCAATAGTGCATGTTCGCAGTCCTTTATATTCGCAGAGACAAGAATACATTGCAAGGCCAAGTTCAAAGATAATCTTCACGGCAGAAGCCATGAGAGGCGTTGGGCTAATTGGGTGGGGAGGTATAGTCAAGCCCACCTCCTGGCACCTGGGTATGAGCTTACGTGCTGCTAAGTGAACTGAATGTTCCAGACATGGCACGAGCGTGCCAACCAATTATAGAGGGCCATACAACGAAGGGCCTTATAGTTTGAAAGCCAATGATAAACGGTGTACTTAATAATGTTGAATATTACTTGCATTGGAGGTAGGCATAAGTTGTCCACCTGACAGTAGACATCCAATTATAATCCCACCCCTTATAGAAAGTATACTTAGATGTTCCCCTTCAGCCTATCACAACTCCTTGTAGGTTTCAATGTCACGTATGACAATCTTTAGTATATAAATGCGTTTTTATGTGAAATTTACAAGAGCTCAAGCAAACATCCGTTGATGTCCGTTGTAACTCCCTGTTTTAGATAATTGATAATAAAGCAGCAAAACTTTGTAATCTTCCTTAGTTGGTTTGATTATTTGGTTTTGGAGTTATTCTGCATCCCATCCACTGCATGCGTGTTACCCAAAGGGCTCTAAGCTCACTTTGCATTGTCTTGACTTTGTTAAATATTTTGTTGTTCGTGATTGTTTTTTTTTAAATCATTCTTTCATGTTTCATATTTCCATTTCGAAACAAGAAAGCCAAGGTGTGTTTGACTTGTACATTTGAGAAATTGATCCAATGTATTACTGTATTCATGTTTACTTGATTATTTCTTTTTGTATTAAATTATTATATATTCATTTGTATCATATATAGTCGTGTGTGTATGTTGAGCTCATCTAGGGCCACTAACTAGATTCTTTAATGATCAAATATGCATACAGAAATGTGTGTGAATTGGGCCACATTTCTGCCTGCAGGCATTTGGCTTGTCGTCCCTTGCTCTTGAACCTCCTCTGGATGCAGGAGCATAGGGAGCAGGATGCTGTCCAGGTGCTGGGCTCTTTTGCAGGCACCTGAAAGCCCTGCTTTTTCAGGAATCTCTGGGTCCTGCACTTTCTGAACCTCAAATCCATCACCAAGCTGAAAGGCAAGTTCTGACCACTGCTCCTTTTCCCACCCAGTGGTGTACTAAGCAATGCCTCATCCTTTTGGACTTCTTGCACCTCCGCTCCATCACCAAGATCATATGCCGTTCTTCTAGCCTCTGCCCCTTCATCCATTCTGTGGTGTCAAGCTTTGGCAATGCCTCCCATAAGATAATGTCCAACACTGTTCGGGGCAGCAAGGTCACACTTTGGATGGCGGGCATTGCAGTGTAATGGGATGCAACTCAGCGTGCAGTACCTTTGATGGCATTGGTCAGTCCAGTGTGAAGAAATGGGAGAGGTTAGCTTAGCTAAGCAGCAATTTGTACAGAAGATCCTAGCTCACTGTGAAGGGAAGCCTACAAGGGCCATTTCTCTACGTGAGCCTTTATAAACGACATGGCAGATACACAAATAATTGCTATTTAGCAGAGCCTCACAAAAGCAAAGGAAAGGGCCTTTGGTTATCTAGTTGAGGACAATTGTGATCTAAGTAGTAACTACATTGTTGAACTTTGTTGGTTTTACAATCAGAAGTGTTACAAGTCATGGAGGGATTGAATTGGGGAGTGGGTACATGTACTACCTATGCCTCAGCCATTCCCCCTGACAACTGATGCCCTTACCTACTCAGCAGTTCAGAATTCTGATGCCTACTGTTGATAGCTACTTAATATGCATTTACTGCTATGGCGGTTTACTTTATATCCTGCACAAATTGCAGGAGTTGAATGCTCAATAAATTACGTCTATGTGAAAAAGCATTGTAAATTAAAAAATAATTCAATTGGCCAAGGTGTTAGGGAAGGAACTGGGTATTGGCTAAATGCATGGGTTAGGCCCGCCCCTTTAGACTACCAACATTCAGAATAATATAAACCCACCTGCCCAGTCCTTTGGATGTTAAATACCTCATGTAAACTTTAAACATACACTGCCATGGACCGCGTGTTCATATCATGCAAACTCGCAGTGGTTGAATGCCACAAAAAAGAGGGTGTATGAAAAAAATGTGAATGTAAAAATCCCCAACTATGTTGGCATACTGTTTGTCGTGATTAGTGTCAGTGTTGGAAATTATATCAAACTCTTCCAATGCCAATAGAACAAGAATGACACATTCGTAAATGTGGAGAAACACAACGAACAGTACTGTGCCCCCAATGCCCTCGCTATGACATGCGCCGGAACGCTTATATGATTGTGAATAGTGTGTCATGTGACTTACTAACAAGGAATAAAGGTGCAGGTCCTTCAACGCCTGATGAGGCAGCCAGAGGCAACATGAATGAGAGTGTCTTACACAAGTGCATCAGCCGATGGCTGGGATATCTTCTGGCCAAAATCGTTGATGGATGTGTTGATGAGATGAACAGTTCAGGTGACGATCAGTGTGATATGCCCAAAATGAATTTTCAAGGACAGGATGTTGTTGTTTTATAGTCTGCTGTATGCTATGTTTTGTTTTCCTACACTGCACTGTGCAGTCATACTCTATACTATATTAGGCTATGTTATGCTACACTATGCTGAACTATGTTATGATATCCTTAACTGTTGTGTGCTATGCTACGTTATATTATGCCATCCTAGTTATGTTATGCTACATGGTGTTATGCTTTCTTATGCAATGCTATTCTAAGCTATGTTCTCATATGTTGTGAAATGCTGTGAAATGTTATTATGTTCTTATGTAGTGCACTGACACCACAAGTGGCTTTCTGTTATCAGAGATAACCAGAGGAACAGCAATTTTACTTATAATGCATCAGTGAATTGCCACGTTTTTAAATTTCGGTGAAAGATACTCCAGGTGTGGCTAGGTCTCAGGGTGAGAGGAAGGGAATCCTAAAGGGCCAGAACCGAGAAAACTTACCTGCCTTTCTGAGCCAGGCAAAGTTTCCGCACAACCATCAATGCCATGTTTGTGGAATGCAATGATTGTCCCAGTTTATGAAGGGCAGAAAAAATTGAGGTCCCGCATTAGTTCAACATCTTTACATTATGAAGCATCTTGAGCATGAGTTGTTGTTTCCAAGGCAACTAATGAAGTTTACCAATCACTAGATACATGTGATTAAATTGCCGAAGATTGAAATTGAGCGGGCAGCGGGAATCTAATTAACGTGCATTCAGTCTAAATTATAAACTGGAAAACCCAGGTAAGCGGAGCTTGCGTAGTCGAGTTGTGATTGCACCAAAGCAGAGGCAGCTAGAATCCAAGCACAGAAGCACAAAAATGCCAACATCTGCTTCATCAAGTGAAGCTCGACAGAGCACGAAGATGAAACATGGTACAGCTGTGGGATTAAGGATAAGGTGTTGTCAAATTTGAAGCTCAAATTCTTCAGAGTAAAGAATGGACAAAGGGAAGGTCCCAGAGAAGAAGGTCAAAAGTGAGTATCACAAAGGAAGTCAGAAACTCTGCCTTCAGTTGTATTGGAATTGAAGCAAAAACGTTTTTTTCTTGACCCACCCAGTTATTTTTGACGTATAGTTCTGAAAATCCACTTCAGTGACACCTCTCAACTGGATAAGGAGCAGCATGTCATCAACATGAGCACAAAGCAAGAGCCCAATGGACGAAACCAAAGCCTGTGGTTGAAGGTATCAATGAATAAGCATAGGGGACAATGATGAGTCATGCGTGACCCCACACACAAATCAGCAAGGTTTTGTGGAAAAGGGGGTCATCAAGACAGATTGCAGGGCTTCAGTCAAAAATGAAGAAAGCAACTGTAGTGCGGCGCCACCAACACCTCATTGTGCGGGACAAGTAATATTAATTCCAGAGTGAGAGGCTGCCTGTGGCTCAAGTAGGAGCAGATCTATGACACTGCCCCCATCCAAAGCCATGTGAATATCGTCAAGAGCGCAACAAAGACCAGGCTTGGTACCACACCTGGTGGCAAGCCAGCCTGTGAAAGGGAAACCACATGAACATATTCAGCATAATTATTAAATAAGACCGCAGTAGACTCCAGAACTCTAACTGGAGTCGGCGAGAAGGACGCTCACAAATAGTTAGACGTTATCAATGGGTCTGGAGCAGTCTTTTTGAGAAGAGGAGTGATTATGACAATTTGCAAAGGAGAATGGAATAAACCTTGAGATTGGAAGGCATTGAATATAGGAGGTAGAGTATCCTAAATTGACTCGGTGCAAGGTTTTAGAAGCTCTCAAGCCAGGTGCCAAAGGGGGAGACACATTTTATTTTATGAAAATCAGTAAAGAGGTCATCTAAAGATATTGGAGAAAATTAGTCAACGGTCCAGACCATGAACGTTCAACCAAGGGAAGACTCAAAGTCTATCGAAGGTGCCAATGAAGTGATAACAGCACAAATCATTGCAACTTTACTTTTGAAAGAAAGCCACAATTGTTCACACAATTCAAGTGTTGGCACCACAGAGGACGCAAGAGCACCAGGCTGGGACAGCTAATTTAAAAGTGAAAGCAGATCCCTTTGAGGTCTAGCTGCAGGCCTGATCTTTGAGGATTAGAAAACACATTTAGCCTCCAAGACAGCTACTTTGTAGGGTTTACATTATTGCCGATGGGCACTGCGGGATTCTGTGGAATAAGAATGGCACCACTGATATTCTGCGACGTTTGTTGTTGCTTTGATGGACCCTGGTTCAGAAGTATTCATCTCGGTTAATGAAATCTCAAGATGCAACTAGATGGTTTATAAGGAATAAGCATGTCTAGTGCAGAGGTCAGCCATGTTTTGTCCGTAAAAATTAGGACTGACAAACCTTACTATCTCTGGGGCGGGAAGGGACCAAAACCGAACACACCTTTTCCATGTTAAGACTTTCCCAAGATGTAACAGACCTAGGGAGTGCCACATGAACACTAGATGGCTGTGCCTTCATAAGGCATATGGCAAAAGGAACAGGTAAATGATCAGTCAATTCAAGCAGAATGAAACGGTTCACCATAGTAGAATTAGGCGTTCTAAAAAGATGTGGGGTATGGCTGGCAGTGTGTGCAGGGCCTACCGCCTGTTGGCTATGGTTAAAGGTCACCAGTTCGGTAGTCAGAGGACACCTGGCGTCTACATATTACAATCTCTGAGAGCAATTAGCTCATTCACTGACAAGTCAAGTTGAGCAAGCGTTGCATGAAAGTATCAACAAGTGAAGAGAACAGGCGCCGGAGGGTGATAAACCAAACCAATCAACACAAAAACAGGAGGGGAGACCAGGCTCCTAACAGCCAATGTTTGTGCTCCATACACAGTGGGACATAAATGGTGGCTACAGATAAAGAGTCCCGGAGAATGAAAGCCACTGCACCCACACTGCCCTCTCATATTCACATGATCACAACATATAATCCAATGCTCAAGGCTACTGCAGCTGCTATTGTAGGTGAAGCCTGGTCTCAGTGATAAAGATCACATTTCTTATTGAACAAAACCGAAGAGCTCAATACTATGCTTTGGTGCTACATTATGTTGGGATGTGCTATGCTATGCAGTGCTGTTCTATGTTGCTATATTCTGCTACAGGCTTGTATCATATATCAAGTTTTGCTAAAATGTGTATGTCATTTTACACAATATCTTATCATACTGTGTGA
The DNA here is from genome assembly GCF_040938575.1 of Ambystoma mexicanum. Classification (NCBI taxonomy): domain Eukaryota; kingdom Metazoa; phylum Chordata; class Amphibia; order Caudata; family Ambystomatidae; genus Ambystoma; species Ambystoma mexicanum. The sequence goes on from NC_090933.1 coordinate 343,879,573, forward strand.
TGTTGTAGTATCTCCATCCTATTGTATTGCGTGCTATACTATACAACTGCATGCTGGTCTATATTACGTCAAGCTATGGAGTACTGTGTTGTGCTATGCTATTCCAAGCTGTTTTATATGTTAGGTTGTACCATGCTGTGCTATTATGTTGTTATCCTGTGCTACATTATTGTATGTTATGTTATATTGTTATGTTGTGGAATAATGCTTAGGCCAGATTGTGCTGTGCTATTGTAGTCTAAATTAGCCTATGACATGGCATGCATATGGTTATGGTATATTTTGTTAAAAATGGCTCTCGAGAAGCACCAATAATTGAAAGGTGCGAGGTCAGGAGTGGCTCAACCTAGAACAGTCAGAAAGCGTAAGTGTTAGAACTTGTAAACCTTTCACACGCATATTAAACGTTGTTTGAAAGAAACCAGAACACAGCTGCCATTTCAGCAGTAGTAAAATATTTGACATCTTTGTGCAGATTTGTTGAGAGCGAGACAGCACCGTGGCCACAACCTTGTTAATTCGCCTGACTCAAGTAGTTGCAATGTCTATATGCTCACTGGAGCAGCACACACCTTTGAGCTGCCTGTCTGGCACAAAACAGGGCGCTTTTTCCGTTTATTTTCTCCTCTATTTTGCTGTTATACAAAGGCGATCCAACGGCTTCAGAGCGATGCACAGAAGTAGTCACATACATTAGATGGTGGCATCGGTACATATATAGAAAGGTGAACGTAAGGTTACGAAAAACTCAACGGCACGTCGTGCATTCTTTGGGAGCAGCTTTCTTAAGATGGTAGCTTCTCTATTCTGAAGTATTAATGACAATGAAACTGGGATATAGCGAACAGAGGAGGAGAGTCGTCATTTCATAAACAAGATGATACAGGTAAATTCTTACCACTTTGTGAACCATTCTGTTTGTTGCCTGCTACTCATGATTTTGAGGTAATGCAAAAGGAATTTTGAAGATCTTTGCTTTGTCTCTATTTTTACTTAAAGTAAACACGATATCTGAGTGGCTGAAGGCCGACAGGAGGTGTTAAGCATTCATTGTTGATCTTTCTCTAATGCACGCACTATTTTAGGAGTCATGTGATCAGCTATGGCAGCAGTAGCGCACTGACAATAGTTGTACTTCTATTTCTGTCAAATATGACTACGCACTTGATCGGTCTCACTAACCTATCTGGTGAAGGGTGCAGTGGTTTTAAAACATCTGAAGGTGGACACAATGTGTTATGTCAGGTGACAACACACCGTTACGTAGCATGTCACAGCGTGCATAAATAAATACGTCCCCGCACGCCGCCATCGGCTGCCGGAGCAGGGACTTGCAGCAACAACCAGGTGTCCGTGTGGTCTCTTGCTGTTATGTGCGCATTGCGGCCCACGCGCACCCTCAGCCACCGCCGTGTGTGTCCACCCACACACACACAACAATGGCGACAAGCCGGTTCTGGACATGGGCCTGCCACCAGCAATACCTGTCACCGGGCATCCGAACACCCACAGGTGCGTGCCCTTGCTGAGCACAGAGTTCAATCACGGCTTCCTGCCAGTAAGAGGCCTCAGGCCATTTCAGGCCCTTTTGGAATGCCCAGGCCAGTCCAGGTGAACATTTTAAGATCTACACCACGTTTGAAATTTCTGCCTCTACATGAGGGTGCCTGCCACCCCCCACGCATGTCCTCCGATAGGTGCGATTCTCCTGAGAGAGTGCTAGTGCAACTCCTCCCCCCAGGGGCACATCAGAGGGCACCCCCAATATCAGCCACTGCTGGAAATGGGTTGCGGCTCCTTCGGAGTGCTTGTGCGCCCGCCAGTGGACGGGAGTGGCAAAATCACCAGCTCTCACTGGGTGACCAGAGAGCAGAAGTGCAATGACTGGGGAGGATGAAGGAGCAGGTGCACCAGCACCCCTGCCACGGGGGAGAACGTCCTACCAACCAGGCTCATTGGCACCATTATGCAAATTCGACGTAGATGGAGTCCCAGCCAACCTAGGCCCATGGTGGGAACTTTGGCACAAATGCCTCGAAATGTATTTCAACGCCACAGGCGAGCGTGATGACATGGCTGAATATTGTACGCTGATATACTCAGCAGGCACTACAGTGCACAAATTATTCAAAACGTTACATCCTGCAGACAATTTTTATGATGCAGCCGTGAGAGCTTTATCAGAATACTTTGCACCAATGGTCAACACCAACTATGAAAAGTTTGTAATGAGGACGGCCCTGCAAAAGAGTGACGAAAGCTTGGATGCGTACCACAGCCACCTGTGACAGCTCGTAACAACCTGCACGTGGTCACACGAGGAAGAAGAAGTAAGATTGCAAATAATCATAAGATGCTTCTCCGTAAAGCTGCATCGACAGATCCTTCGTGAGCCTGGAAAAACTCTACCCAGAATTCTTGAGCTATGGCGCTCTCATGATCTAACCGATGTCAAATCTTCCAAAATGAAGTCGGCATTGAAATCTGTCAAAACAGAGCAAGTATGCACAGTGAATAAACACCCATCCAAGAATCCTAGGGGCAGAGGCCCCTGGTGGCAGAAAAAAAAGGATACACGTCTACCAGGTGCGGGAATCAGAACCCCTTCACACTAGTATGCAGAGCGACAGCACCGGCCATAGTGTCCCAGGAGAAGGAGTGACCAAAGGGGGCAGCATACGATCGGGGCACCCCAAAATGCAAACACCACCACAGCAGAGATCGGGTGAGAACAACTTCCAGGGGGTGTAGACGATGAAGACGTTTTTTTCATTTCAGCAGTACTGACCGTCGGAGGAAAAGGAAAGAGCCAGCACAAGTGCTAAGTGACCATTATGGACACCACTATCCCTGTATTCCTGGACACCGGAGCATCGGTAAACATAATGGCAGAAGAGCACTACAGGAGACTGCACAACCCACCATCATTCCAAGCAACGACAGTACGAAAATTCACCTTCAGGAGCAAGATCCTGCTACCCCTGGAAAGAGCATTCATAACGTCGGTGAGGCTCAAAGACAGATCCATCCCAGCACTGTTCTACACAGCCAAGGTGGGCAACCAGACGTTATTAGGATGCGCGGCTGCAGAAGCACTCAAGCTAATTCAATGTGCACATGGAGTGTTCCTGGAAGATGTAGAAGCACTAGTAAAATGATTCCAGAACATGTTCACAGGCATTGGGCACGTGGAAGGAGAACCTGTCCACCTCCACATTGACAAAGCGATCCAACAGGTGGCATTAAAACAGCGGCGCGTACCGTTCCATCTACTGGAATGAGTCAAAAAAGAAATTCAAAACCTTATCAATTTAGACCTCATCGAACCAGTGGAGAGACTGACACCCTAAGTATACCAATAGTGATTGCCAAAAGCCAAAATAACCCGACAGTGTCAGAATTTGTGTGGACATGAGGCTCTCGAATAAAGCCATCAAACGAGAGTGCCACATAACACTGACGCTGGATGACATTGTGGCAGACATAGAAGGTGCCACCTTTTTCTCCAAGCTTGATCTCAGATCTGGGTTATTATCAACTGGTGCTCCATCAAGATAGCAGGAATATCACCACATTCACAACCCCCAATCGGCTTATAGAGATACAAAAGGCTTAATTTCGGAATCTCGTTAGCAGCAGAACTGTTTCAGAACACCATACGAGGAGCCCTGGCAGGGATGCGTGGCACATTGAATGTGAGTGATGAGATCCTGATCTACGCAAAGTCCAAAGGAGAGCACCTGGAACGCTTGAAAGCAGTGCTAGAAAGGATATCATTCCTAGGACTAACACTCCACTGTGAAAAATGTGAATTCCTCAAGAAGAAAATAGAATTCTTTGGGTTCATTTTCCAAGAAAGAGGGGTATCGGCTGACCCAGCCAAAGTAAGGGACATAAATGAAGTTAAGGGACCAGACAGGTTTCCTCAAAATGGTCACTTACTGTGGCTGATTCATAGAAGACCTAGCAACCTTGTCAGAAGCCCTACGCAACCAACCTCATGAAACAGTCCACAATGTGGAAATGGATTGTGCTGGAGCAAAAGTCGTTCAACGACATCAAGGAAGTCATGATATGATATGATATGATATGGCATTTATAATGCGCCTATACACAGGTGTTTCAAGGCGCAACGAGGCAAGGGAGGGAAGACAGACAACAATCCTACTAGGCCAGGTGTCATTCAGATCGCGCAAGTGCATGGGAAGGGGAGGGAGGAGAAGTGTGGGGGGAAGGGGAGAGGACAGTGCAGTACATGGGATAAGAAAATAAATAAACAATAAGTAAAGTACGGCCAGCAGGTGGTAAGTGCAAGGGTAAGAGCCATTTCCGACGATTGCACGCTAGCTTTCTTCGAACGGAACAGGGACACAGAAATTGTGTTCGATGCCAGCACCTTTGGGCTGGGTGCTGTACTCACCGTGGCTAACCAGGATGGACCCCCAAGCACAGCCACACACGCCAGTCGGGCTTCATCCCTTATGGAGCAGAAATACTCTCAGATCGAGAGGGAAGCCCCGGGAGTACTTTGGGTATGCTGTCATTCTCTTGTATACATATATGGGAAACCAGTCCAAGTGGTGACAGATCACAAGCCCCTGCTCCCCATCATGAAAGGTGGTTCAGAGAATCCCCCACTGTTCATAGAGAAATGTCTACTAGCGCTGCAGGAATCCAGTGTGAATCTGACATACTGAGCCGGATCGGACAACGCTGCCTGTCCAGGCGGTAAAGGTGAAAATGCATGTGAAGTAATCTGAGAGACTGAGGAGTACATCTGAATGGTCATGGCCGGGCCAATCCCCAAGTCCATGGAAGATGACAAGGTGAGAGCAGCATCGATGAATGACAGCTTCTAATGGAAGCCATAGTGTCATGAAGGTGGAAAATAGTTTTAGAGGACCTGGGGAGCAAAACACAGGAAGCCAAATCAACACTGGAACAACTAGGGAAAGAAAAACACACATTGACATCCACAGAGGACAGCCTCCTTTTGAGGGTTGTTCACATGGTAATGCTAATTAAAAGAAGGATCGTGCTAGCACACCATGGGCATAAGGTGTCAGCAAAGATGAAACACTGCCTCTGATTAAAAGTGTGGTTCCCTGCACTTGAGCAGAAGGTAGAGGAGTTCATACAAGCCTGCATATGGTGCCAAGCAACCGCCCAGAGACCCGAAGAAAACACCATACAATATATGCATCAAAGCCAGGAACCCTGGGAGTGTGTTCAAATGGACTCATGATGGTGGACCAATGGTCCCACCACCCAGAGGTAGAGTTTGTGTCTTCGGTGGCCCTACATAACGTAGTACCAGCAATCAAAAGAATATTTGCAACGCATGGGTTTCACAAAACGGTCTATTCTGACAACTGTTATAGAGCTCCGGATTTGAAGAATTCTTGGCAGACCGAGGGATCAAACATAGCAGAATTACCACAGTCTGGCCACGAGCTAACCAAGAGGCCGATCGCCTGATGTGCACCTTAAACAAGACATTTTGTATTGGCCATAGCCAAAGGCTATGTGAGAAAAAAGCACTATTTCAATTCTTGCTGGAATATCAGACCACCCTCCATTGTTCGACTGGGGTAGCACTGGCAGAGGCTCTATTCAAGCAGTGTCTTCGCGCTTTCCTCCCCGAAGTGGAGGGGAGAACCCCTGGTAGTATAGACAATGAGGCCGTCCGTGTGCACAGAGAGACACTAATTGAGCGTGAAAACATCTGTCGAGGCCTGCAAGAACATGACTTTGCAGTGGGCGACACAGTTCCAGTGCGAACCCGAAACCTGGCATGGAAAGTGTCACTCATCCATGAACCCACACCCCTCAAGGTGGTCAGAGTACACGGATCCCAAGTGACTGCCGCAGACAGCCAAGGGCATGTAACCAAAAACTCCAGTTTCTTCCGCAGATTGTCAGAACCACTACAGCAATGGAGAGAGTGGAATGGGGGTAAAGTGAGTAGTCCAGCTCATCCAGAGACGACCAATGAGGTGCACGATGACTACCACGAGTGGACACCTCCTGAGAGAGTGGATAGCCACGTGTCTAGGGGGTCCAGCAAAGAGGTAGGCGATGTGCTGAGTGTGGAGAGAGAATGTCGATACCCCACCTGCGAGACCAGGTGCCAACCGGTGTACCTACGGGTCTATGACCTGGGCACAAGAACTGTAAGTAGCTGTTCAACAAGAGGGACTAGTCCAGGAGAGACAAGAGAATTTACATATGTTGTGATACACAGGAAACGTTTGGTTTGTTGGTGCAAGTTATGTTTCAGAGATTGCCGGACGTTTTTTGCTTCTGTGTAAAAAGGGAGAAGTGTTATGTCAGGACGCCATGACATAGCATGTCACAGCATGCATAAATAAATGTGGCCCTGCCCGCTGCCATCGGTAGTCTGGAGCGGGGACTTGCAGCAACAACCAGGTGTCTGTGTGGTCTCATGCTGCTACGTGCCCAGTGCAGCCCACACGCGCCCTCAGCCCTGCTGTGTGAGTCCTCCCACACACACACCGAACACGAGGGACTGGTTTTATTTATTTATATTGATTGTGTGATTTGTAAAGTATCCGATGATCAAAAAATCAAAAGAAAAATACCCAAAAAGGCTTGTATTGGAGCTTTCTAAATAACGGGTAGGACTGGGCTTTAGGCATATAAGAGGTATAGTTTCAGAAATGCGTGACCTTTTTATTAAGGGCCAAGACAATAGTCAACCTAGAGTGGATGCACCCAATTGTAGGGAGCGCTCTGGCTCTGCCCCATCCCTTTTATGCATGGTGGAAATAGGAACATGTTACTTATATGGTGCGCCCTGTAGGGTGCTTAACCTGATACCTGGATTCGGCAGTAGTCTGAACATTTGGTCAGGTTAATACATATAACAGAGCAGGTGGGGAGCACTGTTGTAATCTTGAGCCTTTCATCAGAGGAGAACAGCACCTAATGGACCACAAAAAGTAACATAAAATGTGTTTGATACTCCACATGATTAGGAGAAGAAGTAGCATATTATCAACCACCATGTATGTTCAGCCTCTCGAATAAACACCATCTCACAGGCAGCTAAGACATTTGCAAGTTGCTTACACATTTGGATAACACCTGTGACCCCTTTAATCTGTTTCTTGGGCCTGGTATCAAGGCATGGGCTTGGACCGATAGGGAGACTCTTTACTGCCCCAGATCTCAACCCACTTCAAGGTGCACCCAACCAAATATATGTCCTTGGAACACAGAAGAATCCACCGGTAAAAATAATGGTGCTTAGGGGCAGTACATTTTTGGTTAAATCTATTTTTTTAATGTATTATAGTACAGCCAAAATAGGCTTTATATAACAAACAGCCACAAAACATCACATATATGAAAACCACAAACAATTAAAATACATGTTATAATGCCTCCCACATTAAATCCCTTAAGAACCATTATCCCATTCCTCATTGCATCTCAAAATAAATGACAGATTCCTCAACAGTATGCAAAATCCATTGACAGTCCACCTGGTATAGTCCTGTATAGTTAGTTACATTATTTTTAACCTCTTCCCAAAGTTTGGTCAGATGATAAATGAGATGTAAATTATCTCCCCTCCCCCCCATACATTCTCTCTGCAATTCCTCACATATATCAGGACCCCTCTATATGCAGCCTGCTGCTAATATTGCTCTTCTCCTACTCTTAGCCAAATAGTCACATACACACAGAAGATTTTTAGCCGCCTCGATTACCCCTTCCACAAAGCCTGCAGGTACGATTGTATTTCATGATTCCCATCCTTGGTCCCAATGCGTCATAAGTCTCTACCAAATTACATTTTATTCTTAGGTATTTCTTCTGCACATGCGAAGTTGGGAATGCACTGTCATATGCGGCGGGGTGATGGAGACGTTAATATAATCTTTGCTGGAGGCCTTCACGGAGAGGTTAACCCAAGTTTGTAAGCGGTTCAGTTCATAGCATTCTTAAAAATGGTTCTAGTCGTGGAGGTAGGAACAAGCAAGGCCCAACCAATCGGCCCGTCCACTGCTTTTCTAAATCTATTTAGAATGATGCACTTACCTAATCTACAAACAAACTCTGCTCCCAATTGTCCATTATTTCTGCATGTATTTGAGAGCAGCACCCTTGGCCAGAATCAACATGAAAAAACAGCAGTGAAGCCATATTAACAACATCAAAAACATTGCTACAATTCAGAAAAAAACAGTACACAATTATCGATTGCATAACTAAGTCGCACCTCTAGGAAAGGTAAATGTTTATAAACCTCTCTGAAAAACGTACAATGAGGGGCACAGGTGCAGAACGACATGTAGAATGTTCAAAACACCAGGTGCCACAATTGAAAAGGCCTAGTTGTAGAATACAGCAGCTCATCAGCAAATAATCAAAAGGTAGACCAGGCCGCAAAAGTGGACACAAGGTTTATCTCTTTAGAGCTGTGCAGAAATGGACAGAGAAACTGGCATTGTACCCCTGCCCCATATTGTGTGCCCTCTCCCCCCAAGCACAGAAACATTGCAGTTTTTGTAGGGTTTTACCCAATGAGACTTTTACAGAAAAATCAGTATGATACATTTAGTCGGTTCGATTGACAGTGGACTACCTAACAGTACACCCTCTGGTCTTGGAGAGGCATGGCTTTACACAACCCATTTAAAAATGGTACAATTCCACTCACCCTAGCCGCGGGATGACATAACACCGCCTTTAATGGGTCTCTTCCTGTTGCAAGTAATAAGGCATAATCCAGCACTACTGCCCACGTGACTTTTCGGTTCTCAGGTAGCGTGGACCGTCTTCAATGACGGAAGGTGTGTATACCAGACACCTAGATAGAGTCTGACGTAAACTTTGCGCAGGCTTGTGGGATTCGGCATGTGTGCCAATCAATCAGCTTTCTCCGCGTGCCACATCTCAAAACATGGCTGCGGAGGCAGCAGTAACTCTCATCACATCACACTGCAACTTTGCTCTGTCCATGGTTCATATACGTCCATGGGTCATGCAGAAATAAAATGCTGTCAGCTTTGATAGTTTCCGTCTTTTGTGCTTTCCAGCACAATTCCCAAGTAATTTAGTTTCTCCAAGCCTCCTGTTTTCCTGTTACCTACAACCACCCCTGGTACTCACTATCCATGTTTATTAGTGTGTCTCATGACGTATTATGCAAATAATACATTTCAAATATTTTTGCATTTTCAAATACCCACTTGACATCATTTTCTGAAGCTCCTCTTGCAGGATGCCATCTGCATCAGTTTTGGAATCCATGTATTTTAGTTCTATGCTATTAATACATAACAGCAGCATCAGTTCTTTGCAAATCCAAAGGAAGTTGGCATGATTGTTCCAAAGGCAGCATCAGATAAAGAATCAGAAAGTGAAAACAATACCTACTTTCGCAACGGAGAGGATTACCCATTTGGAGGACATAACTGGCGCGTCACGCCAATCGCAGCACACAAAGTGTGCAAGAAATCATCAAGCTAGTTCAAAGGCATTTGTATCGTGTCTTAAGATGGCTTCCACCACTATTGCACCTCTGGGAATAATATGTTTACGGTCTCTATTCGAAAGAGGATTGGAGCAGTCCAATCAAAGCCTACCTTTTATTGCAAATGACTCTCGGTCATGCTAATTAAGGACATGTTCACATCAAAGTTGTGCTTGTCTTTAGTGTGCCCACCGCTATCATTTGAAAGGTACATTGAAGTGCTGTTTGTCAGGAGTCCCTCAGTGGTTCCTCCAGCAGACTCTGCCTGTGACGGTCAATATGTGGTCAGTGTATATCTTTTTCAGGAATTAGATTTGCAACAATTCTCTCAGCAACTGAGTCTGCCCTGTTCCTATTCTAATCTAAAAGTCTGGGTTCCTTTCAGGTACATTTAGAACATAGCGAATCACATTCTCTGGAATCTGCCCCTCCTAGAGGTCTTTGTGCAGAATCCAATGCCATTTAAGGCTTGCCAGAGTCCTGGATTCAGCTGATATACTGGCGCCCATGTTCCTCAGGCGGGCCCGTAAACCCCTAAAAAAGACTTCCACTGCTTCAATGTCGCTTTGCCAGTTTTTAAACTTCAATGAGTGTCTACATGGCCACACAGTCACTGGTCATCTTAAATATTTCTTCGGTGCTCCTGGCCAGGGCCAGTGCTTGACATCATCAAGGATCGATCTGAGCTGGTCTATCAGGTGATCTTGCACTTCTCTGCAAATGATGTGCAATTTCAACCTTTGACCAGCACATTTGTTGTTAGAGATAAAACGTATTAATACATTTCGCATTATGCTGTTCAGATCTTCAATAATGTGTACTTCGCCTATCCTATTATTTTCTCTTACTCTCCTAACTTTTCCTTATGTCTGCTTCCCTGGTATATATTCCAGTCTGATGCCACTGAGCTTACCCCGTCCCATAGTCCTCCTTCTGGACTTTTTCGTATTTAACTGTTTTCAGATGGCATATCCTTTTGCCTGGCTAATCTGATTGCTGCTCCTGTTGATCAATTCAGGAAATGAGAGGTTACTTGAAGGTTCAATGTCAGTAGACGAAAATGCAACACCATCCACTACTCTGAACCAGTCCTGTAATGCCCATTTTGGTACCATTATGTTTGTGGCTGTATAATGAATTTTTCTAGGAATGTTTTAGACACGGAAACAGAACAAAGTACTTGCTGAAAAATAGTACACATTGTTTTAAACAATCAACTATGCCAACAGTGGATTTCGTAATTTCCTGTACAATAGCGTTTCGTTGTCAGTGCACTGTGGCTTTAAAAAATATAACTAAAACTTCAGCTTCCTGGCACTGCGGATCATTGAAAGGCACACAGATACCTGGTGCCACCATCATTTATACACATTGTTGGGAGAGACATGTGATAATAAAGCTCACTTCTAAATGGTCCCTTGCCCACACATGGGGGGTCATCATGAAGTTGCCGGTAAGCCGGCAGTACTACCAGCGGCTTACCGGCAACCTCTGCTAACCGTTTCCGGCGCCCGATATCCTGTTATTACTAGGATATTGCGGGAAGCGGAGAAACAGTAAGTTCCCATCCCATGGAGTCCCATAGGACTCCATGGGATGGGAACCACTGAAGCACATGCCAGTTAATTATCTGCCGGTAGGGCCCTAAACGACAGGCAGGTCAGGCCTGGCAGTAGTTCACTGCGCCTACCAGGCAGAATCGGATTATACCGGTCCGGAAAAGGTGCTGGTACACGCTGTTACCGGCACGTTTTTCCGGACTGGTATAGCCATAATAAAGCCCATAGTCTTGCTGATCATCGTCTTGTCATCTGGCATTCACTGCATGGTTTTGCTGTGTAGACATCATGTGTCTAGAAAAAACACATGCTTAGAATAGCATTCAATTAGATGAATTTTCTCTGTTTGTCTGGGTACGCCTATTTTCTTGAATTTCTTTGGCACTTCAGCGGGCTTCACTTAATTTTTAAAAATAACTTTACCCTAACCCATTCTGAGTTAGATGCTGCCTTCACAAGGGCTTTGCGCTCCCAGTCTGCTGGTCCCTACTCACGCAGAGGGTAACAGTATATATACACCTTCCTTTGCATCAGGAATACCTCCCAGGTTCTTTGCATAATGCAAACGCATGCTTTTTTCCAGTTTGCCACTTTGGTGCAATTCTGCCCTTAGTAGACGCAGCCAGACTCTTGAGCAACTAACCCGCTTTAGGGCACCCGGATGAGCTTTTTTTCCATAAAGTATTGGGCTTTGCATTGCAGCTGAGCTGAGCGATTCCTTCGCTCAGCCTCGGCCACTCGCACAACCCAAGAGACACTGTGCTCGAGCGCCACCACACTCGCGCATGCGCGCATTGGCAGTGACGGAGCCCATGTGAGCTACTGAGTAAGCACCGGAGCATGACATGAAGCAAATCCACACCAGATCGAACACTGGGTTTATATCGTTTGAGCACACGGAGCGATCACTCTCCATACAGGACACAGGGTGTCTTTCAGTGGCTATGGCAAACGGACCACAATGGAGCACACGACCCGACCTTGGGTCCATTCATTTTTAGCTCACGGTGCGAGCACCCCCACAGCAGCTCAGAGCGTCTTTAAGGCCTAGACACATGAACTGCAAGTATTAAAGGATCAGAGGGCTCCAGAACAGCAGAGCGCAAAACAAGTCAGAGCCACAGGAGCCTCATTTAATACCCTAATCCGAAGGCAGTTGGCAACGCAATAAGCACATAAGACTGTCGGCAGTGAAAGAAAAAGTGGTGCTTATATCCCCATAGACTCTACCTACCTCATCTTGGAGGATGTGCCCTGCACCCTGCCCTGTCCAGGCACCCAGGCACTTTACATATCATTTTAAGGGACTCATAAAATGGAATCAGATGACGGAAGTGTGGGGAGTCAAGACCAGGTGGTTTTTGAGGATGATACGATGAGACTCTTAGTTTTAGAAGAGTCTTAGGAGATTCTCTGGTAGATGCGGGAGCCCAAGGAGTTTGCCCGCTACAGGAAAGACTTGAAGCACTATAGTGCTTAATTGGGGATGGCCTTAAGAAAAAAGGCTCTGAAGCAGACAGCAGCACGTCCTTCAGCAAACCTCAGAAATAGGCAGCGCATAAGGGGAGGGACCAGACCCGCAAGAGGAAGACCTCTTTGGCTCCCCGGGTCCACTGAAGAAGGGAAAAAGAAAGCCTTCTGAGGCTGTCAACGCATTTCAGAAGCTTAAAGGGTCTTTCATTAAACAGTCGACCGTGCCGAGCATCCTACCCCCTTCCTCAGGGGCACAAAGAATGGGGGATGAAAACTCTTCATCAGAGTCCAATCTGTCAGACACCACATCCTCGCCAAAGTCGAAGGGTGGAAAAGTGCAAAGAGAAGCACTTGGAGGAACCAAAAGAGAGCTGATGGATATGTTCCACTCCGAGCTGACTGTGCACCCCAGATCGAACAACTGACTTCCCTTGCCAATGGTGACTTCATACATGGCTCAAAGGCTACGCAAGCTGATTGACAAGGAAGTAAGATTGCAGATGCGATCGGAATGTCCTCGCCCAGACCTTCCAGGGAAAGTAGCTGAGACCCCAGACTCAGATCCTGAAAGGATCACCTTCATATCGAAAGCCTCTAGGGACCTTTAGAAGAGGCATGGACCGTGCCTGGAAAGGTTGCCGGGAAAAGGTCTTAGACATGGCAGGTCTGATAGCTAAAATCATGGATCTTGCGAAGAGAACCAGGGACACAGGTGAACCAGGGGATCCAAACACGCTAGCTTACTGGGCACAAAGGGCCATGTGCCTCAGGGCAAACGGCACTCTGTCTTCCGAGAGGAGAAGGAGTCTACTTTTGAAAATCAAATCAAAGTTAGGAGATCTAGCTAACAAAGCAGGCAAAGCCACTCAGGCCCTCCTGTATGGCGAGGCGTTAGCCAATGAAATGGGGAGATTTATGAGCACGTACCCTGTCAACAGGATGCCTTTTTCCCATCATGAGGTTGTGGCATTTGAGGGTGCAGAGGCGAGGATACTACCAGTACCCAGGAGCCCGAACAGGTGAGGAGTGCCTTAGTCTATCCCCCTGTGGGAGGCAGGATGCTTTTATGCTTAACTTAGTGGCGAGAGCTTTCCAGCGATGCATGGTCACTACAGACAGTAACAGGGTTTTGGCTACTAAAGTTCACAGCAGAGCCGATCAAGCAAGGCATATCCCATCACTTAGCAGAAGCGCAGCAAGAGCGCACACTCATAGAGAGAGCTGCGACAGCTAGTAAGCAAGGGCGTGATAGAACCCAATGACAATGCAGCATCAGCGTTCATAATCTGCATGTTGCTGGTACACAGAAAAGAGAAAGTAAGACCGGTCATCAACCTGAAGGAGCTCAATGGGCGGCTGGTTTACAGACACTTCAAGAAGGAGGGAGTCCACCTCCTCAGGGATATTCTCTGCAAAGGAGACTGGCTAATATGGTTGGATCTGAAAGATGCCTATCAAACGATCCCAGTGGCCAGAGAACACTGCAGGTTTCTGAGTGTGGCAGTCCAAATGCCTGCCTTTCGGCCTGGCTTCAACGCCCTGGTCCTTCATGAAGGTCATGATACCGGTGGAAGCAGTGTTGAGATAGAGAGGTATCCGAATGATAATGTACCTAGATCAGAGGTCTTCAAACTGTGGGGCGCACCCCCCGAGGGGGGCGCTACCGCATCCCAGGGGGGGCGCCGGAGCCCAGCATGAAATGTAAAAAAAAGAAAAATATTTTATTTTTTTTTTTTTAGATTGGAGGAAATGGGAAGGGCCAGCTCACATGGTCAGACTGGGCCATACAACGGTCTTAGGCACCAATTAAAAAATGGCCAGCAATTGCAAATGGATATTCAGTGTTTAGTCACAGACTGTTTGAACAGTGCCCAAGGGGTTGTTTTTTGTTCAAATGTAAACAAATGGTGATATTTAAAGAATATTTATTCAGCAACAATGGTCAAAACTACTAGCTGCATAGTGAAGTAACTCCTCAAACTGGCCCACATTGGCTAAAAAAGTGGCCCATTTTTACTTGCCTACACTAGCATTTTGCATTTTCGGTACGGTCATCGCCCTATTGCCCTATCGGCCAGTCCAAGCCTTCCGGCTCATCCATAATGGGTGAGGGGGCGTCCACCCACTGGCCACTTCACCCATTATGGAGGAGCCGAAGAGCCATCTCAGTGAAACACTGAGCACTCCCTCAACTGCTTTTTCCAGCTGAGGGAGTGCTCCTGGGCTGGCTGAACTGTCAAAGGGAAACTCTGTTTGCCTTTGACAGTTCATTTCCCCAGCCGCACATGATCACTGAGCCATGCAACGCTCGAGGCGTTTTGCTTCGCCAGCCTTGCATAGCTCATTGGAAATGCTGGCTGGGGCACTGCATTTATGTATGTGCGAGGGGGTGCTCCTGCGCCTCCTCGCACTTACGGGCAGAGCAACCTGGAGCGGGGCATTTTAGCAACCAAGAGAGGTACGTTTATGGCTATTTATTTTTTATTTAAATGTGTATGGATGTGCGTATGCTTGTGTTATGGGACTGTGGTGGGAGCAGGATGGGCGGCAGCACTGGGATAGTGGTGGGAGTATGGTGGGGAGAGCCCAGGGTCTGTATTGGGAGTAGGGTGCAGTGACGGCACACAAAGGTTCATAGCGATTTCTACATACTGTCCATCTGGCACTTTTGGGGGGGCCCGGCCTGCCCATACTTTGCTCAAGGGGGGCCCAGGCCAAAAAAGTTTGAAGACCACTGACCTAGATGATATCCTCATGCTAGTGAGCGACAGGTGGACCCTCATCAAACAGATGCAGTGGGCATCCCAGCTCCTTAACTCCCTGGGTTTCCTAATAAACTAGGAGAATTCCTAGTGCATCCCCAGGCAACACTTAGGATTCCTAGGGTTCATAGTAGACACCACCAAAGTGACTCTAGTGTTTCCAGCACTCAACATGAGACCTATAAAGAAGGAGCTGAGGGCAGCGTTAGCAAAACCGTGGATAACACTGCGAGCTCTAGTGAGGATAGTCAGTCTGTTAGCGTCTTCCATCCAAGCTATCTTTCCAGGGCCCATTGCACTACAGACCTCTGTAGAGACTCAAGATTCAGCACCTGCGGGAAAACGTCAGATACCATCAGTTAGTTCCCCTAGATCAGGAGGGAAAATTAGAGCTAGAATGGTGGCTTTAGAACATGGAAACCTGGAACGGGCGCGTGATCTCCGGAGACACCCCAGAACTGATCTTAGAATCGATGCGAACAGAGCAGACTGGGGAGCAAGGTGTGGCCACCTGGAAACAGGCAGCAAGTGGTCATAGGAGGAGTTATCACTCCACATCAATTGTCTGGAGATCTTTGCAGGCCGGTTTGCAATTAAAGCCTTTGCAAAAGGCCAGGCAGAGTGTTGCATTCTTCTCATGATGGGCAACATCTCCACAGTGTGGTACATCAACTGCCTGGGGGAATCTGGTCCCGTATCTTAGTAGAGCTAGCGAAAGACTTCTGGCATTATTGCCTCTATCAGGGAATCTCCATGACTGTGGAATATCTACTGGGAGTGCAGAGCGTGGTGGCAGATTGGAACTCCTGCTTCTGTCATCATTCCAGAAACTCGAAACTTCACAGGGATGTGTTGGCTCAAATAGCAGCCCTTTCGTGCCCTGCTGGACACATTATTTTCGCATCCAGATTGAACAGACTATTAGCCAGGTTCTTCAACTGGAGGCTGGACCCAGAAGCTCAGGGGGTGGATGCTTTCTTTCAAACATGGGCGCAGTTCACTATGCTTTTTCCCCCTCCATGATGCGAGCCAGGACTTTAGCAAAAATCCAGAGAGAGAACGCAGAAGCTGTGATAATAGCTCAGAACTGGAAATCACAAGCATGGTTTTCAGTTCTGATGGAACATTCTTATTTTTTTTCTTCGATTGCTTCCTCTCAGGCAGGATATCCTGTCAGACCATCAGGGCACTATCATCCTCTGACGAAAAGAGGCCAGCTTCCTCTGCTAGCACGCAGGGTGTTTGGAGCAAATAGAGCCTGTCAGGTATTTCGGGACCAGCTGCAGAATGTATCAAACTATCGTGGGCCCCCTCTACCCTCCGGAGCTATGAGGCAGCAAGAAGGAGATAGAGCCCATGGTGCAGCCAACGCTCTCTTCATCCCGTTTCAGCCCCTTTAGTTGAAGTGCTGAATTTCTTTGCATCTTTGACCAAAGGAGGCAATGCTTTGAGTACTGTAGGCGTATACAGGTCAGCAATATCAGCAGGACACAAACCTTTGGAAGGGGCTCTCGAAGGGGAACATCCAGCAGTAGTGACACTGCTGTGTGGTGTGAAGATTTGTACGCCCTGAACCTAAAACCCCCCATTTGTGGGACGTCAATGCAGTGCTAGAGCTATTAAGAGATTTCCCTCGTAACATGGATTTATCGGACCAGGACCTGTCAGGGAAGCTAGCCATGCTAATGTGTCTGGTATCCCATAAGAGAGCAGCAGATTTGAAAGTGCTCAAAGTGGACAGGAAAACTTTCAGGCCACACAGATTGTCTTTTTTGATTGCAAGAATGACGAAGGGCCACTCGTCGGTGATCTCATATCCCTATTTTCAGGAGCAGCCATAATTGTGCATAGCGCAATGTATCAAGGAATATGAGGCTTCCAATTGGAAGTGGTATGGACAAAGGCAGACTTACCAAGTAGAGTGGAGCCACAACAGCTGAAGTCCTGTGAGCAGCAAAGGGAACAGAGGCGCGCCTTTGATCCAGTGAGCTGACAGCTCGTTAGTGACCCTGGATTGCTCTGTCGCTGCTTGCCCATTGGAAGCAGGCAGCGAGTGAACAGCGCTCGTGTAGAAGCAGCATTGGTATAAAGAATCAGAAGCAGCACTCGCGTGTGAATGAAAGTGAGTCACACGTCACGGATACACACCAAACTATTGTAAAACAGAAGCAGCAGTATTGCCTTGTGAGTGAAGGTGATTTCCAAGTTGGTTTCAAACATCAAACCAGAGGAAAGCAGCAAAACCTTAGCAAATAAAAGTCAATGGGCCTCATTACACTGATGGCGCTAAGGGATTACCAGCACCGGTAAGGGCACCAGTGCCATTAATCCCTTAGCGCCATACTACGAGGTCCCTCAGCGGGTCCCGTCCTTAATGTGTGGCCAGACCACACGTTAAGGAAGGGACCCGCTGAGGGACTTCAGGGCAAATAACGGTACCGCTAATAGCGGTACCGTTATTTGCTCCTTCCCCATTCCCATTGAGCCCTATGGGGGCTCAATGGGAATGGGGAAGCGCCTTGGTGAATGGGGAATAACCGCCCTGCCAACCTTGGAATGGAGCAGTAATTCCCCCATTCACCAAGGCAGAATCGGTAAAATACTGGCGGCAACCATGGCGCTAGTAGCGCCATGGTTACCGCCGTCCGTGTAATGAGGCCCAATGACTGTAACTTTGAGAGTGTGAGTGTGTAGAGTACCCAAACACCCATGGGGACAACTTTGTTAAGAGTTGATAAGCATTGCCCAAGCCAAGAAAAACTGAAACCAAGAAAGCTACCATCTAACCAATATGGCCAACAGCAGAAGGGGGTTAATACAAAGTATATAAACTCTGAAACATATTGCCAATATTGTGTACAACATCTGGTGACAGTTGGGATACACACACATTGCCAAAAACAGGGCAGTGGCAGGAAGAGACCCTATTCCTATCAGTCTTTGGTTGCTTATGTAGTGGGGAACGAAGAGAGGCAAAAGGACTCCTTGGAGCAGATATCCACAATGAGAGGAGCGTTATTTGCAGAAGGGTATTGAAGAGCAACAATGTGAATCTTGGTTTCCCTTAAAAGTTGCTGGAAAATTTTGAAGCCACAATTGTTTTAATGCTGTGAAGCTGTTGGAATCTCTTATCAGTTGACATTGAACACAAAAGCACTTGTAATAGTGAAAAGCTGTTCAGGCAGGGGAGCATACCTGGATGGTTAACCTCTAGGCCTGGCAGGGAAGCAGGCCGAGTGTGGGAGTGCTACTAGGTTGTCTGGATACTTTATGTTATTTGTCAAGTCAGAGGATCTTTCACCACAAAAGCATTTGTAGTAGTGAAAAGCTGTCTGGACATGGACATATACCCGGATGGTCAACCTTTAGGCTTGTCAGGGAAGCAGACCAAGTGTGGGAGTGCTACAGGTTATCTTGACATTTTATGTTGTTTGAAGAGTCGGAGGAAGAGCCAAGCAAGGCTGTTACAGAGAAGTTGTATTTCTTGAGTTGTTAAAGGGGCAAATCATCCTGACAGAGACAATCATTGTTGCTATTAAGGAACTGAGAACCTATTTAAAGAGGAAGAAAACACGTATATCTTCTGTGATTAAACGTTTTGTTGACAAGTTGAATCTACATCGAACTGTGTTGGAACTTTTGTTACGAATTAGGATTTCCTTGTGTTCTTTCATGAACTTTGAAGTGGAATCGCGTATAATCCTGGGGAAGGGGAATTCGCCTAGGTTATGAAGAGAGACTGTAGTCACATATTGAGAGATTGTGGTAACATTACAATTTCAATCGTTAATGTTTTCTTGGAATTACCATGTATTTCCTTGTTTTCTTATGGTATGTATAAGTATGAAGGACAGATATCCTTTGTTATAGTGATTCCTCTTGTTTATTTTAGTCAGGGAAATATTTGTCAGGTTAGGGATAGTGAGGTGTTCATCCAACCTTATACTAAAATAAAATGGCATTTGTTGAAAAAAACTTCACAGTGTGGTCCACCTTACGTTTCTGACCCCTCACACTTTCCTGAGTGCCAAAAACAGAGGTTTACAATGTAAGAAGATTAATCTAAACGAAACAATGTGTGTGGGGGGATCTGCCTGCCAATAGTGTGCGGGGGCATCAGTGTAGACTCTTAGCATATTTTACTGAATATTAATGTAATTAACTCCCATCTAGATTGACCCAGGAGGAGCTTGGGGGGAGTTTAATACCTCCTCGCTCTTTCCTAGCGGGAAGTTTAGTTATATTTGTTTAAAGTAATTGGGTACATCTATTTTTCCTGTCATCCCCAGACTTCTCTAAAGAAAAGGGATGTTCTTGTCCAAAACCAAAATTCCTAACTGTCGCCCTTCCCAGGTGTTGCCTTTAAACAGAGGTGTGCTGAATATAACTGGAACCTGGGTTTTCGTTGCTGAGTTAAGTGAATCAAGTGTAATTCACCCATTGAAAAATGCACACATTTTCCTGAGAGTGACAAAGTGACCATGAAAGAAGAAAGGTTTTGTATTGCTTTGGGGTGAAGAAGAAAGAAAGATTCTATTAATCAAAGGTATTCTCAAAGGTCTGTGTGATTTCAAAACTGCTAGCATTTTCAAGTGTGCAGGGAATTGACACGAACAAAGGGCTGCATGTGAACTTGCTTTGAAAAACTTGTGCAGTGGTTTTTATATAAACCTTATCAAGGGATATTTATGCTCTAGTAATGTGCCACGGTATTAATACATTTTTTACATCAAAGGAGTTTGTGGGACAAGAGTTTTGATCTGCTTATTTGGCCTGTGTGCCCTGTACCTGAGACCACAAAAAGGTGTGTTTTGAAGCTTTATTTTGTGCCACAGAGAAGGTGGTGTGTGTAACAATTTACTGCAAGATTTATTGAACCTATAATTTAAATAAATATATATTCTTTCTATACCCCGGCCTGGTTCTTTGCTCTTTGTTGAGACAGGGGGAGGGATTTACGTGACTCTATATGAGTCATACACTGGGCTAGCTGAACAAAAATAATCGATGTGCTGTGGGTCATCTTGATTGGGTAGGGAAGGAACTCACCATGTTAAGTGTGATCTCTCAATATATCATTACAGTTGTTGACAAATCAAACCCTGACAGTCTAATTGTTCTGCAATCTGTGAAAAAAACCTAGAGTCCACAATTTTTCTTTTTTTGTGCTGTCATTCACTTTTCGCAACGTGCGACACCCCATGCAGCATCATGTGAAATAATGTTGGATGACCTTCGGAGCTACCAAAGGTCCTTCACAGGATCACCAAGGCTTATGACATTTAAGCAAGTAACCTTCTGCCAACTGTGCAAATGTATGGAAAGATGCATTTGCAGACTGCATTTGCGTTTGAGGCATAATTTCGATGGAAAGCACAGTCTCTCACTATCTCATAAGCTGTTTTATTTGTTTTATTTTGCAAGTGCACTCCCTCGTCTGATGCCATGCTGGGGCGGTGGGTGGCGGTTATGTGCGGCACATTTTATGAATGCTATATCATTAGGTAGCCTTATCGACTCTAAAGTGGGTTTTACAACATTTATTAGTTACATCCCTGCTGCTGTTATGAAACCTCTCTCCTTGCAAAAACTTTTAAAATCCTGTACTATCCCGTATACATTGCGGGAATCTATATAAGCAATCACTTGCTTCTCTTTGCTGCAATACATGTATGCATTCATGCAACTAATTCAGCCACATGCGCAGCGATGACAACTGTCAACTGCCCACATTTTGTCTCTGCTAGTGCACTACACACAGCATAAATGGATTTGAACTCCCCCTTTTTATTCCTCATTTAAGAACCATTCACATGGTATTTGAAATCTAGATTTTGTAATAGGATTTCCTGCAATTCTTTTCACTGTCTGCTTAACACTGCTGTCATTAAGTTGCAGTTGTACAGTTCCTGATCTGCCAGGAATGGTAGTCATAAGGCCGCAATTGCAACGGGACACGGTGTGATATGATCTGCATCAGCCTCAAGCTGGTATCTTCTAACCAGGACTCTATGAAATGACTTACTGCTTTTCACAAAAAGTTGAAATCTATATTTCCTTAGTCAACCTGCACATGATGATGGTTCAATTACACATTATATATGCCAGGGACAGCCAGTCAATTTAGCTGTCATTTTTATTTTGGAATAACCCTTATTCAAATAGACAGATTCCTTTTGGGTTAAATATTGTTTCAAATCAAATTGGATGTGTTTTTCTTTTCAGCATTATTTGTTTTCTGTTGTTCCTTTAAAAAAAAAACGAATGGGTTCATGTTTACATTTTTCATGTTGAATTTGCCTTTGTGCTCATTGTTTGTGTTTTCTTACAACATTACTTTTTCTGTTGTTGGTTCCTCACTTTTAGATGTCTAAATATACATTAATATTTCTCACACATATTGTCTAGTTAGCAAGCTGCTTTATTTATTTAGTTTTTGGATAATCTAGTTGATTCATCGGCATTACATTAAGCCGCCATGTTCATTTTATGAGGTTCAGAGAATGTTTTGTTTTCTAAAAAAATCAAAAATATTTTTGAAGTACCTTATCAATTCTTTCTCCTCTTTTCTTTGTTTTTTGCATAATTGTGAATCTTAATGACAATAGGGTCAACAGTACAACATATACACAGGTACCATAGATCTAGAAAATATGTGATTAAATCACTATTTAAGGTGGCATGCGAAAAGTACAAGTTGTATTCACAAGTTAAATACTTTTACACACAGGAACACTCCTTTGTTTGTGCCTTTTTGCTCCATTTGTTTTGGAGTTCCTCTTTGTTTCATTGCTTAACACTGCTGTCATTAAGTTGCAGTTGTACAGTTCCTGATCTGCCAGGAATGGTAGTCATAAGGCCGCAATTGCAACGGGACACGGTGTGATATGATCTGCATCAGCCTCAAGCTGGTATCTTCTAACCAGGACTCTATGAAATGACTTACTGCTTTTCACAAAAAGTTGAAATCTATATTTCCTTAGTCAACCTGCACATGATGATGGTTCAATTACACATTATATATGCCAGGGACAGCCAGTCAATTTAGCTGTCATTTTTATTTTGGAATAACCCTTATTCAAATAGACAGATTCCTTTTGGGTTAAATATTGTTTCAAATCAAATTGGATGTGTTTTTCTTTTCAGCATTATTTGTTTTCTGTTGTTCCTTTAAAAAAAAAACGAATGGGTTCATGTTTACATTTTTCATGTTGAATTTGCCTTTGTGCTCATTGTTTGTGTTTTCTTACAACATTACTTTTTCTGTTGTTGGTTCCTCACTTTTAGATGTCTAAATATACATTAATATTTCTCACACATATTGTCTAGTTAGCAAGCTGCTTTATTTATTTAGTTTTTGGATAATCTAGTTGATTCATCGGCATTACATTAAGCCGCCATGTTCATTTTATGAGGTTCAGAGAATGTTTTGTTTTCTAAAAAAATCAAAAATATTTTTGAAGTACCTTATCAATTCTTTCTCCTCTTTTCTTTGTTTTTTGCATAATTGTGAATCTTAATGACAATAGGGTCAACAGTACAACATATACACAGGTACCATAGATCTAGAAAATATGTGATTAAATCACTATTTAAGGTGGCATGCGAAAAGTACAAGTTGTATTCACAAGTTAAATACTTTTACACACAGGAACACTCCTTTGTTTGTGCCTTTTTGCTCCATTTGTTTTGGAGTTCCTCTTTGTTTCATTGCTTAACACTGCTGTCATTAACTTGCAGTTGTACAGTTCCTGATCTGCCAGGAATGGTAGTCATAAGGCCGCAATTGCAACGGGACATGGTGTGATATGATCTGATAAAATATGACAGGTGATTTATAACGTGCTTAATAACCAGAGGTTTCTAAGCGTGGACCCGGGATCGAACCTGTGGTGCTCTGTGTCGTCTTGCTTCCAAGGCGAGCACGTTACCCATGAGCTTTCCTCCCGAGGGTGACATTAGCTGATTTCGGCAGTATTCATTCACATTTTGCATATTTTAAAGTACGCAAATGCTGAGTTTTAGTTTTCAGTAACAATGTTGTGTCTGCCTGTAGTAAAGCTACCACAAGGAGCGATTCTAGCACTATATTTTCCGAGCTCAGGACTGCAAGTGAAGCTACAGATCACAGACAGGGAGCTAGCCCTGCTTCTACGGCCTGTAACGCTGTCCTTTAATAGATTATAGGGCGATGTTTACCCACATGCTTCCATGTTAATACAGTTTGTTCAGGACGTTCTCTTTCATGGCAATCTCAATGGGTTTTGGTGATTGGGTAACCCTAGGGCAGGTGAACTTGCCAATGCTTGTTTTGCTTCAGTGAATGCCTTTTCAGCTTCGTCTGTCCATGTTAAAGGGTCAGGTCTATTTAAATCAGTCAACTTTTGTAATGGCTTTTTATTGCCATTATGTGACTTAATAGCCACTGGGCAATATCCAGCAATGCCCAAAAATACCTACTTTGATAACTTGTTTTGGTGAATTTAGAATAATTGTAATTATTGTTTCTGTAAGGTTTGTACTTCCTGCTGATGTAGCGTTCCTAAGTAATATACTTTCTCCTTAGAAATGTACTCTTTTATTTTGAAGGTTGGCATCTCTTTCTTTCCACGGCTGTTACCATTGGTAATGTGTCTTTTTTGCAAGCTTCATAGGAGGGTGATGCCACCACTAGGTTGTCTGCATACTGCACCAATGCTGAACCACCAGAAACCTAATTTCAACTAAATATTTCTTTACGTCTTGTAAAAGGAGGGGTGGGCTTTCTGCATGCCTGAGTTAAACTGGCTCGGGTAAATGTATTCCAAAATTGACGAAAAGTGAATAGATTCTGATTATCTGGATGTATTTGAACTGAAATGAAGACTCAACATACATTAACATAGTGTGGCTGTGGGTGGTATACAGGACAATATAGTCCACAGATTGGGTACCATGGAAATGGATGGCAAAACAGCTGCATTTCCTGCTCTTAAATCTTACACAAATATATAGACCTCAAGGCCAGGTTTCTCTGTGGGTAGGATTGGTGTATAACATGGGCTAGTGGTTGTCACTAATATTCCTTGATCTAATAATGAGCTTATTACTAATACAATTCATGTTTCTGCCTTAGTTTTAAAAGGGTCTAGTGGTTTTCTGGTTAATGTCTTTGTTATATCTGCCGGAATGTCGAAGGGTATATGTTACAAATTAACCCCACTTCATTTGCATGCTGCAATCATAATTCCTGGGGCACCAAATCCCCTTGCTTTGTTTCTTCTATCTTTCTCTTTTTCTCTCCTGCCTGTTCTGTTTGCAACATAGCCATCATTTTAGTCTCATGTTCATTTGGAATGTTGGAAAACACTCTTTGCACAAATTCTTCAAATCCCAAGTGTTCATGGGGCCATGAATCATTACCAGGTTGACAGCAGTGTCAGCACACATTCCTGGTAACTGTCTCAGTGGGGTTTGTAGTTGTGCAGTTCTTGCATTCTAATCTGAACAGGCATGGGATAAGCCTATCATGGATGCACTTGCTGCTTGCAGAGCCAGTTGCTTCAGCATGGGTTTGGACACTTGCCATTGCTGCATAATGGGGTTGTGCTTGCTGGGAGCTTTGGGATCTCGCTTGCACCGCTTGAGCTTTCTGCATCGATTGTGCTTGTACCGGCTGATGCGCGTGTGGATTAGCCCTGCACGTCCTAATGTTTCAACGATAACTTTCTCATTCACACCCTCATCTGCCCCACCCTTACTCGTCCCTGCTCATTGTATATGTAATTAGCATCGCCCCTTTGTCCTGAACATTACTCTGCCTATGTGCAGCACTAGTTTATTTTTAAGTCTTGCATGTGTATCTTCTAAGCCCCTTATTCTTTATTCTCCAGATCTGTTTGAGCCCTCACCGAGCCAGTGTTGAAAAAGGTCCCGCTCTTGTGGCTTTACGTTTTTACTCTTATCCTCTGGGGCATGTCTTAAATGGAAAAGCTTTGTTAGGTCAAATTTTCAGTCTACTGCAGACTGTTACCACCCATCCCCTTTTGTTATGGAGCTCCACTTTTCTAAATATTTGTACATCTCTGGACGATAATGTGTATATATAAAGTATGCAGTCATTCCCTTATCAGCAGTGGATGGAGTCTTATCCATTTTGTATCAATTTTGTTATTCCCCAAATATGTTCTCATTATTATCTTTTGGTGTTCATTCTCAGATGTTGTACCTCCTTCGTGATCCGCCAACATAAAGCAAGTTCCCATTGTGTTTCCCTACAGAATACTTTTGCCTCTTGCCCTCAGCTTTTCTCCCCAATGGCTTTGCTCTCGGCACTCTGTTTGCATGTTTCCCGACTCGATTCAAGTTTCTGTACTGAAGATGGACATGAGGGACTGGTTCTATTTATTTATATTGATTGTCTGATTTGCAGATGATCCCATGATAAAAAAAATCTAAAGAAAAGTACCCAAAATAAGTTAGGATTTAGGAAGTTTTCTAAATAACTGGTGGGACTGGTGTTTAAGTATATAAGTATTTATTAGTTTCAGAAATGTGTGACCTTTCTGTTAAGGGCCAACACTATAGTCAAAGTAGAGGCAATGCACCCAATTGTAGGGAGCCCTCTGCCCAATCCCTTTATGCATGGGGGACATAGGAACATGTTACTTATATGGTGTGTTATTTCCTCCCCTAGACCATAATTGCAATGAAAATCACCCTCTAAACTGTATTTTCTGACCAAGCCGTTACTACTTTCTTTTACCCTCCCTGTATCTTCCAATGCAGCCTTAACCTACATTATACAAGCTTTTGCGCAGCTCAAGGAGAAGCACCAACCTTCACGGGCAGCTCTCCTTTAAGACTCCTTTTTAGAGGTCTTAAATTAGGCCTCTTAAATATATTTTGCACACTGGGGATCGAGGGGAAGCGCTCTGTTACTTTTCTTACCGTCTCAGCTGGGCATGGCGAATTCGAAGCGTGGCAGCAACAAACTGTAGAATCAGCTCAGACCAAATAATCCAATAGGAAACCAGGAAGCAAATATAGAAACAAGGTTTATTTCCATGTACCTGTGCAGAAATTGACAAATAAACTGGATTGTTGATGCCGATGAGTCCGAGATCGCGGAGGCCATGGCCTAGCTACAATCCGGGAAGATGCCGGGTCCCAACGGATTCCCGGTCGAGACGTGAAAAAGGCTGGGCAATGATAAGATGGCGATCCCCTCCACAAAATGTTCCTGGCGGCTAGAGGACAGGGTACTCTCCCCCAGGACCTACGGAAAGCCAGCATCGTGGTAATTCCTAAGCAAGGGAAACCCCCAAATCTATGTACATCATACAAACCGATCTTGCTTATTAATGGCGAAGCCAAAATCCTTGCCAAGGTATTAGCTACCAGGCTGCAGGTGGTCATATCCTCTCTAGTTCACCCTGATCACTGCGGCATTATGCCACACAGGTCCACTAGAATGAACCTATGCCGACTCCATTAATTGTTGGAACAAGCCCCAACTCTCGAAATGCCACTCGCCCTTATTGTGATTGACTTTGAGAAGGCGTTTGACTCGGTGTTATGGGAAAGCCTATGGGAGCCCATGAGGTGTATGGGGATTGGAGAAACCTTTCTTAGCTGGGTCCAGCTTCTATACGAAGCTCCGCAAGCAGAGGTTAGGGTAAATGGCTGGTCCTCCAGGACCTTCCCGCTGGGTAGGGGCACGCGGCAGGACTCTCCACTGTCCCCCCTCTTCTTTGCATTGGCAACTCAACCGCTAGCCCAGTGGCTCCGACAGGTTGCCACATGGTCCGGATTTCGTTGGCCGGAAGGACGGGAAGATAAGGTCTCCCTTTACACGGACGACCTATTACTCTATCTGAGCGACCCAAACCGCGCATGTCCAATGGTATCCCAGATGCTGATGGCATTTGGCGAATTCAGCGGTCTGAAAGTAAATTGGGGAAAATCGGTTCTTTTTCCAGTTAAAGGTGGTGACCGAGTAGAGAGGGAGGGCTTTCGCTATTTCGGTATATGGATCTCAGGGAACCTCTCAGAATGCGTGTCCTGTAACTTGCAACCACTAACCGAACGTTTCGCGGAGAAAGTTAAACACTGGATGCTACTCCCCCCTTACAATTATGGGTAGAGCGGCGCTCTTCAAGATGATGGCACTCACACGTTTTGTGTACGTGCTGCAGAACGCCCCACTTGCAATACCGGACCTGGAATTCGTCCGAGTGGAACGCCTCCTCAGGAAACTGATATGGAAAGGCGGGCAACCCCGTATTGCGTTGACAACGCTACAGAGGTCCATCTGGGAAGGGGGTGTTGGAGTCCCACATCTTCGATAATATTACTGGGCTAGCCAGTTAACACTGGTCAATGATCTGCCGCATGGGCACTGCAGACTCCCACACATTAGGGCAGAGATACCCACTACCCAGGAGATCCCACCACTCGCTATACTGTACCAGACCCTCCCTAAAACCCTTCCACAAACAAGCTCAGCACACATACTGGTCACCTGTAGGCAGGCACATACCCACATATTCTAGGGGAACAGGATAACTCTAGCACAACCACTGTGGCACAACTATATGCTCACTGAAGTGCGAAAACTGACTGTATGGGCTTGGTGGGTGGAGGCCGGGATAACTACAGTAGGTGATGTCACGACCGATAGTTCCACCCCCCCGTTTGAGACGCTGCAACAAAAGTTTGGAATTCCCGCGAATGAGCAATAGCACTATGTGCAATTGACACACGCCCTCAGTGGTCACAGGGAGGCACTCACGGACGCAACAGACTGTACACTCCTGGAACGCAATTTACTCACATAACACATTCCCACTAAAGTCACGTCTATTTTATATAAAGCCATTAACGCATTCGCTACTCCGGAGCTGACTAGCCTTAGAACTAAATGGGAAAGGGATGTCGACACCATAGAACCAGAGGACTGGATCCAAGTCCTGAGGCACCCGCGTGAAATCGCCATAGATTCCAAAATCCGACTGGTACAACTAAAAATACTGCACCAAGTCTACTATCCCCACGTGGCCCTGTTTAGATGGGGGTGGGCTACTGATCCTAACTGTCTGAAATGCCGGGGGGAGGAGGGCACCTTCATCCATCTTCTCTGGGAATGCCCCAGGATTAAAACCTTCTGGACGCAATGCTGTCAATTACTGACATGGATCCTGGGTCGCACAGTGGCATTAGAACCTATGCAATTGTTACTAGGGGTCCCAGATAAAAGCAATTCATACAAATGGGAGGGTATCTTCCTATCCAAAACAACAGGTTATATAAAGCGAGACATTGCACAGACATTGCACAGAAATGGGGTGCCCCGGAGAGTCCGACCCTGGCTCAGTGGCCTGCCGAAATGGACTTAATGTGCCTCAAAGGAACATAGAATATTTACCGCACGAGGATGCCCAGAAAAGACTACCAGGATCTGGGGAAAGTGGGAAGAGGGTGCAAACTAAAAACCACTGGAGGGTAATTGGGAGTGCATTGAGGACTATAGCACCGGACTATACGTTACAGGGACAAGTATGAAGTGGCACGATAAGGATGGCACGATGGACCTACTATGGTTGGGGGAGGCGGCGGGGAAGTTGTTTGTATGTTGTATAACTGTTATTAAACCAATAAAATATTATATTTTTAAAAAAGTTTGTCGCTGCCAAGTGACATAACCAATGCCTCTAATTGGTCTCTTCCTATTACACGTTAAAAAATAATGATCCTGCACTTTGTGCCCATTTTGTTCCAGTTCGGGTTCTCAATAGCATGGACCACCTTTAATGATGGAATGTGGGTATACCTGAGCCGTGGACAGAGCCTGTTGTAACATTTGCATGGTCTTATGGACTTCTGCATGTGCGCCAAACAGTTGGCTTCCTCACTGTGTCACCTCCCTAAACATGGCTGCCGATGTTGCATCATCTCATATCATGGCTGCAGCTTTCCTCTGCAATGGCTCATGTACATCCATGGCTCATGAAGAAATAAAATGCTTTTAGCTTCCACACCTAAAACTGTGCCTGTCTTTGCAGGCATGGGTATAGACAAAATTAGCTGGCAAGTACTTCATGAAACATCAATCACTTCCTTGTAGGTCAAACATCCCAACTTCAATCAATTCCTTGATTTCAAAGGGAGCCAATGAAGAGTGGCCAAGGCTAGAGAGATAGGGTAAAACTGCTCCCTACAATCAGAGAGTGATAGAATGAATTTCCTGCATTAGTATGGGAGAGCACAGGGGATTGGACCACTGAACGTAATCGCTTTCTAGGAAGCAACATTTTCGCTTTTTTATGGGAGACGAAACTGCCATTCGACCAACTGGGCCTTACTTTATGACAGTTTAGAATGCATCAGAAACATAAAGAATGAGCAGAGAATTGCCCATATAGGGTAATATTCCTGGCTTGGATAGTTCTAGCAATCAAGACTGTGTTAATGAGGCTGCTTTATATGGGCCAAAAAAATAGAACTCCTTCTAAGACAGCTGGTAAGGCAGTGGACATCCTCGAAATATGATACACACAGATATAACTGGGTGTCATTGGCATACTGATGGGTGGAGACTCTGCAGTCAGCAAGTACAGATTAAATAAAGTAGGTGAGAGAATGGAACCAATAGGCACACAACAACCGACACGCAAAGGGGACACCTGGTGAGGTCTGATGTAACAAATTTTAAATTTCTCAGATAGAAAAGATCAGAACCAGTGCAGGAAAAAAACAATGCCCATGGCAGATTTAAGATGGAAAAAAGCACCTCAGTGATACTCAATGATACAAAAGAACCAGTAAACAGGAGTTCCCACCATCAACCACCTAGTGCAGCACCTGGATGGCTGCCATCTCAGCCCCATCACATGGATGTAAGCCATACTGGTCAGGTCTTAGAAGGTTATTCGCTTAAATATGATATTGCAATTGAACAGCCACATATGTTTCGATTAGTTTTCCCAACAGTGTTGTAATAGGCGGGTTATAAGTCCATGTTTCACTGAGCGTGGAAAGAGACCATGTGAAAGTAATGCATTGAGAATCTGTAAAAGAGAGTCAACACAAATATTCGAGCATTTCTTAATCCACCATGCAGGAACAATATTCTCGTCTTTTGATGTTGGCTTTAGAGAGTAGGTTGAAACAAGATAGATACAGAATCTAACAGATCAATAGAATCTGCTCTCCTCTATCTTAGATGTAAGTTCTGATTTTAGGTTTAATGTTTTATCTGTGGAACATTCATTAACCAAGGCACACATTCCTGGTAAAAATTGTACTGCAGACAGAGCAGATGGGTCACTATAGTACTTTGCAGTTTGAAATAAAGTACAAGATATATTTACATGTACGTATACATTAGCTGATACGCTTTCTTTTTTGTGTTCCATGCAGGAAAGTGTCAATTTTATAGGGAGAGATATTTTGATACATAGCTTTATAAACCCAGGGCTGCCACTGATAGTACAGGGATACCTTAATATGCAAAGACATATTAGATTTAGAAGGACGAGATAAGGAGTTGTCGCCTAAAGGAGCAGGAAAACCATAGGTTCAGGGAGACAAAGATGTAAAGTTTCCAAGTGTGCTGTGGAAGATAGATAGGGGCAAAAATGAAAAGCCTCAGATTTACTCAAAGGAGAAGAATTATTACTGTCAGTAGGAGCTGCAGAAAGAACACGTGTTGTTTTATATCCAACTGAGACGTTTTCTCTATGGGTAGACCATAAAAGCAGTTTTGAAATTCATTTTCTAAAAGATAACATTTTTTTCAAAAATCAGAGAGAATCAGAAGTTGTGAAGCAGCATGGGCTCACATATATCTGTGGGTACAGCCGTTTCATACAAAAGAAAATAATCACCAACACTAATGTCAAGTATGAATTGCTCACACATGTAGGTCTTTACAGGTACAAGTTCATATGGGGACCATTTGCTAAGGAAGTTGTTGAGCAAATAGAGGAACGCCATGCAAATTAGGAATATTGTGCGTGAAAACATCATAGAGTACTAGCTATTGACACCCTATTCCCAAACAATTTAACCCAGATTTGGGTGTCATCTGCATAGTTCAAAATTGAGGACCACCCTGTCTAATAGAATCAGCCTGCAGTCTACTGCAAAGGTGAACTAGTGATGGTGACAACAGTAATCCCTGGAGGACTCTGCAGGTCATTAGATGTCACATTTCTAAGCATGAAAGCAATACCTGATGGTCCACCTTATCAAGGAGGACCAAGGCCACGGATGTAGCATTATCCCTCTCCGTCCACATTAGATCGAGCATTGATGTTGCTAGCTCTGTGCTGCAACCAGTTCTAACTCCAATTTCTGCAGTGTCAGAAACACTTATTCAAAGCACCTGGTGAGCTGATGGGTTGCTACCTATTGTCATTATTTAGCTACATGATGTAGGTGGTATATGGGAAAGAATTTAGAGAGGTATTCCCAAACTAGAAGTTTATTTTTCACAGAGGATGTATCGCTGTCTGTTCCCAGTTGTTAGGTAAGATCACCAATTCCAATGACTTATTAAATAACTCAGTAACATGCTTCTTTAGAAATGGAAAGATATCTTTAGCTTTTTTGGTTGGCAAGAGATCTAAGGGAGATCAAGAGACAGAGGCAGAAGACCACAAAAGAGCATATCAAGTGATTAATATCATGCAACAACGGTGTTCTATACATTTTAAAGCACTTGCTTCATGATTACCTTTCAGTGAAAGGTAGAGGGAGGGTAATGGACATTATTTGTTTGCCCTTACTACAAGATCTGAATGAGAGGTTGCCCTCGAATGATGGCAACTCAGGGCACAAAGACATATATGGCCTGGTGGGGGCATCTATGACACTAAAGCCTCTCCTTCACCAGGAAAACACTTGGAGTGGGCCTTTCTCTGGTGATGCATTCAGGGACACTGACATTGCAGTACTAAGAATGCCCCTACCCCACTCTAGTTAATATGAGAATGATGGTGTCCATGATTCGGGTGCACTAACAGAGTTCACAGACTTATTATTGAACAACAAATTATACAGTTGGGTTTAGCGGCGGCCAGATCGGAGAGGATGCCAATCACTCTGGTGGTGGATTAACAGCACAGGGGAGAGGTTCAGGTGATGACATGTACCGGCAGTGGCCGGTGAATGGAAAATTTCGATGGTTGGACATTGGGGCATTGAGAAAGGCACATGGTTGCAAAAGGGTACAAAGCTGAATATATAAACCCCAAGAGTTGGGGGAGTTGTGGGTCATGGTATGGCCACCCACAATGCAAGGTGGAGCAAGAGGCCAATCCTAGATGAGGAGGAACGTAACTCTTTATGCAAGTGATTTTCTTCTGCCACCAAAAAGGTTCAGAGTTTCTCACACCATATATCAGGATAATATGGCAAAATCCCTTAAGCATCAGATCGTACCAGAATCTTAGGCTTAGGCTTAGTTTGATTTATAGTGCACAGATATCACCCAATGGCATCAATGCGCTAATGACGAAAGGTATAGCTCTGCATATTGTGTTATTGTCCAAAGAGACAATTCTTTAGGCCTTCACAGAAGGTTGGCAAGTTGCTTTCCAAGTGTAACTTCAATGGTAATTTGTTCGAGTGTATTGATGCCTAATAGGAGAAAGCCCTGTTCCCTGTTATAGATTTGCGAATTCTGGGTGCATTAAGCAGGTGCTGACACTGAGCTCTTAAAGTTATTTCATGTTTAAACCACCATAGTCTGGTGGACACAAATTGAATTTTTAAACCAAACATTGTCTTGTGAACAAGACACATAGCCATAAACAACATTATTTTCCTGACTGGCAGAAAGTGTAAGGATCCCAATGTTGGTCATATGTGTTCATATTTTCTGGCTTCAATCATAAGTCTGGATGTTACATTTTACACTCATTGAGATCCATATAGACCATCCATCTTATAGCATTTTTGCACTCATAACAAAAAAACTAAATTTGTTATTTTTCAATGGGCCACACATTATTTGAGATTTCAGCTAAAACGGCACACAATATAGTATTTTAGCCACCTGCCACTCATTATAATTAGTCTAGTCAACACATCTGTGTCAATTTCTGATTTTCTGTGCCAACAGCACTAGTGGTCCAAAATCTCATACATAATTAATTTACATGAAGAAAATCTCTTTGTGAGAGATTGAGTTCACCCAGGAGGTACTGAAGATATAGAAGATCCAAATTATCTCACAGGTTCCCGGGTTTTCATGAAAACAATTATTGGAGAGTCCATCTACCAGCATCTGTGAAGGAACTAGAGATGGAGACAATGCTTGAGGTGTTCTTAATTCACTTAGGGTAATGAAAAGATACTTGGATTACAATCAAGCCTCGTTTGTAACCTTCTTCCATCAACTAAACATAGATGGACATAGTGCTCTGGTAACCAGTATAGATTAAAGAGGCAAATTAATCCAAAACTGAATCCAAAATTAGTCTAACCAGATCATGGTATGTGTGAAGGATAGTTAGTGGCCAAAAGCCAAGTTGTCAAAGGTGATAGGTAGCTCAGATATATTCAGATTATGAGTAGCATCAAACCAGTAATTCACCAAGAATAATAAGAGTGTTTATCCAATATAATTTCTCTTGTTGCTGCTTATATTATTTCTAAGAAATCTTTCCTCATATAGGGAGATCTGTAAATCAATAGTAAATGTTATGTCCCTGTCCAATATGAAATGATATCTTCAAACATAGCTTTATTCGGTTGTAAAAACCATAAAAGCAACAACACAGCACACATTGCTTATACAATAATAAAACAAAAGACAAATCATCAACATCATGTACATCAAACACCAGCCCATGCACAAAAGCATTCAAACAGCAATGCTGAAATAATTTAACAACTTAACACAATGGGCCTCATTACGACCCAGGCGTTAAGGGTGAACGCCGTCGTTAACCCTTAACGCCTATTCTGATTTTAACGGCTGCTTTTAGCAGCCGTTAAAATCCATGGCGCTAACCTTCCATGATGCTAATTACGCCATCGTAATTTACGGTGGCGTAATTAGCGCCTTCCCCACTCCCATTATGCCCTATGGGGCAAAAATGGGAATGGGGAAGGGAAAATGGGAAATGGGGATTTACCGCCCCACTCACCTTGGAATGGGGTGGTAAATCCGCCATCCACCATGGTGTAAACATTGTTTACACCATGGTGGTAAAGTTGGCGCAATTAGCGCCTGGGTTGTAATGACCCCCCATGTTCCAAGAATACCTAATCTTCTTAACCTGACCCTAAAAATATATTTCGATATAAAATAAACAGCATTCAGATCATTTGTGGTTTTACAAAAAAGTACAGCTGTAGCTGTCAGTCTAACATCCCTCAGCCTGAAAGGTGGCAGCAAATAACATTCACTCAGTATCTTGTATCCTGGGCAGAACAATAAAAAATGTATTGTAGATTCCTGGGGCGATCCGCAAACTTTACATTAACAATCATTAAGACTTGAACACTTATTTCTAAATGTAGTGTTATTATACAGCTGGATATATAAGGCTTGAGCGTATCCAGGACCAACACAGTCTAGAAAAGGTGCAAAGCCCTCTGTTGGTTTTAACTCAATATACAAAGAACCAGTACTCAATTTGATACAAGTCTGTCTCATGTTATTAATCGTTGCTTCATGGCCCTGTTTTTTCACCATCTCCTTTACACCAGAAGTCAAACCTACAGGGCTTGATCAAAGTGTGTCCTGCTCCAAACTCGCTAAGCCATTACCAATATACCTGAGCCAGGGCAAAGAGCCCAATCCCGAAACATTCAACAGGCTGATGATCGCATCTCCATATTTACCCAATTCAGGTGCACACCATATTCTAGTCCAATATAACAATGGTTTATTCACCAATACCACAGATATTGTATTAACTCATGGTCACATTACCACCACAGGGTAGCCATGGGTGCTCCTTTGGGTTGCATGAGTCGGGCTCTTAAAAAATTATTATCAATGAAATTTAAGAAGGCATTTAAGCAGTGCCCCCACAATTTGGCCCTGTACAAAGCTGCTGCCCAGCCTTGGGATTTATATAATTGTATGGCAGGTGTGACTGCACCCCTGCCATGATATTAATGAAAGTGACAAACTCCTCCACTATATTTCTCTAAGGTCCCCACAGCCTTTGTTTGATGAACCAACCAGGTAAGATCCTCGTAGAACCTAATCCCCAAGAAATCATATGAGCTCACCTGTTGCAGAACACAGTCCTGATTTACAATCTTCAATGTAATTTTCTTGCTAGACTTTTGGCCAAATATCATCACTTTGGTCTTTTCTGAGTTGAGCACCATAGAGACTTCCTTGCTTTTCCCAACAAAGGATTGTAGGTTGTGTCTCAGACCCATCCGGGTAGTTGATAGTAACACTGTGTCATCTCTGTAAAATACCGTGGGGAGCCAATCCTTCCCCAGTTTTGGTGGGTCGAGGCTACAGACTGACAGGTCCTCAATGATTACATGAATGTGTATACAAAACAGGAGGGGAGCCAGCACACACCCCTGGCAAACCCCCCTCTCTAACACAAAAGGTTCTGTTTTCTCCCCTCCTGATGCCTGATTACCAGTGTATAGGGACTGTATGTTAGCCAGAAGATACCCTGGGGCACCCTTATTTCTTAAAACTGACCATAGTTTACTACGTAAAACACAATCAAGCGGAGTGCGTAAATACACAAATATTGCATATATTCTACAGTGCTGTAGGGATACATACTTAGCCAGGATCGCACTTAACCTAACGCACTGATTCACATTGCTGATCCTGGTCTGAAATCCAGCTTATAGATGGTTAATATGTCCTCCCTCAGATGCCGAGTATTGAAGGCAGGTCAAAAGCACTTTGGCATAAACCTTACCTACAACATCCAAAAGGGAGATGGGCCTGTAATTACCCGGATGCTTCTTATCTCCCTTCTTAAATATTGGTAGAATTGTTGCCTCCTGCCAAGAATGAGGAACATTTCCAGACCTAGCAACATAGTCAAACACACTGGTCAACAATGGAGCACATATGCTAAACTCATCTTTGAGCAGATCAATGGGTACTCCATCGGGGTCCGGCGCCTTTACACTCCCCAACTCTTTGATGGCCACCTCAGCAATTGTAAATGATTAACAATCCTCGCCTGGGTACTCAGTGCTGAGGCACTAAGACACTAGAAAGGCTTGAAGGTGATTTGTGCGTGCAGTGTGAGCCAGTGAAGGTCGATGAGGGCCAGGGTGATGTGGTTGCATCTGTATAGACACTTGATGAGGCGTGCGGCCGCGTGTGTGCCACTTCCCAGGGACACAAGCGAGTATGATGGGAGGCCGTCAAAGGGGGCATTGCCCCCATCCAGGTAGGATATCACCAGTGCTTGATCAGTGGTGCTAAAGCTATCTGGAGGGAGGAAGGGATTGGGTTTACGCAGGAGGGAGAGCTGATACCACGCTGTCTGAATTTTCTTAGCTATGTGTGTCTTGAAGGAGAGGTGTTTGTCGATGTGGAACCCAAGGGACTTGGCGTAGAAGGTGAGCTTGGGGGTATCAGTGGGGCATGAGGAACGAAAGTCCTAGATGTGACTAAATACTGTGGATCCTTAATAAGGCTTCTGTATTGTCATGGCACAAACACATCAGTACCTACATGACCCAGGTGAATGGTCAGCAGAAGTACTGTGACTCTCCACCGAACCGGGTGGGTCTCCCCGAATCTTTCTGGCTCTGAGTTGTTCAGTGGCAAGCTAGCAAAGAATTAGAATATACCAATATCCCTTTCTGAAGTGTAGATACTAATATATGAATTTTGCCTATGGTACTGTAAAACCTAAATTCTTCTCATCTACTCCTGCAATCTCAGTCATAAGGTTGAATTCACAATGAATGAAGCCAGCAGCTTCTCACTGAACCCATGGTGTGCTGGTAGGGCTGCCTCCTCACGTGGGTATTCTAAAATTGTCTGATGGTGAGAAGGCCTACTTTTACAAGTAGCAATCAGGGTTGTGGTTTCAGCCTGAGCTTTCCTTACTGGTGGGTGATCAAATCAGGCAAATTGTGTCATCAGTGCATGGAGCTGTGGAAATGAGAGGCATCATGCATTTATGCCTCCATTTCCTGCTCTGCTGTATGTTCATACTGACACAAGATGGAGTAGAGGACAGAGTGGACATAAGATCTCTG
Source organism: Ambystoma mexicanum (assembly GCF_040938575.1). Classification (NCBI taxonomy): domain Eukaryota; kingdom Metazoa; phylum Chordata; class Amphibia; order Caudata; family Ambystomatidae; genus Ambystoma; species Ambystoma mexicanum. The sequence goes on from NC_090933.1 coordinate 343,917,072, forward strand.
CAGTGCTCAACTCCTGTGTCTTGTGTGACAACTACATTTTATGCATGCATGAGATTTTCATGCAGGCATAAATCGAATGGATTACTAAGGAATCCACCTCAGTTTTGCACCTGGTCAAAAGAACTTTGATAAACCTTTTTTTATCAAAAAAGAACACTTTTGATCATACTGTGAATTTAATTTGCTGTAGGTTAATACTACTAGATTGAAACCGGTACTGTGAGGCATTGTCACAGTTGTGGTTTGCATATATACGTTCTTGAGTCCTTGTATCAGGTGTTTCTCGCTGTGGATAAAATGGTGCGTGGTGATTGAACAAAAGCCGGGGAAGGACTTTTCTTTTCGAGTAAGGCGAATGAACAGGTTCAAAGTCCAAAGAAGGGGTCACAATTGCTTGCTGGTAAGACGGGACATCATTCTCAGCCTCAGCCTCCAAAGCCAGATTGCACGAAATACGGAAGGAGCCCTCTTTGCAAATGTAATTGATTCCCTCAGCCTGAAGGTTCTCTATTTAAAAAAGAACTGCAAATTTTGCACGTTACTGGCTTACAGTCGGGTGGCTGATTATGCATGCATTTGTCATGGCTGTATGGAACTAAGGTCCTTTTTAGAGGACGTAAGTCAAATCCTGAATGTTACTGTCACCTTGAACCAGAGGCGTCTCTAGGGGGCGCCATAGCCCTGGGGCTCTTGGTTGTAGCCCTCGATAGCTCAGGGGCTACAACCAAAAGTCTAGCTAGCCCCGACTCCCGACAGATCCCCCCGCCCGACATTAGCGTAGCCTCGGATCTTTTCCAGACCTAGCAACACCCCTGCCTTAAACGATCAGGCTCAGGATTAGTTGTATTATTGAAAGAAAATTAAATCATGATCTAGCAAAATGTGAAAGAACACTATGAGTGAAAATATACCAGGTTCTAGGAAAAAGGAAGCAATGGTAAAACTATGGAACCGGGACATTGGAAAAACTCTACGAACGCTAACGGACAAAAACATGGCTGCTGTGTTCAGAAATCTTCCTAGACTGACATTGTATAAGCAATAGCATTCAGGTGGCATGGGTCAACTAGACCTACTCCAATTTACTAGCCGACAAGAAATAAAATGGCTGCCCATAGAGCATCGAGAAGCTTCCCAAGTATTCTGGGATTCTCTTCCTGATGTTCAGACACTGCAATCTAAAGAGACTGTGACTCTCACAAGGATGCCTGCTGGAAAAGAAGTACATTCTCTCTAAAAATGGCGCACTGTTATCAACTTGCCCGATATCAACTGTGTGGCTCAACCAATCCTATTTCTTGTTTGTATTCTGGTATTTGTAGCTTTCTACTTCCATTATTAAAGCAGTCCCTGAACGCAAGAGAGAAAACAGCTCTGACTCGACTAGCCATGGATAAATAGAACATGTGATTATTTTGAAGCAGCTTCCACTACTGGAACAGCAGCGTTAGAATGCGTACCGTGTGCTTTTTAAAACGCTGTGAGATTAATAAGCATGGGAATTCGTTATTGGTATGAAGAAGCAAGCCCTGCAACTTAAACTGATGGGTAGCTGGTCAAAACAGATGGGTTCGACGACCCCCTTCTGCCAGTGACTTCCACCCGTCTCCCATCTGCACTTTCGCTTCTAACTGTTTTTATGGGCCTGCAGTTTCGTAATGGCGCCAGCTGGAACCATTTTAAAACAATAAACATGACATTTACCAGCAGACTCAGCTCTATGATAAAAAAAAGTAACGTTTTAGAGAGAGAACAAAAGCCTTTCCAAATAATTGAGAGAATAGGACAGTTGTAGAATTACTTTAAAAAACGCTAAATTCGCAATATGTTGAGGATGAAACTATAGAGTCCCGGTTAATGACTGCGCAAACAACTGAAATGCAATTACTATTTGTAGAAAAACTTAATAAAATATGACCTTGGCCTTAAAATGTTTCCACATTTGAAGCTTGCTCGGCCCGGGCTCATTCTTGCGGTTTTGACTGCGCTGGGAAGCCCAGAAATGCTGTAAACAGATTTGCGAGTTTCCATTCGCGGTGCCAAATTTCCAAGTCTGCTGAACCCTTTTCAAACAGAAAAAGATAATGAAGTGCGCAGTGCCCTGCTCTACACGATGCATCGTTATGAAAAGAAATGGGTGCCTGACAGGAAGTCAGGAGGGGAGACACACATTTGAAACATTAAGTTAAAAAAATGCACCTTTTTGTCAAAAACGTCAGCTAAAAATGTGCCAGTGTTCGTCCTTTCCAAGTCCTGTGGAAAGTTTTTAAACGTCATAAGCTGCGAACAATGACCCCCCCTCCAGCTATGAACTGCCTTTTATTTTTAAATTAATTCATTGTAAGTACTTCTGATTTGAAGTGTGGAATATAAACCAAAGATATTTCCACATCGTCCATGTAATTAATAAATGCAAGTCAGAAGTTTATGACCTTCTCGCTTGCACACATTTCTGCATAGTTTATTCCCCAAATAAAATCAATGCGGCCTGCAGACGAACCCTCTTGAAAATGCCATCTGGCCATTTCCTTTTTTGCAAAAGGTGTGAGAACCCCACTGATGAAAAGGCACGATGCCAAATAATCTGCTCTATGACATGGTTCCCATTCAGAAGGGCCTACTATCTGGTCTTAGCTATCTCGACTATACCACCACAGAAGAAATATCCCTTCACAGTCTAGTCCGGTCCACAGAGACCATTTCGTACCCAAATGCTCCGCCTCTTAGCAAGAGTGCCCACTGCGACACGTGTTTCTTCGTTGTTCACCATCGTTAGGGAAGTTGAGGTGTGGTGTCTCTCTAGGAACAAAGAAAAAGGGGTCCACGGATGGTTTTACCTTCATAATTTAGGTGTAAACTCCAAGCATTTCAACATTTGACAAATTTGAGAGCCAACATGCAGAGAACAAACGAAAACAAACCTGTTCTGTGGGAAATAGATTGCCTACACATGAATGTCTATATTCATGAGTTAGGTCTCTATGCCGTACCCTCTCTATTGCTCACCTTTTTCCTTGTACAAACGCTGTGATACCCGTGGGTCTGGGCGTTACACAAATGTAAAATAATTAAAAGGCCAGAGGTGCTTTGCCTTCAGTTGCCTTCAGTTCAAAAGGGTTAGTTCCTTTTTCAAAGTATCCCCGTCTTTATTTTGAATAAGAGAATTTGGAAGTTCGAAAGATGAGGGAATTTAGTTAAGCCATGCCCGCGTAAGCACTGAGATGTTTTTTCTGTTATTTTGTGTTTCTTTTCTAGCTCTCTTACTTTCCAATTTCTAATTTTTTCAGCCAGTCTGGCTATCTTCTAACTAGAGGTCTGTTATTTTCCCCTTTTTTGTGGCCTTGAGGACATCCCACTTAACTTACCCTCTTATCTTATCAGGGTTGTTATTCAATAAGTAGCCCATGATGTGTATCCTTGTCCTATCTCAGACTAGTAAGTCTGTCAGGTAAGAAACATTACCTTTGTGGACAAGATAAAGCTAACCCTAATAGATGCAAGGTCTGAGATGGCGATGCTGTCAATATTAGCTGATCCAACCATGGAAAATCTACCGGTGCTTGAAAATCAAAAGCACATTTTCAGATCTGACTGATACCACTATGGATACGTTAAGACATGCTTTTAGGTAGGGTGCAGGTCTATTGTATGCACCCTTCAGCCTAATTGGAAACACTCTGGGTGGAGAGGCATCCAGTGAAAAGTACAGCACCAACTCAATGTCCCCATGGAGTAAATGTGTTGCTCTCTAAAAATGTAGTTATTGTGGTATGACGGTGCTGAAGGAAATGTCATCATTCCTCCTCCAATATATACCATACACAGAGTATATGGTGATCTTTACCGCACCCAATGACCCTTCAACTTGAACAAATCTTTCCTTTGGGCCAAACGTATCCCTTATCTACTTGAAAGAAATATTCTTATGGATCAAAATGGATACTATGCATATTTTGTTATTTGTTGTGCAAATCACTACAGAGGATGGGTAAGATGTTGCATGGCATTTCATCAATCACCCAACGGGAACAATTACATATACATTTTCTACTGCCAAGTCCAGGTGTTACTTACTGGTTATCTCTGATTGGCTTTGCATCATTTAAAAAAAAGTCATCCACTACATAACCTCCCTACAGAAGGTGGAGGGTTTTAGTTATGGCGTTACCAAGCTCAGGATGGGAGGAGGAGGGTGGGGCATCCCCTCATTGCATTTAGAACAAAAACTCTGAGGAGGATTTCGAAAGGACAAGGATTGAGTGAGGCCCTGAACACCAGGACATTGCGAGAAACTACCAAATAATACCCTAGAAATTAATTGCTGTACTTATAACTGTGTATATCCAGACTGTTAAGAGATGTAATATTTGTAGTCAACTGGGTAGGTCAAGTTTAGATTTGGTGGTCGTTATCTGGAGCGAAAAAGTAGAAGAAGAGGTGACTGTCAAGAAGTGAAGCTTTAACAGATGAAAATGACGTAACAGTCCTTAAATAAATGAGATACCACCACACTAATGAATTGTGTTTACAAGTCACATTAATTAGCAATTTGGGTTGGACTTTGACTTTGGAGGATGGCCCAGATCTGATTTTAATAGGGCTTGTCACGCTTTAGTTATAGCCGAGACCAACTAATCAATGGTGGAATCCAATGCTAACCAGAGGAATCCACCATTTTTTAAGAAATGCTCTACTTTTTGTGTTTCTCAGAATCAGGTCCTAGAAATCCTATACACTGTAGGTCCTAGAAATAATCCACATACTGCAGAGTAAAGGTTTATATGCCGAACGCAGGCTGGAGCCATTCCTCGCAGACCTGTCAAAGAAGGAGCTGCTCCTATACAGACAAGCTCTTACCAGCTAGGGAAGAAATCTCCAGGCGAGAGAGTCCCCAGGAGTTAGACTTTGTTGCTCTGGACCTAAATTTAAGGTTTTAAAAGAACCATGAGGCTCCAAAGTGTGATCTTCCATTCAATTCAGCTAAAAGCGAAAATGGTCCTTGAGGTGCATGATTAGCAACCAATGAGTAACACTTTGCCCCAGGGGTGAGACCCACACTCAATGAGTGAACATGTGCTCAATGATGTTCCGCTCGCATCTCATAAGTGAGACTGTTAATCAAAGGTGTGAGATGCCCAATTAATTGGACTGTTCTCTCATTAGTGAGACTGCCATCCAATGATTGCAAATCTGTTCCCAGGTATTAGATTCACACCAAGTGTATAGTTCTGGGCACACCCAATTGTAGAATACTCGAATCATGCCATTTTCAGGTGAATTAAGTTGTATCAAAACAACAAACGTTTACAGTGTTTTGGAGGGAAATGATCCACCAGGAGGGCTTTGCTGGGAAGGGCTGGTTGCCATCTACAAGTCTCTGAGGAACATGGGCCACATCCTTCTAAAGAACTGAGGTATTTCCACCCCTGCCAAAACCAAACAAGACTGGTTCTATTGCACAGCAGTAGCAATGTCATAGTATTCAGTTGCAGCCTGAGAAGGCATGCTATTGATAGGTTACTATTTCTATAGCTGGGGTGCAAAGATAATATTCTGGTGTCACCCACATTTTATGAAAACCGCCCTGAATAGTTGCTGGTGTCACACACTTTTTATAGTGACATGCCTGAATAGTGGGAGTCACTTCTGAAGCATTTCATGTGGGAGGACAAGAAAGGTTTAGTGCTCAAAACCATAAAATAATATTCTGTCGTATACCTGAAGATAACCCTCATAACAGTTATTATTTAAGCTATAAATGTTTTCCTGACAATGGCACCTATTTGATCTATATGACCTCACACTCCGGTAAGCTCGTTCAGCGGGTTAACCGCTTGTTGCTGTGATCTGCATTTTATCTGCAGGTCACAGGTTCAAATCCCAGCAAGACCAGCTCAGTCTTTCATCCTTCTGACGTTGCTAAGTGAGTACCAAATTCGATTGGGTAATAATAGTAATGTATCTAAGTATGTCCTCTGTAAAGTGCCTTAGATAAAAGCGCTATATTCAAAACAAATTATTACATTCATCTAAATTGTTGATGACCCGTGGAAGAGCCTCTGTATTTTGCATTATATGTAAAAAGTAAACAGCCAGATGGGATATACTTGCCCTAAATTAAAGGGATTTAAGTCAGAGGTTGTCCTGTGTCACATCAGAAGGGAGAGTTGGAACTCTCACTTTTGCCATCTTTGCCAGGCCCATGCCCTGAGCCAGTAGACAAGGTCAGAAATCTGGGTGTAGTTTTTGTTCAGGTGACCAAGCTCAAGGCACACACTAAAAGATGTTTTACTAGACACAATGCATACATTGAATCTTGGGCCGTCTCCCCCTTTTATGGCAGAGCTGTGTATTTGGGTTAACCTCGGGGCTTTAAGTAGGTCTAGGATCTGTCCCAGCAGGGTCCAACAAAAGGTTTGCCACGCTAAAAGTGGATGAAAGAATGACTAGTTGCAACGCTGCTCTTTTCAAATAGAAGTCACTGTCATCGATGTTTAGAATCACCTCATCTGTTCTAGATATCTGAAGTTAAATAGATTATTGGTTTTGGTATACCCTGAAAGGAAAATCTAGATATTACCTAGTTTAAATGTTTGCATGTTTTATAAGAGTGATTTAATAAGATTAATGAATACATATAAATTATGTCTTTCCTTTGAAGGAGCGGAGGGATTAAAACCTACACTGACCTATTTTGATTTGAATTGGTGTTTATATCTGAATATTGACTGTTGATTAATTGTATTTTATTTAATATACTTTTTCAAATAGGATGTACTCCCTTTCATGCCAAGTACGAGGACTGAAACACCTCTGACAAGCCACTCCTTTAGCTACAGAGACCTTCTTTCACTCTCTTTAACAGATTTGAGCTTACCTCAAATTTCCCATTGTTTGTTTTTTGATGTGTCCCCTTACACTTTGCATGATGTTTCTCCCTGATACTTCTTTTATTGTTTTTTTATTTGCCTTCAGTTTCTAAGCGCAGATTCGGGATTTGAACCTCTGTTGCGCTGGTGGACTTGCTTCCAAGACCAGCACGTTGCCCCTGACCTAACCACCTTCCATGCCATGCTGCTCTGTCCATAAAAAAGTTTAACCGAACTCTTGCAAAATATCTGCTGACTTCCACCAGTCCACCATGCTCCCACACATCTGCTTCACTCACAACAGTCAGCTTTGTTGTCTCTTGATGCTCCAAACTACCTCTGTCCAATGCTATCATGTGACAAAGAATGTTTTTACCCTGTACTGTTAAAAAAAAGGTTTTAATATTTTAAAATGTTTAAAACAATTTGATGAAAACTGTACAATTTGAATTATTGGATTGTGCGATATAAAATGTTCGATTTTCAGCCATGTCGCAAGATTAAAATCCCTGTTTTGGTTTTTTCCAGCTTTTGGGATTTGGCCATTTCTATGTGGTTTTTGGGAATTATGACGGTGAACTGTGATACCCACAACCAATGCATGATACCTTGGTGCATTGTGTGAGATGCACGCTTAAAGAGTGAAACCTATTGAGTGATGCTGTTCTCCATGGTATGAAACACACTCTCAATAAGCAAGACACAGTCTGCAGGAAGGAGGCTCACACCAAAGGTGTGGCACCATGCTCCAACGCGTGACTCCTCCACCAAATGGGGAGAGTGCACTCTGAGGCATAGTGATGCGTGAGGTTATCCTGCAAGAAAGCAACTCACACCCCTTAAAACAGTTTTTCTGAGAAGTGCATTTTACACCTGTGTGTCAGACTGTGCTCCCAGGTGGTTCAGGAGCACTGCTCAAGGGTGGTCCCATCACTATCACCAGCTTCAGAGCCTTGCTGTATAGGAGGAGAGTGCAGGGCAGACAAGGAAGGGAATGAAGGCACTTACTAAGAGTGTAGTTCAAGCCTTGCCTCGCCATATGGTTTGGGACTACAACTACTATCAAGCCTAGCCAACATAATCAATGGTGAGGGGTCATGCGAGTTGTACTCAAACAAATCTGGAGAGCCAAAAATTGCAGACACCTGGTTTAGTCCACTCTCACACAATTCCCCAAAAATGACGCATTGGAAAGACAACAGTAGAGTGATCTCAGGTCTAAGTGACATGGGTACTCTAAGCTGGCGCCAGTAATGATATGAAATAAGATAATAATTTAGCAATGAGAACCAATTATGCCACATGGGATTACATATGGAACCATTGAAACATTGAAACATTTGTATTAATGCAGGAATCGATGACACTTATTTTCAAACAGCAAGTATGGAATTGGATTTCTCTGATGCAATGTGGTTCTCCCATTTCAGCACTCTTTACCAGGGTCCTGGTGTACAATCACTGGCCAATATTGAGCCTGTGGGATGGGAGGCTTGGGTATCTCTTCATGTGTTGGGCATATCTTTAGAAGAAGTGGAAGAAGCAATTAGTGGAAAAAGCAATTCTTTCGCAGAAGAGGGGTAAAGCACCAGGGCCAGATGCACTAACCGTAGAGATTTTTAGGACAGAAGTAGGAATATGGGGCCATGTTTTGCAGTATGATTTTCAAATATCACGAGTCCTGACCTTGTCCCTGAGTCCTGGCGAGGCGCAATTATAGTTCCTGTTTTTAAAAAAGGGGACAAAGGTGAACCTCAAAACTAAACTGCAGACCCCTATCCCAAATTGATGTAGCATCTAAGATCTATGGGAAAATCCTGTTGAAAAGGTTGGAGGTCTGGATCTTTCAAAACAATGTGCTCTCAGATTTACAGGCAGGTTTTAGACTGGGCATCGGCCCAGCAGATCAAGCCTTCAGGTTATCCCTACTTCGAGATAAATATGTGAGACTCAGAATCCAAAAGCTTTTTGTTGATTTTTATCGACATGTGAGCAGCTTTTCATTCAATTCCTAGGACAAGGTTATGGTTGCATTTGCTTCAAATGTGGGTCCCAGTTAACCTTTTACCGGCCTAGGCACCTATACACGTGTACCTACTTTGGTAATGGAAGGTTTATCTAAACCATTTCCAGTCTGTAAGGGTGTTAAACAAGGTTGTGTCATTGCCCCCACACTCTTCAGCTTGTATATAAATCAGATTGCTAAAGAGATCGAACAATGTCAAATGGATGTGATAGGAAGCCAGAAAATCGGAATCCTCCTGCATGCTGATTATAGAATTTTCATTAGTAAAACGAGAGTGGGTGTCCAAATGGCATTACACCTGTTTGATCGAATATCAGCAAGGCTAGGCCTTGAAATTAATCTAACCAAAACCAAGGCTATGCTTTGGTAAAAGAGGCGTGGGATGCCCTTTCCCCCAATTCACTTAAGGTCAAGCACGCTCGAAAGAGTGACATCTTATGACTATCTGGGAGTTCGTTTTGACAAAAGAGGTCTATAGGGGAAGCTGGTTGAAAAGTCTTCACTTATCTATACAAGGCAAGGGGGGGCAGTGCAAAGTATTATGGGAGTACAATGTAGTACCTCAATCATTGGAGGTCCTAAGAGCATGCACAAATGTGTCTGCTTTTTATGGCACAGAGATGTGGGGTCACTCTGACATAGGTAGGATGGAGCAGAGGGAAATGGCCATACTGAAATATCTATTTTCTCTCCCAAGTAGTGCACCTTCCCTTCCTCTAAGATTAGAGCTGGGGTTGGATGGCCTCATCTTTGATGTTGAGTTACGCCCCTTACTGTATTGTTTCAAGCTTTGTACATCACCAGCCCTTGGAAGGAATAACAAAGCTCTCTTTGATGTGCTTAATATGATATGATATGTTTATTTATCTAGAGCCTATACACAATGTGTTTCAAAGCGCTTCATGACAAGGGGGGCGAGGGAAAATACAATGACATACTTACAGGCCATGAACAACAAGAATGTGAAATTAATTATGGTACTAGGCCTGGCGACATTTCGGATAGTGAAAGAGCTAAGACATAGAAAAGGAAGGGGGGAGATGGGAGGGGAAATGGGACACAGACAGGCGACTATCGTACTAGGCCTGACAACATTTCTGGTAGAGCCGGAGATTTACAAGGTGTGAGGGAGAGGAGAGGAGAAAGGAGGGAGAGGAACAAAACAAGCGACTACCGTTATAGGCCTGATGACATTTCAGATAGTGCAGGAGGGGGAGGGGAGGAAAACAAGTAAGGGAAGGGGGAGGAGACAGACATTTGTTGCTATTGTACTAGGTCCAGGGACACCTCTAATAGAGAAAGTGCATAGAAAAGTAAGGGAGGGAGCGGAGGAGAGAGGGAGAAGGAGAAAAAAGAGGAGGAGGGAGCTCATCTGAGGCTGTTCCTGGTTATGCAAGAAGGGGCTAGAGCTCTCCCTTTGGTTAACTATGTGCACAATTTAAGTGGGAAACTTGGTCTTCATTCTATGTTCACCCCTGAACCCTGAGAATATGTGGTAACAAAAGATTTATTAAACAGAGTACAAAGATCCGTATTATAAGGCTAACATTTTAGAGATTGGACTGGTAGGCATAAAAGCGAATTACATCAAGCTAAAATACTCATTCAGTTTAGAACAATATTTATCTTGTATTGATGATAAGGCAGCTAGAACACTGTTTTTAAAGGTGAGGTTAAGGATAATTCCACTGGCAGCAGTGGTAAGCTCATGGGGCAGAGGTGATTTGCCTACATGTAACATCTGTGGGAAAGGAGTGAAAGATCTTAGGCACTTCTTGTTTGTGTGTCGACAGTACAGGAACTTGCACTATAAGTGGCTTGCCCCGACCTATGAAAGGTATAACCTGAGAAGTAATAAGGAGGCTTTGCAATTATTTTTGTGCACCAAAAATAGTGCAGTGATCCTGAACTGAATAGTCCAGCCCCTTTGATGGGCAGCAATTACCCTTGAGATGGATGGGGATGCAGATCTTACTCATAGAGCAGACTCAAGAAGTTGACAAAAGGAAGACTGTTTTATTATCAATTGTCTGAAACAGGGAGCATAACGAACATCAACGCAAAGGCTTGATCTTCAAACTCAAAGCATTTAAGAAAATACTGTATTTTTATAGGCAAAATGTGTCATCAATGACGTTGATCTATGTCACTACCAACGTCATCCTACGTGGCAAACTACAAAAACTTATAAGCATGGGTGATTAGCTCTGTGTGAACATCTAAGTATATGATCCATACTAGTCTAATGAAGTGTAACTATGTGATTGGTTACTTAACATCAGGTGGGCAACTAAGCCCTCCACTAAAAATGACCACTATGAACGTCACTAAATACACAACGTCCCATTGGTTTACACACTACTGGACCCCTGAATACACAGGTCCTCTACAATTGGTTGGCACTCTATACATCTTCAGTACTTTTCCACCTACGTTAGTAGCCTGCAGGCTGACCGTCCAGATGCTGGTGAGGTTGCCTTAACTTTAGCTTCCCACCAATTAGGATATCAATCTATCATCACCTCTGTGGTCTACTGTCAATTAGGCCTAGAAAATTAGGGAGTGAGTCGCACAGTTTGCCTTCATGCGTAGGTGCGACCATCTTGTTTGTCCAACTTCATGCTTCCATGTGACTAGAGACCATAAAATCGAGCCCTTTTGTGTATTTAATGTTTTATTCCAATAGACCTCTGAGTCTTCCTTGTTATGTTCATTAGTTCTGGACAGGAGGTTTGTTCTTTCACACGATTCTGTATCCAAAGTCAGTTTACTCCAGTTTGATAATGCCTTTCTGAGCTCTGCTTCTGTAATTCAACATCTGCTTTTTTAACTGTGACACACTGAACGGAGGACTTTTTGCTAATGTCCAACCTGCTTTAATACGTTTAGTGGAAACATCCATAATTCTCTCATTCCTATGTATGTATACGTTGGCACTTGCTGCAATCTATTTTACTATAAGCTTAGAACTAGCTTCACGATTACTTTCCTGCTTGTGTTTCTTCTGCATCTGTACACGTGTAAAATTATTTAATATCTTAATCTGTTTCTGTGGCATACGTTTCTTCACCTTGAGCCCAAGATGTCACTAATCCTTATTGCTTTCTTGATGCCTTATAGAATATCCACATTCTCGATCACTGCATCTTTGTATGTACTTCATCTTCAGCTCCATATAACATATACTTGGCAATGGCTAGTAATACTACCATTCATCCTTGCCGTTTATTGGTTCTGCTTCTTCAGGGATTTCATTCAAATGGTCATCATATTTCTTTGTAGGCAGATAAGGTTTTCTCAATGGGTACCTTGGCTTCCAGATTCTCTTAGGTACTGGCCCTTTTGGCCCTTTCACTGGTACTGGACTGAGTCCATATTCTGCTCTTTGTCGATTCAGCTGTTCTGTATACGTCACATACTCTGGTTTCCAACATACAGGTAAAAGGGGTGGGTCAATTGAGGTGGGGGTACTTGGCTCCTTCTCTACAATCCAAAATCGATCGCACTTTAAAAAAAATGCTTGGCGTCTGAGAAAGAAACTTTCTCTGTAAATGGTTCATGTCTGATCTGCCCTCTTTTAAAGATATTTTATTGCTTTTAATTCCTGTGTGTATTTAAATTGCTACTGTTTTGTTTGTTTTGTGATATTTCTGCTTTTATGCCGTTGGTGTCGAAATAGAAAAATAACTATCAGAAGTGATAAGCATAATACTGTTGATTATTAAACGAACGTAATCCAAATATGGGGTATTTACATGCCACCGTGACCGAGAATGAGAGGATGCAGGGTTTATATGGAGACCCAAAATGGGTGCACGTGTAATAAAGCAATTTGCGCCAGATTAATGATAGCCGGAGTGTGTGCCTGCCGTAGCACATAGAGGGTGCGCCAGGCACACACTGGTGCTGTGACCTCCACTTCCAAACTAAAATATGAGAACATCCCAGCCAACTGTGACTGTGGTGAACCTGTTCCATTGTCATAGCTTGTAGATGCTGTATGCACACGGATGTGGAGCGCACAACCCCATTCACACTGTCAATGTTAGGGCTGGTTCACAAAGGTCTCCTACATAAATAGACTAGAGTCTTCACACAGGACACACCGTTGGTAATGTCCTTCCCTCGTAGGAAGCGTCCCCCACAAAAGGCCCCTAGGGTTATTCTTACCCCCCTCTACTGTGCCCACAGGTGATGTACACGGTGTCCATTCTTCGTTAATAGAAAATATGCTTGCAGGCACTACAGAGTCCCACATTTGCATAGGACATTGGCGATCAAGTAACATTTTGATGCCTAGAATAAGTACCATCAATATTGCCCACTTGTAAAAATAGTTTGACCATTGCAAATTGATATTTTTTCAGAGAATATTTTTAAATGTATTTAAATGTTATTATATGGTTTATAGAAATCTTAAATACAAGCACAATCTTGAGCACAATCATGATAACATCTTTGATGTTAGATTCCATAATTAAATTTAATCCAGATAAAATAAAAATGTTGTCATAGGCGCCCACCTGCCAGAACAAACATGGCCCATTGACCTGTTCATTGGGAAGGTACCCACGCGAGAGTCCGCATCCACACTTTAGTTCACTGTACCTTTCACAGATGGAAAATATCCATTTGCATATGAGTATTTGTCCCGCCCACATGGGCAGTCCAGCACTGACATGCTATGGCAATTTCCTTCTGAGCAAGAGTACCAAGAGCAACCCCATACACGTGTTTCAGCCTTGTTGGGCCTCATCAGTGAGGTGGAGCTATGCCTTTCTGAACACAGTAAGCATGGGGTCCACTCTCGGACTTGTAAATGTGCGGTAAAGACCCGCCGGCTTGGGGCTTATTGCCATATTACAAGTCTGAAACTTGATGTTATATTGTGCTGGTGGTTTGTACAGCCTTTATGATGTCATGGACCACGGCGAGGTGCAGTGGCAGATAAAAGACGGAAGATTGGAATATGAGAAGAAAGAAGGGGAGAGGAGAGAGCTACTATTAGTTCATTGCTTTTAAAGTGATCATGCTGCTCCCTGGCCATTTCAGATTGCCGACTAGGCCCTCGCATAATTAAACAAGCATTGGCAATGCCAACAATTTGGGATTGTGTGTAGGTATGGGACAGGCATTTGCCAGGTACAGCCATAGTGGTATTAACTGCCCATTTATGGTAGCAGGTGCAAAATGGTGCAGTAACCTGGGCATCCTGTAGTAGTGCCTGGCAAATGCCCATACATATTCACAAGCCAAAACTGTTGGCTTTGCCAATTATTGTTTTAACAGGACTTCAGTGAAGGACATGCATAGTGCTTATAAATCCAGTGACTGAAGGCAGACCTGGTTAAGACAATTGTATTACCCCAGTAGCGGGTATGCAACTCTCCTATCTACTCCAACTGCTTCTCTATCAACTATCCTTCACTTCTCACTAAGTCTGGTAAGAAGAAATTCAAAAAGGATATCTTGGCTTCAAACCCAGGTGCCTGTATTTATTTATTTATTTATCTTATTCTTTATTCTTTTCTCTCCTCTGTTCTGCACTTTCCACTTCTACCCCTTCCATGCACTTTCCCCCTTGTTCAGTTCTCCATTCACTTGCACGTTCTTAGTGTCACTGGGCCTAGTATGATCGTTGTTTTTATTTTTTGTTCTCCCTTGTTCCCCTCCATTTGCTTGGTCACTCTCTGAAACACTTGTGTACGAGCGCGATATAAATAAAATATCATATCATAATTAAGTAATTCACTCTCAGAAGACTGATTTGAAAAAACACTGACAGGCACTTTGAGTGCAAAGTTTGATATAAGGCTTGATTAAAGCAAGCGCAAAGAGTTCCCATGAGGAGGTGGTTTGGGCGATGACAGGCAGGGGCTGGGTGGGAATGGCCTTAGGGATTAGCATGGTCATGGGCAATGGGTGGGCAAATAAATAACCAAATAACACCTACAGGATGTGTGTCCCACCTCATACCCCATTGTTCTTATCTGTACTGTAATGCAATAGTTTAGGCTTATAGGTGTCGCAAGCACCACCTAATAGCCCAAACTTAAAAGTGTTATAAGATGAAAGGAGGGAACAGAAAGAAGAAATCAAAGAGGTAGGAAAGGTGGTTGGTTGTATGCCATGCTTGTCGCTGATTTGGTGGTTCTGCTGCCCTTGGAGTACCTTGTAGTGATTTGACATGGGGAAAGACGAAAAGAAGTGAAGAAAAGAAGGGATTTGATATCATGTCGTATTGGGTGCTTTTATGGCTCTAACACCTCAGTTAAACCCCTTCAAATTTAACACCACAGCCATAGATGCCAATATCCCCCATGTCAGTCTGGAGTGCCCATCCAGTCTGCCCTTTTTTGCATTCTGGGGCTTGTAGTTAAGCTTATCCCGTTATAAATCCAGGACTACAAGTCGCAAAAGGCAGAAAACAGGGCTAGATGAGTATCTCCAGAATCCATGATGTGTTTCCAGCACGTCTGCTGCGGATTAGGAGCAAAAAAGCAGGTAAGTGGAGGGAAGGGGGGGATCTTTGGAGGGCATATGGGGAAGGGAGCACTTACCTGAATCCCCAGCGGGGGAAGATGGTGGCCTCCAGCCGTAAGAAGACTCGTTGCTGCGGGATTACCATGTGGTAATTCCCCCGTTCCGAGCCTCCTCATTGTCTGGGAGGCTACCCCCATCCCCCGCCGGGTACTAAAACAATGCAAGAAGTGATTACTAACCACTAGCGAGCAGGGCTGATGCTGCGATGGCTGGGCAGGATGAGGCCACCTGCAGTGCGCATCTAGGCACTGAATCTATAGATACATCAATACCCCTTGATTCTACTCTTTATCAATGAGCCTAACACCATCCAGGTGAGCTAAGAACAGACAGAACATGTTATGCTCTGGAAGCGTGCAGGAGGGAGGGATTATTTCCAAATTCCAAACTGAGTAACGATCAATAATAGCTGGAGAAACGGTCTGTCTTGCAATTTTCTATGTACAAAACCGTCCGGAGCAAAGGAGAAGAGCAGGTGAGAACTGCGGCAAAAATATTTCCGGGAACTACCGCCAAGAGCATCCAAATTGCTATGCAGTGGAGCGCCAGCTGTACTGACATGTGTCCTCTGAAGACGAGATGACCCGTGACTGTGCAACCCACGGATTTGCTGTCACTTCGGCTAGGAGGGACATGTGTTACTGCCTTGCTAAATTGATGGAATCGGCTAGATGAGTGAATGATGCGAGCACGGGCCAGGTCATCATTAGCTTGTCAACTTGTGTCTCTTCCAGCATGACAGGCAGCATGCACAGCAAGCGCGCGTGCACGGATCCACCTACACAAGGCCGCCCGTCACAGCAGCAGGGGAACAACGTGTAGACCTTTAGGGCCAGTATTTATGGCAGCAATCCTTGAGTAAGCGATTTCCTTAAATAAATATATTAGCTATTGGTCAAGCAATTGGATCAATGTGGAGGAGGCTAATTAGTTACAATTGAAGCTTCTTTCGAAGTCAGCACTGTATGTATCGCTAAAGCATATGAGGGTGGGCATTGCCGCCACAAATAGACACGTAAATGGTGAGTATTTACATTTATTTAATTATCGCACTTAGATCCCATGGGAGAGTACGCACTGCCCTTTGCACATCGATTCTACCCAGGGGGTATGCATTGTTGTTTGTACAGCAAACCCATGTTTTCCTTCTCACACCCTGCACCTTCGCAATTTAGCTGAAGGCACGGCCCCGCTCCAACACACCCCCGCACTCACATACACCACAAACACTATTGCACAACACCTCTGCCATAAGAATGAAGCTACCTTTAATGACAACACATTTGAACTGTAGCTACTCACATCATTCTCTATTAACTTGAACACAACCCCTCCTGCTTACTTCATAGTATAACTTCTACACGCCCATTCACATGCCATTTAGACATGGCTGACTAGCAGGATCTTGGCAACCCACTCATAATGTTAATGGCCGGAATGCACAAACGCATAATAGCACCTCCACATTTTTCTCCATATTTTGGGACTTTGCTCCCTCCAAGGCCGTTCAACCAACAGCGCGTTGGGACCATATTTATCGTGCAAGGCACCGTACAAATGACAAAATAAATGAACGATTGAATGAATGAATGACAATCAATGTAAAATGGGAAAGTTTACTTAATTTTTTCAATTACATTTTATTTAAAACGATATGGGCTCTAACCTGTGACCTGCACACACCCTGAGCCAACAATTTTTCATGGATTGTGGGATGCTACAAAAACCCTAAATAAAATTAAAATAAAACAAATGCCAAGTCGTGGTAATGTATATGTCATGTTTATGCAGCTTGTTTAAGCATCAGCGGCATAGTGAAAATAGTGAAACATTGTTGTACCCACCACAGTACATGTGCCAAGGCTAGATTGTGGTCTGCAGGTCTCTCTTGAGAACAGTGTCGCTTTAGCACATTTTCACAAAGTGCATTTACATGGTGACGGCCACATACCTTTGTCCACCTTGACCCTCATCCATCTGGTGCTATTATAATGTATTGTTTTTGTAATCAACCAGGTCTTTTCTTCCAGGGCAGAGCAGATGAGGAACCTGGACTTCCTTTCAGCAGGTGTTGTGTGCAGGGAAGCTTCTCACCAGCATTTCTTCAAAGGGCAGGAGGTAGGCACATGTAAACGTCTACTCTATGAAGACCAGAACACCTCCAGTCCATAGTCCTGGAAACAAGATAAACAACCTAAACAAGCCATTTTATTCAGGCCTGCTGTGACAACGTTTTGAAACTTTGAAACAGTTTAGAAAAGTTTGCCTTGTCCCACTGTAATGTTCCGTGCAAGTAAGGGAAAGTTACATTGAAACCATGAAGTTGAAGTGTATCTCCTGCAGGATTACAGGAGAAACTTTTATCCTTTTACATGCAAATGTTGCAATCATTGATAAAATGGAGTTACAAGTTTTGATTGACATGAGCGTGAGAAAGCGTTTGCCCACAGACTAGCACTGCCATTGAATTGCATTGTAGTCACATGGCCCTGAATGTCCACCCGAATGTATGGTCGCCGAATGATGGCAAAGGTGAGTGGGGCGTGGCGTAAATGAAGACAGGATTCCAAGCTGTCGGCAGGGTTTTTGGTCTTTTTTAATCTGCACGTAAGTTCTCAAGATTTCAGAAGTTTTTATTAAGCTTTTGAAGCAGTCTGAAGGTGAAGTGTTTTGAGCAGGACAACCCAATCAGCAGGCCAGCCAGGTAAAAGTGATGCTCACGCACATAATTGGGGTTGGTTGCGGTTTTGGCTGAATTGTAAGAGTAGGCTTAAAATTACTAGAACCAGTAATAGATGACACCCACCCAATGTAAATATTAGGAAGACACTGTACCTAGTAGGCATTGGTGCTGCCAAGTAGTTGGCGTGTCCTTCAATGCAGAAGCCTACGGTTCTGCAACTTTTACTCTTCAGTTGTTTTGGACTACGACTCCCATGATCCTTCACCACTGACTAGGCCAGCTAAAAATTATAAGAGTTGCAGTCCAAAAGATCTGGATAGCCAAAGATTGAGGCATCCAACATGATGCGAGTTTGGATATCACCTCAACCCGTGAGCGCATTTGAATTGAGAGCAGAAGTGGAGCCAGGACCTTCTTTGCTTATGTAGCATTCCTGCCAAGGACTGGGAGCTTAAAAGTCTTGCCCGGCTCCTCTCAATACAAGCTACAAGAAGGGTTCAGGTGGATTGATGCCCTTCTTTGCATCCTGGGTTCAAAGTGGCTTGCCATGAGGAGAATGTGTCAATGAAAATAAGAGTTTTTATTTTTATTTTTTATTGTGTATTGGTTTTGCAATAAAACCTTTCACAACTCTTTAAAGTAAATGACAATATAAAAATATTAATAATAATAAAAGCAATGAAATCATGCTATACAGAAAAACAATCTTACCATCATCTCCATTTATCCTTATGGCTATTCATAAGGAAATAGAAGCAGGTATGTGCAAAATGCTGCAGAAATGGGCCACAAAATCAAATTCCTCTTGAACGGGGTGGGTAGTAAGGAAGAGGAGTTAATACGCAACCCAAACAAAGTAAAAAAACGCATCCTGGAAAAAGACTGGATAAAAACTTTAGAAGATGGAGGTACCTCCAAGCTAACAGCAGATCTTCCACCAAACATGGTAAAAGTAAACGAAATAAGAACCTACCTGGCAAAATGTCCGGATAGAAAATTACGAGAAAATTTCCTTCGGACTCGTTCAACCTATTTATACACAAAAGAAACCTTGGCAACAGGGGTGTTGCTAGGTCTGGGAAAGACCCGGACTATGCTAATGTCGGAACTGTCGGGACTAGGGGCTAGCTAGCATTTTAGTTGTAGCTCCTGAGATTCTATCCGGGGCTACAACCAAAAGACCAGGCGCTATAGCCCCCTTAGCCCCCCCAAGTAATGCCTCCGTTTGGCAAGAAGAAAACAAACTACAACATACTTATGTCGCTTTTGTTCGCATCCGGAGGAAAAAGAAACCATCAAACATCTCCTATTGAAATGTGCAGGGGTGAGCCCAGCTCGCTCAATCCACCTAGGCCACCTACTTTGAAATCTACAGTACTATGATGAAGAAAAGTGGTGGAGCGGGTTGATGAGTGGAGAAAAAACAAAGTGGATAACTTTGAACATCTTGGACTAAACACAAGTCCGAAAACCCCGGACACTGATGAGGATGCGAAAATTTAAGGAAAGCATGGAAAGCAAAATTCGGAGCTTTGTATGTTGATACCTTGGATGAGAAAGGACATTATTAATTAATTAATTAATTAATTAATTAATTAGGCCAACCCTTGTAAGAATTGTTCTTTTTTTACAATTAAAACAAGTAAATAAAAAAATAATAATAATAAAAGTAATTTAATCAAATTCATTCAGACAACCGTACAGAAATTTGATTAAAAAAGATACATCATTTCAAAATGAACGACACATTATTACCATCTAAAATACTACTCCATAAGCTTTCACCAGCCCCTTGAAAGTTCACATACACAACAACATCCTTACAGTACTGAAATCGAACATTATTAAAAACGGGGCAAGGTGCTTTAACATCTCAATTTTTTAATATTGGCTACACTCTCTACAGACTCTAGCATCTCTCTGTATACCTAACCTAGTTCTAAAATGTCAATTTCAATTTCTTTTTTTAATTATTATTTTTTTTTTGGTTGGATAAGTGAATTGTAAAGTGAAAAGTCTGCAGAGGATAGTGCTTTCAGTGCTACATTGCTCGTAGCTGGATCATTTGCAGTGCAGTGTTCTACTACTGAGGCTACTGAGGTTTACCTGCATCACTCATAGAAACTGGATTCAGCGTGTTAGCGTGCGCGTTGGCAAGTGAGTTGTAAAGTGAACAGTCTGCAGTCTGCTGTATGTGGTTGTGCAGGGTGGAGTTCAAGTTTGCAGAGTCCAGTCTGCTGTGAAACTGTAACTGTGGTCAATAATCACTTTACATCGTTTGTTTTCACGAGCGCACGTTTTTCAACAGTAGAAGTAAAGAATTGCGCCGACGAAAGCAATGTGATTCAGGGCTAGCTATTCGACCAGGGAGGAGTGCTTTACCGTAACAAAGAGGCGAGTGGAAGTCAGTTTCTTTCGTGCGTGGTACGCAGCCTCTTTGGTTTATTGATTACGATTCAGACAGCATGTATACCAAGGAGCAGAGGACACGAAAAGGCAGTAAGGTGTGTTTGGAAGTAGAGAATATTGCCAGAAGTCCCTGTTAAAAGGATGTGGTGCATGGGCTAGATTTGTGTCTGCATTAGACAAGACTTGACAAGTTGAAAATTAAAGTCCAGCATGGGAAAACTCGCTATAACCTAAAAAGCATTTGTGCAACTCCTCTGGACAAAGAGGTTGTGGGGAACATAAGAAGTGCTGTATTGAATTCTAACCACAATGAAAAAAATCACATCTTTCTTCCACAGGTGCAAAATAACACATATAGTCGGGTACTTCAAATGGCTAAAACAATTACTGACTCAATGTTAGTCAATATTGGAAATTATTTTATTGATTGCTTGGAAATATCCGGCCCGGTCTTGAAGGATGTGGAAAGACGTGCCATGACTAATACTGACGTATGTATAAGTCTAGAAGAGGAGATACGTGAGTTGGAAGTTCCATCCACTAGACTGAGGCTATCCCCACGCCTCTTCGATACTCAACCTGAAGGGGTGAATGACCTTCAAAGATCAGGTACTATTTCTGCGCGGGATGATACATCTTTACTAAGTGAAACCGCCTCGGAAGAACATTCGGAAGTGGGGGACAGGTCGAGATTACCGTATTTTAGGGAGAATTCTCCAGATAACAATCAGTTTGAAACAGGTGGTAGGTATCCCCTTAATTATGCTTAACAGTGTCTTACAGTCTTTTATTAGGTTGTACGACACTGTGGTGAATGAGGTTCGAAATAATACCACCTTGCTCAATGAATTGAAAACTATGTTATTGAGGAAGGATCGAGATGGAGGCATCATATAACAAAATGGTTGATAAACATACAGAGAATTTGAAAAGAGATATTGTGTCAGATATCCCAGCTGAAACGAACAGTAGTACAAAGGATGCAGAGTTAAGATGTACTAAACAGAATCGTCATAGACAGAGTAAAAAGACCAAAAATATGAAGGGTCTTGGTAGTAATAGAGGGTCCAGGACTTTTAATAGAGGGAGCCTGAACTCCTCTAAAGCAAACGAGGTGTTTGCACAATCAGGGGGTCCTCATCTGATGCCGGAAGTGATTGTTGTTAAGGATACAGCAACACAAGTTAATACAAAGACCAAGAATACAGTGAGTAAAAGTACAGAAGTAGTGGATTTGGAAAATCTAATAGTGGTTGAACTTCCAATAGATAAACAGGAGGTGAAAGAAGGTTCATTGAAAAGATGGAAGAGGGCCAAGTGTGGAGAATATAGTAGGCAAAATGCTGTACCACGTTGAAGGAGGATGATGAAAATTGAGAAAACCTAGTAATTGAAGAGAAGAATAAGCAATGTAAAGTTGAAGGGTGTGATGAGATTGAGTCTGTGAGAGTGGATGGTGGTGTAGAAATCCTGAGAGAGACTACAAAGGTCTGGACAAAGGATTCTAACCAACTAGCAATATCTTGCAACGATATGTGCACTAATGGTAATACAATTCAACATGACCATTGTAAGAATAAGGAAGGGCCTGCAAACGTCAAGGAGGAACCTCTGTCTATCATAATTGAAACTGTCCTTCAGGCCAAGAAAAATATTCCACTCAACAGGGCAAACATTCTATCACTGCAATCTTTGATACCGCAATTGTCTGGAATCTCATCAAAAGATATCAAATGTGTAAAGATCGAAAATTGTTGGATAAATGCAAAGTTAATTTTTATTCCCCATTGGTTAAGAATATTGTTCTAAATAGCCAAACCGAGTTGTTGAAAAGGGGCTATTATTGGTACTATGAGATAGATAAGAGCAGTGGTGGGAATGGGAAAAGTAGCTTAAAGGGTGTTGCCGACTACTTTAATGTAAAACGTTCCAAAAATTAAAGTGGTGGCCAACAGGTTACAATCAATTTGGAACAAGCGAGTTGAGCCTTACTTGCATCCCTACTCAAATGTATCCCCTCCAATTAAAAGATTAAAAGGCAGTAGAGAATGTAAGATTTTGTCTTGGAAAACACGTGGCCATAACAGCTTTTTCGAATGTGGCATGTCTGATGTATTTGAGAAATGTAATGTAATACTCTTGCAGGAAACCTGGCTCCATTCCACCCCTGTTTTGGATGAATTTGTAGTCTTAGATGAAAAAGCTAAAAAAAAGGCCCTCGAGGACGCCCTTATGGAGGCATTCTCGTGGCTGTAAGAAACTTTGTAGGATGCACTATTAAGAAGATACAGACAATATCAGACATGGTCCTAGCCATAATTATTGAGGATAATACGTCAGGGGTTGTTCAGTCCATTCTATCGATAAATGTCTGCCATAATCCAATGAAGGCTAACTTGGATGAGGTAATAGAGGAAATAGACAATATACTTGTAGCTCTGTCACATAAGGACGAAAATCAATTAATCGTAGTTTCGGCTGGTTTTAATTGTGTATGTCCAGTGATTGCATTAGAGGCTTTAGACTTCAATGAGACCATGGGTATGTCTATCAACATGCAAAATATTGAACAATGGAAAAAAGGAGGTCATGGGATTGTTTGGGTGCAATTTTTGTCACGATGCAGATTTTGCCAGGTGAATGCCTTGGTTGAACAGGGAACTAAACCCCTACCTACTTGGGTTGGCGTGTCGTCAAATTCGACTCTTGATTACATATTTGTGGCCAATATGGACATAGCAAATATCAGATCGTTTGAAATCATAAAGACCAGAAAAAGTGATCATGCTCTGTTAACTGTGTCTATTGTTCATCTTTATGCCAAATTAGAGCAAGGAACCTCTAAGTGTGTGGAGCTCGTAACAAATGCGACCGGGAATAGAATCGCTCAATTTGGTAGAGACAGTGAGAAAGTAAATAGATTGCTCAAAAATTGATGAGGAGTTGAAGAATTTTGCTTGCTCTACACCAGAATTTCGGAGAACATTCACTATGCTAAAACTTCAAACTCAAACATCTATGTGGAAGAACCAGATCTTTATTGAAAATAAAAAGTATGTCTACAACAAAGAAATCAGTCTTAAGAAGCATACATTAAGATCTAGGGTGAAGCAAGTTAACAAATCGACAGGTAGTAGGGACTTCAGAGTATCATCAAAGTGAACAAAGAGGTACTAAGAGATATTTTACAAGGAAGTGCAAGGTCTATTTGGTGAAAACTAAACCATAAGCATGTGTATCAGCCTAAGAAACAATCGTCTGGCATTGCTGAACACGTGTGGGCAGAATATTTTTCCGCAAAATATTGGTATTCAAGCAGTGACCTTGATAAAATAAAAAATGTGAATTTAAACAGTTTCCCTAAATGGGAGTAAAACTTTGATAATGATGAAATGGTGATCGATAAATTAACATCATTGAGAGCCTCAGAGCCTAAGGTCCAGATGGGGTAAGGATAGTGTGTTAAAAAATAACTCCACTCTTTGGTCGGACATACTATTTTGGTTATTCACACAGGTTGTGAGTAAAGGAAGTGTTCCAGAGTCTTGGCATCAAGTCATCATTATTCCTATTTTCAAAAATGGGGTAAGAGAAGATCTGTTAAGCTATAGACCCATTTCCTTGATATATCTAGTTCTAAAGGATGTTACTAAGTGGGCAGAAAAAGCATAGACATTTTCACCTTTACAGATGGGGTATAGAAAAGGAATTAGTATGACACTTGGTGGCTTTACGTTGCTTTCCTGCCTAGCGCAGGCTGGCAAGGGCACAGGAAGAGATCTTTACGTGGCTGCGCTAGATCTTTCATCTGCGTTTGATAACGTCGATCGTACCATCCGATGGGGAAAGTTATCCAAATGGTATATCCAACGAGGTATTTTAAACATGTTACAACTGTTTTACTCAGATAATTCTGCCACAGTGAGATTCAACATACAGGGAGATTTATCAAGAGGCATTTCTATTAATAGAGGCATACGTCAGGGGTGCATATTAGCTGCCACCTTGTTTAACCTTCACATGGCTGATCTGTGGGGGGTTAGTTCTGGCTGGAATGGCCATCCTCCGACATCGGGACTTGACTAAGAACAAATTGTATAGCATACACCAATGACCTGCTGTTGTTGGATTTTACACCTGCAGGTCTACAGCGATCATTGATTGGTGTAGCAGATTACGTTAAATAGAATAAATTAACCTTGAATCCACTGAAATCTAAGATCTTGAGGATATCAAATAAATGACAGAAGAAGAGTTATGTCTGGTCTATTAATAGTACCAAAGTAGTAAAGGTAGAGGCATCTATTTTTCTAGGTTTTCTGTTCACATCAAAATAATCATAAATAATGCAGAGAAGCAGACTGGAAGTAGAATTAAGAACATGTACCTCCATGTTAAAACTGGTAAAGAGGCAATTCTGTGCCTATTCCCTTACTCCGCTGATCGAGTTCTATAGAATAAAGGTTTCTCCCATTGTATTGTATGGCACTGAATTAAATGTATTGTTGTACAGAAATCTGTTACACAGGTTAGAAGGCTGCATTTTGAAGGAAGTTCTCATTTTCCCCAAATCTGTTTCAATAAGTAATATTCAACTTGAGATGGGGTTACAGTCGCGGTGGTCCCAGCACATTTTAAAATGCATATCCCTTTATCTGAAAATCTTGATAGGCTCTGAGAGTGTTATTTTAAAATATGTGTTGTACGTGAAAAAAAACATTGCAATTAGCTTTCTACAAATATTTGTTCAAAGTTGTGTTCAGGTCATGGCAGCAATGGAACCTGATGAAACAATCTCTCAATGGGCCCTGAAAAAAGCAACAAAAAGATGGGATAGAGTCTGGGATCTCGAAGATCTACAGAGATTGTTACGGTGTTAGATTATACTATGTACCTTGTCCACAACTTAGACCTGACCTAAGAAAATTTCCATTGGCAAGTTTTCGGGACTGTTATCTAAAATTTAGACTCAATTGTCATCCAACTTTGGAGGTAATTGGCCCGATGCTGCAGATGCCCAAAGCACTAAGAACTTGTAGACTATGTAAAGAAAAAGTCCATAGAGCCACTCTATCACTTGGGCATGGACTTCTTTGGCATTGCTCAAGGTTCGGATTGAACTTTTCTAACCTCACGTCAACTCAACCTCGTTTGTGATTGCAAAAGGTCTATGATATATGATATGATATGGCATCTATAACACACCTATACAACACAAGTGTTTCATGGCATGAATTGGGATAGACTAATGGCAGGCACTCAAGTCTCATTTATTTTAACTTTGGTAAAATCACTGTTTTGAGCTCTTGAGGAATTGCTTAATGTTATTAATCAGGGCCAAATTATGTTTAATGATGTCTTATATGAAGTTTTCCCTAGAGAGTATGAATTATTGAAGAATATTGATGTATTACTTGATTGAAGGATGTTTTATCGGTATGGGCGCATATATCTTAGTTGTGGGGTAAATAATTTTGTTAGATTAGACCAATTTTGTTTTCCCTTCTTTTCTCTTTTGTATTATGATATTTTCATATTGTGGATTTGTCTTATTTTGCTGAGATTTTGTTTCTTTTTTCTCCTTTTTTCTAGTAAATGTTGTATAAGGTCAAATGTTTACTAAAAATACAACAATAAAATAATGTTTAAAAAAAGTATTTGTGTTTTTCAGTGCAAAAAGTACATTTACACATAAAATAATGTTCTGATACAAAAGAGAAGAAAAAGAGACATATAAAATATATCATATACACAATCCCAAAGCTAAAATCACTCCAATCGGGAGCAGGGATAATAAAACAAGAGGAGGAAGAAGACAGGAAGTAAGATACATCTCAAACAGCACTTATCATGATACAAACAGCCATATTAATTCAACCAGCAAGTATGATAATATGCTACCTACAATGCTGCAGAGGACTCACACGTGCAAACATCATCAATGCCTGCAAGGTCAATCACACCCTGATCCTGCTCCGATGCCTTAGTTAGCTTGGCAAAGATCACCATCAGCACTCTAACAAGGGCCAAGGTAAGAGACACGAGCGACCCGGTCATGGGTCTACTCCATAGATCCTGGGTTAAGATCTGGGAGGTTGAATGGACAAAACACCCTAAGGTTGGGATTCTCAGATCCAGAAAAGGAGGGCAGCGCATCACAAGATGAAATACAGTCTGAAGACCCTGGCCACATACTCTACATATTCACATTTCTCTAGGAATACTAAGCTTTGGGCAATGAACTCTAGGGTGGGGAGGCATCTTAATCTGAATTTCACATACCACTACCGAAATGTTGGTGATGGAAATCAAACTAAGTAGGGTTTTATGCCAGTTAGTGGTAAATATAAACGTTCCTTCCCAGAGTAAGATTTTAACCTGCCCAGATCTTGAAGATCCATCCTGATTTTTGATCTTTTTCTTCAGTATACTATCCGGTTCCAGTCCATTCAATTCCACCATCATGAGAACATTTTTACATTGCATCTTACATTTTTTTAGGCACAGATTTGAAACTTTGCAAGTAGTGCAGCTATGCAGCTATGTACCCCAGTGAGTAGGGAGATACTTCTTCTGATGTACTGTGACCACCAGGAGAGGTCAGACCCAGCTCCAATCTGATGACACTGATAGGGACTGTGATCGGGAGCCCTAGAGCACATTTTAGAATTTTGGGCTCCATAGCATCAAAACATTTCCTGTCACGAATGTTCCACAATTCGCATCCAATTTAAATTTCAAGTATACATATTTTCTTTGCTTGCAAGGGAAACGCACCAAGTATTACAAATAAGACGTAGTTCACAGAGGAACAGGAAGGATAGTGTCCAGAAGTCAGCCTCAGGAGTAAAAGAGCATCCCATGTCTCCTGAAAGGAGGAAGTCCTAGGCTGGCCCCCTGTCTTTCCTTCAGCCCTCTTGCAAAGGGTGTCATTGGATGAAACAAAGGTAGGAGGCGCCCTCTCTCGGAAGAACAAGGCATGATAACCTGTTCAGTGGTTGTTAACCACATTGAGAGTTCGCAGCCATCTGCTTTTTGCTCACTGTACCTTTCACAGATGGGAAATATCGATTTGCATATCAGTCTTTGTCCCACCCACATGGGCAGTCCAGCACCGAAATGCTATGGCAATTCCCTTCTGAACAAGACTACCAACAGCAACCCCATACACTTGTTTCAGCCATGTTGGGCATCATCAGTGAGGTGAAGCTGAGCCTCTCTAAGCACAGTGAGCAGGGAGTCCACGTCTGGTTGCCCCCAGGTAACCTAGGGTGACCAACCCCACTGTCATTGGATGCCCCAAAGGGCGGCTCAGAGGCTTGCCCAGATTCCAAAGTAGACTAAGGAAAAGATGTGTGTGGCTACTGGGAGCATGTGCACCACTTCCAGTTGTATGCACGCTGGGCCAGCATGGATTTCCTCATGGCTGCGTCTCATCCCCGCTCTGACCTTGCTTGAGTGAGTTGCCAAAGAAATGGATTAGCACCAGCACCACCTCAAGGCATTGCAGACACCAGAGCTGAGTCCAGAAGTGGAGCTGCAACTCACGTGAGAGTATGGGTGAGGTTCTGGCCATTGATGAGGCTCACGTGTATGAATTATTTCACCCCTCAGGTCAAAGAGGTGTGCGGAGCAAAGCCCCTTAAGAGAGGTGAGCACCAAGAAGAAAAGGAAGTGGTTAATGGGAAGTGAAACGGGGGACACACAAAAGTAAGCATAATAGCCAACTTCGACATCTGAGCAAGACTCAGTCAGGTTTTGAAATGGCTCCAGGAGGAATTCAGGGAGACACTTTAGTACAGTCCAGTAAATAGTGCATGCCAGGAGACATGTGGGAAAACAGGCCACGTCTACATGTGAGGTAGGAAAAAGTAAACATGAAACACCACCGCTCCTCGTCACAAACAATTTCATGAGCACCGGAGAGAGTATACAAGTTAAAAAAAAGGCCTTTCTATTGAATATTTTAATAAGACAGATGCATACACCAAAGATCAAAAGCACCAAATTACATAACAAAAATAAATGTTATTGTTACAAATGTATGGAAACTACCCACAAGGGAGCCACGGGGTGCTTTAAAAAATATGGCACCTTCCTGCATGCAAAATAAAGTGTGCCCCGGTCTCAAGAACAGACCAGCTGACAGACTCGAGGATCCCTTTACAAACTCTTCCGACGACACTGGCAGATCGCAAGCTCTCTCTTGCCAGACCTCATATAAAGGGGTTATGAATGCCGATCTCTTATCTGCACTGGCGTGACGGGGCACCCGCAGCACCAGCGGTGCGGGGGGCCCCGCCACCAAATGTCCTGGGAATATTTTTTGGGGTTTTTTGTAGTGACTTTGCCTTCATAAAGAAATTATTTTTGGTACAGCGTTACAGTGTAACAGAAATAATTTTGTTATGAAGACAGAGTGACTACAAAAAGAAACAATTTATTTTTGAAGTCCGAGGGCTCCCCTTCCACATGATATGGAAGCATCGGGTGGAGGAAGCTCTATGACTTAAAAAAGAAATTGTTTCTTTTTGAAGTCACTGCCTTCATAAAGACATTATTTCCATTATAGTTCGGTCCTTAATGGAAATAATTTCTTCATGAAGTCTGAGTGACGTTAAAAAGAAACAATGTCTTTTTGAAGTAATAGGGTTCCCTTCAACCCATGACGTGTGCGTGTGTGAGTGTATGGCGAAAGGGTGCACACTTAAATGTGTAGGTGGCTGCCCGTTTGAGTGTATGGTGAAAGGTTGTACAATTAAATGTATGGATGGTGGGGTGTGCATGTCAAGTGTATGGTGAAATGGTGTACACTTAAATGTATGGGTGGCTGGGTGTGCGTTTGTGTGTGTGTGTGTATGGTGAAGGGTGTGTGTGTGTGCTTGTGTTCAGGGGAGCAACAAAACCTACATTTCGGGGGGGTGCTAACCCTTCAAATGTTGGGAGTGGTGCTAACTTCACGATGAGGGCAGGGAAAACCTATTTGTGTGGGGGCATCTAACTTCTTTATGCATTGTAATGAGACTATTCTAATGCAGCTTCAATGTTACACGCAGTTAACTCTCTCCTTTAAGTCTAAAACACCCACTTAAGGACTGCTGTTAGAATAAGTAGTCTCCTGTGCCCTCTCTACCCTTCCAATCACTTCCCTGACATGAAAGTACTAAACCCACATCCACATTTTAATTGCCTAAAGAATTATGCATTTGAATGCAGGTAAATCGTAATGGTCAACCATGTCCAGGCTAAAGATGCATGATATGAGGTTTTAGTGGCTAGAGAGGCATTTTGGTGCAGCCAGTCTAGTCATTTCTTAGTTTGGCTTGACTTTTTTTTAACAGGGCATCTCTGATAAAGCAGTCTTGCTAAGTGTAACTACCTGGCTAGACTGGCATTTAGGTGCTGCCAGTCTAGCCTGTTCTTATTGCGGCATAATATATTTTTCTGGGCATCTGTGATAAAATAACCATGATAAGTGTTATTGCTTCAACTGGTATTTTTGCGCAGCCAGTCTAGGTATGTCTAAATGTGCCCTGGCATGCTTTACTGTTATTACGTGTCTAAACTGGAGTACATTATGCAGCCAGTTGCACATGTTTTCATTGTGGCATGGCATTTTTAATAGAAAAGCATTATATTAATTAAAGCATTAATTTTCCTGTGCACTGTTGGTGACTTTCATGTATTGGATTTTTGGATTGGTGTTTCCCTACAAACCAATTGCAAACTATTAGCCCATTTTTCTCAGAAAGTGTGCTGTATATTGCATTAAAACACATATTTATATTTTTCTCCTAGTGCAGTGTGTGGCATACCCCTTCAGCAGCACGTTCCTGCATATTGCGCAAGCATGATAATCTAGGTGTGGCATGACCCGCGATGTGTTGCTGAGTTGTGGGGTGGGCCTCAGTATGGCTCACAGTAAGGCCCCCAATGTTTGTTGTATGCAACTGGTTATGAGAGTATGATTGCCACAAAAGGAGCCTGGAATAGGTCTGGGCTCATCAATCCATCGAACAGTCTAACTCAGACAGGAATGTACCCCAATGGCTAACAGAGTAAAAAATAGTTTCCATTGACCTTCCTGGTATCTGGGAGTATAACTCAGGGGCAGAGCGCTTTCCTTGGAAGCAAGCGGACGCAGACCAACACAGGTTCAGATCCCCGGCTCCGCACTTAGAAATCTCTGGGTATTAAGCGTGTTATAAATAACCAATTACAATATGTGCATTTGTCTCCAAGAATATCCCATAAACCTGTCTGGATTTGACTTTTCGGTGGCAAAAGGTGCCGGCAGATATGATGAGCCAGTGTGATACCTACCTTATCTAAACCTCAATTTCATTGCTGTTTTGTGTAGCCCTACGTTGTGCAAACTGCTGCAAAAAAGCATGGGGAGTGGTGTACGTTTGGGGACAGTCGCAAGGGAGTAGAGGACCTACCATTACCCATGTGCTGGTAGCCTGCCAGGTTACAGTACAAAAGAGTGTGTACGTAGTACAGTTAATAGTATCTCAAAGAGATGGAGGTAAGGGAAGGGCCCCCTTGGTTGCCAGGTGGGGGGGTCACCCCAGCCTCACTAATTGGGCAGGAAAAGGCCTTACCCTTACCATAGGTTTGACACCTTCCCGAATGCTTGGGTGAGATGTTAAATAGGTATTGGGCCTATGACAGCAGATTTTGTCTCTTTTTTTGCATAAATGATTGTTATTGGCAGAAGAAAGAAATAACAGTGCCAGCATCTTACCGATGTCATAAAAAATGAATCGGGAACATTCCTTTCACTGCCACATTACCTTATTGGGGAAAGGAGGAGGCAGTAAGAAGTGCCTTGACTCTGGAGATGCAGAGTAGGCGTCTTGTTGAGGACCTGCTGGTTTCCTGGGACAAAGCCATACAACACTTTGAGGTAAAGTAAAAAAGAGTTCCGGCCCACACACTGACTACCCAAACCTTGTGCCGTGCCATACTGCTCTCAAGCTAGGTCCACGCTTTAAACAATAAATAACCAAAACAAAATGAAGTTTCTTGAAGGCGATGCTGCATTCCACCAGGAGCCAGTGCAGAGTTGCCAGCGCCGTGGGATGTGTCGCTTCTTTTTACCTCAAGGGAAAGTCTGGCTGCTCGGCCCTAGACTATGCGCACAATTTCAAGAAACCTGAGTAATTTCTTTGGAGCACTAGGCTATTGCAGTAATTCACATGTCCCGTTAAAGTTCGAGAAGGGGGGTGGTATTTTTCATTAGGTGAAGCCGGAAGTTCGCTTTTTTGAAGATTGACTTGATCAGAGAGTGAAAGGACAATGTAGAGTCAGATATGATCCCCTGAAATCAAGCCTTGTTGGTAGATGTAGGTGGGGACACAAGGGTGCATGCATACTTAAATCCCTGACACTTCGAAAAAGTATGCAAATTAATTAATGTGTTATTTACTTAATGCTACAACATTTGTAAACACAATTATTACTAAGCAACCTAAGTGGCTACACATTTAACATCCTGCGAAGGATCAAACGCTGAGTTGGCCTTGCATGCATTTAAACCTGTAACAGGCAAATTGTACACCGATCTGAGCAGCTCCACTTGCTGAGCTATCTCTCTGGGACTTCATTTTGAAGATTATAAGGCAATACTACATGAGGCCCATGCACCAATGCCACCCCATCTTTCTTGCTTCTCTCAGATCGCACAAGTTCCCTCTGTCCAGTAATGTCTCTTGTGATGTGATTTAGGAAGAAAGAACCACAGTTGTGGAAAGCATTTAATTGAATGTGAACAGCAGGATGTGACTGGGAGGAGTACAGAACACATGAGTCAGTGATCAGCTGCTGCAGAGTGTGGCCTTCTATGCTGGAGTGTATTTTGTAGCTTAGAGAACGTATCCAACATCTATGAGTGCAAGTCTTTGGCCAGATCTGGATCGGAGTGCAGAAGGAGGACTGCACTGGATGTGGCAGAGCAATGGCAGCTCCATTGTGAGGGTATATGTATGCGTGCACAGACTTTCACTTTGCCCTGTGTGGCCACATGTCAAGGGGAATCACTAGAGGGCCCTTGTGGAGAGAATCACTAGGCTTGCTGGCCACTGTGCTCCATGCTGTCTTCTCCCCTACGTGAGCTCCATAGCTGTGTAGGAAACTTGATGGCAGAGCTGGGTGGTCCTCGCCTGCACCCACAGTACTGACACAGGGACCCTCAGCAAGCTGCCATCTTAGGTGGTTGTGAGGAATCTGGCTTCTTCGGAGGGGGATTTATCTTGATGGGTTGGGCTCTCGTTGACCCTTCTGTGATTGCCCTTTTTCAGAGCTTGGCTGGAAACTGGCAGCAAGGAAGTGAGGTTCAGGCCATGCGGATGAGAGCCTTTCTATGTGTAATTACATGGTGGCGGTAGCGGACATGTAGTTATGGTTAAGTTGATGTTTCCATAGGTGAGGATTCGTCCAGGGGGGGAAAAGTTATAGGGGGGTCCCAAAACTTTTTTTTCCCCATAGACTGAATGGGAAAAAACTTTGTGCACGGCTACAGCCCGAACCGCTGGACAGATTTACACCAAATTTGCGGCAGGAGCGGCGGCCTGGTCCCGAAAGCGTGCTTTTGCAAATTTGGTGTAAATCCGTCCAGTAGTTTTTTTAAAAATGACCAAAATGTAAGGCAAAAAAATTTGTGATATCTGTGTTCGCTTCGCGGACGGACTTCCCTGTTCGCTCCGCGGACAGCACCCCGATTGGCCCAGCGGCTTGCGTCATGTCCGCGGACATGCGACGTGTTCGCTGATTGGACGGCGAGGGGCGTGGAGTGCGTCAGATTTTCTGTGGCGCCCGCCATCTTGTATTCGCCGTCGACCGCGTACAGCGCGGTGAAACGTGGATAAAAAATTGTATTTAGTGCCCTGTGTTGGTGTGTAAGAGTGTTTTGGGAGGGTGGGGGAGTATGAGATAGGTTCAATGTTTTGTTTTTTTATGTGCTAGACGTTTTTGTTGCGTTCGATTTGTCCGCGGAGAATACGGCTGTTCTGACATTTTGTAAATGAACTAAATGGTGGGGTGTTTAGAGGACGGAGTATGTGTCATTTTTGTTCGCAAGGAAGGTAAAAATGAGCTATGAACACTCGCGGTGTACTTAATTGTTCGTAAATACACAAACTGGGGGTGTCCTCAAGACGCTGTCCGTATTGTAATCTGTCTAGTTGAATGTGTTCTAAGAACACTCGCAGTGTCCCGAAATGGTTGCAATTACACAAAATGGGGGTGTTCTGAGAACGTTGTTTGTATTGTTCGTTGTCAGGGTGAAAGTGTTTTAAGACCACTCCTTTTGTCCGCTAATAGTACAATTTCCTGTGGGTGTCAACCGACTTTTTGTACACTAAAGAAACGATAAATCCGGCTGGTGTGCGCCGATATTATGTGATAATCCTATGACTGGCGCTATTGACCTGGCTGACTTGCTTTTGCGACACTAAATCATATCTCCCGCCCCTAAGCCTGATATTATCAAAGCATTCATATTCCCCGCCTCTCTCCGTGACGTTACAGGGTGCGTCATCAAACGCGCCCAGTCCTCTCCAGTCCTAAGTGACTTTACACAGAACCCAGAAGACAACACATATTATGTCACAACACAGCGCGCCACAATTCGGAATATGAAACAGTGATTTAAAAGCAAACAGCAAGATTGTAAATTTTGTAAAGTACATTTATTTGACATCAAATGTTTAGAGAATATTCAGCAATTTGCATTTGTCTTTGTTGTCGATCCGCAAAAGTTCATGTTGAGGCATGCGATGTTGCTTTGCGGTACAGAGGGTGTTAGATCAGTTTACAACTCAGTGCGCCACAATTCGGAATATGAAACTGTGGTTTAAAAGTAAACAGCAGGATTGTACATTTGGTAAAGTACATTTATCTCACATGAAATGTTTAGTGAATATTTAGCGATTTGCTATTGTCTCTGCTGTCGATCAGCAAAGGTTTATTTGGAGCCACGCGTTGTTCCTTTGCGGTAGATAGGTTGTTGGTTTATGATAAAAGCAGTAAAAGGTCGCTCTGATAATCGGAAGGTTGCTCCAACAACG
Source organism: Ambystoma mexicanum (assembly GCF_040938575.1). Lineage (NCBI taxonomy): Eukaryota > Metazoa > Chordata > Amphibia > Caudata > Ambystomatidae > Ambystoma > Ambystoma mexicanum. The sequence goes on from NC_090933.1 coordinate 343,951,671, forward strand.
AGCCATTAGACCACCCTATTGGTTGGTATGTTGTTCGTAGCCGCTAGTACTACGTAAGGGCATATTAGTCCTTGGCGATTGTCCCATAAAATGGTGAGGGTCATGAAGTTGCATATTTGGACCTGCACCTGGCAGTTGAAGACCCCATCCGCTGGAGTCTGTAAATCGTGACATAGGCAAAATGGGGCCACATACCTGTTTTAAAAAACATAAATTAGTCTCACCATCCGATCTTCATTAAAAATCATAATTTCATTTATTAGGGCGTGAAACTATTTGCTATCGAAGATAGTGCAACGGATTATGTTAGTAATAAAATAATAATATTTTCCCATTCATATAGCGCTAAGAACCGTGAGGTATATAAGCGGTGCTTATTATTAACCACGGTGTGTGGTGCTCATTTATCGACCACGGAAGGATGAAAGGCTGAGTTTGGCCTTGTCGGGATTTGAACTTGCGTTAGCAAGCTGTGCACGGATGTCAAAGCGAGCGTTGTACCCGCTGTGCCACTTGACAGGCTACAGTGAAGTGGCACAGCGAGATGAGCGTTTGACCGTCTATAGACAGGTTAAATTATTTATATTAACCCACCCTGTGTCGTCTGCCTTTTTCAGAGCCCTCTAAATGACAGGGGATCAATTCGGCGGTGATAGTGCGCGGTAGAAAACATTATGCCACTTTCAACGAACAAGTTCAACTTGAGCGGTCTTTAATGCTACACTATTGTAATTATATTTGGTATAAAATAATATAAAGGGTTACTTACAGTACAATTGCAATTTCCATTGTCTACGAGTGGTGCAGTCCTAAAGTACGACTCTGCGTGTGCCAACGATCTTTCGCATAGTGATATAATATATAAAAGTGGTTTCGTTTCAGAAATGTCATCCTTATCTTCTCTTACGTTTTAGCAACACTACTTCAAGAGAAGTCTTTCATCACAATCTTTGTCTGTCAAGGTCAAAACACAATACAACCTTATAGTCCGCTTCGTGAGCCTCTCCGGGGCCCGAGAAAAAAATGGAAGCAGCTGACCTTCATTGTAAACGAGCATAAATTCTTACTTTGCAACATTCTGTGTAAAGCCATCTGTAGAAGTTGATTTTTGCACGTCATGTTAGTATATTGTTTGCGTGATATTAAAAAAAGTTTGTTTAAAGGACGTTATGGTTCTAAGTACACCCGAAAGACCCCTGAAAATAGCAAGTTATGGTAAGCTATGAAAAATAACTCACGCCACCACTGTGCACTGCTAAGACTAACACCCAGGACATCAAAGATGACATTGCAAATGGTATTGATGAAATCACTGATGACATCACATGTGTATGTACTTTTCATGGAATTTGTGTACTAGGGATTTTTATTATAATGTTCCGAAAAAAGTGTCAAGGATATTGCAATAAATATCATACCGTTATTAGTGCTTTGAACGATGCATTGATATGAATAGCATTGTATTATGGGATTCTATCTAGTATACTGAGCTACTAATGGAGAAAGATAGCATTATGTGCAGAGTACAAGATGAAAGTATAATATTTGTAATGTTAATATGTTGAATAATGAAATGATAATTGTCCTGAAATGTTCGAAAATTCACAAAATGGGAGTGTTCTGAGGACGTTATTCATATTGTGTGATTGCTTAGCTGTATGCAATGAGGGAATGGCACAGAGAGTAAAGTGGACGCCATCCGCGGACACCGCGGCTGTTCGTGGACAGGGCGTGCTACATCCAGGTTTTTCCAGGAAATCCAACATGGAAAGAAGACTGTACAGATCAGCCAATCAGATGTCGAGGTTGTGGATTTGTGTTGAAAGAGACTGTGTGTGGTGAAGATGGCAGAAGTGGAGAAAGTCAGGGTTTTGGTGCTCGGAGATATGTTTGTGCATGGTTTACAGCAGTACGCTGAATGCAGGCACGTTGCAAAGAACTTTGATGTCAAAGGAGTGGAGGTGGTGTGGAACACTGTGCCTGATTGCAATGTACAGGGAATTGTACAAGTTTGTGAGGATATGGCCATGATGAACAGTCCGCATGTGGTAGTTTTGCACTATGGTGCTTTCATTTGGGCAACGTCAGTGCCCCTACTTTGTTGGCTGATTTGGAACGCTTGGTTCAAGCCGTAATGAAGATCCTTCCAAATGCGAAAGTAATTTTTTCTGGATTACTACCTAGGGAAATATGGGACAATAGTTCAGTTTTTTGTCATCAGCAAAACATTGCTAGGTGTGTCATCAACCGAGGCATGTGTGCCTTCATGCTTAGAGCTGGTATGTTCTTCTGTAACAATGAGAATATTGATGCCAGTAATGCTGTTAATTTTAAAGAAGATGGCATCTCTTTATCTTTTACGGGAAATGCCTTTCTATTTTGGAATGTAAGGGTTGCTTTGGAGAAGGTTATGTAAAGATTTTAGGAGTAAAGTAAGAAAAAAAAAACAAGAAAAAAAATACAAAATAACAGGTGTCTGTCAAGCATCTGTAAAAAAAAAAAAAACAACGTCTTTTTTCAGAGCCAACTTCAAAGGGCAAATGGGGCACAATATTTAAATTTACATTCACCACGCTCAGATTTTCGATGTGTCCGCGGACACCACGGCTGTTCGTGGACAGGGCGTGCTACATCCGGGTTTTTCCAGGAAATCCAACATGGAAAGAAGACTGTACGGATCAGCCAATCAGATGTCGAGGTTGTGGATTTGTGTTGAAAGAGACTGTGTGTGGTGAAGATGGCAGAAGTGGAGAAAGTCAGGGTGTTGGTGCTCGGAGATATGTTTGTGCATGGTTTACAGCAGTACGCTGAATGCAGGCACGTTGCAAAGAACTTTGATGTGAAAGGAGTGGGGGTGGTGTGGAGCACTGTGCCTGATTGCGATGTACAGGGAATTGTACAAGTTTGTGAGGATATGGCCACGATGAACAGTCCGCAAGTGGTAGTTTTGCACTATGGTGCTTTCCATTTGGGCAACGTCAGTGCCCCTACTTTGTTGGCTGATTTGGAACGCTTGGTTCAAGCCGTAATGAAGATCCTTCCAAATGCGAAAGTAATTTTTTCTGGATTACTACCTAGGGCAATATGGGACAATAGTTCAGTTTTTTGTCCTCAGCAAAACATTGCTAGGTGTGTCATCAACCGAGGCATGTGTGCCTTCATGCTTAGAGCTGGTATGTTCTTCTGTAACAATGAGAATATTGATGCCAGTAATGCTGTTAATTTTAAAGAAGATGGCATTTCTTTATCTTTTACGGGAAATGCCTTTCTATTTTGGAATGTAAGGGCTGCTTTGGAGAAGGTTATGTAAAGATTTTAGGAGTAAAGTAAGAAAAAAAACAAGAAAAAAAATAAAAAATAACAGGTGTCTGTCAAGCATCTGTAAAAAAAAAAAAACAACGGCTCTTTTCAGAGCCAACTTGAAAGGGGAAATGGGGCACACTATTTAAATTTACATTCACCACGCTCAGATTTTCGATATGTCCGCGGACATGGCGGTAGTCCGCGGACATGAAAATCACTACGAGGGGGTTAGTATGTTCTATGTTACATGTATATGAAGTCAGGGATATTATGGTTAAGTTGTGCTACTAAAAACCTATGAAATTCAATGAAAAAACTTTGTTAAAGGGACGTTATAGTTAAGTTGCGCTACTAAAAACCTATGAAATTCAGTAAAAAAACTTTGTTAAAGGGATGTTATTGTCAGGTTCAGGTTCAAACTCCCCCTTCTCCTCACCTGAGTCCTCAGAGGAACGATCCTTAAGTACGGTTTCGGGCTTCTTATTGTCCTTCTTCCTTTCCTTGGGTTGGTTATCCCTTAGTTTCCGACCTCTTCTTTCGTGTAAATAAGGTCTGGCCCCTCCAGAGGCCACCGTGACAGAGATGAGAAACTGCCCAGGGAGGCCCCTAGGAGGGCCAGCCTCGCCCCAGGGAAAAAGCCGGAGGGCAGAAAAAACCCTGGTACTGCAGAGGAACGTAAAAGTTGTTTCCAAAGACCAAAATCTAGCAATGAATCTCGTACTGCAAGATGTGAATGGCTCAATTACACAGAAGAATATTCTGAACTGAAATTCAGGGGAAAAGTACTGGAGCGGACAGGAAATGTAAATAAAGTATAAACTGTGGTAAAGAATCCCCTAATACCGAAAGAATACTAAGTTAAGTAAGACCAGCTAGTCGCCGGGAGCAAGTAAGAACATGAAATGTAAGTCGCGAGAGCTGTTCGCGTACAGAAAAGAAACACTGCCGTTCGCATGTTAAATAAAAGCGGCAGGGTTAGTATGGCAAGGCGCCGTGAATGCAAGCAGGGAGGAAGAAAGAATAGCAACAGAAGGCAATCAGAAAATGGGTAGCAGTTAAACAGGCAGGAGTCCGTACAAAAAGCAAAGAAGAAATAGAGAACACAGATACCAAAATAGATGGCCCCCCCAGGAGGAGGGCCGGAATGCTTTGGAGTAATCACAAGAAAAATGCACAAGAGTAGCACCGGAGTGCGAGCGAAGTAGCAAGAGGAAAACAGATACAACGCACCGGCAGAAGGGGAGGAGCCGGAAGTTATAGTGCAGACCGCCATGTTGGATGAGGACTAGAGCGCTACCCAGAATCGAATTAATGCCGCCAGTAATTCCACACTTTCCAGCCACCGATCCTGACAGTATACCCCCTTCTCCTCGGGGGTCCCCCTGGTTTGCCCGGGTGGAAGTGGTAAAATCTCTTAACCAATCGGGGAGCATGAATATGGCTCACTGGTTCCCAGGATCTCTCATCCAACGGATAACCCTTCCAATGCACTAGGTATTGTAACCTACCCCGGCGGTACCGGGAATCAACCAAATAGGCCACTTCATATTCTTCAGGTGTTGGTTTAACTTGAGCACGTACCCTGTGGACTGGTCTTTGGAAAGGATCTTCCTTGTATTCCTTGAGTAAGGAGACATGGAAGACCGGATGTACCTTCTTGAGGTAATCAGGGAGTTTGATCTTAAAAGCAGCAGGATTAATCCGTTGGACAATGGGGAAAGGTCCGAGGAATCGGGGGGAAAATTTACCAGAATGGACCCACCGGGGCAGGAAACGGGTAGACAACCAGACCAATTGACCCACCTGCCAAGTAGGGTTAGGGCTTCTACTCTTGTCTGCCCATTTCTTTTGAGCCTGTTGACTGACCAGGTGTGCCCTTTGCGCAAGTACATGTACCTCCTGTAAGTCCTTCAGAACCCCGTCCACAGCAGGAATCTTGGTGGAAGGTGTACTGAACCAGGGCAAATGTTGGGGATTATACCCATAGGTACAAAAAAAAGGACTCATCTGGATGGACGTATGAATGGCATTGTTGTAGGCGAACTCTGCTTGTGGAAGGAAGCGATACCAATTCTCCTGCTGAGGACTACAAAAACATCTTAGATACTGTTCCAGACTGGCATTCAATCTCTCGGTTTGTCCGTTACTCTGAGGATGGTAACCCGAAGAAAGAGCTCTGTGAATTCCCAGTGACTGGCAAAGAGAAGCCCAAAATTTCGAAGTAAATTGAGGTCCTCGATCTGAAACCACAGTCCGAGGCAACCCATGTAAGCGGACTATATCCCGGAGGAATACAGCTGCTGTCTCTGAGGATGATGGAACATGCTTGAAAGCGGAGAAGTGAGCCAATTTACTGAAGGAGTCGACTGTTACCATGATCACAGACATATCATCCGAAGGAGGGAGATCCACGATAAAATCAGTGGAAATATGTTCCCAGGGACGTTCAGGTAAGGAGTCTTGCTGTAGTAGTCCTAGCGGTCTTCCTGTTCGATGTTTGTTGGAGGCACAAACTGAACAGGTAGAAACATATTGGCAAACGTCGTTCCGCAGAGTAGGCCACCAAAAGCCCCTGCATAGCAAGTTATAAGTCTTCCTGACTCCTGGGTGTCCTGTTAAAGGGGAGTCGTGGCACCAGGACAGGACTAGAGTCTGAAGCTTCTTGGTGGGAATGAACAAGGCATCACCATGATAATATAACCCATCCTTGCCTTGGATGACAGAGGATGGAGGATCCGAGCCTGTCTGATATTGAGGTATCAAATCTTGAAGAAAGGATAGAGTGGATGCAACAATCCTAAGCCCTGGGAAGACCAATTTGTGTCCCCTATAGGTTCCAGAGCCTTCCCCTAGACTACGAGACAAGGCATCCGCCTTCAAATCTTCTGTACCCGGAATGTAGATGATGTTAAAATCATATTGCAGGAAGAAATAGGCCCACCTGGCATGGCGTGCATTGGTGCATTCCATCTGTTGTAAGACCCTAAGGTTACGATGGTCAGTTCTGATTTCAAAGCTGTGAGCGGCCCCTTGCAACAGATGACGCCACTCTTGACAGGCTAACTTGATTGCCAAAAGTTCCCTTTCCAGTACTGAATAGTTGCGCTCACTAGTCGTAAGGGTCTTTGAAAAATAGGCCACAGGATGTTCCACATCGTCCTCTGACTTCTGTAGTAGGATAGCCCCGACTGCACCTATGGAAGCATCCGTTTCCAAAATGTATGGTTTAGTTGGATCTGGCTGTATAAGTATAGGTGCCTTAGAAAAGCATTCCTTGAGTGTGATAAAGGCTCTTCTGGGTTGCTCATCAAAGATGAACCTTACACTCTTCTTCAACAGAGAGGTAAGCGGAAGCACAGTATTCGAAAAATTGGATATAAATCTCCGATAAAAGTTTGCTAAACCCAGGAAACTCTGTAGCTCCCTTATATTGGTAGGTTCCTTCCAGCCTTTGATAGCCTTGATCTTCATTGGGTCCATCTCTATACCCTCCTTAGATAGGATGAATCCTAAGTAGGATACTGATGTAGCTTCAAATTGGCACTTTTCCGGCTTGATAAGCAGCTGATGGAACTTAAGGCGCTGCAACACCTGTACAACTAGTCTTCTGTGTTCTGAAAGCGTCTTGGAAAATATCAAGATGTCATCCAGGTAAACCACCACTGTTATGAACAACATATCGGAAAACACCTTATCCATGTATCTTTGGAATATCGCTGGAGCATTTACAAGGCCAAATGGCATGACCCTATACTCATATAGACCAAATGGGGTGCGGAATGCCGTCTTCCACTCGTCTCCTTGTCTTATCCGCAATAGGTGATAAGCTCCTCTTAGGTCGAGCTTAGTGAAATAGACCGCTCCTTGTACGGCTTCTAATATATCCCTTATCAGTGGCATGGGATATCTGTCACGGATGGTAACCTTATTCAAGCCTCGATAGTCTATACAAGGACGTAACTCTACAGAATCCTTCTTAGGGATAAAGAATAACGAAGCCCCACAAGAAGACTTTGATTCTCGGATAAGGCCATTCTGTAGATTAGCATTCAAGTATTCCCTAAGAGCATTTCGTTCCAGAAGCGATAACGGATACATGCGTCCAAAGGGAACTATGGCTTCTGGTATCAAGTCGATGCAGCAGTCCTCTGCCCTATGAGGAGGCAGAATCTTGGGTATGGTATCCAGGAATACTTCGGAAAACGCCTGATATTGAAGAGGGACAGAAGAAATGATCATGGAATTGTGGGTAGATCTTCCTTCTTCCAATCTAGTATTGGTGGTTTGGGTGGTAGGCAGGTCCATACAGTTGGTCTTACAAAACAGTGAATCAAAGCTCACCTTATTGTCTGTCCAGTTAATGTGCGGGTTATGCCTTCTTAACCACGGGATCCCTATAACCACAGGAAAATGAGCGGCTCTGATCTGATCAAACACCAAGATCTCTTCATGGTGGCCCATCTCCATCTTCAGCGGGAAAGTCTCTGAGGTGATGGGTCCAGATGATAAAGGCCTGCCGTCAACCCCTTCTACTGAAATAGGAGTTGACTTGAGTCTGGTCGCCACCTGGTGTTCCTTGGCCCATCTAATGTCCATGAAATTACCTGCTGCTCCGCAATCCAACATGGCTAATACCTCCGTGGGGGCAGAATTAGACAGCCACAGTTTCACCTTGAACACCATCAGACTGTTCTCTTCCGTGATATCTAGGGTTCTTGAGTTATTGCAAGGGTATTTGTCAAGTCCCCCGACACTTCCCTTGCAGCAGAGCGGGGGCTGAAGTTTCCCTTCCGTCGAGGGGGTACCTCCGGGCAGTCTCTCAGAAAATGTTTGGAAGATCCACAGTACATACACAATCCAGTGTCCCGTCGTCTTCTTCGCTCGTCTGGAGTCAGGGGACCTCGAGTGGCTCCTATCTGCATGGGTTCTTCTGCCAAGGCTGAGGGTCTTGCTTGAGGAGAAGGGGAAGGGAGACTCATGGTCTGAGGAGTTCCTCTGGTTCGTCTTCTTTCTTGTCGTCTTTCCTGTAGGCGAAATTCTATCTGGAGAGACAATGATACCAAATCTCGGAAGGATCCTGGTCTGGCAACTCTAGCAAGCTCATCCTTAATTTCGTCGTGAAGACCTCGTCTGAAAATGGTCTGTTGGGCTGAATCTGGCCAGTGAGCCTTAGCTGCTAATCTCTGGAAGCGGGAAACGTAGGTTTGAAGATCAGAGTTTCCTTGACAAACATCCAGAATGGCTTCCAAGGAGGAGTAGAAAACCTCCGGTCTGTCAAACCTTTCCTTGAATAGTTCAACAAAACGTTCATAATCATTTAGGGACGGGTCATTATTAGTAACGAACGGTGTGACCCAGGATAATGCGTTTCCGGAAAGGTTTGCGATGATGAAACCGACCCTTGATCTGGCCGTTTCATAAGCATGGGTCCTGAAGGCAAAGTACACCTTACATGCATCTAGAAAGTCCTTAAGACCTCCAGGGTCCCCGTTGTACTTGCCGAAAGAGAGTGGCATAGTGGGCAAGTCACCATGATCATCCCGACGTAAAACTACCTGTTGTCGGAGTGCAATATTCTCCGTTCTCAGGGCTTGAACCTCCACAGTTAAATTCTGCATTGCAGCAAACAGTTCTTGGTATTGCTCCAATGATGCCATAGTGTGAGTTGGGCGTTGTATGCTGTCAGGTTCAGGTTCAAACTCCCCCTTCTCCTCAGCTGAGTCCTCAGAGGAACGATCCTTAAGTACGATTTCAGGCTTCTTATTGTCCTTCTTCCTTTCCTTGGGTTGGTTATCCCTTAGTTTCCGACCTCTTCTTTCGTGTAAATAAGGTCTGGCCCCTCCAGAGGCCACCGTGACAGAGATGAGAAACTGCCCAGGGAGGCCCCTAGGAGGGCCAGCCTCGCCCCAGGGAAAAAGCCGGAGGGCAGAAAAAACCCTGGTACTGCAGAGGAACGTAAAAGTTGTTTCCAAAGACCAAAATCTAGCAATGAATCTCGTACTGCAAGATGTGAATGGCTCAATTACACAGAAGAATATTCTGAACTGAAATTCAGGGGAAAAGTACTGGAGCGGACAGGAAATGTAAATAAAGTATAAACTGTGGTAAAGAATCCCCTAATACCGAAAGAATACTAAGTTAAGTAGGACCAGCTAGTCGCCGGGAGCAAGTAAGAACATGAAATGTAAGTCGCGAGAGCTGTTCGCGTACAGAAAAGAAACACTGCCGTTCGCATGTTAAATAAAAGCGGCAGGGTTAGTATGGCAAGGCGCCGTGAATGCAAGCAGGGAGGAAGAAAGAATAGCAACAGAAGGCAATCAGAAAATGGGTAGCAGTTAAACAGGCAGGAGTCTGTACAAAAAGCAAAGAAGAAATAGAGAACACAGATACCAAAATAGATGGCCCCCCCAGGAGGAGGGCCGGAATGCTATGGAGTAATCACAAGAAAAATGCACAAGAGTAGCACCAGAGTGCGAGCGAAGTAGCAAAAGGAAAACAGATACAACGCACCAGCAGAAGGGGAGGAGCTGGAAGTTATAGTGCAGACCGCCATGTTGGATGAGGACTAGAGCGCTACCCAGAATCGAATTAATGCCGCCAGTAATTCCACACTTTCCAGCCACCGATCCTGACAGTAATGGTTAAGTTGCTCTACTAAAAACCTATGAAATTCAGTGAAAAAATATGTGGCTTCGATATGTCAGTAAAGGATAAAAAGGGAGAGCCAGCCATGTGATGTCATCAGTGATGTCATCAATGACATTTGTGATGTCATCTTTGATGTCCTTGGTGTTAGTGTTAGCAGTGCACGGTCGCGCGAGTTATGGTTGCTTATGTTACCATAACTGCCGAATTTCAGGGGTTTTTCGGTTTTACTTTGAACCATAACGTCCCTTTAACAATATTTTTTCACTGAATTTCATAGGTTTTTAGTAGAGCAACTTAACCATAACGTCCCTTTAACAAAGTTTTTTACTGAATTCTAGATATAGCCAATGATGGTGATTCCAATAATGTTGCCACTGAAGGAATCTGTGGAAGCCATGGGAGCCTCAGTGCCATGAAAGTATGGATGGTCTAAAAGAAACCACACTCACAAAGGTGATGGATGAAGGGTTGGAATAGATGAAGGATAAGGTTGAGAATTCGTTAGAGAGCATATTTGTGAATTACAAGCCCCGACTGAATGAATTTATTGAGTCTAAACCTGGTCGGGTGGAGAGTGAACAACGCTTTTAGTGAGTGGAGAACTCTTTACTATTCAACATCTCCTATCGCTCCCATTGATCTCCTGATGCTTGTTTCTAGAAGTTTGTACCTGGAGCTTTGGCTGCACGCATAGAGCCCAAAGGGTGTGAGGTCATGCTTGAGTTACTGAGTTACAGAAGGGAATATTTGCAATGAGAATACATCCTTTTGCTCTGCAAGGTATCAAATAATTGTTTTTACTTAAAAGTCTAGTAATTTGACTGGCAAAAGTTGAAAATAAGAAATCTTTTGGCCCGAGACACCAATTGCTGAACGTCAGGGGCAGAGATGGTCTAATAAGTAGCTAGAGGTAAACTTCAGGCTATTCAGATTGACAGAAGGAACCTGGATAATGGAATCCGAGTGATTTGCCCACGGCTGAAATTACTGCGAGCAAATCGTTTGCATGAGAAAGGTGCGAACTACCAAATGTTTGCACCTTTCTCATGCGAACACACATACTTTCTCACACACACACAATACACCCATAACACCCCTCCACCCACACCCTCAGCACACCCTCATCCACAACCCCCAACATAAACAAACCCCACTTACCTTCATATTCACGCTGGGTTCCCTGCAGCACCAGTTCCCTTTCACTTCCGTGATCAGGAACCGGCACTGCAGGCTCCTTTTTTCTTTTCTTTTTTTGTTTTTTTTGTGACAGAAGGGGGTATATATATATATATATATATATATATATATATATATATATATATATATATAAAGAATAGTGAGCAGGGCGATGCAGGGGACACCCCCGCAGCCCCTGTTTTTTTTTTTTAAACGGAAGGCTACGGGGTTGTCCCCCACAGCCCCCGCTCACTATACCATGATGTATAGTGAGCGGGGCGATGCGAGGGACACCCCAGCAGCCCCCGTTTTTTTTTCAATGCTACCACCAAAGGTTCGAAGTTTTGGTGTTCGAACCTTTGGTGGTAGCATTTTTAGAACTTTTGGTCAATGCGACAATTTCTTTTAGGTAATTTCGACCTAAACCGGATAATGCAGTCAAGTATCCATTTCCCACCTGCCGGGGCCGGCCACTAACCACCAGCCTTCAAAATGCCTCTTTTGCATTAAGCATTCGTCACAGCCAGGTCTGTTTCTAAAGCAAGGACCTAGGAAGTTGCCTGCCCAGGACACCCCCATCCTGAGACAAGGTGAAAGCCAGACAGGGCTTACAAATATACATAGTGGCTGAAAAAATTGAAAAAAATATGCAGAATGCACGTTTACTGCACTTTCAGCTGCAAACAGAATACTGAATCCCATTATATTGAACACGGGGAGCAGGGGTTGTGGAGGTGTCCCCCGCTTCCATTACATGGATAGTGGCGGACAATAAAGAAGAAAAGAAAAGAGGGGGGTGCTCGTGAGCCCGAGCAAGATGGTGGTGAGCTGAGTAAGCCCCAGAGGTAGAAGACAATCACATCGGTCTTCCATCCCCTAAACCGCTTTTAACAGCAAAAAAAAAGGAGAATATACCCGTTGAGCCGATGGGGCCCCACCCATGCAATCCAGGAGAAAACCGCTCCACGGCTCCGGAGATATCAAGTCTTGAAGACGCAGCAACGGCAGGCGCGTAGAAAAGGTGCCAACAAGTGAGCACGAATGGGCTCTGAGCAACCCCCAGCGTAACATCAGTGACTCGGGGCACAGACACCAACCCAGCCGCATGAAGGGAGCTCAGAGTTAGCCTCACAGCAGCGAGGAATGCAGGCACAACCCGCTACCGCAGGAGAAGAGCCCGGCGACAGTGTGGTTCTCTTTGCACCTCGACAGGCAAGCCCACACTCCAAGAGCAGGTTGAAGCAGCACCTGCCCCAGGGCCAGCAGACAGGGCGGTCCGGCTCCCAGAAGGGTGACTACCGAAGAGGTCAGAGGTGTCCCCACTACTCTCATGGAGCCCCAGGCAACCAATGGCCCGGGGCGTGCTGGTCCCGCACGGGGGAACCCAGAGGCACCTGTCTGTGCACCCGCCCACTGATGTGGAGGACCACGAAACAGGGACGCTACTGGCCTACAAGTAAGTGCTGTGCCCGGTGGAGATACTACAGGAGCAGTTCCCCAGGCACTCAACGGCGCAAGGCTTGCTGATACCGTGCGGGTGAACCCAGTAGCTCCAGCCTGCACACCCGCCCACCAGCTCAGTGGACCTCGAAGCAGAGACGTTACCAGCCCACAAAGAAGCACTGCCCCGGGCGCAGATACTGTGGGGGGACAGACACTGATACCACTGGCCATCTCTCCCTTGAACCACGAAGGGGGAGGCAGCACATGCAGGAAAGGCCCATCATCTGTATATGCTGGAAAGGGGACAGACCGGCCGTGTAAAGATTGCACCTCTAAGTGCCCCGTCTGCCCGCACATTCATCCACACAGAGCACACCAGCATAGGATGGGTGACCACATCACCTGCACTCAACGTGGCCCGGTGGGGGTACCAGCACCTCAACGTACAGCAACCGCCAAGGCCCCCCCACGTGCCCAAGACGCACAGGGCCCATCAAGGCCAATGCCCCCTGATCAATCCCCTGGATAACCCCCAGACAATGTCTCACTAGCATGGGCTACAGGGCGCAACCCAGGGCATAGTACATCCCCTCGTTGTTGGGCAATTGGCTCGCACAAGATGAAGGAGACACTCAATCCCGGGCAAAAGGACTACTCAAGGGTGCGGTAAATGACCGCCCCGCAGAAGGAGGAGGCACACCAAATAACAAAGACACCACAACGGAGCAGCCTCCACCAAAGTCCTAGTGGAGTGGCCCAAGGCACATGATCACAGGCCCACACAGGGCCCTGTGGCAGAAGAACCGCTATCAGACGACATCCAGCCAGGACTACTCATACCCATACAGCAAGAAGGCGTCAGTCTCATCTACAATATCACGGGTGGACGGCGCCAGCCAAACACCGCCTCATTGTCAGTCAGAAACCAAAACCCAGAAGCTTAACCAGAACCCTCCCCCCTGCGCCACCAAAGACCTAGCAAAGACATCTCGAGGGGCATGCAACAGGCTGCAAACACCCAACAACACCCGACCGACGGCCTGTATGGAACGGCAGCAGGTGGTCTACCCCAAATATCGGCTCGGAACAGAACCGAAATGGACATCCTAGCTCAATTACAGGACATTTTGGCCGAAATGAAACTGATCGGACAGCAAACCCAAGAAACTAACACAATGGTCCAAGACATCAAAAGAAACCTCCAAGACATCCAGAACCAATTATCAACACAAGCTGAGAGGACCACTGACAATGAACAACGAATAACGAATCAGCACTGTAGAGGACAATCAGGCACCCATGGAAACGGATCTGGACGGGGTCATCCGAGAAGTACAACGATTGGGGGAAACACTGGAAGACCAGGAAAACAGATCACGCCGAAACAACCTCCGGGTAGTCGGGCTAACGGAAAATGAAGAAGGGCCAGACCTCGAGAAATTCATCTATGAGCTCCTGCAAAACAAACTGCATCTCCCAAACGTCAGGGAACTCATCATAGAAAGGGTACACAGGGCCCGATACCAAAGCCCCCGCCGAAGGAGCGCTCGAGAACCATAACAATGAAGCTGCTAAACTTCCAACACAAGGTAGCCATATGAAGGCGTGCAGAGCGACAATTCACATAGGGAGCTCAGAGATCAAAATCTCCCGACGGAGGAAAGGGTTTAACCCGATATTTGAGGCACTGAAAACAACAGGACATAAACACTACTTAAAATTCCCCGGGACCTGGTGCATGCAACTTAATCAACAATGGCACTCTTTTGACGAACCTGAATCGGCCTGACGGTTCCTGCAGCAACAAAACATCACAACAGCAGAATGGGAAACAGCCTCCCCTACGGAATTGGGATTATCCCACCCCTATCCCCACCAGTCCGTGAGCCCAGCAGTAGGGAAGGGGAGATGGCAGAAAACCAGCAGAGGACCACTAAGATGGAATCCAGACCACAAAAAACACAGGGGCACAACCTAATGGCAACCCAAGCCAAGCACCGGTGGAAGAGGATGTCACAGGTTTCCCCTTTTCTCACCTGTTTTCTCTGTTTTGCGGAGTCCTTTGTTGGGGTTTTCTTCCGAGCAGTTCGGGTCTTGTACAAGCCCGCTTGGCCGTCTTCGGATTCCAGGATTCGTTCAGCTTCTTCGTCCAGGATCTATGGAAACTCCAGGAAGCTAGGAATGGAGGCAGCACACGGAGGCGGTCTGCGCATGAATGCAGAAGAAACAGGATCAAGGAAGGTAGAAGGAAAGGAGAAGGAGGAAGGTCCGGGAACCAGGAAGCCACACAGTTCAGGAGAACGAACTATGGAGCACGTCAGGCCACAGCTATCGGTAGCGTTGAGATGCGCGGAACCGCAGGGGAGTGGCTAATTTATAGAACGTGCTGCATTGGACGTAAAGGTCGATAGACCGCGTTCCGTGTATACGGCCATGTTGGGTGTACTACAGCAAGTAACCCCCGATGTGCCAGGGACCAGGAAGACCAGAAAGGGCGTGATCAACGGATCATGACAGCATGAACCCTTCTAAAAACCCGTTCCACTGGGTTTACCTGGATGTATTCGGTGGAACCTTCTGAGCAATCTGGGGGAGTTCAAATTTGAGACTGGTTCCCAGGTACGTTCGCTGGGTGGATAACCTTTCCATTCCACCAGGTATTGAAGTTTGCCTCGTCTATACCGGGAATCACAAATACGAGAAACTTCATATTCATTGACAAGCACAGGACTAGGTCTAAGAGTAGTCTGGGTAGTTTGGATGAAAGGCTTCAACAGGGATTTGTGAAAGACTGGATGTATCTTCTTCCAGGAGTCCGGGAGTTGGAGTCGAAAGGCCACACGATTGATGATCTCTTTTATAGAGAAGGGTCCATAATACCGGGGAGCCAACTTATTCGGTCTGAGATGTCGGGGTAGAAGTTTCGAGGATAGCCATACTTTATCCTCAATGGAGTATGAAGGCCCTGGTCTTCTCCTTGAATCTGCATAGTGTTTGGTTTGGATTTGCGCTCTTTCGAGATGTTCCTTGGCTTCTTTCTGAACATTTATGAGTGTTTCAATCCAGGAATTGACAGTAGGAACAGGTGTAGGGTGTGGAAGAACAGAAGGTAAGCCCGAAGGGTGAAATCCTTGGCTGTAGAAAAAAGGGCTGGTCTTAACAGCCGAATGGTCCGAATTATTGTAAGCGAATTCGGCTACTGGTACTAAAAGTGACCAATCACCCTAGACTTTGATAGAGAAACAACGAAGATATTGTTCAAGGGTTTTATTTACTCGTTCTGTGACACCGTTGGTTTGGGGATGATATCCCGAGGAGAGAGTTCATTGAATCCCTAGTATCCTCAGAGGTGTTTCCAGAACTGAGAGATATACTGGGGTCCTCTGTCCGATATGATCTTGGAAGGAAGTCCATGTAGTCGGAAGATGTGTTCCAGGAAAATACCAGCAAGTTCTGAGGAGGACGGTAATTTATACAGAGCAGTAAAGTGAGCCATATGAGTGAATAGATCAATGGTGACCATGATAGTGGTATAACCTCTAGAAGGCGGCAATTCCACAATGAAGTCTGTAGCAATGATTTCCCAAGGTCTGGTTGGTGGTGTAGGCTGTAATAAGAGACCTGCTGGTTTCTGGTTATCATGTTTGTTCTGATTACAGACGGAGCAAGATTGAATATACAGTTGTACATCTTGGGCCACCAAAATTGTCTTTGTATTAGACGGAGGGTGTTGGAAATACCATGATGACCGGAATGAAGAGTATCATGGCAGAGATGTATTATTCTTTGTTGTAATTTTTGTGTAGGAATGACCAGATTGCTATCTTTGAACAAGTATCTGTCCTTGACTCTCAAGTTCCATTGATTCCTTTCTGAAATTCCTTTCAAAAGTTCCGAAGTCTGAGTTTGCATACGAATCTCTTCCAGGAGGTTGTTTGCTTGAGCTACGAATATGGTATGAGGAAACATCTTGGGATACGTCCGATCTTCCGGAGGTTCATAGTCTGGACGACGAGAAAGTGCATCAGCTAATACATTTTGGGTTCCAGGGACGTGGTGAATCTGAAACTGATATTGGGCAAAAAAGAAGGCCCACCAAGTATGGCGACTATTCCTACATTCCAGGGCTTGCAACACTTGTAGGTTTCGATGATCCGTGCGGACATGGACCGGAAATTTGGCTCCTAGAAGCAAATGACGCCATTCTGTGAAGGCTTGACGGATGGCTAGCAGCTCTTTTTCTAGGACAGAGTAATGGGTTTCACTAGAAGTTAATGTCCGAGAAAGGTAGGCGATGGGATGTTCCAAGCTTCCTCGAATTGCTGTTTCAGGACGGCTCCAATGGCTTAATTGGAGGCGTCTGTCTCCACTATGAATGGTCGATTAACATCAGGCTGAGCAAGAATTTGAGCTTTTGTAAATTCAGACTTTAACTGTTGGAAGGCTTTCTCTTGGGCCATGGTCCAATGGAAGGGAACATCTTTATTCAATAAGGCAATTATTGGTTGGACAATTTCGGAAAAGGAAGGTATGAATTTCCTATAGAAATTAGCCAAGCCCAGGAAGGATTGTATCTGTTTCACTGAGGCGGGGCTAGGCCAGGATAAAATAGCCTTAACCTTGGATTGATCCATACCAATACCATCGGGAGTAAGGACAAACCCTAGGTAGTGAACAGTAGAAGTATGGAAGATGCATTTCTCGGGCTTCGCCAGGAGTTCATTTTCGCTTAAGCGTTGTAATACTGCTTTCACATGTTGTTCGTGCTTGAGAGGGTCCTTTGAAAATATTAGAATATCATCCAGATAGACAATCACAAAAAGGAACAGCATGTCCGATAGAACTCGATCAATGAAACGTTGGAACACCGCTGGGGCATTAGCAAGTCCAAAGGGCATGACTAAGTATTAAAAATGCCCAAAGGGTGTTCTAAAGGCTGTTTTCCACTCATCACCTGCCCTGATATGAATCAAATGATAGGCGCCCCTGAGATCCAGCTTGGTGAACACAACTGCGCCTCTTACTGCCTCCAGGATGTCTGAGATCAAGGGCAGCGCATAGCGGTCCTTGAGAGTACATTGATTTAGACATCGATAATCCAGACACGGTTTGAGTTCTTTAGTGTCTTTTTTAGGAACGAAGAACAGGGAGGCCCCTGATGGAGATTTAGATGGTCGTATGGTGCCATTTGCAAGATTTGTATCCAAGTATTCACAAAGAGCTTTCTTTTCAGGTTCTGATAGGATGAACATCCTTCCAAAAGGAATCACCGCGGAAGGTTCCGTTTCAATAGCACAATCTTCAGGTCTGTGGGGAGGTAAGGCCTGACAATGGCAGAGGAGAAAACATCGGAATATTCCTGGTAAGCCTCCGGAACCCGGATGATGTTTGAGACTGAGATTGTGTTCTGATGAGTTGTAGGAAATCCTTTCGATGGTGTAGGATCAAGGTCTGGATATAAGCAGTGGGACATACAAAACTCAAACCCAGGAACAAGGATCCCGCTGCCCAATTGATATGGGGTTGTGTCTTTGAAGCCAGGGCATTCCCAAAACCATGGGGTAATGGGCTGACTTGATGATGTCAAATCTTATCCTTTCTCGATGTTGATTTATAGCAAGCTCGATCTCCTTGGTCTGCAGGGTTTTAGGTCCAGAAGAAAGAGGTCTTCCATCAATTGCTTCTACAGGTTGCATGATAGTCCGGGATTCGTAAGGAATATGGTGTTTTAGGACCCATTCATGATCTATGAATACCCCCATAGCTCCACAGTCGACCAGTGCCAGGATGGGGTATATTTCTTTCTTGGATGTTGTCAAGAAGGCCTGTAAGATTACCAAGGAATTTTGTCCAAGAGAATTCAAGGATGGAATAGAGATGGAGCAGACATCTCTCTCCCGAACCTGCACTCCGTTTAGGATCGGGAGCTGCCGTTTCCCGAGCGCCGTGGGGGGGCAATCAGACATTCTCTTACTAAATGTTTGTCGGTTGCACAATACACACATAATCCAGTATGAATCCTTTGCATCCTCTCCTGGGGGGTAATGGGTCCACGGAAGGCCCCTAATTGCATAGGTTCAGGCTCATTGCTTGGAGTAGAAATGCCTTCTGAGCTTGAAGGGGTTCCAATGGGGTTTTTCTGGAGTGGTAACTTGGTTTTTTTTTTTTGCTGCCCTTCTCTCCTGAATGCGAAAGTCAATCTGTAGAGCGAGATCCATTAGGGCTTGAAAGGAACCCGGGCGTGCCACTCTGGCTAGTTCGTCCTTGATCTCTTTGTTTAGCCCTCTTCGAAATAAAGTAAAACAAGCTTCAGAGGACCAATCCGCTTCCTTAGCCAACTGTTTGAAGCGTGTGACATACAAGAGCAAATCCTGGGTACCCTGATGAAAGTCGAGAAAATGTTTCTGGGCTCTGTAAACTTGTTCCGGGTGTTCGAACATGGTCTTGAGGGCCTCTATAAAGCTGTCGTAGCCATCCAGGAGAGCATCACCAGAGTTAACCAATGGGGTGGCCCAGGTCAAGGCATTCCCGGAAAGATGCGAAATAATAAAGCCCACTTTAGCCCTGGGCGTAGAAAAATAATAAGGCTTAAATGTAAAGTGGACCAAACAAGAATCTAGGAATCCACGAAGGCTCTTTGCTGAACCGTCGTACTTGTCAACGACACCGCCTAGAATTACACTCTCCTTCGTGGAGGAATCACGGGATAACACCAATTGTTTTAACGCAGTGTTTTCCGCCTTAAAGTTTTGCACTTCGGTCGTCAGCTCTTGCATGCCACGCATAAGATCCTGGACGGCCGCTTCCATGTCTGTATCGAGATCGGTCAGGTGGCCTCTCAATCTGTCACAGGTTTCCCCTTTTCTCACCTGTTTTCTCTGTTTTACGGAGTCATTTGTCTGGGTTTTCTTCCGAGCAGTTCGGGTCTTGTACAAGCCCGCTCGGCCATCTTCGGATTCCAGGATTCGTTCAGCTTCTTCGTCCGGGATCTATGGAAACTCCAGGAAGCTAGGAATGGAGGCAGCACACAGAGGCGGTCTGCGTGGAGCGCAGAAGAAACAGCATCAAGGAAGGTAGAAGGAAAGGAGAAGGAGGAAGGTCCGGGAACAGGAAGCAACACAGTTCAGGAGAACGAACTACGGAGCACATCAGGCCACAACTATCTGAAGTGTTGAGACGCGCGGAACCGCGGGGGAGTGGCTAATTTATAGAACGTGCTGCATAGGACGTAAAGGTCGATAGACCGCATTCCGTGTATACGGCCATGTTGGGTGTACTACAGCGAGCAACCCCTGATGTGCCAGGGACCAGGAAGACCAGAAAGGGCGTGATCGACAGATCATGACAGCGGACGCATAACAACACAATGCAATCACAATCCAATTACGACAGATCTCCAATCAACCGCAGGGGCGGAAGACAGGAGCTACCGCAATAGGAAGTCACCACCTACCCCACTCATGCCAGCCACCATCCCCCCGATACCAAGAGTATATATGGAAGGCAGGTGTAGGCCTTCGGCTCACACCCACCGACCCCATTTATGGGCTTCTAAGCCTTGTATTGGGCATGGGCTGATAAAAAAGCCCTCCCAATGTTATTGTTCACGTTTACGATCGGGTCTATCTTCAGACCACGTAGTTAAAAGAGAGGGGGCGCTCCCCCTCTGGTTGAAGAGAGCGGGCAGGAGACAGGACGCGCAAGAAGGCAAACCAATACACGGGAACGCACTGATGTACATCTCCAAGCAAAGTTCTTCCAGGATCCAAAAACTCTCTCCTTCCACCCTAGTGACACTGAACGTACAGGGCCTGGGCCACCCCATCAAACGCAGGCGGGCACTGAACTACCTGCTGTGAAAACAAATAGAAGATATCGAGGCTGAGTTCCCCAAAAGGAAATACACCAAACGCGTGTTACAAAGGAACATACAAAAGATCTTTATTTTATACTGAACAGTTTCAAAGGACAAAGCAACAGATAGCTATCGGCCCTCAGTACAACACAGCGAACTCCATCGTGGTTCGGTGTGCTCAGTGAGGGGGACTGTACATTAGAATAGTCGCACTCTTTATACCCTTGAAATCACGATGTTGAACCCATTTCACAGTTAATATTGGTTAATACATTACGGATCTAGGGTTCGTGCCGAGTTTGTACATCTGTACATTTAGGGTTTACCTTTAATGTATTCACTAACAAGCCTTAATAGTAACAGTATATCTTAGGATTTCATGTTAAGCCTTCTCAAACAGTTTTATACAATGTAGTCAAGCAAGTGTTCAAATTTCAGTATTTGAATACATTGGGCCTCATTACGACCCTGGCG
This sequence comes from Ambystoma mexicanum, assembly GCF_040938575.1. Classification (NCBI taxonomy): domain Eukaryota; kingdom Metazoa; phylum Chordata; class Amphibia; order Caudata; family Ambystomatidae; genus Ambystoma; species Ambystoma mexicanum. Next base: position 343,972,570 of record NC_090933.1, read on the forward strand.
GAGTGGGTTTACGCCAGCGGTATTCGCGGCGGACCCGTCCGCCCTACTACGAGTTCCCGTAGCGCCATGGAGCGTTTTCCGCCTGGTTTTTCCGGGCGGAGAAATCCATGGCGCTACGGGACCTTGTTGTTAATTACGCCACCGTATTTTACGGTGGCGTAATTAACACCTTCCCCACTCCCATTATACCCTATGGGGCAAAAATGGGAATGGGGAAGGGTAAAATGGGGAATGGGGATTTACCGCCCCGCCAAGGTCAGAATGGGGCGGTAAATCCGCCAACCCCCATGGCGCTATCGGCAGCTTTCCGCCGTGCTCCATGGTGCATATTGCACCACGATTTCCGCCAGGGTCGTAATGAGGCCCATTGTGTTTAACATATGCTTGCGGATTAGCTTCGTTGGTGCAAGCAATCCTCTACACACAGGTCAGCGAAGGACAAGGTCTCAGTTCATGACCCTAACATGTAGCCTACAGGCAAGTTATACATTAGTTTATACACAGAGGTCAAGACGGCCATGTTGCATTCGAAATGACATTGTCCACCATCTAAGAACACAGGGTGACTTTAGAGGGAGAATCTAAAATGGCGGATAGACCTAAAATGGCGGCTTACACTGATCTAAGGTCAAGACCTTGCAACGCGGATTTCCTCACAAGTGGCTTATAAGCAGCTTGGCGTAGGCCAATACACTTATATTCATACAGTATAGGAGGCACAATATAATTTTCCGTTCGACAAACCCTCCTTTTGGCCTATGCCAAGCGCTAAACTATTTCTGGTTACTTTACGAACAATTCCACGTCTGAATATCCCTACACCCTGAATCACTGTCAGAAATATCTATTGCCATTAATCATTTATCAAAATCTCTTCCAGCACACACTGTTTATAACTCTTATCTGGGGCATATACCTTGTGTCCTATTGTACCTATATCGCCTGTGCGCAACATCCCCCTAGCATCGAACATATACTAGGTAAACACTGTATACAGCAACAAAGAAGCAACAGAATTCCCAAAATGATCAGTAAGACCAAAAGTACCTTCCAACCCCAAGATCGCAAGAAGTCCCAGAACCAAGCGCTAAAATCCCAGTTTCCCTCAGGAACATGCACTTCTGAACTAAGGACGTGCAGATTCTGTATTGCCTTGAAGATAGTTGGAGAGGAATCTGGCACGAAAACACAGCAAGCGGAACCCACTAATTTACATACTCCACCATGTTCAGCCAGAATGACATCTAATCCCATCCGGTTCTGAAGTGCTACTAATCTTATTGCTTTCTGTTCTAATGTCATATTGTAGAGTATGTCCGTAGTCCAGTTGATGGTTCTCTCCAGCACTCTCGCTAATCTCCTGATGTCTTCAGAGTTTGCTATTTGTCCCCAAAATGGCACAAGGGATTTCGCTACGTCTCCCAGAACCTGTGCTGGAGTATCACCATTCTCGTCCCGCCATGGACGAGCCTTTGAAATCTCTACAGTACTGGCTATGAATACCACGGGTAACAAGATACCTAAATAACAAGTTCCCTGCCAAACCCTGGGTAACCATGGAAATGCTACATTACCGCAAACAAAGTCGACAGGTTCTCCTACATACAAAGGTCTGTCTTCACCAGTCAAATTCGCAACGTTGGCACAACCTTTAAAACTTCCCATTGACTGAATACCATTCCTCTGTATGCAGAAAGAAACTGAATCGGGGCTATGGTTAACAGTGTACGATGGAGGCATGGCATCCTTATTGCCTATAGGAGCCATCTTAAAAGAAATCAAAGATTGAAAAGGACGAGACAGCCTATCAGAAGGCCTAATAGAAGCAACGTTGAGCTTGCTCCTATTTGCGAAAAGCGAGCATCCCAAAGGCGTAAGAACACGTTTCTCAAAATTATTCAAATTAGTACCATCAAAGTTCCCCGAGATGCTATCGTTCCATCAGCCAAAGAATAGTGCTCTAAGAGAAGCATAACAAGCCGTTGTCAAAGGTAAAGGATGAATATACCAACCTAGCCCCTTATCCCTGTGTTGCGGTAAATCCGAATAGACCCAACAGTTGGACCTATTAAAAATAGCATGTGTAGCATTCATGATAAGTAATAATGTGTTCTTATAGAATCCCTGTCTATGCTGAGAATCTCTAGGAGATAAAGTATGCAAATGCACAAAAGGAGTAGGGACAGTGGGTACATTTTCAGTCGGTAACAAGGTTTCGAATGGATGCATTTCTTCCAGGTACCAAAAACTTAGCACAGTTACTATTATAAAACCAATTGACATTATAAAAAGACAGCAGTACGTTTTCGGGTCCCAAACAATTTGTCAATTTTCCTGGCCGGTCACACGATCATTTATCATTCCAGTACTCGCGGTAGTGGTTGCAGGCATGGCAGTCTTCAAACGGAAACCCCAATGTTTTTTGCTGGCGACCTCCAGGCCGAGCGACCTCTTAGTCCTTCCACAACCCTAGCCAACATAATCCCCTTTTTCTCAAACAATTACTTGGGCAAAAAGCAAGCCCTTGATGATTTTCCTTTCTTCTTTGTATACACAGCCGAACCGTGCCGTAAGTCTATTTTCTTAGAAGCAAATTTTACCTTGTTGTCCCCGGTACTGATTGATCCGAGAACAATGTGTTGTCACTTCCCGTTGGAAGCGACGTGTCAAGAGCAAGTGAAGATGCAAGATCCGGAACAACAGTTTCCGGAAACGAAACTTTTGGAGAGTGTGGAGACAAAATAGCTAATTCCCCAGGCCTGACGGGCTCAGAGAAAGACTCGGATGCACTTTCGTTGCTTTTTACTGCTTTGGGATTGTTGGTTGTAGTATTGGTGAGGGGTTCTGTTTCTTCTTTATCGTATGGCACCAGGTGTGGAAGTCTCTTGACATGCATCGCGTGGATCCAATGTTTTCTGCCTGCGACACGCACCGCAGTCTGTGTGACCAGCAGGACCTGGAACGGGCCGCGCCACCGAGGTGTAAGGCAAGAAGATCATTCAAATGCCTTCGTTAATACCCAGTCTCCAGACCGGATGCTATGACCTGCGCCCTCGTATCGTACAGGTAAAGCCTCTCGCACCTGGTGATAAATCAAATACAGGTTTTTAGTCAACTGGCTACAGTAATCTGAAAGAAGTACATTTTCAACATTCTTTAAAGATCGACATTTTGAAGGTTCCAGATATTCGCAGGTCTCCCCATTACCACCTCAAATGGAGAGAGCCCAGTCTTAGTTTGAGGGGTTGTACGCATAGCTAGTAACACGATCGGTAAGGTGTCCGGCCATTTTAGTTTGGTGCCGGCACACGTCTTAGCGAGCTTGTTCTTGATGATGCCGTTGTGTCTTTCTACTAATCCAGGCACTCTGAGCATGTCTGGCCGAATGGAACCATTTGTCGATTTGTAATGCCGCACATATCTGCAGAATTACAGCAGCGACAAAATGTGGACCATTGTCCGACCAGATGACTCTTGGTAGCCCAAACCTAGGGAAATACTCTTTTAACATAGTTTTTGCAGTAGTCATGGCTGTAGCATCCTTAACAGGGAAAGCCTCAACCCATTTGCTGAAAGCACAGATGACAACTAACACATATTTCAAGTTATTACACCATTCCATTTCGATAAAATCAAAGTGTATAACCTCAAAGGGGACAGGAGGTGGACCAAAACTTCCCCTGGGAGTTGATGTTGCCCTTCCCACATTGTGCTGTAAGCAGATTATACAATTCTGAACATAACACTCAGCTATTTTAGAGATTTTGTCATTTTCCCAACCTTTCTCCAACATTTGTGTAAGCTTCCGGGCACATATATGGGTAGGGCCATGAGCCATGGCGACCATCATCATTACATATGCGTCAGGAAGTAGCCATTTTCCTTCAACTACATCCGCCCAACACCCATCATAATCAAGTTTCCCCAAGCCCTCTGCCCATCTCTTAGATTCTTCTAATGTGGCATCGGCTTGGATGTCCTTTACTGAGTCGACACCCTCATCTATTACACATGCATTTATGGACTCCCTTGAAATGTACATCTCTGTGGAAAGATTGGTGGCAGTCTGTTTAGCTATCTGATCAGCGAAACTGTTCCCTTTTCCTATATCATCTACAATCTTGTGATGTGCTGCACATTTCACGACAGCTAACTGAATAGGGAGTGCAAGCGCTGAGAGCAGTTGTACTATTAGGGAGCCATGTTGAACCTTTGTACCGTGTGAAGTTAAGAACCCTCTTTCTGACCAAAGTCTATCAAAGATGTCAACCACCCCAAAGGCATACTGACTATCAGTATATATGTTTACTGTAAGCCCTTCGGAAAGTTCACAAGCTCGGGTCAATGCTATAATCTCTGTGGCCTGCGCGCAGTTATGCGTGATTCTCTTGGTTTCCACGACCATGCTTAATGTGGTAATTGCATAAGAGGTTGTGGATGTACCATCCGGAAGTTTGAAGCAGGAACCATCGCAAAACAGCTCCCCTTGTGGATTATTCAAAGGAGTGTCCTTTAGATCAATTCTACCCTTTGTCTCTTGTTCAGTAGTGTACAGATAGTCATGTGAGTCTTCGTCACTGCAAGCAGTGTCTTACGGGAAAGGTAAGATTTCAGCCGGATTAAGAACACACCACCTCTTGATTTGTATATTGGGAGCAAACAAGATCAATTCATATCTCGTCAACCGTGCGGAAGTGTGGTGTTGCGGTTGAGTTATGTTCATTAGAACATCTACAGAGTGAGGCACCATCAAGGTTAGATCATGGCCTAGGACCATTCCCTCACTCTGTTTTACAGACGCAGCAGCAGCAGCGACAGCTCGCAAACATCTTGGCAAAGCGCATGCTACAGGATCAAGGGCGGAAGAAAAGTAACCGCATGGCCTATTCTTCCCTCCATGTTCCTGCGTTAATACAGCCAAAGCACATCCATCACATTCATGCACAAACAACACAAAGGCCTTTTCATAGTTTGGTGTGCCCAAAACTGGTGCCGAGCACAATGCGGTCTTGAGCAGATGAAATGCTTGCTGGTGCTCCATGTTCCACGGCAATGGTGAAGAAATGCCCTTCTTCGTCAAAGCCTACATCGGCTTAATCACTAGTGAGAAGTTCGGGATCCATAACCTACAGTAAGAAGCCATTCCTATCAAGGATCTAACTTCTTTCTGCGTATTTGGGACAGACATGCCAGAAATGTGTTTTATTCGTTCAGGTGTCAATCTTCTTCCCTCCTTTGACAGGAGATAGCTTAAATAGGCGACCTCCTGACAACAATATTGGAATTCTTTAAGCAAAGCTTTGTGGCCATGTTTAGCCAGATGTACAAGTAATAACACAGTGCCCTCCTTACAAGCGCTCTCGGAATCGGCAGCCAAAAGCATGTCATCAACATACTAAAGCAATGTACAAGTAGAGGCCAATTCAAGGTTATCAAGCTGTTCTTTCAAAGCCCTACTATAAATGCTAGGACTTTCCGTGTAACCTTGCGGTGCACAGGT